>NC_054486.1:47717685-48430685 GCF_017639515.1 Carcharodon carcharias | reverse complement strand
AACTGTCACAGCTTTCATGGGGTTAGCTTACTCAGCACACAACGATAATTACACCTGTGTAGTAAGGTAATTTGCTTATCAAAACAAGTTAACAGGTAGCCATAATGTAGAGCTGGATTTTCCTAACAAATACAGTCTGATTTCAAGTGGTTCAGGGATGGTTACTGGAGGAAAATCATGCAGGGAGGCCTACCGCTGAATTGCTGTCCCCAAAATGACCACCAGAAAATTTCTGACAGGCAAGTTGCTTTCTGCTGTACTCTTCCATTTTTTCCTGTCCCTTCCTAACTCTGTTTTTTTGTCAGAGGTATTTTTCCTAGACTTCTTAATTTCATTCACTCGTTGGCCTTCACCTTTAAACAGCGCAGTGAGTGAACTGCTGCTACTGTACAGGATGTCTCTCTCACCACAGTTATATCTCCCAATGGCAGACATATATAGCACTGGAAGTCCACACAGAATACCTAATAAACCTCAAATGCAGGAAAACGGGATGAGATTAGAATGGAGTTGGCCCATCAGACTTATGTTTGTAATTACTACGAGTTCGGTGAGCAAAGGAGTTCAGTGAGGAGGGGAGGAAGGTGATCTTTTCTTGCTCTTTTCTTTTTCTTTCTCTATGTTTCTCAGCCTTCAGGAGACCAGGAGTTGAAAACCTGCATGAGAGGGCTGAGTTTGAGAAAATCCAAGAGTGACGTCACCAGAGAAACATAAAGTCAATTGGTTGGTGAGAAAATGATGTTGGGTGGGTGATGGTGGTGGTGGTGGTGGTGGTGGTGGGGGTGGGGGGTCTTCAAGTAGCTGAAAATTAGAAAAACGCTTTATTTTTAAAAGAAGTTGCTACTTAGATTTGAGTAAGAAACACAAGCAATAGGTAAGTAAAGTTAAGTCAAGGCCAGGTAAAGTAAAGTAGTATGAGTAAACCAAAGTAAAATAAAGTTAACGTAAGAGAAGTAAATCAAAGCTATGACAGCTTAGTTATGTGGAATGTGTATCCTGTGACATGTGGGAGGTCATGGACACTACCGGTGATTTAGGTGACCACATGTGCAAGAAGTGTCACCAGCTGCAGAAACTTGAGCTCTGGGTTTCAGAGCTTGAGGGGCAGCTGGAGTACCTGTGGCGCATCCCCAAGGCTCAGAGCCATGTGGATAGCACATTCAGAAAGGAGGTCACACCACAGCTTAGGAGCCTGGAGGCAGAAAGGGAATGGGTGACTGCCAAGCAGTCCAAGAGAACCAGGCAGGTAGTGCAGAGGTCCCACTCGTCAACCAGTTTTCCATTTTCGATACTGGTGGGAGCATTGGTTCCTCGGAGGAATGCAGTCGGAGCCAAGTTGGAGGCATCACAGGTGGCTCTGCTGTACAGAAGGGGAGGAAGAAGAAAGGAAGAGCAGTAGTACTGGGGGATTTGTTACAACAGGCAGGCATTTCTGTGGCCATTGACATGACTCCAGGATGGTATGTTGCCTCCCTGGTCCCAGAGTCAAGGATGTCACGGAGTGGCTGCAGGACATTCTTCTGGGGGAGGGTGATCAGCCAGAGGTAATGGTCTGTGTTGATACCAATGACTTAGGTAGGAAAGGGCATGAGGTCCTGAAAGCAGATTTTATGGAGCTAGGAAGGAGATTGAAAAGAAGCACCTCTAAAGCAGTAACCTCAGGGTTACACCCAGTCCCACATGCAAATGAATATAGAAATAGGAGAATTGAGCGATTAAACTCATGGCTGAAGAGTTGGTGTAGGAGGGAGGGCATCAGATTTCTGAGGCATTGGGACCAGTTCTGGAGAAGGTGGGATCTGTACAAGGCAAACAGTCTATGCCTGAACAGGACTGGGATGAATATCCTCATAGGGAGATTTGCTAGTGCTGTTGTGGGGAGGGGTGGTGGTGTTTAAACTAGATTGGCAGGAGGATGGGAACTTGAGGGCAAATTCAGAGCAGGGAATGGGAGATAGAAAATTAGTGAGTGACTCTGAAAAACAGAAGAAGCACAGGTTAAATAATGTACAGCACAGATATTTGGCAGTGTTAAAAGGTATATATGTAATTGCAAGGGGTATAGCAAATAAAGCTGATGAGCTGAGGGCACAGATAGGCACATGAGCATGATATCGTCACTATAATGAAAACTTGGCTTAAAGAGGGGCAAAAATGGCAGTTCAACATCCCTGGATATAAACAAAATACTGCAGATGCTGGAAATCTGAAATAAAAACAGAAAATGCTGGAAAAACTCAGCAGGTCTGGCAGCGTCTTTGGAGAGAGAAACAGAGTTAACGTTTTGAGTCGGTATTACTCTTCTTCAGAGCTCTGAACGGTCATATGGACTCGAAACATTAACTCTGTTTCTCTCTCCACAGAAGTTGCCAGAGCTGCTGAATTTTTCCAGCATTTTTTGTTTTTATCTCTGGGTATAGTTTTCAGGTAGGATAGAGAGGGGGATAAAAAAGGTGGGGGTGCAGCATTACTGGTTAAAGAAGCAATTACAGCTGTGAAGAGGGATGATATACTAAATGAAGCATCAAATGTGCCCATATGGATTGAGCTCAGAAATGAGAAAGGGGCACCAACATTGATAGGAATGAACCATAGACCCCCAAATAGTCTAAGGAGTTAGAAGAGCAAATATGTCGGCAAATTTCTGAGTGCAACAATAATAACGCCGTCACAGTTGGAGACTTTAACTACTGTAATATCAGTTAGATACGAACAGTGTGAAGGGTATAGAGGGCACAACATGAACTGCATTCAAGAGAACATTTTTAGCCAGCACATAACAAGCCCAATGAGAGGGGGCACAATTCTAGATTTAGTCTTAGGAAATGAAACTGGGCAAGTGGATGAAGTAGCAGTGGAGGACCATTTTGGAGATAATAACTATAATTTAGATTTAGCATCATTATGGAAAAGGACAAAGGTAGAACAGGAGTAAAAGTTCTAAATTGGGGGAAGACAAATTTTACAAAGCTGAGAAATGAACAGCTACTAAAAAGGAAAACAGTGCCAAATCAGTGAGAGGCATTCAAAAGCGAGATTCCACGGCAGTGTAGACATGTCCCCACAAATCTAGAGCCCCTGGTTATCCAGAAGCACATAGTGTAAGATAATGCAGAAAAAAAAGCTTATGACAGTCACAAAAAGCTTAATACTGTAGAAAGCCTAGGGGAGTATAGAAAGTACAGGGGTGAAGTAAAAAAGGAAATTAAGAAAGCAAAGAGAGGATACGAAAAAATATTGGCAGGTAAAATCAAAGAAAACCCAAAGTTTTACATTAAGAGCATAAGAATAACTAAGGAAAGGTTAGGGCCTAACAGAGATATACATGGTAACTTATGTATTGATGCTCAGGATGTGGGCAGGCTTCTCAATGAGTACTTCATCTCTCTCTTCACTAAGGAGGGGGATGATGCAGACATTCTAGTTAAAGAGGAGTAGTGTGAAATATTGATACAATAAGCATAGTGAGAGTGGAAGTACTGGAGGGACTGACATCTTTGAAAGCGGATAAAACACCAAGGCCGTATGGATTGTATCCCAGGCTGTTAAAGGAAGCCAGAGAGGAAATAGCGGATGCTCTGAGGATTATTTTCCAATCCTCACTAGATATAGGCAAGATACCAGAGGATTGGAGGTCTGTGAACGTTGTGCCATTATTTAAAGAGGGTGCAAGGGACATGCCAGAAAATTATAGGCCAGACTTTTGTGATGGACAAATTATTAGAATCAATATTGAGAGACAGGATAAACTGTCACTTACAAAGGCATGGATTGATCTGGGATAGTCAGCATGGTTTTGTTAGGGGAAGATCATTTCTTACTAGTGTAATCAATTTTTTTGAGGAAATAACAAGCAGGATTGTTGAAGGTGGTATAATGAATACTGTATACATGAATTTTGGTAAGGCATTTGACAAGGTCCCCACATGGAAGACTGGTCAGAAAAGTGAGATCCCATGCGATACAGGGGAATGTGATGAGTTGGATCCAAAATTGGCTCAGTGACAGGAAACAAAGGGTAATGGTTGACGGCTGTTTTTGCAACGGAAAGCAATTTCCAGTAGCATTCCACAGGACTCAGTGTTGGGGCCCTTGCCGTTTGTTGTATATATTAATGATTTAGACTTAAAAGTAGGAGTCATGATTGGGAAATTTGCAGATGACGCAAAAATTGGCCATGCAGTTGATAGTGAAGAGGATAGCTGATGTCTCCAGAATTATATCAATGGTTTGGTTGAGTGGGCGGAAAAGTGGAATGGAGTTCAACCTGGGAAAGCGTGAAGTAATGCATTTGGGGAGGGCAAACAAAGCAAAGGAATACTCAATAAACAGGAGGATATTGAGAGGGGTTAAGGAAGTGAGAGAACTTGGAAGGCATGTCCACAGGTACTTGAAGGTGGCAGGACAGATGGATAAGGTGGTAAAGAAAGCATATGGAATGCTTTCCTTTAATGGGCGATGTACTGAATACAAAAGCAGGGATGTAATGCAGGAACTGTATAAAACGCTGGTTAGGCCACAGCTGGAATTTTGCGTACAGTTCTGCTCACCACTTTGCAGGAAGAAAATAATTGCTCTGAAGAGAGTATAGAAGAGACTTACAAGAATGTTGCCAGGGCTTAAAAATTGCAGCTGTGAGGAAAGATTAGATAGACAGGGGGTTGTTTTCCCTAGAACAGAGGAGGCTGAGAGGTGACCTAATTGAGGTGTACAAAATTATGAGGGCCTAGATAGGGTAGACAGGAAAGACCTGTTTGCCCTAGCTGAGGGGTCAGTTACCAGGGGGCATTGATTTAAGGTGATTGGTAGAAGGATTAGAGGGGACATGAAGAAAAACCTTTTCACCCAGAGGGTGGGGGGCATCTGGAATTCACTGCCTGAATTGGCGGTTGAGGCTGGAACACTCAAATCATTTAAAAGGTACCTGGATCTGCACCTGAAGTGCTATAACCTGCAAGGCTACGGACCAGGTGCTGTAAAGTATGATTAAAATGAGTGGCTAGTTTCTTTTTCCCTCTCGTTTTTGGCCTGTGCAGACTTGATGGGCTGAATGGCCTCTTTCTGCACCATAACTTCTCTATGGTTCTATTTGCCTAAGTCCAGCCCCACCCTCCCCATCATGGCATGCGCTCCAACAATGAGGAAAATCCAGCCCATGGATTCATAGGACATCACCATCTGATGTACAGGCTGAGCAATTATACATACGTAACATACTCATTGTGAGTCAGCAAGCAGTGCACTCATATACCATAAAATAACCTTTTTTGGAAATGCAACCTATGATTACTTTTCTTGGTGATATACAGAATAAAAGAGATAAAACAATCTGGATGAGTCATTTTGGCACCGAGCAGTAAAGTTACTAACTGATCATTTATAAGAAAATGAAACTTAATTTAAATAGTTTCATGTATAATTTCTTTGGTGGCATCAAGAAACATTCTACTTTGTACATAAAAGCACAGCATTTGGACACAAGCCAGCACTTCTCTGCTGCTCTCTGGACTTTCTTATTGGGCTCATTATCCATAGGAACAGTGGGTGGACTTTGCCACCCATAAGCCATTAAACAACTTGATTTCTTTTTCCTTGAAGAGGTTGGGGAATTTTAAAGGATGAATGAGTGACAACATCCGGCATATCTCATATTGACTTTGCATTTTGTCACATGTAACCTGTTATTCAAAGGATAGAAGCAATTCCTGTGGAGGAAGTTCACAGGAGTTTCTGTAGGAGGCCACAAAACAACCTAGGTGCCATCAATTGCATTCTGCTCTCCTGGAAAGCCCACAGTCCTGCAAAATGGCTGACCCTGTCTCACTGTTGTCTTGATGTCAAAAGTGATGAATTCCACAGTTGCCTGGCAAGTGCATGGCTGTACTGCACAGTGGCTGATAACAAAATCTTTTATGGCTAATTTACCTGTGTCATGAAAGCTGATTGTCGTCATCATCTTCTTTGGTAAAGAGAAAAGTGCGGATAGACAACTATAGCTGTAAAACCTCATGTAGGAAGTAGCAAGGCTTCCCAGTTTTCTCTTTGGTGCTGTGCACCTCTTACACATCTCCACACTAAAGTCTTATGTGCCCTGTGTTGCCTATATAATTCTATGGTGGGGAGATAGTGGTAATTATTGTTGGGATACTTGTTAAATGCTGCCTCACTCTCCTTTGCCTCATCCAGTGCTGTTCCCCTCCTTTACCATAACAATGGCATGCCCATAAGGAATATTAACCTGCTGGTAAGAACCCATCACTGTGGGCTTGGATTGAGGGAGAACCGGGATTAAAATTTCTGGTTGTCTTTCATTCTCAAAAACAAACTAGGTAGGATACGCCAAAAAGAAGTTTTTCCCACCTGTAGAAATTGTTCTTGAAACACTCACATTTCAGGCTCATAAACTCCCCATTATCCCTGCCTTAGCTGACCTTGGCAACTGCTGTGCCTTATAGTTTTCTTTCTGATTTACCCCGACTGTATCTAGAGGAGACATCTGCAATGCTACTGGTGCTCATTATAGTATATGTAAATAAGCTCACTTGGGCTTGAACAAATAGCTTGAGAGGCCAAGTAGCATGATTTTGCTAGCAAAACAAAATTATGCACTGAAATTATATTGAAAATGGTGAAGAGTTTCTGGGTTTATAAATTGGGCACTGTGTTTAAAATCTACAGAAAAAATCAGCGCACTGTGGTGTCAATAGGACATGAAAAGAAATGAAAAACTGTATGTATCAAAACTTTATTCTTCATTGTGGACAAAGAAGGTCATGTGATTCAAATGACAATTTTGATATCTCTATATTTCTTTGAGATCTGAAGAACCCTCAGTCTGCTGTTAGCATCACACCAGTGAACACCAAGAATCAGAATCCAAGCTGAATAACAGCCTGCTCCTTGAAGCCTGTCTCTGCTAGAAGATTTCCTACCATCGCATATAGAACTGATCCAGTCTCTGTGTACCAACTTTATCTTGCAGTGCCAGCACCAACTGGAGCGAGAACTCTACACCTCTGGTCTTCAGCCAGCTCCTATATGAAAAGACTCCTCATTGGACTCTGATAATCACATGAATTAATATTAATTTCTGTGGTTCTTGTACTGTTACCATCCCTAGTTGTAAAACATTTTTCTATCCCCTCTTACCGTGTGTACGTTCAGTGGAGTGGGACATTGCAAACATTCTTCCCCTGGGTTTTGAATATGAATATACTAACTTAAGTTAATCATAATGCAAGTTTGCTGTAAGTTATTGGTAAATTGGTTCACATAAATTGAGGGTTTGGGAAAACAAGACCACAGCCTACTTTAAAAATAATTCAACACACCTTCTGCTTACGGACAGTTGGTGAGAGGAAAGAAGTTTAGTTTGCCTTTCTCTCCCGTCCGTAACAGCACACAAAATAGACCTTTGATAGATTTTTAAAGTGACATATTGGCAGAATACCGCGTAATCTAATGGAAGTTACCTTGAATCAGTTTCTGAACTTTCAGGATTTTAATTTTGGGCAACATTTTTAATAAAATGGAATGAATCTAAAAGCATTTTTCAATAAATCCAAGAATTGTCTTGTATACAAATTAAACTTACTGCTAGTAGTGCAGTTTTGGCATTGCCTTGCAGCCTGAAAATGTGGAAAAATGCTGGATGGGCATTGGCAGTGACCACCCACCCTTAGCCCCTTCATGTCTACATTAATTGAGAGAGGAGAATGCAAACTGGTTACAATCTTAGTTTGGTACTTGCCCTAGGCACAATGAAGGAACATAGGTTCCTTTGTATTTAAACAGGAAAACGTTTCTAAATCTTTGAGGCAACATTTTTTTTTGTCAAAGTTTTCCCACAGACGTGCTTCACTCTCAAATGTGTTTTGAGAATACTCAGACCTTACTTCAGAAATGCTGCTAGCTATCTGCAGTTCCATGCCAATCTATAAATAGGAATTATGTGGGACTGAAACATTAACCTTTTTGGAAACAAGGGAAGAACTGTGAGTGTATTTTTAAAAAAGTATTCTTCAATTAAATATCTCACGCAAGGCTTAAGTTCCAATGTGTTCACTTACCTCAGATCTGTATATTTTCTTTTATTTTGATTGTCCAGCTGTTTGTTATGTTGGAAAACCCATCACCAAAATTTAAAGCTTCCAAATAAAGCCACTAAAAAATCTGCAGAAGTATACTTTGTCTTAAATGAAGTGCAGACTCTCTCCTCATTACAGGAATACCCTATTCTCAGAGAATTTAGGGGTGGGCTAGGTTTCAGGGCTGTCTGTGTATGGAGGTACTTCTGGAGGATAACCTGCTAAAAACAGTGTAGCATAACAGCACAGAATGCTGCTAAACTTACGGCTAGGACCACCCTACCTGAAAGGCATTGACTTGCAGAGTTATTTCGAGCCAAGTGTGAAGAACCCTAGCCCTCCAGGTTCCGTCAATGAACTAGGCTGCCTGGTCAATAATCAACAGCACCCTGGAGCTTAAAGACCTGCCTAACTCATATATCCAAATATAGAGTCTGCCAGAAAGAATCAGCTTAGTTCCAATCTCCCACTGCCAAGCATGTTATCTTGGTGGCAACTTGATCGCAAAGAGAACCTATTTTCCTCCCCGCTTCTCCCTGGGGGATGGTTACAAAAGAGATTAATGTTTTTCTTCTAGTACTCGACTTTCGAACTCTCCCACATATGTGGCAGGCATTTTTCATGTTCCCAGTGGAGATTTTTCCCTGATAGGCTATCACACGTCAACATTTTGCCTGAAGTTAGGACCTCTGTCGTACAATCCATAAACTTAATCAGCTTCTGTTCATGAAATGTCATCATGCTGCAAACATTCAATTTCACTGGTACCATGTGCTCGGGAAGCAAGCAGTCAGAAATATGGACATTCAGCCAGCAGTACCTCTAACAGGCAAGCTATGTTTTCTGGCCATGATTTATTGGACAGAAACAGGTAGGTTGACTGTAAATTAAGATCTTTAAATGCTAAAATTTGGAGCAGTATTAAAAATAGCCATGTAAATTCTGTTAGGTAATAGGCATTGTAAATTTACTTTCTCTTAAAGTCATATACCAAAACACATAAAGCAATAAACCAAAGAAATGTGGGGGAAAATTCTAAAAAAGAAATCAGAGACTTTAATATTTATTTTAGTGCCAGAATGGCATAGGCTGTCCTTCTCAAGTTGAAGCAGCTAGCCTGTTTAAATAAGTTTTACAAAAAAATTAAAACACTGATATTTTTGTGTGTGGGCCATCTGCCTGTCTCCAGTCCCACACACGTTTATCTCCCCTCCCGCCAAGATATGGGTGGTTCATTCAGCTGGCTAGGCGTTTAGAGCATGATGCAGAATGACATCAACAGCAAGGGTTCAATCCCTGTACCGGCTGTGATAGTTCATGGAGGCCACAGACTAAAGGCCTTGAGAGAAAAAAATTCTCCTCATCTCCATCTTAAATTGCCCCTCCTATCCCCGAACTTCCCTGTTCTTCCACCTGACCCCCTCCCCTTTTCTCAACAGCATAAAGCCCATTACATTTTTACTTCCCTTCAGTTTCAGTCATATTGGACTCAAAATGTTAAATCTGTTTATCTACCCACAGATGCTGCCATACCTGCTTAGTTTTTCCAGCAGTTTCTGCTTTCATTGTGTCCAGATACATATCAGCCTATGCTCCTTTACTTTTCCAACTTGACTAGACTAACAATACAATTCTATTCTCTGTGATTTTAGTTTTTCTAGGTTTTTTTGCCGAACTGCACACAATTCTATGACTGGATAAAGTACAGGTAGCAGCTTGTCTGCTGATGTTAACTTGTAATCTAGTTCAGCCTGCCGATCTCTCGCTGAACAATTTCTCCTTTAACTTGTCTCACTTCCTCCAAATAAAAGGTGTGGCTATGGGTACCCGCATGGGCCCTGGTTATGCCTGTCATTTTGTGGGTATGTGGAACATTTTTTGTTCCAGTCCAACTCAGGCTCCCTCCCACAACTCTTTTTCCAGTGCACCGATGATTGTATCGGTGCTGTTTCCAGCTCTCGTCTGGAACTTGACTGGAAAAATTGATCAATTTTGCTTCCAATTTCCACCCTTCTGTCATCTTCACATGGCTCATCCTTAACACTTCCCTTTCCTTTCTCGACTTCTGTGTCTCCATTTCTGGGGATAGGTTGTCGGTTAATTTTCATTATAAGTCCACCGACTCCCAAGGCAACCTTGAGTACACTTCCTTATATCCTGCTTCCAGTAAGGACACCATTCCATCCTCCCAGTTTCTCCGTCTCTACCATATCTGTCCTAATGATGCTACCTTCCACCAGGGAGCTTCCAACAAGTCTTCCCTTTCCCTGAACTGATGATTCCCACCACCATCACCACCTCCCAACTTCACTGTGGTTAATAGGACCCTCAACCTAGTCTGACCCATTTCCTGCACTTCTGCCTTCACCCCTTCCCCTCCATCCCAGATTGACAGTAGAGTTCTTTTTATCCTAATTTCCAACCTAACACCCTCCGTATTTAAAGTATCGTCCTCTACCATTTCGACCAGTATGATGCCATGACACATCTTCCCCTCCCCATTTCAAGGGACCATTCCCTCAATGACACTCTGGTCCACTCCTCTATCACCCCATCCCCTTCTCACAGTACCTTCCCTTGCAATTGCAGAAGGTGTAGCACCTGCCCATTTACCTCATCTATCTTCACTATCCAAGGCCCCAAATACTCCTTCCAGGTGAAGCAGCAATTTACTTGTACTTCTTTCAATTTAGTCTACTGTATTCGCTACTCAATGTGGTATCCGCTACATTGTGGAGACTAAATACAGACTGGGTGACCGCTTTGCAGAACACCTCCACTTAGTTCACAAGCATGACCCCAACCTTCCAGTTGCTTGCTATTTCAATTCACTATCTTTCTATCATGCTTACATTTCTGCCCTTCTCTTCCAGTGAAGCTGAACGCAAGCTAGAAGAACAGCATCTCATCTTCCAATTCAGCACTTTACATCCTTCTGGACTCAATATTGAGTTCAACAACTTCAGACTATGAACTCTTTCCTCCATTTTTTAATCCTAGTGTTAGTTTGTATCTTGTTATCATATTTTTGCTTTCAGTGCTGACCTTTATTTTGCTATTAACACCTACTCCAGACCAATGCTTAGTTCCTTTACACTCCTTTTGCCTCTAACCTATCCCAGACCTTCTCCTTTGTTCCACCTGACCCTCCCCCCCCCAACCTCCCCTTTCTCAACAGCAAAAAATCCATTATATTTCCATCTTATTCCAAAGTTCCAAAGAAAAGCCATATTGGACTCAAAACATTAACCCTGTTTCTCTGCCCACAAATGCTGCCAGACCTGCTGAGTTTTTCCAGCATTTGCTGCTTTTATTTCAGATCTCCAGCATTTGCACTGTTTTGCTTTTATGTATCTGGGCACACTTGTTTTCTCACAAGCAGCCACTTTCAAGGCTGCAGAATGCCAAATACTTATTAAGGATCTTTCAATTTATAAACTTACAGTATGTGAGTGCTTGCATATGTATTTTTAAACCAATTTTCATTCAACAGATAGAATCTGAATGGTGAGAATAACTCTCTATTACTTCTCTCAACTCCCACCAAGCTTATCTCCTCCTACCTCCCACTCCTTGATCTCTCCTTGTCCAACTTTTGATTGTTGAATGACCTTGCCTCCCAATGGCATCATAAATTACTTCTTTTGCTCAGGCACTATTCTGTTTCTTTCCAAAACCCACCCTTGACTTTGCTGTCATTTCTAATCACCATGCCATATCCAAACTGACTTTCCTGCCCACAATCGCCATTTACTCCCCTAAATCAGAAGTTGAAATTCCTTCTGTTTTCCACCTTGTCCACAGCACCAAGACTGCTCTAGTCAGAGTCACTAATAACATCTTCTGTATCTGTGATTAAAGACCTGCCTAACTCATAGTCTCATAACCCTTGTGTTATCCTCCAAAAGAATGGCACACCATTTCATCCTGCTCCACTGTCTCTCCTCTCAGACCGACTTCCATGGATCATGCTCACTTGGTTTCATTCCTACTTATCCCAAGGGAGCAATGAACTTTCAAACAATTGATTCTTTTCCTGCATCTACATGATCCCTTTAAAGTATCTGAAGGTTCCATTCTCAGTCCCCACTTTTTCATCATTTACATGTTGACGCATGACAACATTATCTATACGAATACAGCAATCTCCTTAAGTATGCTAATAACTTTTCTCCACCCCTTCAATACCATCTCAGTTTAATAGCCATCTCTGCACAGTCAGGCTGCCTATATGACATTAGTCAAGTTTGAGTCAGGACCTTGTCAAACTGAATATTAGGAAAACCAAAGCCATTTATTTTGCTTGTGCCAAAAACTATTCATTTGTGTCCATAATGGCAATCTCCATCCCCACTGCTCATTTGCTAATGACCTGTTCACTGACCTCCTGAGTTCCACCCTATGCAATTCATCCAAAACTCCACTGCTCACATCCTGTTCCATGCTAAGTCATTTTCAGGCATCAGCTTTGTCCTCACCAACTTCCACTGCCTCCCAGCTTATCTGAGAGGCAGGGTCCTAATTAAAATGACAAAAATTACAAACAGTTACTTGGTAGTACAGAACTTGAAGATAGTTGAAAAAAGAGACACATTGCCAAAGCTTTTCATCTTGCATTCATTGGAACAAACACAAGAATGCCAAATTTCAAACGATCACAACAGCTTCTACCACTGGAGAAAAGGGTGCCGATTGGTTAGCAAGTCAACTCTGATTGGTCGAGGTATTGCAATGGGGAGAGCAACTGGCTAGTTGAGAATTCCGCTAATGGGTTCTCCACTACGATTTACCATAAGCCTACTTTCACTTGTCAATATATATGTTGGGATTCATATAGCTCCATGTACTATAAGATTGACTTATCAGCAATCTTGTAAATAGGACCCTAGACATTTGCTTACCTTGCAAGCTTGATGCAGAAATAGAGCTCATAAAAGCTATCCTGCAGGACAATGGCTATCCTGATCAGATCATTGTTTGTTGTGTACCACGCAAACTTGGAAATAGGCCAATAACCACCACTTTTGGACCTGAAAAGTGCCCAATCTACCTCAAATTACTCAGGAAAGGCAAAGTATCTCAAAAATTTGAACAACAGGTTAAGCAAGCTGTTTCACGCTGTTACTATGCAGTGGCTTTGCGAGTGGTATTTTCCATTAACAGGATGCTGCCCTCAGACCAAAAAGATGTTCTGCCTACCACACAATTAAGCAACATCAGATATGAATTTCAGAGCCGGTGTGATACGTAGTACATAGGCCGCAAGTCCCAATGATTGGCTGTTGAATCAAACGGTTGTTCGTAATGGGCAAAGTACAAGCCATGTTCAACCAGCCCAGCTTGCAAAACGCAAAACACATCTACTGTTAGATGTGATTCTGAGATTGTGGGCAGCACTTGCTGAACAATCTTGAGTGTGTAATAGCTACACTAACAACATATTTAAGATAATCAGTTGACCTCATAACGTGGTTCATTTATGCTTACTAGAACTGACATGCATTCCTATGCAGGGACATATTCTGTGCAAACAGATGGAACGTGTTCAAGGCTTGCTCCTTTTTTGAATTACCCAGGAGTTTGGGGAGCCTATAGTTCCCCGTTCCACTCTCCATGACAAGACTTCGGCCAGAGTCAACTTGCCAACCAATCCTGAAGTAAAAATTGTGGTGATTGTTTGAAATTTGGGATTCTTGCATTTGTCCTGGTGAGTACAAGATGAAAAGCTTCAACAACAAGTCTCTCTGTTCAGAAATATACAAAAATCACAGAAGTGTACATCATTTTAACTGTGAGCTAAGAGTGGCATAGTCTCTGACTCATCAGCAAAAGCAGCACTATGGCCACAGAAAGCACAAATAAGTTGATTTTGTTTTACATTTTAATGGCATTTTGTAGGCCAGGAGGAGTAAGAGAGCTTATAAGGAACTCATAAGGATATCCTGGGCCTCCCCTGCCTTGGACTTCACCCTCTCACCAACAGCAGCCTGACTCCTCATGACTGTCCACTCCTGCACACTGACATTGTCACCATTCTCACTGCTTCATGCAAGAGGCGGTGTTAAGATATGAAAGCAAGACCAATGGGGCAAGAGGGGTGGCGCTGCTGGACAGATCGCTATTTCACTCCCCACCTTTTAAACTGTGCATTCAGTCAACTGTGCCAATTTTTATAACATAACTCTGTCCATTTTGTCCTATACGAAACACACTTGGTCATTCAATTTTAATTAAATATGCTTGGAAATGGTGGTTAAAGTAGGAATTCAAATAAGTTTTATTTTGTTAATAAAGGTACAAATTATACTTTAAGATAAAAGCAAAATACTGTGGATGCTGGGAATCTGAAAGAATCCAAAGAAAAGTCATATGGATTCAAAATGTACACTCTGTTTCTCTCTCCACAGATGCTGTCAGACATGCTGAGCTTTTCCAGCATTTTGTGCTTTTATTACAAATTATACATTGTTGGTAGGAGAACCTTGAGGAATTAAATGTAACTTTCCTGTAACCGGCTTATTTTTTTAAATCACTCCTTATCAGTAAAGAAATTCTAAAATATTACTTTTTTAATTTTGCATTTGTAAACTATTCTGCTCCTCAATATGTTGAATGCTGAATTGACACAATGAGTGTGAGCATGTCCCACTGATGTAATGACTCAGTGTTTCAACACACTGTGGTGCAGAGTGACAGTTTACGGGGTTTGGACACATTATGTGAAATCTTAATCACGTTGCTTCAACATTTGAAGCACCATGAAAAAGTCATCCTGGGAACAATAGCGAGAGTATTTCAGATGCCTGGTCTTTTTTGGGTATTGGATGTGTTGCAGAGGTTAATTAAATAAAACTATAAAACTATGTGAGTGAGATGATAACAGTGCTATATATAAAAATTCACACTATTATAGTAATTAACTGCAAACTGCTCCAAGAGTTGCAATTATTTTATTATTCATTCATAAAATCCATGACGTTTAAAAGTTTCATTTTAAAGGTTTTATTCATAAATCAATGCCCAAAGAGAATTACATGTTGTCATTTTAAATAGCAGGTTTACTTCATTGCATATAACAGCAATAAGTTCCATCAGAACACAAACATAGCCAAGCACTGCATCACTGCACATTTTAATTTAAAAGTGCCCAGTTAAAAAATGCATGGTGGACAAGTGTTGGGTGGAGAGAACTAAATCTACTCAAATCTAAACCACTTATTATGCATGAAGGCAAATACTCTATTCCAACTTGTCATGGTGAATGATAAAAAGGCTGCCAACGTTCACTGCTGTGTGCCAGATGTTACTTACTGCATACCTAAAAGTTATACATAGGCAGATGATGTAATTTTTTGCACACAGACTTTTAATGGCTATGTATAACTACATTTAACTGCAAATGTCATTAACCAGCAAAGGTCATTAAAAGAGAAGCATCCTCAAAAAAAATGGGTATTTTTAATACAAATGTAAAACAAAACGTGCTTAACATTTTGTAGTACAATGAGAGAGAGATAAAAATGAAGTGAAACTTAAAACTATGCTTTTGCTAATAAGTTTACTGTTCATGTAAAACCAAAAATGGTTCCAAGGGGAAACCCCTGTCCCTGCAGTGAAGAACAATCTCCTGTTAGCTATATTCGATCCTAGCATTTCAACATTATAAAATTAGATTAAAGAGATTGGCAATCATCAAAGGCAGAGAAGCCAGGAAAGCCTGTTATTAAAGGAGGAGCAGCAGGAAGAGTGATGCATTTTAACAGTAGGAATCTAATAGTGGGAGTCTTATATATGGGAAATATTTGTAGCAATTTGTGAAGAAATAAATTGCTAACATAATTAGTTTTAAAATATTTTTTGTCAAACATTCGAGATTTTTTTTCCTCTCTGCTCATATGTCTGGCTAATGGCCACTCACAGACAATGGGCAGTGTGATACTGGAACTGTCTGTGAAACATTGTGTCCTGACTTTAACTTTTCCAACTTTCCTCACCAGAATGGTTGGAAAGAACAGTAATTAATGATGTGGTGAACCATACAAGTCCAAACTGTTGCACCAGTGGACTGTCTTCCCTGCCTCCTTACTAGTTAGAACAGAGGGCAATAATTCACAGAACACTAAAATTGTATTAACTGCACAATGCTATCTTGCAGAGAGATTTTATTGGCAGTTTTCAAAGTGAGTGATGGAAATAGAAAAGAAAAATATGTATATTAGCGTAATGTTACCAGTACCTCAGTGTTTAAAAGACTACAGCATTGCAAAAAATGTAACTGATTGAAAATTGAAGGTTTTTTTTATTCATTCATCGGATGTGGGCTTCACTGGCTGGGCCAGCATTTATTGCCTATCCCTAGTTGCCCTTGAGAAGGTGGTGGACAGCTGCCTTCTTGAACAGCTGCAGTCCCTGTGTGTAGGTACACCTACAGTGCTGTTAGGGAGGGAGTTCCAGGATTTTGACCCGGTGATGGTGAAGGAATGGTGATATATTTCCAAATCAGGATGGTATGTGGTTTAGAGGAGAACTTCCAGGCGGTGACATTCCCATTTTTCTTCTCCCCTTGTTCTAGATGGCAGTGGTTGTGAGTTTGGAAGGTGTTGCCTAAGGAGCCACGGTGAGTTTCTGCAGTGCCTTTTGTAGATGGTACATGCTATTGCCACTGTGCGTCGGTGGTGGAGGGAGTAAATGTTTGTGGAAAGGGTGCCAATCAAGTGGGCTGCTTTTTCCTGGATGGTGTCAAGCTTCTTGACTGTTGCGGGAGCTGCACTCATCCAGGCAAGAGGAGAGTATTGCATCACACTCTTGACTTGTGCCTTGTAGATGGTGGGCAGGTGCTGGGGAGTCAGGAGGTAAGTTATGTGCAGGATCCTTCGGCTCTGACTTGCTCTTGCAGCTACAGTATTTATATGGCTAGTCCAGTTCAGTTTCTGGTTAATGGTAAACCCCAGGATGTTGATAGTGGGGGATTCAGTGATGGTGATGCCATTGAATGTCAAGAGGCGATGGTTAGATTCTCTCTTGTTGGAGATGGTCATTGCCTGCCACTTGTCTGGTGCAAATGTTACTTGCCCCTTGTTGGCCCAAGCCTGGATATTGTCCAGGTCTTTCTGCATTTGGACATGAACTGCTTCAGTATCCGAGGAGTCGCAAATGGAGCTGAACATTGTGCAATCATCAGTGAACATCCCCACTTCTGACCTTATGGTGGAAGGAAGGTCATTGATGAAGCAGCTGAAGATGGTTGGGCCTAGGACACTACCCTGAGGAACTCCTGAAGTGATGTCCTGGAGCTGAGAGGACTGACCTTCAACAACGACAACCATCAGCCTTTGTGCCAGGTGTGACTCCAACCAGCGGAGAATTTTCCTCCTGATTTCCATTGACTCCAGTTTTGCTAGGGCTCCTTGAAGCCACACTCAGTCAAATGCTGCCTTGATGTCAAGGGCAGTCACTCTCACCTCACATCTGGTGTTCATCTCTTTCGTACATGTTTGAACCAAGGCTGTAATTAGGTCAGGAGCTTAGTGGCCCTGGCAGAACCCAAACTGGGCATCAGTGAGCAGGTTATTGCTAAGCAAGTGCCACTTGATAGCACTGATGATGACCCCTTCCATTACTTTACTGATGATAGAGAATAGACTGATGGGGCGGTAATCGGCTGGATTGGATTTGGCCTGCTTTTTGTGTACAGGACATACCTGGGCAATTTTCCACATAGCCAGGTAGATCCCAGTGTTGTAGCTGTAGTGGAACAGTTTGACTATGGGCGCGGCAAGTTCTGGAGCACAGGTATTCCGTATTAATACTGGAATATTGTCAGGGCCCATAGCCTTTGCAGTACCCAGTGCTTTCAGTTGTTTCTTGATTTCATGTGGAGTGAATTGAATTGGCTGAAAACTGGCATCTATGATGCTGGGGGCCTCCAGAGGAGGCCGGGATGGATCATCCCTTCTGGCTGAAGATTGTAGCAAACGCTTTCGCTTTATCTTTTGCACTGGTGTGCTGGGCTTCCCTCATCACTGAGGATGGGGATATTTCTGCAGCCTCCTCCTCCAGTGAGTTATTTAATTGTCCACCACCATTCACAACTGGATGTGGCAGGTCTGCAGAGCCTAGATCTGATTTTATACATTCCAATAGACCACCAGAGAAAGAAGTGTAGATTTCTTTGCCTTTGATAGTTACTACTGCAGTTTATTGCAAATAAAATTTACAATAGGTTTCTCCTGAAATTGTATTAAGTAATAACCACATTAAGACAGTTATCATTTATAATGTGCAGCACTGCACTGCAGTGCACAAGAAAGAAGAATGACTGACCTAGAAGATACAGCATAGAAATAGACCATTTAGCCCAATCAGTTCATGCTAGTGTTTATGGTTCGCTTAAGCCTCTTCCCATCCTCCCTCATCTAATTCTATTAGCATAACCTTCAATTCATCCAGTCTCATACAATTACCTAGTTTTCACTTAAATGCATCTATAATATTTGGCTCAACAGCTCCATGTGGCAGTGAAATCAACATTCTTGCTACTCTCTGAAGAAAGAAGTTACATTTGAAATCCTTATTTTGATTTCTCGGTTACTATTTTGTATTGATGGCCTCTAGTTTTGCTCATCTCCACAAGTGGAAACACTTCCTCTGTCTTCTCAATGAAAACCTTTTATTAATTTAAAGATCTCTACTGGATCACCCCTTTTCTTCTATTTTTAAGGGAAAACAGAACTAGCCTGTCACCCTTCCCTGATAGATACAGGGCAAAATTTTTAGCTCTGGGCGGGTGCACGCACAACCTGCTCGAGCATGAAATGACGCGTGTCGACCTCAGCCAAGCATGCCCATGTCAACATGCAGTTGCGCGATACTTTGATTGGTGAGCGCTAAACAATCAATTAACTTAAATTTTTCACTGCTCTCCCAACCTAATGGTTGGCAGGCAGGCGAAAAGGCCAAGCGGCCTTTGCATTTTTTTGGAAACCTCATCCATGGGTGGGACGAGGTTTCCAAAAGCAAATAAAAATCAAATAAAAGTCTGACAACTTAATTAATAACATGCCCCTGCTCATGTGACAGTTACACGAGAGGCCATGTTTTATTACATTTTTTATTACATTTTATTACAATGAATCAAAGGATTTATTACATTTTTCAAAGCTAGGGCTGAACGCTGCTACTCACGTTTCACGCTGAGCAGGCCTTAATTGGCCTGCCAGCGTGAAATCGTGGTCCAGCCCCAATCACAGGTGGCCGTCGGCTTCCCGGCCGCCCCCACCTAGCCCACCCGCCAATAGCAAAATTCTACCCATAGTCTTGCATTTATATAGAGCCTTTCACAGCCTCATGACTCCCCAAATTGCTTAACAGGCAACAAAGAGCTGTAATGTAGGGGAAACAAAACATTTGCTTTGACCCTTCTCCTTAATGGTATAATCTGACCTCTCTGTTTTATTGAGTAATTTGATTTAAGTAATGCATTCAGTTTTGGGCACCCCATTTCAGGGGTGCATACAGCATAGATTCACCAGAATAATACTGGGGTTTGAGGCTTAAATTATGGTTGCAAAGTCTATAACTTTGGCTTTTATTTCCTTACATATACAAGATTGTGAGATGATCTGATCAAGGTGTTTAAAATGTTGTAAGTTTCAGCAGGGTAGACAAACAGAAACTATTTTCCTCTGATAATTACGACCCCTATAATATTGTCCCCTGTTGGCATCAGCAAAGTTAGTGCAAGGCTGCTTTGATTCATATTGAGATCTTTGTGGCCAGTGACTTCTGGGTCTTTGAGCCTCTGAGAGCCCTTCTGAAGACTGCTGCACCTTTGCTTTTGCCTAAGCGGTTTGGTCCAGCTCAGTTCCTGGTACCATGATGGGTGTTAGTTAAATGGATCATAAAGGAGTAGATGTGATGATATCCTGACGGAGGCAAACATGTACTTCTCTTATACTACCACCCTCACACGTTTTCCTGAAGCTCATAAATCCCACTGATCTGCGCGAGACTGGACTGCAGATTGTGAGTGACTCCTCTAAAGCTTCTATCTATTTGGTTCACAAATCTATCCAAGATGGACAAAAGTCTCTGTAAAGTGGAGTTCAAAGTCTGGATATCAGCTCTTCAAAGCTTTAAAGTTTCAAAGGCTTGTCACATTGGCTCCTGTTGTGAAGACCATGCTACAACATTTGCTGCACACGATCACATTCTCCAGGGGCGACCGGAGTACACTGATGCCCTGAGAGATGACATCAAAAAGGTTGACAGTGGGCTCTTCGGTACTGTCAGTCATAACGCTGAAATTCCTTGATTGGCCTTTCAATGCCTGTTTTATGACCACAGCCGGTGTTAACTGCTGTGCAAACCAAATCCCAAAGGGAAACTTGGCTTATAGGCCATACCCTTTCTGTTTTGTATTCTGAACCAAGAAGAAGACATACTGATCTCAGCAGTAAGAGGCCCAGTAATCCTCTTGGGATTTTAAAAATTAAAAGTAAAATTTTATTAACAAAAATAAAGGAAACTCAAGCACACAAGATTACAGTTACACATTTAGGGTTAATCTTACAAAACATTCCCCCCCAAACTCCCTATTTGGTCAAACCCACAAGTGAATACCTTCCAGGCAACACTCCCTGATAGATGTCTACTATGAAATCCAGTAATGCTAAACAAGACATTCTCCTGTACCTTCAATAAAGGCGTACCACATGACCTTTACTCTCTCCCACTCTGCGGTGGAACCACTTCAGAAAAAACTGCTTGCTGCAGCCCAAGACTTTTCTGGCTTGACTAGATGGGTGATTCAAACTGCATCCTCTCCCAGCCTAGAGCTCAACCTCTCAAACAACTCTAGCTATCTCCAGCTAAATCTCACAGCTCCACAGCAACTATAAAATATCTTTTTTCCTTTTCATCTCAATTCAATTGTCCGCACACCCCTTTGAAACTCAAACCCTTCCAAATATAAGATTTTTCATGTTTCCATCTTGTCTTTGCTTTTGGGTCAATAAAATATAATACCCCACTACTGTTTACCTATGGAACTTCTGCAAGATGCAAACATGTTTTTTGTTACATCTGATTCCCCTTTGATATTCAAACAAACTCTCAATTTAACCAAAAATGCAAATGTTAGATCTAACCTATCTACTAGTACCTCAAACTTAGTACCTCTATCCCTTTTCATGTTTCAAGCCCCCCAGACAACCCAACTCCTATCAAATTCTGCCCAGTTTAATTAAATCACACACCTGTATACAGACACCCAGCCGTATTTACAGAATATCACATTATTCCCCAGAATATTAAATATAACATCCATTCTCACTCCTGACATAATGTTTGTGTGAGGCAAGCCATTTTCTTTATATGGCTGTGTCCATGAAATCTTCATCTCTGTCCTGCACAGCCATGCTGAGAGAGAAGACAGAGAGAAGAACAAGCTGGCAAGCTGGCTCCTGAGCTGTCACTGCCATCAGCACTTTCTACCTTTCACATGCCCTTAGGGCTAAACTTTTGGGCCCCAATGGGGTTGGGTAGGCACATAATTCATGCTGCTAGCTGGTGTGCCAGCTCCCCTTCTTTATTCTGCGTCCACCATTTTCCCAGAGGTGGAATGTGGGACATGGAGGGCGGTACCCACCTGGAAGCAGTGAGTAATTAATTGACATTGTTAAGGTCCTTTTAAGGCCTATTATCCCAGTCAGTTTCCAGGCCATCAAAGGAATCAGGGGACAGTGTAGCTGACTAGAAGTGCCCCCACCATACCCCCACCCAGCAGCAGATCAGGGGACTAGCACAACAGGCAGGCTTAGAGGCCCTCCCTCTCTGCCTGGCTTCAGCTGCACCACAGGCTGCCCTGTGCAGGTGTTCATCACAAAGGTAGCCCAGCAACTGAGGCCATTTTTAAAGTTAAACTTAAAAAGGTTGGAAAGGAGGGTGCCTTCATCGTGAGGTACCCACTCCACTTTCCAGTTAGAACAGCCTACTCCAAGCCACACACATACTGACTTGGAACTATATCGCCATTCCTTCACTGTCACTGGGTCAAAATCCTGGAACTCCCTTCCTAAAATCGGGCTAGTGAGCTGCAGGTGCAGATCGGGTGTTCTTACAACACATGGACTGTGGCAGGTCAAGAAGGCAGCATACCACCAACTTCTCAAAGGATGCCACATCCCATTAACGAATATTTCTTAAAAAGTGAGTTTAGAAATAGGAAAATAAAGCAGATGAATATGTGGACTGTAAAAGCCAGACAGTTTGCACCTAAACAGAGCCAGGACCAATTTCTTTGCAGGGCAATTTTCTAGTGCTATTGTGGAGGGCTTAAACTAACCTTGCAGTGATGTGGAAACAAGGATGTAATACTAGAGAGAAAAAGTGCACAGAGAATTGGGAAATAGTTAAAACACTACAGTAGGAAACAATAAGGTGGGGTTAGAGTAAAGGGAAAGTAATAAAGTATAAATTCGGGTTACTATGCATGTAAGTGAATGTATAGAGTGTCATTAATAATGTTAGTGAGCTGCAGGTGCAGGTAGCCATGTTGAGACTTGGCTCAAAGAAGAGCAGAACTGGGCACTAAATATTCCTGGATACTAAGTGTTCAGGAAAGGAGGTGGTGTGGCAGAATTGATTAAGAGGAACAGTGAAGTGCAGGAGAGAGAGGATTTCCCAGAGAGATTAAGGATCAGAATCTATTTGGCTGGAGCTAAGGAACACAAAAAGTACAATGACATTGCTCAATATAGTCTATAAGCTACCAACTAATGGGAAAGAAGTAGACTGCCCACGTAATATGGCGGCACGTCCCCGATTGGAGGCATGCCCACTCACACCCACTCCTGCGCTTCCCCCTGATGGGGGGAAATTTCTTCCCATAGAGTAGTTATAGTAGGGGAATTTAATTATCCAAACATAGGCTGGAACAGCAGTATAACAGGCAGAGCAGGGCAAGACCTTTCTACATCAGTTTGTCTGAGGTTCAATGAGAAAGGAGGCATTGCTGGACCTGGTTTTTGGGAATGAGTTTGGACAAGTGGATCAAGAGTCAGTAGGGGAACATTTAGAGGACAGTGATCATTGTATAATAAGGTTTAGGTCTTCTATGGAAAAGGACAAGGGGCAATACCGAGTAAGAATAATTAATTGGAGGAAAGCCAACTTCAAAGAGGCGAGAATAGGTCTGGCCCAGGTAAATTGAAAGCTAAGATTGGCAGGCTAAACTGTAACCAAACAATGGGCTGCCTCTAAAGAACAGATCGTTTGAGTGCAGCCAAGGTATTTTCCTCGAGGGGGAAAAGGTAGGGAAACAAATCCAGAGCTCCCTGGAAGACGAAAAAACTCGAGAGTAAGATGAAGCAGAAAAAGAGTGCATATGAGAGATATCAGGTGGCTAATACCATTGAGAATTAGACTCAACATAGAAGGTTCAGAGGGGAATTTAAAAAGCAAGAGAAGCAATGAGAGAGTATGTGAGGAGATTGACAGTGAACACAAAAGGAATCCAAAAATCTTCTATAGGCAAATAAAAGGGTGGTAAAAGGAAGAATAGGGCTGATCAGGAGCCAAAAAAGTGATTTACACATGGAGGCAGGGGGCATGTCAGGTATTAAATTAATACTTTTCACCTGTCTGTGGCAAGGAAGAAGATGCTGCCCAAGTCATGGTGGAAGAGAAGGAAGTTCAGACACTTGATTGGATTAAAATTGATAAGGAAGTGATAGTGGATAGGCTGTCTGGACCTAAATTTGATAAGGCATCACGATTGGATGAGATGCATCCAAGGATACTGAGGGAAGTGAGGGTGGAAATTGCGGAAGCACTGGCCATAATTTTCCAATGCTCCTTCGATTCAGGAGTGATGTCAGAGGACTGGGGAATTGCAAATATGACATCCTTGTTCATAAAAGGTTCGGAGGGCTCCAATTCAGTTACCTGGATAATTACCCAAGAAATATTAAACAGGAAAAACAATGGGCAGAATATTACGCTCAGCATGCGGGTGCGCGCCCAACATGCCCGAGTGTAAAATGATGTGCGATGACAATTGGGCAAGTGTCCTGATGTCATCGCGCAGTCTCGTGATATTTTGTTCGGTGGGCACGTGCCAGAGTCAGCTGCACACCCGCTGACAATTAAAAGGCCTAGTAAGGCCATTAAGAAGCGAATTGAAGTCAAATTTGCGTTGCTCGTCCAGCCTAATGGCTGGCGGGCAGGCGAAAAGGCCAAGTGACCTTTACATTATTTAGGAAACCTCATCCACGGGTGGGATGAGGTTTCCTAAAGTGAATAAAAGTAAAATAAAAACATTATTTTTGAATTAACTATGACAATTTTATTTCCTTTTTTTTCAACAGCGCTTCATCTCCCTGAGGCAGCTCCATGTCTCAGGGAGACTGAAGCACTATTTCGCACGCATACGCAAAGATTGCGCTAGGTCCACTCGCCCTCCTTCCCCCACCTACACAGACAGTGCTGAGTGCTGTTGCTCGCATTACATGCTGGACGGGCCTTAATTGGCCCGCCAGAGTGAAATCGCGGTGCGGAGCCAATCGCGGGTGGTGGTTCGCTTTCTGATCGCCCCTGCCGAACATCCCCACCAAGGGCAAAATCCTGCCCCATGTCTAAGTCCTGGGTAATTATACAAGTGATATGCTCCCAGACTTCCCACTCATCCTGCCCACAACTCCACTCTGACCCTCCAGCAACTCTGCCCGACCCTCTGACCTTCTAACTCTTCACCGATCTTCCAACTCCCCGATCATCTGACTTCCTCTCCAATCCGACCTGACCCAACCTCACCACGCTATGAATCTTGCTACCCTACCCATCCTGCCACCTACCACCCTACACCTCCCAGCTTCCACTTTAGGGGATACAGTGGCATAGTGGTAATGTCACTGGACTAGCAATCCAGAGGCCTAGGCTGATGATCTGGAGACACTGGTTCAAATCTCACCATGACAGCTGATGAAATTTAAATTCAGTTAAAAAAAATCTGGAATTGGAAGCTATCTCAGTAATAGTAACCATGAAACTATCATTGATTGTTGTAAAAACCCATCTGGTTCACTAATGTCCTTTAAGGAAAGAAATCTGTCATCCTTACCCAGTCTAGCCTACATGTGACTCCATACCCACAGCTATGTGGTTGACTCTTAACTGGCCTCTGAAATGGCATAGCAAGCCACTCAGTTCAAGGGGAATTCAGTGTAGACAACAAATGCTGGCCCTATCAGAGATGCCCACATCCCATGAAAGAATAAAGAAGAAAAATCCTGCCACCTACCATCCTGCCACCCTACTCAACTTGCCACTTTACCTACCCAGCTGCCACCCTACCCACCCTGCTAACTTATTCATTCTGTCACCTTACCCACCATACCATCCTGCACTCCAACCACTTGACTCACTCGCACTTATTCACTAACACAATTAAAAGCTATTTAAATGTCCCATTGCTTTTTCATGTGTCAGTGAATGAAGATTGACCAAAATACGGCAGCTAGTGCTGTAAGAAGGGGGCATGACTTAGTTTCCCCTGATGATCCTGCACTATGAAGGAGGACTCCCATAAAAGGTACATTGCCTCTGAAAAGGCCCGGTTTGGAAGTCCAGGCCAGAAATGTGGAGCTCCATCTTAATGTAACAAATAGGACTGGAGTGGCAATCACTGTGCCCAAAAGATTTGGCCTGATATAAAATAAAGGATACAATTCTAAAGGGGTGCAGGAGCTGCAGGACCTGGGGGTATATGTGTACAAATCATTGAAGGTGGCAGGACAGGTGAGAGCATGGTTGGTACAGCGTATGGGATCCTAAACTTTATAAATATATGCATAGAGTACAAAAGCATGGAAATTGTTATGAATCTGGATAAACTAGTTTGGTCTCAGCTGGAGTATTGAGTCCAGATCTCGACTTCAGACTTTAGGAAGGATGTGAAGGCATTAGAGAAGGTGCAGAAAAGATTCACATGAATGGTTCCAAGGATGACGAACTTCAGTTACATGGGTAAATTGCAGAAGCTGGAACTGTTCTCCATGGAGGAGAGAAGGTTGAGAGAAGAATTGATAAATGTATTCAAAATCAAGAGGGGAATTGGAAAGAGTAAATAGAGAGAAATTCTTCCCATTGGTGGAAGGATCAAGAATCAGAACCAAAGGGCACAGATTTAAGGTAATTGTAAAAATAAATAATGGCAACATGAGGAAAATCTTTTCTATGCAGCGAGGATCTGGAATGCACTGCCTGAAAGTGTGGTGGAAGCAGATTCAATCATGGCATTCAAAAGAGAATTGGATCATTACCTGAAAAGGAAAGGCTGCAGGGCTACGTGGAAAAGGCAGGGAGTGGCACTAGGTAAATTGCTTTTGCAGTGAGCCAGCACAGACACAACAGGCTGAATGGCCTCCCTCTATGCTGTGATTCTATGATTCTTAAAACAGTAAGTATAATCAGGAAGTGTTTCTACATAGCAAGCATCCACAAAAAAACATTCATTTCAACAATTTCCATGATGATAAAATGACAAGAATATCTCATTTACTCATTCTGATTGTATTTTTGTAATGGTGATTTTGAAATGGTTCGAAATGTTGTTTAAGATTTATGAATAAAGTATATTTTTGCAACAAAAAAAAAAATTTACTCATCAACATTTGAAAATGAAATTACAGGCAAATAACCCGTATAATTATTAACGTCATTACATAATCAATGTTATTATATTTCCCCAGAGAAAGGGTAGAGTTCCCAAATCTCATCCCACGTGGATGTTAAAGAGGTTACAGGATAGGATAAGGCAATAATGGGAAGCTTATCTCATATTTCGAGAGCTCAATACTGCAGAAAACCTAGAGGAGCATCTCAGTCTGCCAAGAGAAGCAAGGGAAGAAATAGTATAGGCTCTGATTTTCCAATCCTCTCCGGCTACAGGTGTGATGTGGAGAACTGGAGAACTAACATTGTGTCGTTGTTTAAACAGGGCAGAAAGGATAAACCAATTAATTAGAGGCCAAGTAGCCTCAACATAGTGGTGGGCAAATTACTGGAAAAAAATTTTGAGGAACAGCATAAATCATCATTTAGAAAGGTATGAATTAATCAAGGACAGTCAGCATGGATTTGTTAAGGCAAGGACATGTAGGAACAACTTTATTGAATTTTTTTGAGGAGATAATAAAGAGGGTCGATGTAGTCCACATGGATTTTCACAAGCCTTTTTAAGAAGGTGCCACGTGGCAGACTGATCACAACAGTAAAACTCATGGGTTCCTGGAGAAAGTGGGAAGTTTAATCCTAAATTGGATCGATATCAGGAAGCATAGAGTAATGGTTGACAGATATTTTTGGAATTGAAAGGCTATGGGGTTCTGCAGGGTTCAGTACACAGTCCTTGCTTTTCATGGTATATAGCAATAGTTTGAAGTAAAATGTATGGATCATGATTAAAAAGTTTGCAGATGATTCAAAAATTGGCCATTGATTGATAGTGAGAAAGAAAGCTGTAGGCTGCAGGAAAATATCAAGGTACTGGTCTGGTGGACAGAGAAGTGGCAAAAGGAAGTCAATTCAGAGAATTGTGAGGTAATACATTTGGGAAGGACAAACAAGGCAAAGGAACTTGCGATAAATGATAGGATGCTGAGAAGTGTAGAGGAACAGAGGGACTTTGAAGTACATGTCCACAGATCCCTGAAGATAGCATACTAGGTAGATGAGAAGCTTAAGGCAACATATAGGGGAGGACATCCCCATGATTACGCCTGACTGCAATTTTATGCTGGCTGGCCAATTAATGGCCAGCCAGCGTGAATCAGACACTGAAACACTCAGCGCTGTCTGAGTTGCGGGGGGGGGGGGGGGGGGGGGGGGGGTGCGAGGAGGGTGAGCTTGGAAGTCAGGGAGCTGAAGATTTTTAACTTTGCAAATAAAGATGGTAAAAATAAGGAAAACATATCCCCTCATGTGACTCCGTCGCATGAGCAGGGACATGTTAGAAGTGAGATTTAGACATTTTTATTTTATTTTTAAATTAACATCGGAAACCTCATCCCACCCGTGGATGAGGTTTCCTCAAAAATCCAAAGGCCGATTGGCCTTTTTGTCTGCCCGCCAACTGTAAGGTTGGACGGGCAGGGAAAAATTCCATTTAATTAATGAATTAATGGGTTTAACAGCCCTCTTAATTGTCAGCGGGCACACTGCCGACTCCTGCGCATGTCCACCGACTGAAATATTGCACGTGTGCACGATGAGGTCAGGTCACTCACCCAATGTCATCGCGTGCTATTTCATGCTCGTACTTGTCGGGCACACACCCAAATTCAGCCCATGGGATATTTTCCTTTACTAGCCAAGGCATGGAGTACATTAGCAGGGAGGCTATGCTAGAACTATATAAACTACATGTTAGGCCACAGCAAGAGCAATGCATACAGTTCTGGTAACCACATTTCAGCAAGGTTGCGATTGCACAAGAGATTTATAAAGATTTTGGCAGGAATAGAGAAGATTCAATTTTTTTTTGGGAGCAGAGGATGAAGGAAGCTTTAATTGAAGTGTATAAGATAAAATTATGAAGGTCTATTCTCAATTCTAGATAGGAAAGAGAGATTTCTCTTTGCATTGAAGTCAATAACCAAGTGGCATAGATTTAAAGTAATTGGCAGAAGTTTTAGAGGGAGTCATGGAGAAATTGCTTTTTACTCAAAGGGTGGTGGGCATCTGGAACTTACTTACTGAAAGGGTTGGTGAGACAGAAACCCTCATCACACTTAAAAGAGTACCTGGAGATGTGTTTGAAGTGCCATAATCTACAGGGCTATGGACAAAGAGCTGGGAAGTGCAATCAGGCTGAATAACTCTTTCTGGGCCGGCACAGACATGATAGGTTGAATAGCCTCCTTCTACGTCACAAATTTTCAAAGGTTTTAAAAGAGCTGTAAACCTTTAAAATGTCAATACTTCAAACAAATATCAATTGAATTATTTTTCTTTTATTCTCATTTATTTCCAGGATGTGTCTGATGCTGACACAGCCACAATTTCAATACCCAGCCTAAGCTGCCCAGATAAGTTATTGCTGTGTCTTCTTGAACTGCTGCATTCCTTGTGTGGATGGTGCTCCCATAATGATGTTAAGTTAATTCCAAGATTTTGACCTAAAGATGATGCAGGAACAGCAAAGTCTGTCCAGCCAGGATGTGAAGGAGAGGAAGCTGGAGGTGAGGTATTCATATGATTTTGCTACTCTTTTTCTTCTTGGTGGTAGTGGAAGCAAGGATGAGAAATGCCGTTAAAGTGAACTTGGTTAGTTGTTGCAGTGTATCCTACAGATCATTCATTCTGCAGGCACAATGCTGGAGAGGGTGAATGTTGAGTCAAGTGATGGGGATGCCCATTGTACCCAATATGACTCCAACCACATACAAAGAGGGCATCAGTGGAGATGGTACATTTTCAAAAGAAGGAGCTGGAAAGATGTTGATGAATCTATTATTATTAATGATTTAATGACTTGCAATGGCTATCTCCAACAAGAGGGAGTCTTAACTAACTCCCTTGACATTCAACAACATGGTCATCATTTAATCCCCAACCATCAACATCCTTCAGGTGACCATTGACTAGAAACAAAGCTGGACCACACATAAATAATGTGACTACAAGAGCAGTACAATCTTATACTAGCCAAGGCAGTTGTACAGCAGAGGGCAAGGTACTGTGCAAACAAGTATCGGATCAATCAATGTGAAGGAATACAAACTGCTAGTGACAATGGTAACCTTCCTCCAATGTACGACAGTGTGAAAAGTGCATTAGGCAACACCATCACCAAAATTGCTCCTTTGAAATCCACAGATGGGGAAATACTCAGTTATAGGAACAAGTAAATCACCCGCTGGATAGAGCCCTACTCTGAGTTATACTCACGTGAGATGGATATCTCTCTGCCTGTGCTTGATTATCTTCTGCAGCTGCCTCTCCTTAAAAGCCGCTGAATCTAGCAGCAAGGAAAACACCTGGAAAGGATGTAATACCAGCTGAGATGCTCAAGTATGGAAAATCTCACTTGCTGCCATACCTTCACAGCCTCCTCCTCTTCTTCTGGAGAGAAGGCTCTGGCCCACCATCATCATGTTATACAAGAACAAAGGCGATAGAGGATATTTCAACAACTACCACGACATCTCACTCACATCATCGAGGGGAAGGTCTTTGTCAGTCATTCTAAAGATGTTCCATCAACTAGCCAACAGAACACACCTGGAGGAACAATGTGACTTCAGAGCAGGCAAATCTACAGCAGTCATGATCTTCTCCCTACTCCAGCTTCAAGAGAAGTGCAGAGAGCAGCAAACACCAAAAACCTTGCTTTTGTGGATCACACAAAAGCATTTGACACCTTGAGCAGGACAGGCCCCAACTAGAGAAAATCCTCCCTAGCTTCACAGTCTCACATGGTCCTTCCATGATAACATGTGTGGCATCATTGAATTTGTCGGCTCCACCTCTGCCAGTTTTGAGATCAAGAATGAGGTGAAACAGGGCTTGTTTGATACTCTTTTCTCTGTCCTGCCGACCTATATTTTCCCTACCGACATGAAAAGAGTGTACCTCCACACACAATCAGATGGGAAACTCCTCAACTCATCAAGACTGAAAGCTATGACAATTGAGGTGTGTCCTGATCAGAGAACTTCTGTATGCTGATGATGTTGCACCAGTTGTCCAGACAGAAGACCAGCTTCAAAGGCTCATGGATCATCTGCCTCATGTTGTCCCTCACTATCAGTGTCAAGAAAACTGTAGTTCTGGGGCAGGGTGTTGTGTTTCTGCCTATAATCGGACTCAACAGCACACCAACGGATGCAGTCAGAGAATTCTGCTACTTTGGACTTATGGCAACAGACAACCTGTCTCTTGATGAAGAGCTCAGCACACACCACCAACTTTGGCTGACTAACAAAACAAACATGGAAAAACAACTAACTGACCCACAATGCTAAAATGCTTATCTACAACACCTGTATCCTCAGCACATTTCTGTATGGCAGTGAAGTCTGGACAACTTATATCTACAAAGAAAGTAAAGCTCAATAGCTTCCATCATTGGTATCTACAATGCATCTTTGGCATCACATGGAAAGGAAAAGTCATCAATGAAGCAGTCCTTTCCAAAGCAAGCAAGCTAACACAAATCAAGCAAAGAAGGCATCGCTAGCTTCAGCATGTGTACAGGATGGAAGATGGCCACATCCCCAAGGATATGCTATTCGGGGAGGTAGCCCATGCCAAGAGGCCAGCATAGTACCCAAAGCTTCAATTCAAGGATGCTGTCAAAAGATACAAGAAAGCCCTCAACATCGATCACGACAAATGGGAAACTGTAGCTGACTATGGGCGCAAGTGGTGACACCAGCTGTGGGAAGGAATTCATCACTATCACAGCATGTGGTTTCAGAAGCTCCAAAGCAGATGCCAGCCCTTCAAACAAGGCATCAGCAGAGATCGTCCCATACCATCGACAATAGCCAACTTCAAGTGTGGCACCTGTGACAGACTTTGCCTTTCCAGAATTGGCTTGTTCAACCATCAAAAGAAGTGCAACAAATGACCTCATCTGACCTTACCAAAATTCTGAGGCTGCTTTCCCATTATCTCTTGCAGATGGAATGATGCCAACCAGCTAACAAGAGCAGGTCAGATGCTTGGTATTCTGTGATGAGTAACTCACCTCCTGACTCCCCAAAGCCTGTCCACCAGCTACAATGAATATGCTGGAATACTCTCTACTTGATTGGATGAGTGCGGCTCTAACAGCACCTTAGAAACTCCTCACCGTACAGCACAAAGCAGCCCCCTTGATTAGCCCAATCAACCACCTTAAACATTCACTTCCTCCATCACTGGCAAACTGTGACTGCAGTGCATACCATCTACAAGATGCACTTCAGCAACTGACAAGGGCTTCTTCAACAGCATCTTCCAAACCTGTGATCTGTACCATCAAAAAGAACAAGGGAAGTAGACATATGAACATACAAATTAGGAGCAGCAGTAGGCCACTCGGCCCCTTGAGTCTGCTTCGCCATTCAATAAATCATGACTGATCTGAATGTAACCTCAACCACACATTCCTGCCTACCCCTGATAACCTTTCACTCCTTTGTTAATCAAGAATCTAGCTAGCTCTGACTTAAAATGATTCATAGACACTGCTTCCACTGCCTTTTTTATATTCATTCAAGGCTTCGCTGTCTAGGCCAGCATTTATTGCCCATCCCTAATTGTATTTGAGAAGGAGGTTGTAGGCTGCCTTCTTGAACCGCTGCAGTTCATGTATAGGTACACCCACAGGATAGTTTGGGAGAGAATTCCAGGATTTTGACCCAGTGGCAGTGAAGGAATTGCAATATATTTCCAAGTCAGGATGGTGAGTGGCTTGGAGAGGAACTTCCAGGTGGTGACGTTCCCATCTATCTACTGCTTTTGTCCTTCGAGATGGTAGTGGTCATGGTTTGGAAGGTGCTTTCTAAGGAGAGTTGGTATGTTTCTGCAGTGCATCTTGAGATGGTACACACTGCTGCCATTGTGCATCGGTGGTGGAGGGAGTGAATGTTTATGGATGGGGTGCCAATCAAGCAGGCTGTTTGAGTGGTGTTGGAGCTGCACTCATCCAGACAAAGGAAGAGTATTCCATCACATTCCTGACCTGTGTCTTGTAGATTGCCGACAGGCTTTGGGGAGCCAGGAGGTGAGTTATTCATCACAGGATTTCTAGCCTCTGACCTGCCCTTGTAGCCACAGTATTTATGTGGGTGTTCCAGTTCAGATGTTAGTCAATGGTAACCCCCAGGATGTTGATAGTGGGGATTCAGCAATGGTAATGCCATTGAATGCCAAGGGGTGATGGTTAGATTTTCTCTTTTGAGGAAGAGAATTCCAAAGACTCACAACCCTCTGAGAGAAAGAAATTCTCCTCATCTCTGTCTTAAATGAGCGGCCCCTTTTTTTAAACAGTGGCCCCTAGTTCTAAATTCTCCCACAAGAGGAAACATCCTCTGCACATCCACTCTCTTAAGCCCCCCTCAGGATTTTAAAGGTTTCAATTAAGCCGCCTCTTACTCTTCTAAATTCTAGTAGATACAAGCCTAATCTGTCCAGCCTTTCTTCAAAAGACAACCCACCCATTCTTGGTATTATCGAGTCATCTGGACTCGAAACGTTAACTCTGTCTTTCTCTCCACAGATGCTGTCAGACCTGCTGAGTTTTTCCAGCAACTTTTGTTTTTGTTTCAGATTTCCTGCATCCGCAGTAGTTTGCTTTTACATTAGTCTAGTAAACCTTCTCTGAACTGCTTCTAATGCATTTACATCTTTCTTTAAATAAGGAAACCTGTACCGTACACAATACTCCAGATGTGGTCTCACCAATGCCCTGTACAACTGAAGTATAACCTCCCTACTATTGTAATCAACTCCCCTCACAATAAATGATAACATTCTATTGGTTTTCCTAATTATCTGCTTTACCTGCATTCTAACCTTTTGTGATTCATGTACTAGGACTCCCAGATTCCTCTGAATCTCAGAGCTCTGCAATCTCTCACCATTTAGATAATAAGCTTCTTTTTTATTCTTCCTGCCAAAATGATCAATTTCACATTTGCCCACATTATACTGCATTTGCCAGATCTTTGCCCATTCAGTGAACCTACCTATGTCACTCTGTAGCCTCCTAATGTCCTCTACACAACTTACTTTCCTACCTATCTTAGTATCATCAACAAATTTAGCAACCATTCCTTCGGTCCCTTCATCCAAGTCATTTATATAAATTGTAAAAAGTTGAGGCCCAAGCACTGATCCCTGTGGCATATCATTCATCACATCCTGCCAATCAGAAAAAGACCCATTTATGTCAACTCTCTGCTTTCCGTTAGCTAGCCAATCCTCTATCCATGCCAATGTTGCCTCCTACACCATGTGCTTTTATTTTCTGCAATAACCTTTGATGTGGCACTTTATCAAATGCCTTCTGGAAATCCATGTACAGTACATCCACTGGTTCCCCTATATCCACAACACATGTGACTCCTTCAAAGAACTAGATGCATGGGAACCCCACCAACTGCAAGTTCCCTTCCAAGCCAGACACCATCCTGACTTGGAACTAGATCACCGTTCTTTCATCGTTGCTGGGTCAAAATCCTGGAACTCCCTTCCTAACAGCACTGTAGAAATACCTTTACCACATGTAATGCATAGTTCAAGAAGGTGACTCACCAGCTTCTGAAGGGCAATTAGGGATGGGTAAAGGAATGTTGGTCTTTTCAGCAAAGTGCACATCCCATGAATAAATAAAGCAATTTAGTACAAAGGCAAAAGTCACAATAAGAGGTCATCAGCCTGAAATATTGGCCAGGATATTGAGGTTGGCAAGCGGGGAGCGGGGCCCGCTCACCGACGCGTAAAATGACACAGGATGACATCGGGCAGAACTCCCGACCTCACCCCGCGACATTTCAATTTTCAGATCGGCAGGTGTGCAGCCAAATCAGCTGTGTGCCCGCCAACCTGTCAACGGCCAATTGAGGCCATTTAAAAACTAATTTAAGTAGTTACTGGACCTGCCCATCCAATCTTAATGTTGGCAGGTAGGCCGGAGCCCTGGCGGGCTTCAGGAAAAGCATGAAACCTCATCCACGGGTGGGATGAGGTTTCATGAAGGTTTTTAAAAATTTAATAGAAATTTGAATAAAAGTCATGGACATGTCCCAACTCATGTGACAGTGTCACATGAGGGGACATGTCAGAGAAATTTTATTTTTGTGCATTGATGATTTTTAAATTTGGCGCCAATCTCCCTGAGGCAGCACTTAGCCTCAGGGAGATGAGTGTGTTTTCTCACGCGCATGCGCGAAAAAGTGCACTCTTGGCTTAGGAAACCCCTCCCTGTCTGCACAGGGAGTGCATAGCACTTCTTGGCGGATGTCATGCTGGGCGGGCCTTAATTGGCCCGCCCACGTAAAATGATGGCGCGCCTGCATGCACCCACTCCCACAATTCCCCCCAACTGGGGGAAAATTCTTCCCATTAAGTCTGTTCCCCTCTCCACAGATGATGACAGACTCACTGAGCATTGTCAGCATTTTCTGGAAAAAAATAAAATTTGGTCTTCAAACTTGACTAGAAAATACCATCAACTAGGACTCCAGATATTTATTTCTAAAACCTGTCCAAACGAGTGACTGTGGAAGTCTTATGGTTCAACTCAGAGTATATAAAACAGTCTACTACCCAAAATTTATATGAAGGAGCATATAGTACTCATATGAATTTAGGATTCTAAGAAATTGCTGTGGCAGGATAGAGAAAAATTTAGCCTACAGCTAGTTGTACTATTCCTGAGCATGAAATATTGCATTGTGATTGTTTGCTTTATTGGCACCCTCAAGAATATTACTGATGTCGGACAAAGTGTATGATGAAAGCAGGCCTGAAGGATGTTTAGGATCATGTTACAGGTACAATCACTTTCTATTTTTGTAACATTTCATACCTTACATATGATAGAAACAATTCTTAATTGCTGTTGAAAGACATACCTGCTAAATTCAAAGATGAGATAAGTTCTAATCTCAATTTGTTGTAGTTTCAAGCCATTTCTCACCCATACTTACAGTTCCTGCTGCAAAAAGTGCTAGAAATTTCATTTACTTCCTACGCTAACTGCTTCAAACAAATATTAACTAACTTTAGAATATCATTTATTTTAGAAAATCAAAATACTGGAAATATGAGAAGTAAACAGAAAATGTGAGAAATACTCACCAAGTCAGGCAACATCTGCAGAGAAAGAAACAGAGTTAAAGGCCTGGATTTTTGCTACTGAGCCGAATGTGGCGATTTTCACTTCAGTGGGGCAGCAGCGGGGAGAGTGGTGTGGGATGGATTTAAGCCCTCTGACCTTGGAAGCAGAGCACAGGCAGCGAAAGGGTCCACTGAGTGCCAAAGTGGGTAGGTTGAAAGGCCCACCTCGGTTTTCTGGAATGTCGTCTCAGTTGTATTAAAGGCTGTTCAGCCTATAACCCAAACCCCTCACATCCCATGCCACCTCAATGCCATCTTATGCCCCCCACCCACCATAGTCCCTTATAATCCCCATGCTAAACCATGCCATGTATCTGCTCCCATGGCCCTTCATATCTTCCATGCCAACTCATGACCATTTCATGCCTATTCACTCTTTATTCGCTATGTACAGAACCAATGACTCTTATAGTATATGGCATGTGTGAAACTACTCAAAAAAAACACCCATTCACAAATCTTCTTCTGAAAAAAAACTGTTCTTCCTACAGTGGAGAAAATATCAATCAAACAGACCATTAAAGTAACAGAGGATTCAAACACATCACCGCTCTTAATCTTGTGCAAATAAACATTGAAACATTGACAAAAGAGATGACAGAAAAATAAATTATAACCACTTAAAGATGTCAATCAAGCAAAATCAACAGTTTTTTCCAGTTGTCAAAACAGAACCCCCCCTACTGAGATAATTATTTAATGAGACAAAAGCAAAATATTGCTGATGCTAGAAATTTGAAAAAACAAAAAAATTCTGTAAATACTCAGCAAATCAGGCAGCATCTATGGAGACAAACAGAGTTAACATTTCAGGTTGATGACCTTTCCTTTTATGTCTCCAGGCTCAGCCAAGCATGCATAATATGGGCATCCAGTTATACTGAAAGAGCTCTTACATCTGTCCTCTTTATGCATGCTTGGCTGAGAGCCCAGACTTATAAAAAGATTATCTCAGTAGGCAGTTCTGTTTTTACAACTGGATAAAACTGTTGTCTTACTTGATTGACATCTTTAAGTGATCATAATTATTTTTCTTCCTGTGATCTCTTTTATCAATGTCTCAATATTTGTTTGCACAAAATTAAGAGGTGTTGAGTGTTTTACATCTCTGTTATTGAAACTTTAATGATCTGTCCGAATGACACTTTTATAGGGTTGCAGGAAGAGCAGTTTTTCTTTCAAAGCAGATTTTTGAACGGGTGTTTGTTTTTCTGAGCTGTTCCACACATTGCCATTGCTACTATATGGCCTACTGGATCTGAACGTAGTGTATACTGGGTGAATGAGCATGGAAGGGCCATGGAGGGCATGGGTAAGACTTTTTGAACTTATCTTTTAAAAGGTCTCCAAATCCAGATTATGGTTCATGACTCCTCTGAGGGGCTGTGAACCATGAGTAATGGAGAAGCTGGCCCAACTCCATGAAAATTGCAGGGAGCTAGGAGAAGTCTTACTCCACAATGGAGCCAGTCAGGTCAGGAGTGTAGGGTGTGGGCTTACTGCCCGCATCAGCTGAAATTCAAAGTGCCAGGAATGGGACCGGAATCCTGGAAGTGGGTCCTGCCTACCATTTATAAATGGCTCCAGAGTTGCTCCAATTCCATGAAAATCCAGGCCAAAGTTTCAGGTTAATGGCCTTTAATCGGAGCCTGCTACCTGAGCTGCTGATTGTTTCCAGAATTTTCTGTTCTTATGGCAGAATTTTTCCCTTGTCAGGCGGGCTTGGCGGGAGCGGGCGGGGGTGGTCAGGAAGTCGACCGCCACCAGCTATCAGCTCCGCTCCGCGATTTCACGTGGGTGGGCCAATTAAGGCCTGCCCTATGTGGATTGTGAGCAGCACTCAGCACTACCTGTGTGGGCAGGGGGAAGAGGGAGAGCTGGGCCTAGTGCGCAGTTCACAGAGCTGCCTCAGGTAGATTGAAGCGCTGTTTAAAAAAATTAATAACGATAGTAAAAATTTAAAAAACTTGTCCCCTCATGTGACTCTGTCACATGAGCTGGGGCATGTTTTTAATTCAAAAATAAAGTTTTTAGTTAATGATTATTTGCTTTAGGAAACCTTATCCCATTCATGGATGAGGTTTCCTAAAAAGTGTAAAGGCCACCTGGCCTTTTCGCCTTCCTGCCAACCATATGGTTGGATGGGCAGCATTAATTTGATTTTAATTAGCTTGTTAATAGCCTTAATAGGTCTTTCAATTATCCACGGGTGCGCAGCCAACTCCGGTGCTTGCCTGCTGAACGAAATATCACGCGAGTGCATGATGACGTCGGGATGCACGCCCAATGTCATCGCACGTCATATTACACTCAGGCGTGCGCCCACACACCATATGTAAAATTCTGCCCTATGTCTATTTTACAATTGAAACAATGAATGACCGTTAAAATGAAGGCAGGCAGCTTTATTATAATATTTACATGACCAAACTGCGAACTAATTTAGCGCCTGCCCCCATCCCACTTCCATTAAAACCAGGAGTGAGTAGGCAGATTTGGTTCCTGTTCCAGGTTTTTTGCATTTTAACCTTGGACACAACCCTAACTCACCCACTCTTTAAAGTTCAGATTCAGCCTTAAAATTCTCAGATATTCTGGATTCTCAGAATCGTTTTTTTAAACAGCAAAAACTCTTTAATATGGCATTGTTAGGCAAAAGGCTGACAAATTGCTTCAGTTCTTTACCTCAGGGTACTGTTAACAGCTGTAGGCAGCTGCAGGGTGTTAAGCAGATGAAAAAACAAAATGTACAGAGTTGCAGTGCTTTGCATAGCAAGCTAGTGTGCCGACAGCTCTGAGCTCACCTTCATTTGAATGCTTGACCTGAGTGACTTAAGCTGGATGATATGTTTGTTTTAACAAACCTCAGCCACAATGACTGATTTGTTTTCTCATGCATGTAATAAAATATATACAAGGATGAAAAAAAATACAATCTATTGGTTTACCTTCCTCTGTTACAAGTTCCTATTTTTCTATGCAAATAATTTAAACAGGATGGAAGCCAAGTTCAACAGGAGGCTGTTCAACACCTGTGACGGAAGTTATGAAAATTTAGCAGTTCCATAATGTAATCATACAGATGATCATATGACCAACAAAAGATGCGGAAAGCAGGTTCTCCTTTGGCATTATGACTGTATAGTTATCAGGTCAATCGAAATGCCATTTGCATTCCTGCTAACTATTGCCCTCCCGCTTAGTCAGGGTTAAATGGCTGCACTAGTAAATTAACTTGCATTGGTTGGTGTTTTGGATTGAATTGAAACACTTCCAATATCAAGCAGCCAATATATAACTTAGATGTAAACACCCATGACTGTACCCCAACAAAGTGCCTCATTCAGCAACCTCAGAAAAACAACCCCTGGTCACATCTGCAATAAATACAAGTGCTCATGTCACATTTCCAAAAGGATTGGAAATGCATTGCTTTCCATCCATATGTGACATATAGCACTGGCGTTCAAGCTCATGTCAGTCATTTCCTTCAACCTAAATTACAATTGTACATTAATTAATTTAAACAATGAAATAATGCAGAATAATTCATTTTACAAATCTAAAAACTATTATAAAATGAAAAGGATTCACAGTATAGCTTTAGTCAAAACAGGAGTTATGCTATAAAAAGGAGTAAAGCCATCTACTTGTTTTATTTCACGGGGGAGTTGTGCGGGAGTGGGCACAGACGTGTGCACAGCCGATCGCCGCTCGCAATTGGCTGGGCACCACCATTTTATGTGGGCAGGCCATTTAAGGCCCACCCAGCGTGACGCGTGGCCGGAAGCGCTGAGTGCTCCCTGTGTGGGGAGGGGGGGTTGCCTGAGTCGGGCCCTGCGGTCTTTCATGTACGCATGTGAAAGAATGCAGAAATCTCCCTGAGGCACTGAGCTGCCTCAGGGAGATTAGTTTAAGTTTAAAAAATTTTAATAAAGGAAACAATTTTTTTTAGGGCATTTCCCCTCATGTGAAACTCTCACTTGAGCTGGGACAAATCTATGAATTGTATTTTAAAATTTTTCAACCTTTAAAAACCTTCATGAAACCCCATCCCGCCCGTGGATGAGGTTCCATTTAAAATGCAAGGGCCGCCTGGGCTCTTCGCCTGCCCGCCAACCTTAAGGTTGGACGGGCAGCTCAGTTGATTGTTTTAATTGATAGTTAACTGGCCTTAATAGGCCTTTGACAGTTTGGTGGTCTTGCAGCCGACGCGGGTGCGTGCCTACCGAACTGAAAATCTGAATGATGTGCAGTAACATCGGGATGCATGCCCGACATACTGCATGTCATTTTACACCTCGGTGAGCACGCTCTGCCCCCTCTTGCCGAGCCAAAGATTCTGCCCATGATATTTTCTCAAACCAGTTGCTTAATTGTTTGAATTTGTTGGAATTTTTTCCCTTTGGCCGTTGTGTTTTATGGTCCTTACTGCATTACCTCTTCCTTTTTAGTTAGTTGTGCACCAGTTGTCAGTTATCCCTCTCTCACCCTCCCCTAAAAAGTGATAGTCCTGCAATTACTTCTCTGACTTCCTGGATGTGCAACTGGGTAGGACAGAACTCCTGCTCAACCCATTAATTTTCCTCTGTCAATGTCCCAAATCTTGAGGTGGGGAAATTTGCACAATTTGGGAAGACATTCATGCCATTTTTGTCAATGTTGAAATGCTCACTATGACAACCAAAGCCTCGTAGAGATTCTTTTTAAAAGCTGCAATTTCAGAATTATATACTGTTTTCCCAGTATAAATGAATTGCTGCAGGACTAGGCCTTTTAAACAACATGGAGCCCCATTTCTGCCAAGGTTAATTCTTGGCATGTCACTGTGCCTGTTAAATGGACCCAGTTCCCACATCTGGTGGGATTTATGAACACATAAAAAATACCCCCTTCCCATATCTACCCACACAGCTCAACTTCTACAGCCCCATAAAAGAGGAATTTCAGGGCCAATTTCTTTTTTAGCACCTTTAGGAAAACACTTGGTGGGTGAGTGAATGTTGCGACTATTCTATGATTCTATGATTTAGATCATTGTACCCGCTATAAATTTCACAAGAGAACTGTTCAGCAAGCAAGTTGAAAACACTGTCATTTGATTCAACTTCAGCAATCATATTTAAGATACAATACAAAGGATATAAGAACGTTTACAAACTTCATTTCTTTCTTTCAATATCATAACCTTCTCGTGAGGATCTTTTCAGCACTTCAAACTTTTAGTAGATACATAGAATAGGAGAGAATTAATAAAAACAATTAAAGCAGACGTAAGGTGCTCAAATTGTAATTATGGACAATATTTACTTGAAAAATTATTGCATATGATTTCACATGATATATGGCATAGAAATAGGCCATTCAGACCAACCAATCCATGCCACAGTTTATGCTCCACTTGAGCCTCCTCCCATCTTTCTCATCTAATCTACCTCCATAACTATCTATTCCTTTCTCCCTCACATGCTGGTCTTCCCCTTAAATATGTCTATACTATTCACTTCAACCACTGGCTATGGTAGCGGCCTCCACATTCGCACCACTCTTCAGATAAAGAAGTTTATTTTTAATTCCCTATTGGATTTCTCGGTGACTATCTTATATTGATGGCCTGTAGTTAGGCTCTTCCTTACAAGAGGAAACATTTTGGTGCCACTTTTAGTGATTGGTGTATTTATACTCTGAGGTCTCTTTCTTCCTCTACCCCACCTAGAATTGCATCTTCTAAATAATAAGTGACTTCCCTATTCTTCCTACAAAAACGTACTGTTTCACATTTATCTGTGTTGAACTTAATTTGCCAATTATTTTGCCCATTCTGCAAGTTTACAAATGTCCTCCTGTAATTTGTTGCAATCTTTCTCGGTATTGACTAATCCCCCCAAATAAATTTCATCCACAAATGTAATAGTTTGAAATTGTAACATTTCCAATTATACATTGGGCTTAGGAAGGTCATGTGGCACTTAGAATACTGGAAATATGAGTCCACTATCTCATGTTCAGTCCAATTTATCTAGCTTTTTCCAGTAAACAAAAATAGTTACTGCTAATTAGCCAGGAGGCCTACCGTGATTTGTAAAATACAATGGGTTGTATAGTAAACTATGTCACACAATGCTTTTTCAAGGGACTCAATTACTACATTGTAAAGGATAAAATTATGTCTGCCTATTGTTATACCTAATAAACACCTTATTGTTCAATACTAATTACATAAGATTGTATCAATGTGGTTGATTCTAATATTAAATAACTCAATAACCCTTTACACTGGTATACCTATTGAACACTCAATTTATTATCACTTCAGATTACAGTGAAAGAATCTAAGCCACCACAATTGATATTTGACAAGGCCAGGCTCATGTTTCAAAGTTTCATAGTCAATGAACTTTGTGAGCTTAAAGCGAATGATGTCAGTGTTGAGGAAAAAACATTCGATGGATTATTTTCCTCTTCATTATACCTGGGAAATCCTTAATTTGCAGTAATAAAGAAATGTGGTGGAGACACGTTAAAACAAACCTTCCTCCCATCAACCAAAATAAAGTACACTTTCCCTTCTATTTAAAAAAAATGATGTGATTCCCATGGTTTTCTTGTGTTTGACGATGGAATGAAAGGAACCTTGATTGGATCAATTCTCATTTTGAGACACACTTCACAACTTTTCACCAACTCTTCAAAACCTTTATCTACCTTTGGATATCAAAAATAACTTCTTGCTCCTGCTTTCATATGGACTACCCTGTGTGCTCTTGATAAATTTCCTCTAACAATCTCTCTCTAAACCTTGATGGAATAATGAGTTAAACACTATAGGAGACAGTCTTGAACCAAACTCAGTTCATTTCTACATGTGAAATACTCCTGCAATTACTCATCATCATACTCTATGCCAACCATTTATGACATAATTGAGCACATTACTGAGAATCACAACCATTCCACATTTCTTCACTAATTTTTCTGGCAGACACTGGCATGTCATTTGTATATGTAATTCACAAAGAGCTCAATGGCTAGAAATGAATCAGTCTTCATCACCATGAAGCAACATTTGTGCTTTTTAGTTTTGACATTATGCTCTTGAAGTTGATCTAAGACTTTGTTCAAATTTACAATATGTTCTATCTCTGTCTTACGGCTAATTAGAATGTCATCTAAGAAGCAACACAATCCTTTCATCCCCCTTAGTACCTGATCCATAACACTCTGGAACACTGTGGGACACCCCAAAATGATACTTTTGCAATCCTTTGTGTGTATGAATGGCGTTCAGTTCCTCGCTCCTGTCAGTTAATTCTAATTCCAAATATGTATTTCACAAATCTATCTTACTGAACACCGTTCCACTGTGTGATGAAAGTATAATAATTTTCAGAATATTTTTCTGGTTTAGTGTGACGTAGGTTTATGGAGGTAAGTATAGTTGGGTCTGGGTGATTTAATTACATTTGGACTGCAAGGTTGAAATCATCAAACGAAGCTATGTGCTTAACATGCTAATGAATAAACATGAATGCTGGCTTAGCACTAACGTGAGAAGGGATTATTTGGATTTCAAAGGGATCTTAGTTTGTTTACAACTAGCCAGAAAAGTAAGGCTAAGGGGTATGTTTTTTTTCCAAATGTTACTAACAATATTGGCCACATGAAAACTTTTATATTATGAGGAAGAGACAGTTTCAAAGGTATTTGGAACAATAAGATTTACATATTAAAAAGAGAAAAACATATATAAAGGAGACTGCAAGACTATGTGGAAGAAGGACACGTAAGTTCTAATAGGGGTATGTGAAATAGCTTTAATGAAGGCCCCAGCCTTGTGTGCATGAGTCTGCTATGTAACAAAACTGAAGTTGGGGAAAAGCCATTTGAAGTTCCACTGTCAAGTTGGTATTGTGTTAACTTGCTGGTTCTGTTTTAAATCTAAAATCTATTTTGGACTGTTGTCATAAAATGGATGTAACTGGGGGTCAGGTTAATTAGGAATATTAGGAGTTTCTATAGTGGTAAGTCTTATGTATGTGCTTTAAATCTCTTATTTTGTTAATAAGTATTTTAATTTGATTTCTAAAATCTCTGAAGGTCTTGGTGGACTTATTACGTTAGAATTCAATGCACACATCTTTTTGAAAGAAATACAAATTGCAAAACCATTGTGATAGCGCGACCAGGTTTCTCTCATACATTTGGTCCACCCAGCACACGTCATCTGCCATGTCATAACAAATTTGGAGCTCTTTGTGGGATATTTGAAACTCCTTGATTTGATTTGGAGTTGGTGAATCTTAAGATTATGAGTATGAGAAGCACACTGAATTCAGCAGCTGGTGTGAGTGATTTTAGAGTGGTGAAACTGCAAAAATTGGCTGTATCCATGGCTTAAAATGTTTTTGGAAGTAGAAGACATAATTCTGATTGGGCACAAAAAGTATCTAAGGGTAAGTTAATAGAATGGCTGGATAACTTGCAGTTGAAGTTACCTGTAGGGGCAAAGAAAACAGGCATAGTTGAAGTCATAGCACAGCATTTGAAATTGGAAATTATACCTGACACTAGTGAGTCACAGCTGGAGGTAGTGAGGCTTCAGTTACAAATGAAGAAGCTTGAAATTGAACAAACAATGGAAATAAAAACTTGAATTAGAGGCAACAGAAAAAGAAAAAGAGACTATTTTAGAGAGAACTGGAAATGTGAAAAGTCAACCTCCAGAGGGAGAAGTTAGAAATGCAGGAGGGGAAGAAGGAATGAGGAATATGAATGCTGTCATAAAAAGCTAGACGTTAAAAAAGATATCTCAGATGCTAAGGAAGGTTCTGTTGATGAAAAACCTTCAACCTAAAACCTAGTGGGGAGATGTTTAAATTTGTGCAAGCTCTTCAGAAGTTTGAAGAAAGAGATGAAGAGGAATTCTTTACTTCATTTGAGAAGATAGCTAAGCAGGTGAAATGGCCACAAGAAATCTGGACATTACTTTTATAGCCTAGGTTAGTGGGTAGAGCTCATGAAGTTTATGCTTCACTGTCAGAAGAAGTGTCCATGGACTATGATGCAGTAAAAATGCTATTTTGAGTGCATGTGAGTTGGTTCCTGAGGCGTGCAGGCAGAAATTTAGGAATATAAGAAAACAGCCTGGTCAAACTTATATTGAGTTTGAGAGAATAAAACAAACTAATTTTGACCAGTGGATGCGGGCCTTAAAGGTAGAGACAACATATGCAGCTCTTAGAGAAGTAATTCATTTGGAAAAATTTAAAGATTCAATTCCTTTGGTAGTGAGAACTCATGTGGAGGATCAGAGGGCTAAAACGGTAAGATAAGCAGCGGAGATAGCTAATGATTATGAGTTAGTTCTTTGAGCTAAACCTTTTTTTGCTACCCTTTTAAATCAGAGAAGGATAGAAAGTGGGAAGGTGAAAGGTAATATAGTGAGGGAAGAGAAGGAGTAGTTGGAAATTCTCAGGAAGTTTTTCTCAGACTAAAAATGAAGGCGCTGAGGGTAGAAGTGACACTCAAAAATTGAGGTATTTTCATTGTAATAAGGTTGGGCAGAAGAAGTCAATGTGTTGGGAGTTACAGGGAAAATCTGTTACAGTAATTGAGATGCAGAAAAGTTCTGGAAGTAAAAGTACTGTGGGTTCTGAGGTCCAGGCACAAGAAAAAACAGTGGTTTGTGTACAGGTAAAGCAGGAAGAATCAGTGGTAGGTAAAGAAGTGGGAATGTGTTCATAACTTACCAAGGGAGTTCTGAAGAGCGGGTTACAGAAATATTTAAAGATTCTGTATGTGAAGGGGAAGCCTTTCCATTTGTACAGGGTGGAGCAAGTAAAGATACTAGAATTTTAAGAGACACAAGGGGCTAGTCAACCTAATGTAGGATAATGATATTTGTTGTTCAGAGGGAGAATTGCAGGAGCAGGTGATAATAAGTGGGGTTCATGGAGAAGCTATTGCAGTCACACAAAGCTATTTGTGGGAATAAGCTTGGGAGAACAAATTTAGCCATATATAAGTGTAGGGGATTCATTTACAATAAGGCAACATCCTTATAGATTAAGCTCAGCAAATTTATCATTAACTACAGAAAGAAACTGAATCCATGCTTCAAAATGACATCATTGAGGCTAGTTGCAGTAACTGGAGTTCACCTATTGTGATGGTACCGAAACTAGATAGAATACAAAGACTGTGTGTGAATTATCGAAAGGTGAAGGTAGTGACAAAAGTGGATTCATACCCTATACCATGATTGGAAGATTGTATCGAGAAAGCGGGATAATCAAAGTTTATCACAGAGATTGACTTGCTGAGAGGATATTGGCAAGTACCAAATGAGATATCGGCTTTTTTGATGCCAGATGGACGATATCAGTTTAAAGTCATGCCATTTGGTATGAAGAATGCACTAGCAACATTTCAAAGACTGACAAAGTAATTGCAGGACTGAGAAATTATGCTGTTTATATTGACAACTTGAAAGTTTTCAGTCAAATATGGGAGCAGCATTTACAAATCTGGAGGAATTATTTAATCGACTGCAAGAGGTTAATTTGGTGATGAACTTGACTAAAAGTGAATTTGCGAAAGCACAAGTTACATATCTAAGCCATGCCATGGGACATGGTAAGGTGACTCTGAGAAATGTGAAAGTCAATGCCATCGTGGATTTCTCCATATCTACAACAAAACGAGAAATTTTGAGATTTCTGGGCATGAGTGAGTTTTACCAGAAATTTGTATCAAATTTTAGCAGTGTGGTTGCTCCATTGACTGAACTATTTAAAAAGAACAAGAAGTTTCAGGAGTGTCAGAAGGCATTTGACAGTTTAAAAACTGTATTCACTATGACACTGGTTTTGGCAGCACCTAATTATGTCAAGCAATTTAAGTCTGTTGTTGTCGCAAGTGATGTAGATATTGGGGCTGTACTGTTGCAAGAAGATTAAACTGTAATTCAGAAACTGTTAGGGTATTTTTCATGAAAGTTGAATGTACAAGAGAGAAATTATTCAATGATCTGAGTCTGGTGTTAGCGTTGCAGCATTTCAAGACTTATGTTGTAAACAATTCATCAGAAATAATTGCTTATACAGACCATAATCCTTTAAAATTTCTGGACAGATTTTGAGAAAGAAGTGCAAGGCTGTTCAGATGGAGTTTATTACTGCAACCATTTAATTTACAGACTATACAAGTGGCAGGACGAGAAAATCTAATTGCAACTGCATTGTCGAGAGTTTAAAGCTCAAAGGGAGATTGGACATTTAATACCTAGACATTGGACTGAAATGACCTTTTTAATAACAAGGATTTGTATATATATTATGTTACTGCATATATCTGGTAATCTAACAGTTTGGATATAGGTAAGTATAGTAAGCAGTGTAAGATGGATTAAGAAAATGAAGCCGTGTTTTTAAATTATGACAATTTTCCCATAAGGATGGAGGTGTGATGCAAGTATAAGAACTTTCATAATATTTTTCTGGTTTATTGTGGAATAGGTTAATGAGGGTAAGTATAGTTGGGCCTGTCTGGGTGATTTAATTACATTTGGACTGCAAGGTTGAATTCATCAAAAGAAGCTATGTGCTTGACATGCTAATGAGTAAACATGGATGCTGGCTTAGCATGTAAAAGGTGAAGGGATTATTTGGATTTCAAAGGGATCTTAGTCTGTTTACAACTAGCCAGATAAGCAAGGCTAAGGGTTATGTTTATTTTTTCCAAAGGTTACTGACAATATTGGCCACATGAAAGCTTTTATATTATGGGGAAGATACAGTTTCAAAGACACTTGGAACAATAGAGTATACATATTAAAAAGAGAGAAACATATATAAAGGAGAATGAAAGGCCATGTGGAAGAAGGCCATGTAAGATCTAACACAAGTGGTTGGAATAGCCATAATGAAGCTTCCAACCATGTGTGCATGAGTCTGCTATGTAACAAAACTGGAGTTGGGGAAAAGCCATTTGGAATTCCACTGTCAAGTGGATATTATGTTAACTTACTGGTTCTGTTTTAAATCTAAAATCTATTTTGGACTGTTGCCTTAAAGGGGTGTAACTGGGGGCCAGGTCAATTAGGAATTTTAGGATTTATTGTAGTGGTAAGTGAATTATAGTCTTATGGGCTGAATTTTCCCCCGTTGGGAGGGAAGTTGAATGGCGAGCCGCATAGGCGCGCTTCTTATCAGCGCCCCTAATTCAGGGCACGGCACCATTTTATATGGGTGGGCCACTTAAGGCCCTCCCAGCGTGATGTCCACATGGAAGCGCTATGTGGGGGAGGGGGGACAATTCCAAGATCAAGAGTGCGCTCTTTCGCATCTCCCTGAGGCTAAGTGTAAATGTCAAAAATATAAAAATAGAAAAATAAAATTTCCCTAACATGTCCCCTCATGTGACAATGACACATGAGTTGGGACATGTCCATAATTTTCACAAAAACTTTATTGAAATTTTTTAAAAGATACATGAAACCTCATCCCGCCCGTAGATGAGGTTTCATGCTTTTTCCAATTCACGCCGGGGCTCCTGGCCTGCCCGCCAACCTTAAGGTTGGACGGGCAGGTCCTTTAATTACTTAATTGCCTCTGTCAATGGCCTCAATTGGCCATTGACAGGTCGGCAGGCGCGCAGCTGATTTTGTTGCGCCCCTGCCTTCCTGAAAATTTAAATGGGGGGGGTGGTGATGTTGGGAGCTCCCCTCGACGTTACTGCGCGTCATCTAATGTGTCAGCGAGCGGGCCTCACCCCCATTCGCCGACACATAATATCCTGCCCTGTGTATGTGCTTAAAATCTTTTATTTTGTTAATAAATATTTCAATTTAATTTTTAAAATCTCTAAAGGTCTTGGTGGGCTTATTACATTAGAATTCAGTGCACACATCTTGTAATAGGTACAAATTGCAAAGCCGTAGTGATAGTGTGGCCAAGTTTCCCTCGTAGATTTGGTCCGCCTTGTACACATCATCTCCCACTTCATAAATTAGAAAACAAATCTTCACTGGTAGGCAGCGGGTGAGTATCATTCTTGATCACCTTATTTATCATTTACTTATAACCTCCACAAATCTGAATGGATCTCTCTTCTTTTTGAACCACACAATGGGTGCAGCTCTTCATGTTTGCAATTGACTTTGTTCTTGCAAATCTGTCCAGTTCTTTACTTAATACTTCTAACCGTGTATTAGGTACTGGCCTAACCTTGCAAAGCAGCAGCTGATCATTGTCTGTTATCTTGACTTTGGCCTTGTGATGCCTAATTTTATCATTTGGTCTTCCTTGCTCAAAAACTACTTTGTGCTTTCTTAACACTTCCTCAATGACAGATGTACTCTTATGAATCCCTACTGGAAATAACTCAATCCAGTTTAACTGTATTTTCTTAAGTCAATTCCTTCCCATTAGGGAGACCTTGTTCCCTCCTAATTCTACAAATGGCATGTAATAGGATACATCATCATATTTCACCCTCACACTAACTTCACATAACACTAGAATACTGTTATTGGAATAACTAGTCAGTTTCACGCCAGTTTTGCATAAAGGAACGTGACTTATGATTTTCTTGTACTCTCCTTTCGACATAACAGACACTCCTGCAACTGTATCAATGATGAAAGTAAGTTGTGAATCTGTGACTTTCATTTCTACTGTGGGTGCTGAAATATTTATTTTCAGCCCTATTAACTCCCATCTTCCAAGTGCTGTTTCCCTTGCTCTCTGACTGGGTACAACTCTTGATCTTCCTGCTCAATAACATGAACTTAGGTTTCCATTTCTATCATATGTGCATTCAAGGATTTCCAGATTCCTGAACTAGCTTTAGATCTAACATGACCTTGACCTGGTACATGGCTGTGAACTGGAGCATTACTATTTCCTCCACTCCTGCATGTTGTCTAGATATGACCGACTTTGCCACAGGCATAGCACTTACACTGGCAACGGGGGCATTTAAATGGTGGATAGCCACAATGGCAATGGCAGCATCTAAATTTCTGACTCTGAGACTGTGAAGTTGGCTGTCATGGCCTGGACCTCACTGAAATCCTTTGAATCTCCCCTGAGATCCCCAAAGAAAATAATTCCTTTGTAATCTGCAACTATCTCTTCCTGCAATTTCCACGACTATGGCCTCATCACAGGCTTCCTTCCACATCAGCTTATTGACTTTGCTCAAAAGCTTGGCCTGGGTTTTATTGTTCTTTAGGCCTCCTACAAATGTGTCTCTAAGGTTGATTTCTAAGTTCATGCCATACTTATATTGATGAGAGAGTTTCTTTAATTCGAGAATGTAATCTGCAACAGTCTCACTTGGCAACTATTTCCTTCAACGGAACATAACTCTCAGTGCAATTTCTTTCTTAGTCATGCTATAATATGACTCCAGAATTGCATTAATTTTTGCATGTTCTATTGAACTGGGATCTCTAGGATAGGAGTAGATAAAAACTACATCAAAAGCATTTGGCCCCATTGTGGTGAGGAAATCATTTACTTTATCCTCATCTCCTCATCCCACTTTCAGCCAAATGTGTAATCTTCATTTCTAATTACACCAATCCTCTTTGTTAGGGTTGAATTCCCCCATTGTCCCTAAATATGTGTTCAGTGCTGACTCACTGGCCAGGATTTTCCTCCCGGCAATTTGGGGGCAGGGCCCGGCCGCCGAGGGGAAAATGGACTGGGATGATGTCGAGAGGAATCCCCGACGTCATCCCGATCCACTTAAATTTTTAGGAAGGCAGGTGGACAACAAAATCAGCTGTCCGTCCGCCGACCTGTCAATGGCCAATTAAGGCCATTGACAGGCTATTTAAAGTATTTAAAGACCTACCTGTCCAACCTTAAGGCTGGCGAGCAGGCCAGGAGCCCCAGTGGGCTCCAGATTATTCATGAAACTTCATCCACTGGCGGAATGAAGTTTCATGTCCATATTGTAAAAATTTAATAAAGTGTATGTGTTCTTTATTAACATGTCCCATCTTGTGTGACATTGTCACATGAGGGGGACATGTTAATAATTTTTAAATGTTTCTATTTTTAATGTTTTTGACACTATCAGTATTCTCCCTGAGACAGGACTTTGCCTCAGGGAGCAGTGCACTCTTTCTCGCGCATGCGCGAAAGAGCGCACTTTGACAGCTGGGGATTCCCTCCCTCCACCGCACAGGAAGCACATTGCGCTTCCCATCGGGGATGCCGCTGGGCAGGCCTTAATCGGCCCGTCCACTTAAAATGGTGGCGGGTCCCGTTTCAGTGGTGGGGATCAGCTGCCCACCCGCCGCCAAGCCGGTGGGGCCCACCCGCCATCCAAGGGCAAGATTCTGCCCACTGTGTATCTGAACACAATGCGTACCAAGAGCAATCTTTCAAATTGCTCAAACCTCCTCAAAATCAACTTTAGGAGCTCCAAAATGTGTCACAATATTCTTCAATTCTTAACTTCTCAAGTGAAATGTAATAGAAAATTCCATTCCAGCCTTGTCACCATCTTTTTGTTGTGTATTGCACTGAGAAATCTCACCATGCAGATTCACTGTAAGCAGCCATGATTGATCTAACTTTATTTACACCACCCCAATAGAGAGGGCAGCAGAGAGGTAGATATAACAAAATGGTCATATCTTGCAATATACTATAATGTTGATCAAGCAGACAGCTTTATCTTGGATTGTGCAAGCTACTAGAGTGTTGATAGAGCTACACTCATCCAGACAAGTGGACAGTAGACACGCTCCTGACGTTTGCCTTGTGTTATCCTCTTTGGCAAGACCCCAAGGTATGGGGTAGATCCAGTTAGGAACCAGTAACGTTTTGTTTAAAGTAAATAAAGGTTGAGATTCAAGACACTTGCTTTCGGAATAAAGGCACAAAATTCTGCAGGTTTTGAAGAAACTAAAACAAAATTTACTATACAAGTTCAGAAGGATAAAACAATTTGCAATATGTATCTTAGACTCTAAACATTCAGGGTAATTGTGAGGTACATATGAATCAACAGACAAACTGTGGTTGAACATGCTACACCACAGAGTAAATGATAAATATGACCAATGCAATTCTCAAGAGCCCACCCAGACATTAGTATTCGCTGTGAGTTACACAATCTTTTTAAAGTCTGTCTTCTTCACAAGGGATTCCAATTCTGTACTTTCAAAGATCTAGACTCGGACCTCCCTCAAAGCCGCTCCAACCCGGACTACCTTAACTACTGCTCATTTCCCAGAGTTTCAATATCATCTCTCGAGACTACATTCCCCTGGATTCCCAAGTGTGCACTCCAAATTTTAATTACTGCTGTAATTTCAGCTTTCCAGGACTTCTCCCAAACCCTCTCTATCTGGAGCCTGCGAACTCATCCCCTCAGAGCTAAAAACAGCACTTCAGCTGCATGAGGCTAGCCATCTTTTTTGACTGCCTCTGACTAACTAAAATTGACTGACCCTTGAACTGGTTTGGGGAACACACTCATAGGGTCCCACCCTTGTTAATAGGCAGGAACCAATGTAACAGCTTTGGAACATGCCATGCCTTAAATGTTATAATCTCCAAGGGGGCACACAGATCAATGGATTTCATAACACTTGTCAATGGTGGAAAAGCTTTGAGGAATCAGGAGGCGAGTTACTCACTGCAGAATTCCCAGTTTCTGACCTGCACTAGCAGCCACTGTATTTATGTGGCTATTCCAGTTAAGTTTCTAGTAGGAAGTGATGGTGGAGGGAATTCAGTGATGCTAATGCCATTGAATGTCAACGGGGGATGATTAGATCCTCTCTTGCTTGAAATGGTCAATGCTTGGCACTTGAGTGGCATGAATGTTACTTGCCACTTGTCAGCCTAAGCCAGAATGCTATTCAGGTCTTGCTGCATATGAACAGAGTGCTCCAGTTTCTGAGGAGCCATGAATGGTACTGAACATTGTGCTAACATCAGCAAACATCTACACTTCTGACCTTTCTGGTAAGTCCTGAAGTTTTCGGGTGGGGAGGGATCCTGGAGCACAGGGAAGGGAGAGAACCAGTGGTGGGGTAATGTTTTGGAGGGATGGCAGCACAGAAAGAAGAGGGTGAGACATCTTGGGGGGTGCTCTAAATGCACAGAAGGCACCCCAAATAAAGTGCCCCCTTCTTTCCTGTTTTTTTTCATGTAGGCCATTAAAAATATGGCCTGCCCATTATGGTGTGTGCAACGTCAACAGGCTTACTAACAAGCTTAATATACTTTCAATTACTTATTTACGTATGGCAGGCAGGTTGCCGATTTCAGTGCCCACCTGTCTAACGCGTTATTGGGGGAGAGCTCGGAGGTGGGTGGAAAGGTGGTGGGCTAGCCACCCAAATACTTTACGTGATTCCCCACCGAAAGCAAGCCAGGCAGGGGCACATAAAATCCAGCCCAAGGTTTAACTCAAAAACAGCATGGGGAGAATTTTCTCCATGTCATGTGGGCTGGGCAGGAGTTGGCGCGGACAGGTGTGTAGTCGATCGTTGCCCGCGATCGGCTGCGTGCCACCATTTTACGTGGGGAGGCCAATTAAGGCCTGCCCAGCATGACGTGCACCCAGAAGTGCTCAGCGCTCCCTGTGCGGGCCAGGGGTGGGGGGAGGAGGGAGAGTCGGGGCCTGCTCTCTTTTGCATATGCGCATGGAAGAGCACAGAAATCTCCCTGAGGCACGGAGCTGCCTCAGGGAGATTATTTCCTTTATGAAATCTTCAAAAAAAAATAGAAAAAATTATTCAGACATATCCCCTCATGTGACAGTGTCACATGAGCTGGGACATGTCAATGAATTTTAACAAGACATTTTATTTGATTTATAAAGCCTTCATGAAACCTCATCCCACCCATGGATGAGGTTTCATGATAAATGCAAAGGCTGCCTGGGCTCTTTGCCTGCCCGCCAACCTTAAGGTTGGATGGGCAGCCCTGTTAATTGTTTCAATTTGTTGTTAAATGGCCTTAATAGGCCTTTGACAATTCGGCAGGCACGCAGCCGACTCCGGTGTGCATCCACCGAATTGAAGATCGGATGACGCACGATGACATTAGGATGCATGCCCAATATCAACGTGCGTCATTTTACACGTCAGTGAGCGGGGTCCATAATGTTTCAGTTGAAATCTGTGCCGTACTTGTCACTTAATTCAATCAATAGCCTGTGACCTAAGGAAATTTAAATGCCTAGAATTTGAAACATTAAGCTGCCTGTTGAATAAAGTAACAATGCCAGTAGATGATTATGTAGAATCATAATTAGAATATGCTTTCCACGGAAATTTACAGCATAGTAGAGTCCATCCATTCCATTAGATTTTTGAAAGAATAATATGGAGGAAACAAACAACAATCTCTTAAATAAAAACGTTACCACTAAAATCAGTTCACTGCTTTTGTGACTTTGAGGTAACACAATGAAATTTATGATAATACTATGAAATATGTAACGAGTGGAGTGCTACAGTGACCAGTGCTGGGGTCTCAATTACTTACGATCTATATCAATGATTTGGATGAAGGGACCAAATGTATATTTGTTAAATTTGCACATGATACAAAGATAGGTAGGAAATGGCAGCCATCCATCATTTTCGTGCTGCTCCTTGCCATCCTGACAACACCCACTACTGAGCTCTGGCACTGCTGGGACTCCTGGAGCTGTCAGCTAATCAAATTGGCCACTGAGGGGTGGAAGTCAACCAATTTAGGCCACTCGCAGCATGTTAGGGCTGCAGGGCGAGCTTCTTCTGGGCGTGTTAGCTTCTAGCCAACTTTCCTTCCAGGGTGTGAGCAGTCCGCCCGCCCCACAAAATCCAGCTCCCTGTGTGTAATTCACATTTGACCTCACCAAGTTGAATTACAAACAGACCCCACCCATATACCAATATCATTTAGTCAAGTTCTTCATTTGCTTGGAATTCAATTTCTGAAATTAAGGCACTCTTAACACTGATTGTGAAAATGGACTTAACAGTGAGCAGATTGCAACAAAATCCTTTCTGTGGTCACTATCTTTCTTTTTGGTGAGCTGCTGTACATGTATACTGCATGTTGCTATTTTGAAAATTATGGGGAGACTGAGAGGGGAAAATAACTGCAAGGTTAAGCGAACTGCATAAATAAATACTTGGAAACTAGGGACAGAATTTTTCCATCGGCGTGCAGGGGGCGGGATCCATACACCGACATGTAAAATGACGCGTGGCGACGTCGGGTGTGTGTCCCAACATCACCGCGCGTTATCGTGATATTTCACTGGGCGGGCGAGCGACGATGTCCGTTATGCGCCCGTCAGTAATTACCGGGCCAATTAAGGTTGTTGAGGCTCCAATTGTCGTGGATTTTAAGGCGTCCGTGCAACATTCAGCTCATCGCACAGGTGCAACGGGCAGGTGGCTATCTGAAACTTTAGTGAAACTCATGCACGGGCAGGAAAGAGGTATCATTGCTTTTGCGAATCCAGGCATTTAAGTTAGTGCTCAGAAGTTATTGAAAATTGTGTGTGTGAGGTGGAGAAGTGTCAAACACATAGCAGCTGCTTGGACTCCACTCATAACCTTCAGGTCAGCAGTTTTAAGTGAGGATTTGTTTTGGGGCCTGTAGGTTTCAGAAAGCCTCCCTGAGCCTAGGAATGGGAGGTGATCTCTCCACTGGAGGCACCTCATCTGAGGAGGGACAGCTAGAAGGGGGAGGAGGCCAGGAGTGCACATTCATCCTCCAGGGGAGCCACCTTTGGGAGGACAGGCACAGACACAAGGGGCGCAGGGTCAAGAGGTAGTCCAAGGCAGAAAGAGCAGCAGAAGATGCCACTATCCTGCTGCCAGGAGATACAGAGTTACAGCATCTACCTCAATATGTCTGAGGTACCGTAACAAAGGAGGGTCTGCTTGACAGACAGTCAACATCATCTGTCAGATGATTGGTTCAGAGATCTCTGCTAACTGTGTGGGTGGACACCTCATGCCCGTGTCTCTGAAGGTCACAGCTGCCGTCAACTTCCATGCCTCCGGCTCTTTCCAGGGCTCAGTGGGTGATCTCTGCAGTGTCTCCCAATCGGCTGTGCACACTTGTATCAAGCAGGTCACAAACACTTTGTTCAGATGGGCATTGACCTTCATCCACTACCGCTGGGACGAGGCCAGTCCGGCAGTGCGAGCCAGAGGCTTCATGGCCATTGCTGGCTTCCCCTGTGTCCAAGGTGCTATAGACTGTACACATGTGGCCATCAAGGCGCCAGCAGGTGAGCCCGGTGCCTTCATCAACAGGAAGGGCTTCCACTCCATGAACGTGCAGATAGTGTGTGATCACAGGATGCTGATTCTACAAGTCTGTGCAAGGTACCCAGGCAGCTCCCACGACGCCTACATCCTCACACTCCCAGGTGCCACGGTCTTCAGTGCTCCAGCCTGGCTGGATGGATGGCTGCTGGGAGACAAGATCTATCCCTTCAGAAAATGGCTCATGACGCCTCTCCGCCATCCAAGAACAGAAGCTGAGCAGTGGTACAATAGAAGTCACACCTCCACAAGGGTTTGTGGTGGAGAGAACCATCGGTCTTCTCAAAATGCGCTTCAGATGGCTGGACTGTTCGGGGGGCGCACTCCAGTACCCCCCAGATTGAGTGTCACTGATAGTGGTTGCATGCTGCGCTCTGCACAATCTAGCTCTGCAAAGGGGGGGGGACACTGTGAATGAAGAAGATGTAGGCGGAGTGGCTGAGGACGAACATGATGAGTCCAGCAGTGAGTCCGAGGACGAGAACGCACAGGGAAATGATGAGGGAGCACAGGCTGACTCAGGCATGCTCCAGGGAGGCAAGGACACCCGGGATGCTTTAATCCAAGGAACCTTTAGCTAGCACAGCACATATGGATCTCCAACACAAGCCTGGCATGTATCCTCCATCCTGGAGACCTCATCTGTCTGGATAGGAGGATTAGTGATGGGCGCAGTGAATAAATCTAAAAGACACACAAATCACTCATCAACTCTCAGGAATCCATGCACCTTCCCAAAAAAAGAGGCACCCACAGCCATTTGAGACGACATAAATTTAATAGTGTAACCAAAGTCTCTTCATATTACAGAAATTAATGGTATTGCACTTTACACAGAGCTCCATACAACTCATGGGTGGGGGGGGCCAACAGAAAAGCACCAGTGATGAACCCAGGGCGTGCCTAAGGTGCCTTCATCTTTCGTTTGTGGGTGATTTTGGCGGAGATTGTGCTGAGGGGGAGGTGGGAGGGGGGTGGTGGTGGTAAAAGTGATTTTCTATTTGTGGTGCCCCATCACTGGCACTGGCATCTGAGACAGCCTGCTCTCTCTGCTGCCCTGTTGGCTTCGATGACCTTGGCTGACGTCCTCTGGCCTGTTGAGCCTTTGATGGACCCACCTGGGAGGGAGCTGCCATCTCCGCAGCTGGCATCTTCCCAGTCATCGTAGCCTCACTGGGTCACTGGCGGAGGGGCGGAGGAGCTGCCACCCTCATCCGCAGCACCCTGAGAGGCGCCAGCAGAGATGACAGGCAGCTGCTCCGCCGACGTGAGGTCCGTTTGGCCCTCTCTGCTCACTGTAGATGGATGGGCACCGAGGTGGGATACCTGGTGGCCAAACCACTGCCCTCACAGGCACTGACCAGATGAGGTCAATGTCCCTGTGAGGGCCTGCAGGTCCAAGTGCAACCCCAGGATCCCCTGATCCTGTCCCTGGAGCTGCCTCTCCATGAGAGTCGCCAATCTCTCCATGGAGGAAGATTGACGCTCAGCCATGATGCTCAATGCATCGGCCACGGCCCGCGTAGACTCATCCACCACTGACACCATGCCAAACAGAGCCTCATGTATCTCCACCAGATGATCCTGCACACCCGGCCGCATATCAGCAGTTGGCTGCATCACCCACAACTTCAGAAGCTCATCATCTGCCACGGATTGAGCATGTGCCCGGGCCCCTTCAGTCCTTCGACTGCTGGCGCCATCGCACTCTCTGTCTCCGCCAGCTCCTCCAGCGACGGTGAAGTGCCCTCCCCACTGTGACCCGGGATACTAACCGAAGATATGATGCCCACCGAGGTGTTAGTATCTGCGCTGGTGCCTGCCTGGCAAAAATGGTGTGATGCTTCTGATGGTGCAACTTCATGCCCCTCAGGCGTCAGAGGGGTCCCCTGCTGTTCTGGCTCCCGGCCGTGCGCCGATGATGCTGAAAGGAAGGGTAAGGACATTCGACCAGTTAGCCTGTGGACAATGTCAATGCCTGTCCCCCAGATCATCATGCGCTCATCATTCCACACGCAATGGGAAAGCCATGTTGGTTACGCCACTTACTGAACAATCAGCACTGCCATGGCTGTTGGGAGGCTACTGGTGACGTGAATGCTGGTCATATATACCTGCCCATGGAACCCCAGCCTCTCCGGCTCCAGTGGACTTGGGCACGTGGCATCTCTCCAGGTCGAAGGCCTCCTGCTCAAAACAGCTCAGCATAAAAATCTGGCCTGGCCCACCACCAGCCCTCAGCCGCTTGGCATTGTTGTGAGAATTCTCCTCCTGTAAATGAAAAAATTGCATTGATAAGTGATACTTGTACTGTCAACCTCCTGGCGGTCGGCCCAGCCCAAGCCCAGTTGCCCATTGCAGGGGTGCAGTGCATCCTTCCCCCGCTGGTGGCCAGCACTCACACAAATATACCTGGTGTGTCCTTTCCCCCGTCCCCCTCACCCACATGCTGCCTTCGTTGCACTTGGGAGCACACAGTTGTACCTGCAGTTTCAAGGAGGCACAATGAGATGGAGCGCAGAGGGCAGCAGATCCATCTGTGCCACAGCACCTTGAACATCCCCTCCTGCCATGTCATCGCCCTGACTTTGACATGTCGTGGAGTTTGAACAGTACGCCTGGGTGTAGCTCCTCTAGGTTGATCCCACTACAATCATGTGGGTGTCACTCCACCACATGCTGAGGATGCAGAGCCCATCTCAACACAACCCTCGCATGCTGACGAACGCATAGGCAATATCTGCTGGGCCGCCCAGCTAAGGACACATGCTGTCACTGACTCATTGCACTCAGGCCACTCAGACATGGGTCATCTACCAGCGGAGGAGAAGGTTACATAATGGGTGAAGTGAACGATGCCAATATGCTACTCACCCTTCCCGTGTGCAGCAGGTCGTTGAAGCGCTTGCGGCACTGGGTCCATGAGTGCCGCACCACATCGTGGGAGCTCACGACCTCTACAACCTCCTCCCACACACACTTCATCAAGTGGGGTGCCCTCCACCTCCTGTCCTGGGGGACGAACATCTCCTGTGTGCTACCACCTCCTCGAGGAGGGCAGCAAGGCACTCATCAGAAAACCTGGGCACACAGTGGCCACCCACCCTACCCTCCTGCATGGCTGTTTTAGATGTGCCTTGTCCCCAACTTCTGGCCATGTACAGCAGACTTGGTGTGGCTGCAGCTTGGCCTTTAAACAGGCCACCAAGTCGCCATTGGACCCAGCTGTGATTACCGTTCTGCCTGCGCCCGCCCTCTCCCGGGAGTCGCCAAACATGCTGGGTGGGCCTTAATTAGTCCACCAGTGCAAAATGGCGGCACGGTCCTGTTTGCCAGCGGCAATCGGGACCGCAGCCACCAGCGCCCGCACCCGTACTCCCCGCCTGATATGGGGAAAATTCTCCCTTAGACTACTTTTGAGATTATTAACCCAAATAAAAACATAAATCAACCAAAAAATGTGGAAATTAGTCCATTTTTAATGCCTGATTAAACCTATCATCTGGCTACAAAAGAATAAGCCATCTATGTTCTACTTTTCACTTACCAGCACACTGCATAAAGCAAAACAACATTCTCTATAAGAAGTCAAAATGCAAACATCATAGTAAAGAATGTAAACATGAGATTGAAAAACGAGTCTTCCCTGAAAGTATTTTTCAGTAATCTTCAGAGATTGTCCAAACCAGACTGAGTTGTGGGATTGCTTAACTCAACTCAGAACTAGGATTTTATAGGTACAAGGGAAAATATTAAATTTGGTGCAGACTCCAAAACAGTTTGCCATTTACCAAACAATTTCATATACACAATTGCACCAGTGTAAAATCTTTAACTTACAAAACTTTGTGTAGATTACTATGTTTTCTCACATTAACATTTAAAATTTCATTCTCACTCACTCACTTTTCCAGAACCATTTCATCCAATTCAGGGTGGCGGGGAGTTGGAGCCTACCATGACAGGCAACGGGCTATAAAATTAAAATGGTCTGCATTCTATACACAACTTCCTGTCAAAAACTTATGAGTTTCATATGATTTTTATGACCTGTACTAGAAAGCATTGCTAACTAAAATTAATACACCCCACCTATTTTCATTTCATGTGTGAACTGTGCATTTTGTAATATTACTGATACATACAATACAGAATATTTTATAGAAACTTTTGAATCTTAAGATGATATCAGATTGCGCAACACAAATATCCCAGCCCACTAGACCATTATATATCAGATGGATTAATATTCTTCATGAGATCACCGCGAGTTAGGACAGACACTTCTTAACAAAGTTAGATGTCCTATCCAACAGGCTACCAAGGATGGAGCATTAAGTGTTTTTAGCTTATGGAAATGATACCTATCTTGTTGCCATGGCTTTAAACCATTTAGATTTCACCCACAATAAGGCAGCCCACCAACCATCCACCCAATTGGGCCAATGAGAGATTGTGGTGATTTTGAGGGCCAGGGCTGCAGTTAATTTAATTCAGAAAATGTACATATTCTGATTACGATAATATGAGACAGAGAGAAATACACAGAGAGATAAAGGAAGAGAGGGACAGAGAGAGAGCGAGACACAAACCGAGCTGGACAGACACAGAGATGCAGACAGAGACAGAATGTGAGACTGGGAGAGACAGGAAAAGAGAAGCAAACAGAGAGAAAGAGACACACAGAGAGCTATGCTTCGAGAAACCACTTACAAAACACCAAATTTGATCTTTACAACCAGCTTTTAGAGAATTACAAAGCTCACACTTCAGCACTGCCAAATTACAGTGGCTCCCTCCACAATCCAGCCAATTAAAAGGAAACCTCCATGCAATCAGCGGATCCACTACAGTGCTGCCAAGCTGCAAAACTCCCAATCCAGTTCTTCCAAACTTCAGCACCATCCACCCAAAGAATAGGGAGCAATTTTAATTGATCTATTTCTTGTCTCATCTGATCTACTACCTTAGCATCTCACTGAGCACAACAATGAGTGGCATAAATGAACAGATTCTTCATGTTGAAGGGTCATGAGGACTCGAAACGTCAACTCTTTTCTTCTCAGCCAATGCTGCCAGACCTGCTGAGTTTTTCCAGGTAATTCTGTTTTTGTTTTGGATTTCCAGCATCCGCAGTTTTTTGTTTTTAACAGATTCTTCACCTTATCTGCCTTTAATTTCTTCCCATTCAATTTATTGTGAATACATTCAACGATCTCTTTAGAAGGCTTTCTGCCTTTTGTGGTGAGGCAGCCGGCCACTAACTCTTGTACCTCGGTGTTAGGTACCTTTCCTAGCTTTGTAGAAGCTGTTTAACACTTGTTTTTAGGCATCTTTATACTATGAGCTCTCGCCTTTGTTTTTCAACAGTGCTTCCAATCACTGGTGGGTATACTTAGTCCCACACTCCAATAAGGTTCCCCTCCCAAGAAGCATATCACCAAGACTCACTAATCCAGAGATTCTTTCCTTCTGTCAAAGCATCTACAGCTTAATCATGTTCCATCTGGGTCTGCCACTATTGTAAAGATTTAACCCCCTTACTTTCAACAGGATTGGAATTGATGATAAAGTTCAGGAAAAACTTTATTAAAAGAAAACAAAAACATAATTACCTGGAAAAACTCAGCAGGTCTGACAGCATCAGCGGAGAAGAAAAGAGTTGACGTTTCGAGTCCTCATGACCCTTCAACAGAACTAGGCAGGTCAAGCTTAAAGCTTAGAGAGCAATTTCTAGAAAAATGCAAGTGTCATATCTGGAGAGCAGGGTGCACTTCTTTTCTTGTAGTTTTTGGCTTTCTTGCATTGTTTACAACTTTCTTTGTCTTGTTTCTTGCTCCTTTGTCTTCCCTCTGTTTGTTCTTCAGCAATAGCAAAATCCATTGAAAGGGTCCCTGTTATGCTGACAAGCCCTCACTAACTCTTGAGGCCACCAATTAGAACTGTCCATGTACATTTGACTACACAATCATGCGGCTCTTCTTCAATCATAGGTATGTTCATGTGAGCAGCATTCACCTGTACATGGCACACATACATTCCTTTGTGGTTACAACTCCTGCAGAACTTATCTCGCAGTTTTAAACTTGTGCAAGCCAATTTTTAAAGCATGGTATTATTTTTACAGATTCTAACTCTTTCAAACTATGCTAATACACAGTCAAGCAATGAGCATAATTCTTACAGGTTGCAGCACAGAAGGAGGCTATCTGGCTCATTAGGTCTGCGCTTGCTCTGTGCAAGAGCAACTTAGCTAGTCCCATGCCCCTGCAACATTTTTCTTCAGATAAATATCAAATTCAATTTTGAAAGCCACAACTGAATCTCAAGCAGTGTATTCCAGATTCTAACCATTTGCTGCATTAAAAAAATCCTCAATTTGCCATTGGTGCTTTTGTCAGTCACCTTAAATCAGCGTCATCTGGTTCTCGACCCTTCTGCTAATGGGAACAGTTTCTCCCTATCTATTCTGCCCAGATCCCTCATGATTTTGAATAAGATGTCATGTTGTCAGTGGAGCATGCTGTCACTTGGAATCCAACCTTTGATTTCCCACGGTGCCGCAAAAATGCAGCTGGCACAGTGGACTGTCACAGAATGAAGGCATCAGGATACTGGGCATTAAATTGCATGAGTCCTGCTGAGAGTCATACACCAGCTGGACATTAAGGGAGCACATTCCTTTCATTCCTTGTTGAGGGCAGAGTTGGCATTTGGCACCTGCAAAGCGCTGTGTGGGGGGTAAATGACACCCTGTACTATGGGGAATCCTCAATCCAGCAAATCCATGGATTCACTCCACCTGCTTGTCTCTGGCAACAGGATAATGAAATTATTAGTTATCTTTCTTTAAATAGAATTTCTTAGTCACCTTCCTTATGGAACTAATGACAACAAACTGCGAGATTTTACAAATATCTGCAGCTCCAGCCTGGAGGGAGGCAGATACATAGAAGTTCATTGCCATGGTCCCCTTCATAGCCACTGGCAAAATAGAACTTGTCCTGCTCCGAAGTTGGAGTTGTGGCTGCAGTTGTAGAACATTTCATTAAAAATTCCCTTAGTGATACACAGATATCTCATGCATTGCTCTGTCCTGTGGCTCAGGTAGGAGAATTGCTCCCTGAACACCATGGACAGATAGAGTCTCCTCACACATTTCTCTAACTTCCAGCAGCTTGTCCTGCTCTGTGCATCTTCTGTTCATTCTCCAAATCATGTTATATACCAGGGGGAATGGCTACTAGTACACCCATGTCTGGGAGCAACTAATTTGTACAGGAGCCTTGAAGTCAGGAGCAATTCCTTGAGCACCTGCCAACTACACCCTGTAGACTTTTGCAACTTGAAACAACTATAGGAAGAAAGCACCAAACACTTGTAGAATCATAGCACCAGTCAGAAAAGATCATCTAGCAACTAACCCGTAAGTAGTTGGTGAATCATTTAAATAGTTCTGGTGGAGGTCCTTCCTGATGCTGACCATGTGTTTAGCTGTGCATTGAGCTCCAAAATAGCATTAAATTAGTGCTAGTAGCAGCAATTCACCCCATAAATATGTGCATGTGGTGCAGACGCCATTTTGTAGCTCCATGAACATTCATTAATGCCTGTTTACTGGTGCAATGAATCCAATTTCTCAACCAAGGACTCACCACAATGCAGCTATACTACACTTCATTTCTAATTTTACAGAATAATAAAAAGTTACTTGATTCAAAAGTACAAACCATCTGTAAAAATACAAGGATAATAAAAAACTTATATAATTTGAGATAAAAACAGAAAATGCTGGAAGAACTCAGCAGGTCTCACAACATCTCTGGAGAGAGAAACAGAGTTAACGTTTTGAGTCCATATGACCCTTCTTCAGAGCTAAAGAGAAGTAGGAACATGATGAAATTTATACTGTTTAAGGGGGGTGGAGTAGGTGAAGCTGGATAGAAGGCCAGTGATAGGTAGGGGCTAAGGAGAGAGTGACAAAGGTGTCATGGACAAAAAGACAAAGGGTGTGTTAATGGTAGTGGTAAGGGCTGATAGTGGCATAAAGGTAAAAAAGCAGGATGTGTTAATAGTAGAATATTCAGCATTATGTGAAAGAACAACATGGAACAAGTAACAGGCGGCCTTTCTGGGGGTGGTGGTAGGGAAAAAAAGGATAGAAAATGGATAAAAAAGGAGGATAATAAAGGGGGTAAAACAATGAATAAATGAATAAAAAATAAAAATAAGTAGATAAATAATAAAAGTAAATTTTAAAAAAGGGATTTAAAAAGGGGTCATGCTTGCAGACAGACCAAAGGTGTTCCCCAGTCCCCATCCACCACACTCTCTTTCGGCTGGCTGAACTTGTTCTCTCACTGAACAATTTCTCCTTAAACTTATCTCCCTTCCTCCAAATAAAAGGTGTGGCTACAGGTAACTGCATGGGTCTTTTTGTTGGGTATGTGGAACATTCCTTGTTCCAGTCCTACTCAGGCCCCCTCCCACAAGTCTTTTGTCGGTACATCGATGACTGTTTTGGTGCTGCTTCATGCTCTTGTCTGGACCTGGAAAAATTTATCAATTTTGCTTTCAATTTCCACCCCTCTATTACCTTCGCATGGTCCATCTCTGACACTTCCCTTCCTTGACCTCTCTGCCCCTATTTGTGACGATAGACCATCCACCAATATTCATTACAAGCCCACTGACTCCCACAGCTACCTCGACTACAACTCCTCACACCCTGCTTCCTGTAATGACTCTATCCCATTCTCTCAGTTCCATCGCCTTGGTCACATCTGTTCTGATGATGCCACTTTCCAAAACTGCGCTTCTGACATGTCTTCCTTCTTCCTTAACCAAGGTTTCCCACCCACTGTGGTAGACAGTGCCCTCAACCATGTCCAATCCATCTCCTCTGCATCTTCCTCTCCTTTCCAGAACCATGATAGGGTCCCTCTTGTCCTCACTTTTCAACCCACCAGCCTCTGCATTCAAAGGACCATCCTCTGCCATTTCTGCCAGCTCCAGCATGATGCCATCACCAAACACATCTTCCCTTCACCCTCCCTGTCAGCATTCCATAGGGATCATTCCCTCTGGGACACACTGGTCCACTCCTCCATCACCCCCAACACCTCATCCCCTTCCCATGGCACCATCAACACCTGCCCCTTTACCTCCTTCCTCCTCCCTGCTGACCGTTCAAGGGCCCAAACACTCCGTTCAGGTGAAGCAGCGCTTCATTTGCACCTCCTTCAGTTTGGTCTACTGTATTCACTGCTCTCAATGCAGTCTCCTCTAAATTGGAGAACCAAACGCAGACTGGGTGACCGCTTTGTTGAACATCTTAGGTCTGTCTGCAAGCATGACCCAGACCTTCCTGTCGCTTGCCATTTCAACACACCATCCTGCTCTCATACCCACATGTCTGTCCTTGGCCTGCTGCATTGTTCCAGTGAAGACCAATGCAAACCGGAGGAACAGCACCTTATCTTCTGATTAGGCACCTGACAGCCTTCCAGACTTAACATTAGGCAGAATTTTACAGCCCTGTTTCGGCGGGGACGGGGCCATAAAATGTGGCGAGCCATTATAAACCCCATTGACCACAGCAGGAAGGTAAAATCCTGCTGCCGTCAAATTCTGCCGATTGAGTTCAACAAATTCAGACCATGAACTCTCTCTTCTATTTTCATATTTTTTAAAATCCTTTTTAAAATTTATTTTTTTATCTACTTATTTTTATTTTTATTCATTTATTCATTGTTTTACCCCTTTTTTGTTCCCCCCTTTATATCCCTTTTCTATCCTTTTTCCCCAACTTCCACCCCTCCCCCACCCCACCCAACAAAGGCCATCTGTTACTTGTTCCATGTTGTTCTTTCACATAGTGCTGACTCTTGTTCTACTATTAACACATTCTGCTTTCTTACCTTTGTGCCACTATCAGCATTTTCTTTAGCCCTTCCCACTACCATTAACACTCCCTTTGTCTTTTTGTCCATGACATCTTTGTCAATCTCTCATTAGCACCCTCATAGTCGTTGGCCTTCCATCCAGCTTCATTTGGAGTAAACAGTATAAATTTCATCACATTCCTACTTCTCTTTAGCTCTGAAGAAGGGTCATATGGACTCGAAACGTTAACTCTGTTTTCCTCTCCACAGATGCTGTGAGACCTACTGAGTTTTTCCAGTATTTTCTGGTTTTTTTTCAGATTTCCAGCATCCACAGTATTTTGCTTTTATATAATTTGAATTATTTGATCTCTGTAAATCAGTGCCTTGATGTCACCCTAAACACTGCTTAAACACCTCTTATTATTGCTCAGCTCACTCTGACAATAGTAGTGAAATGTTAAGAGTTTGGGTTATCCAGTTATATTAATCTCTATTGGAGAGAGAGAGAGAAGGAATTAACTTGGGACAAGGGAGGGGGGGAGACCTTTTTCTTTATGGACTCCAGCATATCTTCTGGTAGATCAACCAAGGATAACAATGATGTGCCTATTATAGCCACAGATCACTATTCAATCATTTAAACCGAGCGATATGCTGCAAACAAGGGAAGACTAACTTCCAAAGGGAAACAGGATGAGAATAAAATTAAAAAGAAATTGAGGTGTAATGTGAATCATTTAAAGTTTCCAATTTCTTCCCTCCCTTCCCAGTGGTACTGCCGTCCCAAGTGATGAGATTTCTAGTGTGAGCATAGCGAATGTTGGTTTCGCTATCAAAGGCTTCACAGCAGAACCCGATCCCACTCTTACCCAATGCCTACACATGCACACTTTCCCTTCCAACAGGAAGTGTTTGATAGCAATTAGGAGCAGGAAGACAGGTTGGTGTTTTCCTTCTTCCTAGTACATAGGTGCTAAGACCTGTTGCAACAAACTGCTGTCCCAGGTAGGATCAGCACAGACCAAAATCTGAACTTCAAAGCTTTTGTCCCTTTAGTTTAATGTTATGCCATCATCATGGTTCAAAAAAAGTGTACCAGTCCAAAGTTGTTTTGCTGGTCTAACTGTAGAGTGAATCTCGAAAGCAGTTTATGCCACAGTAAATGTTTTTGTTTCCTCTTCTCCTGCTACCATAAGGACAAACTCTATTTGCCCAAATGGGAATTGTATTGTGTCTCTAAAAGGCAGTATGAACTTATAGTTACTGACAGCAAGCAGCCCTTCAGATTGTATATCATAGAAATAGTGTACATAGGAGTTTTTAGGCTCAGTACTCCGCATCACAAGTGCAAAAATTAGCCATATAGCAATGGGTTGGTTTTAAGTATAAATCCGCAGAGTCAATGTGCTGTAATTTTTGACCTGGTGAGACTGAATGTTCAGGTTGATGTTCAGGTTGATCTTAATCATTTACTCACAGAGAAGAGGAACATAATTTATATATTAGGATCAAACTTGTGTACCTTAAAAGTAGGCTTCTTAAAGTTGCAAATGTAAATGCAGTCCTGATCTAGTCGCAGGATCTGATTCTAAATCCTTAACTATTTCACCAAAATAGTTTGTTTTTAAGGTCACTTAAGTTAGTTCAAAGAAATAAAATGGGTAACATTCCCCTGGCTCCTATCATCAAAGAAAAACCTGTTTACACACATAACAATAACTACCATTTTCTAATTGGTTTCATTCAACTAATAAAGCTAAAATGCTGTAAATGATCTGGAAATTGTCAAAGGTTTTTTATGCCAGATTTCCACACATTTAACACCTCATCAAGTTTTAAGATCAGTACTGTACTGGTTCCAGAAGTGGCCCCCAGTTTGCAGTAATTATACTGAAAAAGGATTGCAGATTTACATCACTTTAACATTCACCTATATATTCATATAACATGGGAGTGCAGTCTTTCTGCAAGGACATTTAAAGAACCCTATAGTAAGATTTTTAACACCATTTGGAGGCTGTTTTCATAGACTGTTAACCAATAATATCCACAGCAGACCATAAATGTGTTTCTAGTGATCAAAGTTATTTCCCAGACTTTAGTGCAAAAACATTAAATATAACTATGTAAAGATAACTATCTTTAACATATCCTTAACTTTTTTTCCACTTGAATTGTCACAGCTGTCTGAACATATTCGTATTTCACTATTGTATATTCATCCATTGATAATACATTATGCCCCATTATTAATAAAAAAACTTGCATTCATAGAGCACCTTTCATGACTTCAGTATGTCTCAAAGTGCTTTACAGCGATTAAGTACTTCTGAAGTGTAGTCCCAGTTGCAATGTAAGAAATGCGGCAGCCAAAAATGCGCATAGCAAGGTTCCACAAACAGCAATGTGATAATGACCAGATAATCTGTTTCTAATGATGTTAGTTGAAAAATAAATATTGAACTCCTCTGCTCTTCTTCAAAATTGTGCCATAGAATCTTTTACTAAGGAATGGTTCAAAAGTAACAACATTTTTTTAATTCACCAATTTTTAAGCATGATCCTGCAGTACAAGTGCTGAAGCTGATAGTATTCAGTACTTTGGAACAGCAGGAAATCTGTTTGTGCCTGTGATTGCCAAAGGATGAATTCCCAACCTCAGCTGGGGAGGAACCACTTCCTGGTAAGAGGAGAAAAGTAAGATAGGAAAAAATAAGGTAATTTATCCCCATGTACTCTTAGGAAGCTTGCAACAGCAGTTGACATAGTGATATTAATAAGCATGAAGAACAGCTTTCTTATCCAGCCCTGAGTTAGAAAACAGCTTGGTGGCAATCTGAAGATTAGAAAATTCATTCTGGAAACTGAATAAAGAATATAAATAATCACCGAACAATTAGTAAGAGCAAGTATGAAAATATAGAATTTGTGGTAAACTCATCCCACCTTATCTATTCTACAGGTCACATTGGGATTTGTGGCTGAACGTGTCAACCACATAACAATTTTTCAAACATACTCTTGAGAAATATACCAACATATTCCAGCTCAGAGTTAGACACTGACGTACATCTATGATAATTTTTTTAACGTAATTACTCATCTTGCAATTTAACTGTGCTGCAAATAGCTCTTCAGCTTTCTGGTCTTATTATGACAACTGTATTTTTACTTGGGTGATTTGGTGATTGTAATGAATTACAAACAAAGAGCAAAATACCTAAATAATATTGAAAAGATATTTCACATTTGTGTCATTAAAATAATATTTTGAAAAACTAAACTATACAAATGCTCGCACCTATTTCTGGAACACTGTTGATGGAATTAAGTCTTTACAGCAGCTTTCTGGTATAACTTGTAGTATTCCTTGCCAAAACCTACAACTGCTACACAAATTTTCTACACAAAACAATCGTTAATCGAAAGACTGGTATTGTCTAAATTTCCTTTGAACTTAATTATCAAATTTTAGTTAAAAAGGTATTAATCAGTATTTTTTAACCTCTATGTTTCAAAGATTATGTTTTCTGTTTCAAATTATTTTCTTTAAGTGTTTCAACTTGTTTTTAGCATACGATGGGCAGAATTTTATGGCTGACGTGCGGGTGGCAGAGCCCGCACATCAGTGCTTAAAATGTCACGCGCGCTGACATTGGGTGAGCGTCCCAATGTCAGCGCATGGCATCGCGATATTTAACTGGGCGACGCCATGAATTAAAGGCCTGGTTAAGGCCCTTAACTCGGCAATCGACGCCGATTTTGAGGAGCCCATGTGATCTTCGCCTCAGCGCACGGGCCCAACGGGCAAGCGGGTAACTGATATTTAAACAAACCTCATCCGCAGGTGAGATACGTGGGCTCAGAGGGGTTGTTAATGTTTTATCTGAAGTATTTATTGCAGAACGTTTGCCTGTGTGATTGTTAGCAGTTCAGATCAATTTCCAATTGCTTTCTCTGTACTCAGCTCAGCAGTCTGCAGACAGTAATCGTTATCGGCCCTGCAGCTTTCCGGAGGCCTTCATTTAGCCTGGGTATGGGTTCTGACATGTCCACTGGAGGCAGCTCCTCTGAGGAGGAAAGAGGGATAGAATAAGGAGGAGGCCAGCAGTGGACAATCAGCCTCCAGGGAGGCTTTGGGAAGCCAGGCGCAGGCACAAAGGGTGCAGGTCCAAGAGGTAGTCCAAGGTGGAAGGGGCTGCAGAAGACGCCACTATCCTGCTGCCAGGGTATCCAGGCGGCGAAGCAGCTACCTCAATATGACTGAGGTGCAGTGCTGAAGGAGGCTCCAACTGTCAAGGGGGACAGTGAACTGATTGGCCCTGAGATCTCCCCTAACTGTGTGGGTGGACACCCCATGCCAGCGGCTCTGAAGATCACAGTTGCCCTCCACTTCTATGCATCTGGCTCCTTCCAGGGCTCGTTGGGTGATCTTTGCGGTGTCTCCCAATCAGCTGTCCACACTTGTGTCAAGCAGGTTACAGACGCTCTGTTCAGGTGTGCATTGACCTTCATCCACTTCCGCTGTGGCCAAGCAAGTCAGGCACAGCGAGCCAGAGGCTTCATGGCCATTGCTGGCTTCCCCCGTGTCCAGGGTACAATAGACTGTACACATGTGGCCATCAAGGCGCCAGCAGGTGAGCCCAGTGCCTTCGTCAACAGGAAGAGCTTCCACTCCATGAACGTGCAGATAGTGTGTGATCACAGGATGCAGATTCTGTAAGTTTGTGCAAGGTACCCAGGCAGCTCCCACGACACCTACATCCTCAGACACTCCCAGGTGCCGAGGCTCTTCAGTGCTCTGACTCGGCTGGATGGATGGCTGCTGGGTGATAAAGGCTATCCCCTCAGAAGGTGGCTCATGACGCCTCTCCGCCATCCAAGAACAGAAGCTGAGCAGTGCTACAATAGGAGCCACACCTCCACAAGGGCTGTGGTGGAGAGAGCCATCGGTCTTCTCAAGATGCGCTTCCATTCCCTGGACTGCTCAGTAATTCCCAGATCAAGTCTCGGTGATAGTGGTAGCATGCTGCGCTCTGCAAAATCTTGCGCTGGAAAGGGAGGATGCAGTTGATGATGAAGACCTTGACGCAACGGATGAGGCTGCACATGATGAATCCAGCAGTGGCCCAGAGGATGAGGAAGCAGAGGGTAATGATGAGGGGCAGCACTTTGACTCGCTACTATACCAAGGAGACGGGAACTTCCGGGACACTTTAATCCAATTCAGCTAGCTCCACACAGATGGATGTGCAGGACCAGCATTGCCTGGCGCTTCCACACGTGGCACTTAGGTGCTACATCTTCCACCTCATCAGCTGCAACTAAGGGCTTAGTACAGAAACATCAATTTCCACTCAAACACTCATGATATGTCTGTGAAACATACAAATGCAGCACAAAGGAAACACCCTCAGCCATGGTCAAAAAGGTGGACTTTATTGCCACCAAAATAAACAACAAACGTCGCTCAGATGCACATAATGAAACATTCCCTAATCTAGGGTCAACACAAAATCACCAGTGACAAACCCGTGGAGTGCCTAATTGTGCCTTATGCTTACGTTTGTGGGTGCTACATCTTGGTGCCGCCCCATCGCTCGGAGTGGCTTGTCAGACAGCTGCTGACTCTGCTGTTCTGTTGACCTTGATGACTTGGCGGCCGTCCTCTGGCCCGTGGAGCCTGTGATGGCCCCGCCTGGGAGGGAGTGGTTAGTTCCAGAACTGACACCTCCCCAATTCTCGCAGCCTCAACGGATGCAACGGTCACTGGCAAAGGGGTGGAGGAGCTGCTGCCCTCATCTGGAGCGTCCTGAGAGGAGCTCTCAGTGACGACAGGCAGTTGCTACGCCGACGTGAGGTCACATTGGATCTCCCTGCTCACTGCAGATGCATGGGCACCGAGCGATGACACTTGGTGCCCAGAACATCTCCCACATTGCCAATGACCACCTGTGGCAATTAGCGCTGTGAGAGCTTGCAGGTCAGAGTGTAACCCAATCAGATGATTCTCAATCCACTGGAAACCCTTCTCCATGAGAGTTGCCAATCTCTGAAGCTCTGTCCTGAGGTTCATGCCATCACTGACACTCTGCCTGGATTCCTCCACCACAGAGACCAAGTGAAGCACATGCTCATGCAACCCTACCAGATGCTCCCGCGCACCCGGCCGCTTGTCCTGCAGCTGCTGCATAGCTGACATCTCCAGAGGCACATCATCACTGCCCGACTCAGCATGTGCCTGGTCCCCTGCAGTCCTCTGGCTGCTGGTGCCATCGGCACTCTCTGTCTCTGCCAGCTCCTCCTGCAATTGTGAAGTGCCCTCTCCACTATGCCCCAGGACACCAGCCGACGTTATAATCCCCACTATAGTCGCTGCGCTGGTGCCTGGCTCGCCGAAATGATGTGAAGCAAGTTGCAAGTGACACCCCTCAGGTGTGGAGGGGCGGCTCTGGATGTGTTGGTGGCGGCCATGATGAAATTAACAAGGACAGTGCATCAGTTAGCGTTCAGTCGGTAACACCATTCATCCCTTTCCCCCCCAGCCTCATAATGCGCTCAACCTTCAAGAACCTAAGGAGACAAACATTGGTGGGGTGGTAAATGGTCAAGAGGAGGCCCAAACATTACACGCGCATACAGACAGGCTGGTCAGATGGCCTAAGGAATGCCACATGGAATGTTATGTGGATAAGTGTTCGGTTAAGCTGTGTGCAAGACAAGCAAGATACGAGAATACATGAGTAATGGTAGGAAGTCACAATGATTACAGGGGCCTTACTGGGCAGTCCCATTAAGGTAGCAGAACAGGAACATAAGGCGTTTAACAAGTTCGAAGCCAGGTGTGCCTTTATTAGCCGAGGAATAGAATGTAGGAAAAGGGAGGTCATGTTGCAAGTGCAGAAAACACTGTTGAGGCCACAGCTACACTTCTGCGTTCAGTTATGACCAGTGCTTCATGGGAGGGATGGTATTGGAGTTGGGAGAGTGCAGAGGGTCCTGACCTGAATGCATGCTGGCCTGGAGAGTTGGAGTTATGAGGAAACATTGCAAACACTTGCGACATTTGCCGTGGAGCACAGGAGATTGACAGGTCACATTATTGACCTTCATACCATTATGAGGGGCATAGAACGGGTGGACAGAAGGCAACATTTCCCCTTGGTGCAGGGATGACTAACGTGGTGGCATTTATTTAAGTTGAGTGCCATGAGGTTGACAGGTGAGGTGCTGAGGACCTTTTGGACAGAGTAATGTGGGGCGCACTGGCTGAAAGGGTGGTGGAGGTACAAACCCTCCTAAGATGCAATAAGTCTTTGGCTGTGCAGCAGTGATGCCATGGCATGTTAGGCCATGGGGATAGTGGTCACAAATGGGATAAGGCAACTTTGGAAGGTGCGAGAGATGCGCATCCTCAAGGGGCCGAGCGACCTTTGTGTATGACCCACAAGTCTGACTGTATCAGTCTGTGAATGAGCAGTGTTGCTGCATTAACAATTGCAGCAACTATCAGTGCTTTGGATGGTGGGGAGACAGAGTGGATGGGGCTGTGGCCTTCAAATACCTGGCCGCTGCACCCCAGCCTCACTGACACCTGCCGACCCGGCCGCCTGCCTCCTCCCCAGCTCTATGGCCTGCTCCTCAAAGGTGATGAGGTGCTGCAGCATGGCGTGCCCACCACCAGTCTGCAAACGCTCCCAGCTATTGTACTCTAATTTTGCCTGCAGAACAGAGAAGAGGATTTATTGGGGCTGATCGTTCATGTACTCTGCACGCACACGCCATACCCCAACCACAGTGGCCCATCTGAGGCCTCCAGTGGCTCCTGTCCACACTACTGGTGATCAGTCACTAGAAGATAGTATGGGTGCTCCCAACCCCCTCCCCCAATGGCCACCTTGGACACAGTCGACGTCCATCACTTTGAATAACACACGGGTCTTAGTGCCCATGACAAGGAGGCACAACCAGGTGTGGCACCGAGGCCAGCAGATGGCTCTTGGCCACAATACCTTGAGGCTCCCCTTCCACCATCTCATCACCATCAATAAGACATGTGTTGGAGTTCTGAGTATGTGTCCAGCTGCCTCCCCTGCAGGTTGCCCCCAAACTACTCAAATGCGACAAACACCAACATGTGCTGCGGGGAGAACCCATCTTCTCCTCAGCCACTAAGGCTGATGTAAGCATGGTCACTATCTGTTTGCCCACCCAGCGTGTGCCAAATGCCCAATGCAGTAGCAACACTAAGACATGGGGTGGGGGCCTTAAACACTAAGGCTACCTGCTGGGTTAAATGGCCAAGGCCGACATGGTACTCACCCTTCCAGAGCGCAGCAAATCATTGAAGCGTTTGCAGCACTGGGTTCCTGTGCACCGCACAGCATCATGAGAGCTAACAGCATTTGCCATCTCCTGCCACGCCTGCCTGGTCACGTGGGGGGCCCTCCTCCTCCCATCCTTGGGAAACAACACCACCCGACGATGTGACACCTCTTCCAGGAGGGCAGCAAGGCAGGCATCTGAGAAGCAAGGGGCACATTCGCCCCCCGCTGACCCACCCACCTCCTCCTCCTCTGCCCTGACCTCCTCTGAAGCCCAGTCGCCGGCCATGGTGAACAGCCTAAAGGAGGCTGCCTGGCCGTTCTTTATACAGACTGCTGGTTCCCCATTGGGACCGGCGGTCAGTACACGCCCGCTGCACATTTGAATTTCCTGCTGTACATGGGAGTCTGAAACGCACTGGGTGGGCCTTAATTGGCCCGCCCGCGCACAATGGCGGCACGGCCCGTTTCGCTGGCGGAGATCAGCTCCGCACCCGCTGCTGATTGGGTCGGGCCCACCCGCCCAACAAACAGAAAATTCAGCCCAATGTAAATTGCATCTTCTTTAAATGATAACAAAAGGCAGAAGAGTTGTACTGTCACCTAGTGGGCAAATATATGCAGGCATTAATTGAGCATGTTTGACACAAGTGTACTAACTGTGTGCGATACGTTGTGGGCAAATTTTGGCTTGCTACTAATCAATTTGTACCTCAAAAGGGATGGCAGCAAGATGAAAATCCCACAGAGGACAGCTTATCCATTTATATATGCTTGGCTGCCTGTTCAAATTTTTGGTGCACCTCAATTTATGTCACAACAACTCCTGCTGAAAACAGTCTTAAAAATGTATGCAAATTGAAACCAAATGACACAGCAAACACCCCAATGCATATCTATCTACATCCATATCTGGCTACACCCATATTGCTACCATCAGTTCTTCAATCCGCCTAGAAAACATGGCCAAGACGGAACATGATAATTTATTTAGTATTTAAACTTTTTTTAAAAGCTTTTATAATTGATTTAAAATGATAGGGAATTAAAAACATATCAGCAATTTTTTCTTTATTTCTTACTCTTATAAAGTTTGTGAAGAGATTGGGCTGGATCCTGCAGGAAAAGTAACCGATTGTTAAAACAATGTACTTGTTTTTATTTGTTTATAGATGTGACTGTCAATGATAAGGTCATTTGTTTTCCATCCCTAGTTGCCTTTGAGAAGGTGGTGATGAGCCGCCTTTTCGAACTGCTGTAGTCCATGTGGCACAGGCACACCCACAGTGAGATTAGGAAGGGAGTTCCAGGATTTTGACTCAGAGACGGTGAAGGAACGATGATATTGTTCCAAATTAGGATAATGTGTCGCTTTGAGGGGAACTTGCAGGTGGTACTGTTCCCATGCATCTGCTGCCCTTGTCCTTCTAGGTGATAGAGGCTGCAGGTTTGGAAGGTTCTGCCAAAGGAGGCTTGACCGGTGCTGCAGAGCATCTTGTAGATCGCGCACACTGCTGCCACTGAGCACTGTGGTTGAGGGAGTGAATTTAAGGCAATGGATGCCGATCAAGTAGGTTGCTTTGTCCTGATGGTGTCAAGCTTCTTGAATGGTGTTGAAGCTGAGTTCATTCAGACAAATGGACAGTATTCCATCACACTCTTGACTTTTGCATTGTAGATGGTGAACAGGCTTTGGAGAGTCAGGAGGTGAATTACTAATCAGAGAATTCCCAGCCTGTGAGCTGCTCTTGTAGCCACAATAATTATATGGCTGCTCAGTTTCTGGTTAAAAGTAACCCCCCCACCCCGCCCCACAGGATTTTCAGATCAAGCAGCAATGCAAGGGTTTATAAGATTCACTATGAGTTGTGAATCTCCAGAATTGCTGATCAGTTTACTCCGTTGTGCCCTTTGCTCCCTAAAAATTTCACCTTTAGCTTCAGTTATTTTTAAGAACTTGCTGGATTTGCACATTAATTGTGCATTAGGCTCACCTCAGAAATTTATCTAGTAAAAAGCAGCTTAAGTGCCTTTTTAATGATGTGATAAATTAAAATCTCTGGGCCAGAAATGGAACAATTTAAATTTTGGAATCTCATTCCCTCAGCTGATAAATTGTTGTGGCTGAATCAAAGAGTGTCAAATTTTTATTTTTTTCCTTGCTGTCTCTTTCTTTCCTATTCATTATTGAGATGTGAGGCAGCATATATTGTGGATCTGAGAGTCACATGTTGGCCAGAACAGGTAAGGATGGCAGATTTCCTCCTCTGAAGAATAATAATCCATTCATGATCACCATTACTAAGACTAACATATTTTTCCAGATTTAGTAATTGAATTTAAATTCCCCCCGCTACCATGGTGGTAATTGAACTCATCTTGCTGAAGCAGTAGCCCAGGGCTCCAGATTATTCACTCAGTAACATTACCACCATGCTACCACCCGCTTCTCTGTCTATAATCTAACCTTTCTTTCCCCGATTTATTTCTTTCTCTGCACCTGATTTGACTCTAAATCATTCTACTTCTGTCGTTTTCAACCAATAAAATCTCATTAGTTAAGGAGATGAACTACTGGTCCCACCATTCACTGACGTCCTAGATGTTCCATTGCTCTCAACATACCATCATCAGCCTATACTTCCATTAAGTTATAGCACAAAATATTTTTGAGCAGCAGGGTCACAAAAAAATTAACGGCTCAATTGCGAGATGCCCCTTTCTAGCAAGATCTGTCTCAATGAAAAGCTGATTAAGTACAATTCAGCATTCAGGACATTCCACTTTATACAACCTGTAAGTGAAGCTGAACTGTGAAATAGGTATCGTGAGCAATTTAATCTAGGATGCTGCAAGGCTCTATGTGAAACAGTAAGAAACGGAGGGGCTTTAATTTTATGGAGACCATCCATTCAGAATGATACATGGCAGTTTATATAAAAGTAGCAAGAATTATTTCCATTGTTTCATATAATGTTAACTCTACTTTTAATCCCTTTCTGTAGACATCAGTTCAGAACCTCTCAGTTTCAGAATCATAAACTGTATCAGGAGCTAACAACCAAGCTCTTCATTAAAGCACAAAAACAGAGTTTACCAGACAACGAAACAATTAAAATTGTGGAATCTCATTTACTCAGCTGATAAATTGTTGTTGGTGTATCAAAAAGTGTCATTTAAAAAAAAAATTCCTTGTCTCTTTCTTTCCTATTCAGTCTTGGGATGTGAGCCAGCCAAAGAGTTTTAAAATATCTTTGAAGATGCCTTGTCAGATTAGTTGGCATGTATATGGTTATCTTTCTTTTCAATTAATTCTGAACATTCCATCTCAAATCCAAGAGACTTGTTTAGAGTTTAAAGTATGTTGTCTAACTTGTTTACATTTAGCATGCTGGGGCTTTGTAGTCTCAAGGGGTAACCATCCACTTGTATCACTTCTGAATTAGACAAGCATAGGATCTGATGTTAACTCTTGAAAAATTACTTACAAACTACAATTTATTAAAGGGACTCTAACAAAATAATTAACAAATTAGAATATTTGCATCAGTGTTCACTAGCAAAGAAAAACATCATCATGTTCAAGCAGTATAAATACAGACAAACAGCTTCTGCCAGTTTACACACTGTTTAAAGCTGGTAATCATGTTGTAACTGAACAACCACAAACTTTTTAACCGCCTGATAACAGTCAATTATTGGCACAGAAGAGCAATAAAAAATTTAGTGGACTTGTAAATATTTAATTAGTTGTTAAAACTGTGCTAACTACATATTTTCGCACATTTATGAAATGCACTTTGATAATGGAAGGATGTATTGCACATGGTTTATAAAAGTGGAGGAATAACAAAGATAGGGCTATAAATTGAATTCAACAATGAGATATAAATCTTGCTGAGGTGCAAATCAAATACTGCATGGCATGAAATAATTAGTATGAGATTTACTACTACAGAGAAGCAAAATAACAAGTGTTTAGCTAAGAGAAAACCTACACTATTTAAAAATAAGAGCGTTAAAAAGGTCTCAGACGCTGAGCTTGTTTTTCATACTACTGTCTGGTAGACATTAACAACAAGGGGTGACATCTAGAAGCCTTGAATAAATAAACAGTTGCCTGATAACACTATATAGCTGAGGCAGGTTATGTGGCCTGACCTGCTTTAGCAAAGACAAAATATATGAACCTAAAAACTGAGATATGCAAATTTCTTTCTTCTTACAATACATAAGAATTAGCTAGTTCTAAAGACATAATTAATTTAGCCAAAGTCTTTGAAAATAATGGTCTGAAATCCATGGTTTTCCAACCCTTCAAGATACAAATATTAGCAATAGCATTGGATTTTTTAAAATTTGAAGGTAGATATCAATAGAACAAAAATTAAGAAATAGCATTACTCAGTTTTACTGATCAATGGTGAGTATATTTACAAAAATATTTGCACAGTCTTGGTGCATAAATGATTCAATTATACAGACATGAATAATCACATTGGTTAATCTTTACATACTGAGCTTTTACAGGAACGTTGCTGTCTTTCAATCTCCAACAATTGCATCATACCCAAAACATTGCTGTAAGTTTCATGTCTCAGAAAGTCTTGTTCATTCATCACCCTATCCTCACTGATTTATCCTCAAGTCCCTTCAAATCTTCACCCCATCCTAGCTCTGCAATCTCCTTCAGTCCTACAGTACACCCACTCCCCAAAGTCTCCATTCTTTTGACTCTGGCCTCTTGTTCAACCCTTAGATCCTTCATTCCCAGCACATAGCCTTCAACCACCTGAGTCCCACCCTAGAATTCCCTGCCAAAACATCTCTACTTCTCACCTCCTTTAAAAACTTCTTCAAAATACCATCTCTTTATCCAACCTTTGGTGTTCTCTCCTAATCCTTCCACTCCCATCTCATTGCCGATATTCCATATGTCCATCCATGAAGTGCCTTGAGAACTTCCTGTGTTAAAACTGTTACATATGCAGTTTCTAGTAGTCGAAAATTGCTACCCAGCCCTTTCCTTGAGGATAATAGGACTCATTTATGGGATAGTTATTGTCATTTTATAAGCAGTTATACTTAAAAGATTAATTAAGAAAATATTAGGGAGTCATAACCATTTTATAAATTAATGACAGTACTGTGCAAAGCAATTGAAAACTGGCAGCAAGCTAGTGTAGAAGGGTAGACAAAAGACTGGATTTTGGGTAATTACTGTTATCAATCTTGCCTTACATGCTCATATTAAATTCATCTTTCCACTCGTTCAATGAAATTCACATGTTAAGACTGACAGTAAATTATTTCCAATGGGGCTTAAAAAATAGAAAAAATAAAGGCAGAGCATTATGATAGACATTGAGATGTAAACTCTATGCAAAACTTGTTATACAGTTGAGACAGGAAATGAGCAAAGCACTCCCTTCAAAAAACAATTTTTCTGATATTCAGTGAAATGTTCCTCACAGTTTATAGTCATAATAATTACTCTAAGGCACTTGAAAAAATAGATAGTATTAAAAGCTCACATCAAAAAAAATGAACAGGGAAATCTTCAGCTTCTTTCCACATAAAACAGTAATGTAGGATTCTGCCAACATGTGTGAAAAAACACCTGGTGTGCAGCCAGGGTGTTATTGTTTGGGCACAAGATCTGCTATGACAGATGTTCCTTGTGAACTATTGATACAAACTTACTTACCAGGTCCAGATTTCCCTGTCTCACATGTCTCTTTTCTGATTTCACTATGCCCTAGGTATTTTACTGTTCTATGAGATATCACGGACATCAATTACCAATATTTAAAAATATAAGTCCAGTACAGGTCGTGAGTCAAATGAACACGCATGATTTTGTACAAATATATATAGGCCACAAGTTGACTGAGAAAATTCAACTTTCAAGTTGATTTTACATTTATGAAAGATGACATATTTCTGTCTCTGAAACCAACTTATGGAAGGTTGAAGAAAAATAATTTAAAATCAGGAAAGAATGATTGAATTACATCCGGGATTGTCAGAAAATGCACATTATAACCATACTCTCAAATTGTGAAGTCACAGCAGTTTAATTGTAATGAGGCAGAGCTTTTGCATTTTAACTGTCTACAATAGTAACTACTACTGAATTTATTTTGCTTAAGATGCACTGGAAAGACTTGGCCATGAATATCTAAGACATTTCCAAGCAATATTTTGTCCAATATACTGCTCTATATTTACAGCCAAAATATGAAGTCTGGGACCACAGATCATTTTGAAAAACATTTTAAAACCAGTGGGCCCCCTCTACCCGCACCCCCCATGTTAAGAAAACATATCAAGGCCATTCCTGTCTTCACCAGGGCATTCTTCCCTTTATGTGCTCAAAGGCCTCAGAACAACTCATGCCTGTTGAGACCTGGGCCCGGATTTTCGCTCCTGAGTTGGGAGTGCAGACACAGGATATTTCCCGGCTCTACCAATCCAACCCAGCAAAAGGAGGCCTGGAAGGTTGGATTTTTGTTCTGGGGGGCTAGCTGGATTAGAAGTTAGGTCCATCATTCCTGGAACAAGTGTAGAATTTGCAGGTAGGGAGGTGGACTGGCCAGAAGGCCTGCCTCAGTGCTCCAATGTGTTGGTGAAGTTATCTAAACCATGCATAAAACAAAAAAACAGCCCTCTAGTCCTCACTATTCACGTCCCCCTCACCCTCTGCACTCGCAATGCCACAGCTATGCCAACCCATGCCACCCTTTGCCCCCTACCTGCTTCCATGCCATCATATGCCCATCTACCCAGCCCTTAGACCCTCATACCCCAATGTCACCCTATGCCCCTCTACGCATCCTCATGGCCCCTCATACCCTCTATGTTAATCTATGCCCCCACTCACCCCATGGCATTTTTTAGCCCATATGCCAACTTAGTGCCAACTCCTGCCTACCTATGCCCACATCAATCATCCTTTGCCCTTACCCCCTCCATGCCAACTCACTAACATCCACCATAGACAAACCTCAAGAGCCCTGCTGACCTAAAATAAAAACAAACATTTCTACTCTCTACCCACTTGGAACTGTCAGTCAAACTGCTCACTGAACAGACATCCCACTGTGATGAAGTCAGGTTGTAAAATCAGTCATGCAGCACAAATCCTATAATGATGACCTTCAGGCTTATATCAACAGTCAGAGTGAAATATCAAGCACTAATTTTGTTAAACTCCACACTTTTTTATAGTAGAGCAGAGTTAAATCCCTTGACAACTTTGACAGTTCCAATAAGTTCTGACAGTTCTTTCATAGCTTGCTAGGCCTTTGACAGCTTTGACAGGTCTTTGACAGCTTTGACAATTCTTTAACAGCTTGGATAGTTCCAAGGAGTTTATGCACTTTTAACATATAATTATGTCTTTAACAGTCCCAAAGGGCACTTGACCTGTCTGAAAGGGTACTTTACCTCTCTCAAAGGTGTCTTGGGAATCATGTCCAAAGAGGACCCTTACCTCTCCAAAAGGATACCTTGGCTATCCAAATGAATCCACAGGGTTCAGACCTGCTCTTACTCTAATCAGCACACTTTGGCCTGAATTTTTCCTGTGTCGGGCAGGCTTGGTGGGAGCAGGTGGGGGCGATCAAGAGCCCGACTACCGCCCGCAATTGGGTCCGCACCGCCATTTTACGCGGGTTTATGCTGGAGATGCCCAGCATCAGCATGAAAGGGCAGGCGGGGGTGGGAGCTCAATGTCCACCGGATCCAATGGCCTATTCAAAAACAGTGCAGGCAGCCATGCAAAGGCTGCCATTGACTTTGCAGTACCATTGCGATTCAGAATGTTGTTGCATAACAGGGCAGGCAGGAGGGCAGGTCAGTGGGGCAGTCGGCCTCCCAGTTTTCTGGCGAATATTATTGTGAGCTATCCTCCTGGAGGAGATGGAAGCACGTCGGGATATCCTTGTCCCAAGGGACGGGAGGTGGAGGACCCCCCACCTCACCAAAAATGCCTGGGAGGTGGCAGCTTCCAGGGTCAGCTCCCATGATGTGGTGAGGCACACCAGGGTGCAGTGCTGCAAGCGCTTCAATGACCGCCTGCGATTGAGAAGGGAGAGTACCGTGTTAGCATGGGTCACTTAGCATAGCAGTTAGGAGCAGTATCCCCTCCCCACCCCCACCCCCAGACCTCAGAGTCCTTAGAGTGTGAGTGGCAAATGTCAATGAGGCAGCATCTGGGCAAGGGGGTCAGCCCTGGCTGCTTGGAATGAGTGTCTTGCAGCTTGGGCGTCAAAAATCGGCTGAGCCCTACGAGGTGTTCCTCAGGTGGGGTTGGTCAGGCTGCAATGGCAATGCAGGTACAGGGTGGACTAATCAATGTTCCTCTCTCCTTTCATGAGAAGACAGCCCACAATAATGTTGAAAGGCTGTGGACTGGCGGAGGACTGCCTCACCTTCCAATCTTGTCCAGATATGAGTAGGAGGCGCTGGAGCTGGAGAGGTGCCATGTGCCTAGGTCAACCAGCCGCGATGAGGTTGGGGTGCTACAGGGAGGTAAGAGTGCAGTGCACTGAGGTCAGAATGTCTGTCATAGCAACCATTCCACTGTTGGCTCTATATTGATGTGAGCCTCGAACATGGAATCCCCATTGATAATGGAAAGATGAGGGCACCCTGATCCGGGTACCAGGCATGCACAGTAACAGTGTAATAACTTCAACTAATGACATGTCCTCGTTCTTCTTTTCAGGATCAGCAGAAGCCTGTTGGGGTTAGGAGCCTAAAGGACCGCCGCTCACGCCAGAGGACACAGGGGATATAAACGCACGAGTGTCACACCCTCTCAGCCAGGCAGGCACCAGCACCTCAGTGGGATTTAGATCGTCGGCTAGCATCTCAGTGCAGAGCGGTGAGGGCACTTCACACTCGCTTGAGGTGCAGGTGGAGGCAGAGAATGCCCAGGGGGCTGGCAGTCAGAGGACTGCTGAGGAGCAGGAACATGCTCAGTCAGTGGCTGACGATGTGCCTCTGGAGTTGTCCCTGAGGCAGCAGATGCTGGAAGTCCAGCAGGGTGTGAGGGAGGATCTGGCGGAGATACATGAGGGAATGTGTGCCATGGTCTCCATTGCGGAGGGGCCCATGCAGAGCATGAGCAATGCAATGACCCCCATGGCAGAGTGCACAGCCTCCTCCATGGAGAGAGTAGCGAATCTCATGGAGAGGCTGTTCTTGGAGCTGAATCAGGGATTCCTGGGAATGTGCTTGGACCTGCAAGCCCTCACACCAGGAATGACCTTAGGTGGTCAGTGTCAGTGTGGGAGATGGATTGGGCACCCAGTATCCCAGCTAGGTGCCCATCCATCAATGACGAGCAGGGAGGTCCAAAGTGACCTGACATTGGTGCATAAGCTGTTTGTCATCTCTGTGGGCTCCTCTCAGGGCGCTCCGGGTGAGGGCAACAGCTTCTCTGCCCCTCTGCCAGTGACCATGGCATCTGATGAGGCTGCACTGACTGGGGAGATGCTAGCCATGGCACTGGCCAGTCTCTCCCAGTCAGGGCCAGCACAGGCTCCACAGACCAGAGGACACCCGCCAAGGTCATCAAGGCCAACAGGACAGCAGAGTGAGCTGGCTGTCTCCAATGCCGGTGCCAGCGAGCGGAGAGCACTTAGACGTAGCACCCATACACGCCAATGTAAATCACCTTAGGCACAAGATGAGCTTATCACTGGTGATATTTTCTTGCCCCACTTTTAAGTGATTTATAAGTAGGTGTGATGGAGAACACCTTTACATTTAATTTGTTTTATGTATGCCAGGCACCACACCAGTAAATTAGTTTGTGTTCAACAAGCCTCTGGGTGTTTCATTAATTCTGCAGGTGAAGGATAACCAATGATGTTATGAGTGACTTGTTTGTCATTGAACTTTATTGAAATGGCACATAGTGCATGTTGTTCACCAAGCAAATGTTCCTGTCAGGTATGGAATACGGAGCCTGCAGCCCTGGCATGTGGTGGTGGTTCATCTTTGGTAGGCTAGTTGAAGGAGCATTGGATCAAAGCCTCCAGTGTCCCTGCCTCCCTGGAGGTTGCCCAGGTCAGCGTCTAACCCCTCTGTTCTCCTGACTGTGCTCTTCCTCAGACTCACTACTGGACTCATCTTCTGTTGCGAGAGCAACTGTGTCAACATCTTCTTCCTCCACTGTGTCCCCCTCTTTTCAGTGCCAGATTGTGGAGAGCGCAGCATGCAACCACTATCAGTGACACACGATCTGGGGGTATTGCAGTACTCCCCCTGAATGGTCCAGGCCTCGGAAGAGCATCTTGAGAAGACCGATAGTTCTCTCTACCACCACCCTTGTGGAGGCGTGGCTCCTAATGTACCGCTGCTCAGCCTCTGTTCATGGAAGGTGGAGAGGGGTCATGAGCTACCTTTTGAGGGGATAGCTCTTTTCACCCAGCAGCCAGCCATCCAGCCAGGCTGGAGCACTGAAGAGTCCTGGCGCCTGCGAGTGTCTCAGGATGTAAGCATCATGGGAGCTGCCTGGGTACCTTGTACAGACTTGTAGAATCAACATCCTGTGATCCCACACTATCTGCACGTTCATGGAGTGGAAGCCCTTCCTGTTGACGAAGGCACCGGGCTCATCCACTGGCGCCTTGGTGGCCACATGTGTGCAGTTGATTGCACCCTGGACATGGGGGAACCCAGCAATCACTGCAAAGCCTCTGGCTCACTCTGTCTGGCTGGCCTTGTCCATGCGGTAGTGAATGAAAGTCAATGCACGCATGAACAGAGCATCTGTCACCAGCTTGACACAACTGCGGACAGCTGATTGGGAGACTCCACAAAGATCATCCACCGACCCCTGGAGAGAGCCGGAGGCATAGAAGTTGAGGGCCACCATGAGCTTCAGTGCCGCTGGAATGGGGTGTCCACCCACACATTTGGAGCTGATCTCAGGGCTGATCATCTGAAAGATGGAGGTCACTGTCTCCCTGGAGACAGAAGTGGAGCCTCCTTCAGCATTGCACCTTGGTCATACTGAGATATGACCACCTGTAAACCCTGGCAGCAGAATAGTGACGTCTTCTGCAGTCCCTTCCACCTTGGACTTCCTGTTGGCCCTGCCCCTTATGCCTGCGCTTCTCCTCCTACAGGTCGTTCCCCTAGAAGCTGAATAGGCATACCTAGCCTCCTCCTCCTTCTGGCCCTCTCTTCCTCCTCAGAGGAGTTGCCTCCAGTGGAGACTACAATCCCCATTCCTAGGGTAAGGGAAGGCTGTCTGATACCTGGAAGGGCCCAAGTGTTATGACTCCTCCAGAGTCCTGAGCTGAAGCCTGTTATTTCTGTCAAAGCAGCTCTGAAGAGAAACGAAGTTGTCCTGTTCACACAAGCAAGTAGCAGTAAGATATAATCTAAAGTGCTAACAACTTGCATTAGCGAACCCACCCACTCCCCCTCATCCCGCCCATGGATGAGGTTTTTGAAAATGTGGCCTACCCACCTGCTCCTTGTGCCCGTGTGACACCCTGAAAATTGCACGGGCTGCGCAAAATCAAATTCAATTGGTGCCTCAAGGGCCTTAACTGGCTCGTTAATTAATGACGGGCATGCCTCCGTCCTCATAGTGTGCCTGCCTTCCGAAATATTGTGATGGTGCGCGGTGACTTCCGGATGCATGCCCAACGTCATCGCGTGTCGTTTTATGTTCCAGCACGTCAGGCCCGCCCCCTTACACCGAATGTAAAATTCTGGCCTTCGGGTTTAGATACCTACCATACCAAAATCACGTGGATGTGCTAGTTAGAACCTACCCCCGTTTCAGAACTCCCCATCACCACCCCAACCTCACGAACTTGGCAGAGGCTGGATTCAGGGACAGGCCTTCTGGATTTGGGCCTCTGCCGGCATTTTCATGAAAACAGAGAGCGAATATTTTAAATTTAGCCCAGTTTGATCGCAGAGGGTGGTGTTTGGAGGGAGGGTGTCTTCAGTGTGTGTAGCTAGGCACAACTCTGTCCTAGATGAGTGGATTGGGTCAGGCAGTGTCCAATGCCACTCATGCACCCAGGCAAGTGGCAGCAGCACCCACCCTACATATGGAAATGACCCCATCCACAAAATTTGGGATGGGTTGTCTAGCATTCAACTAGTGCAGATGGGGGATCTCCTCTGCCAATGGAGTGAGGCCCCAGGAATTTCCAGACAATGGTTTTCTGCAAAAGTTGAATGCAGGTCTGAATTACTAGATGGACATTTACATCACAAGATGCTGCTCAGATTGATTCTAACACTATTTCAATTGAATCTGATGCTTTCATATCAGTCTGTATAGTATTTTGAGTCTTTTTGTAGATTTGTTTTACAATTTCAGAGTACCTATATTTCTATCAATAAATCTACTTTAGAATGACAGTCCTTCAGATTTCATACTAATGTAATCTTTCTGGAGATCTTGTGGTGCAGTGGTAGCGTCCCTACCTCTGAGCCGAAAGCTCAACTTCAAGTTCCACTTCAGGACCTGATGACCAAAGAAGGTGTGGTCACAATGTAGAACCTTCCAGTATGCCTGATGGAAGGTGGTAGGAGCAGGAGTGTTTCCTGGTCAGCCATACTGCAGAAGACAGTGGCAAACCACTGCAGCACTTTGTCAAGCATAATCATGGACCAATCCAATGGAAGTCCATGGTTGCCCATGCCCTCTTAGAGCATGGATATGAAGGAGAAGGTCATCTTTCTGCATAGATTCTGAAATTTTCCACTTTCCAAATCCAAATTGTTGGTGTTAATATTGTATTCATTATACTCACTATTTAAGTACTGCTTTTTTGCTACCAAAATGACATTCCCATTTGTCACATGTTTTATGCATATGGAAAACAATGAATTGAGTTACATGTGATGACAGTTATACCTTTCATCAGTGATACAGCAGGGTGCTTTTCTTCGGTTCATGTGATCACACAAGATAAGGTTGACACCTGGGGGCTTGCAACATTAGGGCCTGAATCTTGTTGTTGGCGTATGGGGGTAGGCCTGACAAGCCGATGCGCAAAATGACACGAGATGACGTTGGGTGTGTGTCCCATCGTTACTGCACGTCATTTAGATCTTTCATCCAGCAGGCACGCACCAGAGGTGGCTGCGCGCCCACCAAACTGTCAATGGCCTATTAAGGCCATTAAAAAACCAATTAAAATTGTTTGCAACTCTGCCCATCTAACCTTAAGGTTGGTGGGCAGGCAAAGAGCCCAAGCAGGATGGGGTTTCCCAAAACTTTTATTTATTAAATGATAAAAGTTTCCTAAACATAAAAACACGTCCCAGCTCAAGCAACTTAATCTCCCTGAGGCAGCTCTGTGCATGCGCGCATAAGAGCCAGGCCCCGACTCTCCCTCCTCCCCCGCCCTCATAGCTAATGCTGAGCGCTGCCAGTCATGCTTTAATTGGGCCGCCCACAACAAATGGCAGTGTGCAGCCGATTGCGGGTGACGATCGGCTCTGTGCCCGCCCCCACCCGCTCCCACCCAGCCCACCCGACACAGGTAAGTGGATATATAGGGATATATTTCGTTACCTCTGAAGAAGATTCATACGGATGCGAAATGTTAACTCTCTTTCTCTCTCCATAGATGCCACCAGACCTGTTTTTCTAGCATTTTCTGTTTTAATTTTGCTATCTAGATTATCTGAGGGAGTAGTGTTTTATTTATCCCTCTAGATCATTAGAAATCAGGGCAAGGAGGAGGAAGAAATGCAGCTTCAGCAGGGTGTAGAAGGTAGTGTAGTGGATCAAGTGCCCATTCCACTCCCTGACTGATTGTACTTTCCAGTGATTTTAAAGGGCAAGAAAATAGGACGAGGTGTATCAAAGGCAGTTGCTCTGCGACCACCTGTTTTTAGCTCCCAACAAAGTTAAATTTCTCATCCAGATCCCAGGACTCTTTGCCTATACTTTTGGGATTATGCATTATGCATTTAACACTAAATTAATTATGAAATAATTATAGTAAGATTTAAGATTCCACACTTTAAACTTCAAGGGCAGGATTTTTCAGTCGGCATGCGGGGGCGGGCCCGACACACTGACATGTAAAATGATGCGCAATGACGTCAGGCGTGTGTCCAGATGTCATCGCGCTGTCTCACGATGTTTCATTCAGTGGGCGCGCGCCGGAGTCACGCCTTAAGGTTGGTGGGCAGGCGAAAAGCCCAAGCAGCCTTCACATTTTTTAGGAAAACTTATCCACAAGCGGGATGAAGTTTCCTAAACCTTTTATTAATTAAATAAAAAAATGTTTCCTAAATACAAAAACATGTCCCATCTCATGTGACACAGTCCATGCCTCAGGGAAATTGAAGCGCTCTTTTGTGCATGTGCGTGAAAGAGTGCTGGCTCCGACTCTCCCTCCTCTCCCCGCCCGCACTGGTAGCGCTGAGCACTACAGCTCATGTTTTACGCTGGGCGGGCCTTAATTGCCCCGCCTGTGTAAAATGGTGGCGCGGAGCCAATCGCAGATGGTGATTGGCTCTGCGACTGCCACCGCCCACTCCCGCCAAGCCCGCCCGCCGCCTGAAAAGGTCAGGCCCAAATATCTCAGCTGACTGGTCTGGAACAGTAAATTATAGATCATGGTAGCATGACATTCTTCATTAGAAAAGGCATAATATTGTATAGAAAACTTAACAAAAGCTTCCCTTTTAGCCTGTGCTACCATTGTCATTAAATAGAGATAGTAAAATAATATCAAACATTAAACATAACTCATCTATTGCATTATTACAGGAGTGCCATTGGATCTTAGCAGTTCAAAGGCTTTATACAATATGCCTTAATATATACCGATCTATTGGATGTAAACACAATGTGAGATAGTAAACAAAATGACTACAGATCAAAATAAGCAGAATATAAAACAGATTGGTTTAGCACCTGGTTGCATACATAAACACAATGTGACAGCATCCAACCGTGAACTGTATTTAAGAACCTGGCTAGTGAACTGTTTCCCTCAAGTTTGCACAAGTGACCAACAGTGTGCTACAAATTTATTTTTGATTTACTAAAATAACTTCTGCAGCTTGATGGACAGTATTTTGTAAAGCTTTCTACTTTTGTAAGTGCTTGAGCAGGCCATTCAATTGATGCACTGCAATGTCGCTGAACAAGGGGACTCTCCATTGCAAAATTACATTGCTAATCAGCAGGAAATAGTGACAACTACTTTCTAATATATAATTTCAGTAAACTGTGCCTAATACTTTGGTTTATTGGCTCTCTATAACAGAGAGCAGCTGTTAATAGACTAGGGTCTTCAGTTCTTCAGCAAGTGTGAAATTTTCATAACTCATCATATTTCACAAGTATGATACTCTGACAACTTTATAGGTCTGCATCTCCAGTAGAATCCTGGGAGAAAAATTTGAGGTGGAAAACAGAGTTTACCAATATATTCAGAATAACACATATTCACAGAAAAAATATTTCATAGAACCATTTGTCCTTTTGAGGATTATCATTTGGGCTGGGTCAAGATCCTGGAACTCGCTTCCTAACAGCATTGTAGGTGCATCTACACCACTAGGAAACAGCTCACTACCATCTTCTCAATTAGGGATGAGCAACAAATGCTGACCTAGCCAGCAATGCTCACATCCTATGAAAGAATAATCTACTTATGCTGCCACCTTTAACAATCTGGTTATATTTACATAACTATGGCCCCATATTTCTCTTATCCATGAAAGAGCTTACCATTCAAGGTGTGTTTACTTCGACTATTATTACTTCCAAAATGCATTGCATAACATTTTTCTATATTGAACTGCATCTGGCAAATACCTGTCATAATAGTCTATGTCCTGCAGTTTCTCATGGACCTTGTTATCAGTTTTTCAAAGGCCTCTCCCCTGTTCAACACAGCGGCAGAAATTTTCTGCACTTGATCATGACGGGCGTGTTCAGTGGCAAAATTGGAGAATCTCGTGAGAAGGCCCTAGGCTTGTTTTCAGGAAGTGATTGTCCCCTCCCCCATCAATGGCAGGCTGGGTTTCCCACTGTTGAACATTGGGAACTTAATTTGAATGCATTTGCAACTCATTATTGCGGCCACATGCCGGAATCACTTCTCCACCACGTCAAATTTAAAGCCCACGTCAGCATGATTTTACGATGGTGTGATTTACTTGCATTTAAAAGGCAAGCACCTGACGACCTGAACTTTGAGAGAAACTCAGAGGTGAGTGAACACAACTTTGAGCAGTGCTCGTGATGACCCTGATGCAAGGAAGCGGCTCCATGGATTTGGAGGGGGTCACAGGCAAGCTTCCACGGCAACTTCTTCATGGCTGGCTTGTGGTACAGGGGCAAGGGCAACAGTGACAGTGGGAAGGGAACCTTGGAACAAAGGCTACAGTGCAAGGGGGGGCTCATGGCAGCAAAGACTGAAGTTTAAATACAAACATACGCTGGGGTGGAGGGGCAAGTAAAGGAAAGGGCAAATGCCAAAACATGTCAAAGATGAGTACTCTTCGCAGCTGGGAGCATTTAGCTTGAACTCAGTTGACATGCTTGGAGTCAGGCTAGTCAAGCAATTGTGCTTGCTTGAGTAGCACTAATTCCTGCCAGTGTCAAAGATTGCTCCTCTCCTCACGCACACACTTCAAATTTGAATGAATGCTATGGTGCTGCAGAACCATTGCGCGACTGGGCAAGCTTGAGGATCCTTTTGGGAAAGATGGCCTCAAACCCCTGATGGAGAGGTGCACTCCTAGCCCTTTGTGTTATGTTTAAGTAGACATTGAAAAGTCACCCTCATGGTTCAAGCAAACCATGAAGCCTTGGAGTGCAAGTTAGGAAAGTGCCTGTGCCTGAGCTGAGAGCTCAGGATACAGTCGTGTTGCCGAAGCTGCCGCCACTTGGTCATGCGGCATGAGGCGGTGCTGTCTATGGGCACGGTGAACCATCATACACGCTAATCACCAGGTATCCATGTGGTGGCCTGGACTGTCCGGCATGCATGACATGAGAGAGAGCCGCAGGTGATGACTTGACCAAGAGTGGTTCTTCGAAGATAATTGCTGACCCCTGCATCTCTCTCTTTGATACTGCAGTGAAGAGGTCATCAGGAACTTGGGGCAGGATTTTCGCCTCGTTGGGCGGGCGCAGTGGGTGGGCCCAGAAATGGCTGCAGTGGACAGGCCCAGGAATGGCCACGAGAAGGGCTGCCGCACACAATTTCACACTGGCTGGCCAATTAACGGCCAGCCAGCGTGAAACGCACATTGAGAGCCTCAGCAATGCCGGGGTGGGGACGGGAGGAGCGCGAGTGCTGAAGTCTGTGCACGTGCGGAGGAGGGTGCACTGAAAGCTCCATAGAGGCACAGAGCTGCTTCATTTTACAGATGATATAAACGTGTCCCAAAATGTGACTTAGTCACATGAAGAGGGACATGTTCAAAATGATGTTAAAAATTTTTTATCGTCTTTTTAGTTACCGTTGGAAACCTCATCCCGCCTGTGGAGGAGGTTTCATAAAAATGCTAAGGCCTCCTGGCCTATTCGCCAACCAAACAGTTGAGCAGGCAGCGAAAAATACAAATCAATTACTTGTTTAAGGGCCTTGATAGGCCTATTAGTTGTCGGCAGGCGCGCTGCCACCTCTCGCACGTGCCCGCCGACTGTAAGATCACAAGAGTGCACAATGACTTCGGAATTCTTGCCCAATGCCATGGCGCACGATTTCACTCCCTTTCAGGTTGCGCACACGCCTGCCCACGGGACAAAAAATTCTGCCCATGGAGTCTGGTGAGCTTGCTCAACAAAAACAGAATTACCTGGAAAAACTCAGCATGTCTGGCAACATCGGCGGAGAAGAAAAGAGTTGACGTTTCGAGTCATCATGACCATTCCACAGAACTGAACGAATATAAGGAGAGGGGTGAAATATAAGCTGGTTTAAGGTTTGGGGGGGGGTGGTTGGTGGTGTGGTTGTAGGGACAAGCCAGCAGTGATAGGAGCAGATAATCAAAAGATGTCACAGACAAAAGAACAAAAGATCACAGAGGTGTTGAAGGTGGTGATATTATCTAAACGAATGTGCTAATTAAGAATGAATGGTAGGGCACTCAAGGTACAGCTCTAGTGGGGGTGGGGTGGAAAGACAAGCGGGGCATAAAAGATTTAAAAATAATGGAAATAGGTGGGAAAAGAAAAATCTATATAAATTATTGGAAAAAACAAAAGGAAGGGGGAAGAAACAGAAAGAGGGTGGGGATGGAGGAGGGAGTTCAAGATCTAAAGTTGTTGAATTCAATATTCAGTCTGGAAGGCTGTAAAGTGCCTAGTCGGAAGATGAGGTGCTGTTCCTCCAGTTTGCGTTGGGCTTCACTGGAACAATGTAACAAGCCAAGGACAGACATGTGGGCAAGAGAGCAGGGTGGAGTGTTAAAATGGCAAGCGACAGGGAGGTTTGGGTCATTCTTGCGGACAGACCGTAGGTGTTCTGCAAAGCGGTCGACCAGTTTACGTTTGGTCTCTCCAATGTAGAGGAGACCACATTGGGAGTAACGAATGCAGTAGACTAAGTTGGGGGAAATGAAAGTGTAATGCTGCTTCACTTGAAAGGAGTGTTTGGGCCCTTGGACGGTGAAGAGAGAGGAAGTGAAGGGGCAGGTGTTGCATCTTTTGCTTGGGCATGGGGAGGTGCCATAGGTGGGGACTGAGGAGTAGGGGGTGATGGAGGAGTGGACCAGGGTGTCCCGGAGGGAACGATCCCTACGGAATGCTGCCAGGGGAGTGAAGGGAAGATGTGTTTGGTGGTGGCATCATGCTGGAGTTGGCGGAAATGGCGGAGGATGATCCTTTGAATGCAGAGGCTGGCGGGGTGAAAAGTGAGGACAAGGGGGACCCTATCATGTTTCTGGGAGGGAGGAGAAGGCGTGAGGGCGGATGGGCGGGAGATGGGCTGGACACGATTGAGGGCCCTGTCAATGACCGTGGGTGGAAAACCTCGCTTAAGGAAGAAGGAGGACATGTCAGAGGAACTGTTTTTGAAGGTAGCATCATCAGAACAGATGTGACGGAGGCGAAGGAACTGAGAGAATGGGATGGAGTCCTTACAGGAAGCTGGGTGTGAGGAGCTGTAGGGCCCCAGCTATGCCTGTCTCTTTCTCTGGTACATCGATGATTACTTCGGTGCTGCTTCATGCTCTCGCCGGGACTTGGAAAAATTTATTAATTTTGCTTCCAATCTCCACCCCTCCATCATTTTCACATGGTCCATCTCTGACACTTCCCTTCCCTTCCTTGACCTCTCTGTCTCAATCTCTGGTGATAGACTGTCCACCAATATCCATTACAAGCCTACCGACTCCCACAGCTACCTCGACTACAGCTCCTCACACCACGCTTCCTGTAAGGACTCCATCCCATTCTCTCAGTTCCTTCGCCTCCGTCGCACCTGTTCTGATGATGCTACCTTCAAAAACAGTTCCTCTGACATGTCCTCCTTCTTCCTTAACCAAGGTTTTCCACCCACAGTCGTTAACAGTGTCCTCAACCGTGTCTGGCCCATCTCCCGCGCATCCATCCTCACGCCTTCTCCTCCCTCCCAGAAACATGACAGTGTCCCCCTTGTCCTCTCTTATCACCCCACCAGCCTCCACATTCAAAGGATCATCCTCCGCCTTTTCCGCCAACTCCAGCAAGATGCCACCACCAAACACATCTTCCCTTTACCCCCACGGCGGCATTCCGTAGGGATCGTTACCTCCCAGACACCCTGGTCCACTCGTTCATCACCCCCCTACTCCTCAACCCCCTCCTATGGCACCTCCCCATGCCCATGCAAAAGATGCAACACCTGCCCCTTCACTTCCTCTCTCCTCACCGTCCAAGGGCCCAAACACTCCTCTCAAGTGAAGCAGCATTTCACTTGCATTTCCCCCAACTTAGTCTACTGCTTTCATTGCTTCCAATGCGGTCTCCTCTACGCTGGAGAGACCAAACGTAAACTGGGCAACCACTTTGCAGAACACCTGCGGTCTGTCCGCAAAAATGACCCAAACCTCCCTGTCGCTTGCCATTTTAACACTCCACCCTGCTCTCTTGCCCACATGTCTGTCCTTGGCTTGTTACATTGTTCCAGTGAAGCCCAACGCAAACTGGAGGAACAGCACCTCATCTTCCGATTAGGCACTTTACAGCCTTTCGGACTGAATATTGAATTCAACAACCTTAGATCATGAACTCCCTCCTCCATCCCCACCCTCTTTCTGTTTCTTCCCCCTTCCTTTTGTTTTTTCCAATAATTTATATAGATTTTTCTTTTCCCACCTATTTCCATTATTTTTAAATCTTTTATGCCCCGCTTGTCTTTCCACCCCACCCCCACTAGAGCTATACCTTGAGTGCCCTATCATCCATTCTTAATTAGCACATTCGTTTAGATAATATCACCACCTTCAACACCTCTGTGTTCTTTTGTTCTTTTTTCTGTGACATCTTTTGATTATCTGCTTCTATCACTGCTTGCTTGTCCCTACAACCACACCACCCCCCCTCCACTTCTCTCCCCCGACCCCCCACCTTAAACCAACTTATATTTCACCCCTCTCCTTATATTCGCTCAGTTCTGTGGAAGGGTCATGAGGACTCGAAACATCAGCTCTTTTCTTCTCCGCTGATGCTGCCAGACCTGCTGAGTTTTTCCAGGTAATTCTGTTTTTGTTTTGGATTTCCAGCATCCGCAGTTTTTTGTTTTTATTTCTGGTGATCTTGCTGCCTGCCTCATTGTTTATAGGCTGAAGAAAAGGAGAAGAATGCGATGGAGGTGCCTGGCTTGCCAAAGGGAGGAACAGAGCCTTGAAGACCAAGCAGAACATGAACACCACAGAGCCGTTGTTGATAGGCGTATCACTAGATCCAGAGTCGACAAATGGCCATGTGCTACCTCCATATGCGTGAGAACCAGCATAGCCAATGCTTGCGCATGTCAAGGGAACTGGTCACATACATATGCCACCTTCTGCAGGATTTGGCACCATGGGGACTTGGACAACATCCACTGCCAGTGACAGTTAAAGTTACCACTGTGCTCAATTTCTACAGCAGTGGCTTCTTCCAGGGCCCCACTGTCAACCTTTGCAGGATCTTGCAAGCCTCCACCCACAAGCAGGATCTCACAAGCCTCCACCAGGAGGTCACAGATGCCCTCTTTGCCAAGGCACACAACTTTGTTCACCTTGACAGAGATCAGGCAAGCCAGGAAGCAAGCTCAGAATTCCGGATTCCCATAGATGCAGGGTGCCATCGACTGCAGTCACATGGTTCCTAAATCTCCCTGACAACAAGCAGTCCAGTATGTGAACTGAAAAGGCTTCCACTCTCTCAATATTCAGCTGCTCTGCGGCCATAACAAATGGATCATGCAGGCATGTGCAAGATACCCCGGAAGCATCCACGACTCATACAGCCTCAGCAAGTCTCAGAACCTTGACCTCTTCAGGGGACCACACAAGATACAGGACTGGCTCCTTGGGGACAAGGCCCACCCACAAAGGATGTGGCTGATGACACCCGTGCGGCAGCCTCAGGCTCCTGGTGAGAGAAGGTACAACGAGGCTCATGCTGCAACCCGGAGTTTTGTTGAACGCACCAGTGGCTTGATGCATGCTACACAACCTGGTGATGCAAAGGGGGGAAACCTAGATGTTGAGGAGATGTGAGAGCGCACTCTCCTCCAATGAGGAGGAAATCGAAGGGCTCAGGGTGAAGGGGTCCTGGATGGTGAGGGTGCAGACGATGTGGCCAGTGCACTGGCCAGCCGAGGCAGGCGTACTCTTGAGGCCTTCATTGCCACAAGATTCCAGGAGGATGATGACGAGATGCAGTGAGGACACTCCTGAGATCTTCACAATGCATCTGGGAACATCTGACACCTGTCTAGCTGAGGGCAGCGCACAGACACTCTGTGAAGAGGCTCATATCATGGAGACACTGCTGAGATACAGTGGCCACAGGGACCTCAGGACAACTTGATCCTTTGGCAGGCTTCATCACCTGTTCCCTTCAGCATCACCTTCACCTGTCAGGAATGGTGTTGAGATGGGGGAGCAGCCCTGTCTCTAAGGTGCTGAGAGCTCACAGAGACCATCACAGAACTTAGTGACGCCTGGATACGAGATTCTTGCAGCAAAAAAGTGTCACATGGAGGTGCAGGCATCACTAATCCGGAGAGTGGCTTTGAAGCTGGACAATCATTGTGCTCTGAAGGTTACACACTGCTCAGGGAGAGGCCCTGGACTGTGACACTAGCCTTCATTTTGTGCAGGAAGCAAGGTTTCACATCTGATTGATATGAACACTTCTCATCATAACAAGAAGCCATAGACAAGGAGACATTCTAGGGAGTGTAGTTACAATGGTCAACATTAAGTAGAAGTGAATTATACCTGTGCCCACATTATGCAACTACATCTTCTTGACCTTTCTAGCCCTGCCGTTATGTCTTGGTGCTCCCCTGACATCCACAGCAGAGGTGGCCTGCTGACTGCTATGCCCTGTTGTTGTGATGAACTTGGCGGGCATCCTGTTGAGGGCTGAGACCTGGAAGGCCATGACCTGCTTTCGGAGTCCTGCTGTGTGGTAGTGGCACCCTCCTCAACTCTTGGAGCTGGAGCTGCTGGGGTCAGAGGAAGAGGGGATTCGGATGGACCGGACACTGCCTGCATCACCTGGATAGATGGCCCTGGGGTGTGCACCTGCTAACCCTGTTCCCTGTGGGTGCCTGATGGCGCTTGGCTGAATTCTTGAGAGAGGGACAGCTGGAGTGAGTTGAGATGCCCCTCCCCTTTCTCAAGTTGAGGTTGAGAGATGCCAGCAAGTGCGTCAGCAAAGGAGTGCAGCTCTTGCAGCAGTGCAGGACCAATGTCCTGGACCATGGTGGCTGTCACCCTACTAATGTTGACTTTGGTGCATCGGCAAGCTGGTGCTATCACCTCAGACTGAAGGCGGATGGATTCGTACATTGTGTCTTGCAATCTGAGCAGTGCAGCAGACATCCCTTCCTGATGTTCCCAAGCTTGCCTTTGCAGTTCCAGCAACTGAGGTATGACCAAGTCCAGACACTCCTCATCTGAATTGGACTAGCAGGTTCCTGGCTTCTGGCAGTCCTCCAAGCACTGGAAACCTGGGAAGTCCCTGCCTCTGCCTGCTGTGGATCAGGCAGTGCAATGTGCTCACCAGATTATGACCCCGAGACCACTCTAGAACTAGGTCCCCATGTGATGTGTCTCTGCGCTGGTGGAGGGTGTGGTTAAGTGCTGTGCCGGGTCTTCAATTTCAAAGTTTGTGGATTCCTCTTCTGTGGTGTCCTTGGGGCTGGAGTTGAGGACCTGGCTCATTGACCCCCTTGCCTGCAAAAGCAAGGAGAGATAATTAGTGCATGGCAGGGGATTGTGGAACAGGGAAACTCATTCATAGCATGGTTGTCTGATGGATTTTGCACTGCTGGATCGTCACTTGGTTGAGCACCGCCGATCTCAGGCCTTCAGCACAGGAACGGTCCAGATCCTCTCCGGCCAGCTGGATGGCTCTATTTTCAAAGTCTGTGAGGACCTTGATGTCAGGCATTCCTCCACCAGCCTGTGACCTCTCCCTTTTATTGTGTGCCAGCTTGTCCTGCATGAAAGCAGATGGAGAGAGTGCAAGCAGGATGCCTGCCAGGCCATGTTAGAAGGATGCTGGCATGTGTGGGTGCTGAGTGGTGCCATGGATGGAACAAGGATACGATGCGCAGGGCAGATGAAGGTGTGTGTGAGAGAGTGAGTAGTGATGTCCCTTGAGCTGGCAGTCAGAGAGATCCCTGTGGATGTGTGATGGATGTGTGAGTTGTGAGTGATATGAAGAGTGACTTACCCTGATGGAACAGAGGAGATCATTCATCCTCTTTCAGCACTAGGGGGCTGTCCTCTTCTGGAGACTGTTGATGCTGACCACCGCTGCCACCACCTCCCATGCTGGATTTGTCACCTTGGATTAGGTTCTTCACACAGAACAGGGGTAGAGGACATCGTGGCGGGCCTCCACTGCATCCAGTAGGCACTCGAGGGAAAAGTCGCTACATTTGGGGCAGCATGTTTTCTCCCATTGGCAGCTATTAGTTCCCAGCAGCTTCCTATCCCTTGAGAGTGCTAGCTCTGTGCAGGGGCTGCCTTTAACCATGACACCCAGTTTACTGAAGGCCTGAGGTCACAGTGGGGCAGGTGAATCCCCCGCCAGCGATCCGACACATGCCTCTCAATTTTTTAAACAAAGTGGTGCATGAAATAGCAGAGAAAGCCGCCAATACTGTCAGGGGGGTCACATGCCGATTTCCCTGTCCAATATCGGACTTTGCCGATTTCTGGGACAATTCCGCCCAGTGTCATTAGCAAATCTCAATATTATTCCCTCAATTTCCATATCAATGAAAATGATAAATAAGAAAGGCCTCTGTGAAAAATTACTCAGGACAACTTGCTGAGTAATTTTGCATACAGGTGAAAATAGACACCAAATGGATGCTGTGCTAATAAAATGTACCTATTTAAAAATCTGAATTTAGCCTGCAATCTTGGGCAGGTTGCAGAGGACCATATTTGAACGTTCCTGGAGGCACTAAAGCAGAGAGCTGCAAGTTTTGTCTCCACACATGAACTTCCACTGATGGTCAGGAGTGGATTGGCTGACAGAGAGACCAAAGCAGTAGGACAATGACACATCTTATGATGGCTCAGCAACCAAGAGAGAGGGTTCTCAGAGATGGCACTGGGGGTCCTGATGGAGACAGTTTAGAGGAGAAGGGATGACTTATACACTACCCACAAGCCACAGAGACAACTAATGCAGCGGATGTGGGAGGAGATTGCCAAGAAGGTGACAGCCTGGAGCCCTGCTCCCAGAATATGGATCCACTGCCACAAAAAATTAATAACCTGAAACAAGTGGTCAAGGTAAGATCCCATCTCTCAAACATACTTCTCAATAACTGTGCTACCAGCAGCATCACAACCTCAACACTGAATTCACCATCTAATTATACACTGACATTCACATGACACACAACAATACACCCTTTATAGCAAGTACTCACACATCAGACAGTTCTCACAACTCTTCAATCATGTGAGGCATCACACACACACAAACACAGACCTGCCAGCACACTCATTCATAGTTACCACTCTTTATTTTGCAGGACAATACAGCACATAAGAGACAGCGGCATGACACGACTAAGCAAGGGGAAGTACAGCTCCACAAGATCACTCCCCTTGAAGGGACAGTGCTGCCAGTGATCGGGGGGTAGGATGGCAGGCGCTGTGGTAACAGGTAGAACAGATGAAATATTGAGAGATATGTAGCCACTCCAGCTTCCTTACATATCCACAACTATTCCCTAATCCCCCAAACTTATCCTCATTCACAAGCTTCATATGGTCACCTCACACATATCCACCTATCATGACTACATGCACTACACCCTAACCTTTCCAGTTTTATTATTTCAGACTCTTAGGAGCATGATTCACCTTGCTGTGCCCCAGTGGGACTGGGGGGGAAGAGTCACTTTGCCCCCCCTTAGAAAGTGGAAGAGGACAGCAAGGAAGAAGGCACCACATCAATCACTATCACTGTCACAGGCAGCTCAGAGGCTGGCACCCTGTATAACTTAGAAGCTAAGGTTGAACAGGGATCCTAACAGTGAAAGGTCCAGGCACTAGTGAGCTGCAGGCATGCTGGTTAGAAGGGACAGCACAGATGCCAGGGAGCAAGGTCACATACTACTTCCGCTGCAGAAGTGTCAGATGAGACCTTGAAGAGCCAAGCTACAGAAGAACAGACAAACATTTGGTGCCCCAAAGCTTATGCAGCAAAGGAGATGAAGGTGCCCACCTCAAGCTTGCTCCTTGACTTGACATAAAGCCTAGAACACACCATCTCCAGTGTGGAAAGCTGGCCAGTTCCATTCAGTGACCTATGGAGTCCAGTGCTGATGGATGAGGTCATAGTTTCCATGGAATAGCTGCATGGGAGTTCAGGCAGCTCACATAGGGGCTCTGGGTTCCTTGATTGAAAGGGGCTTGCAGGGTGTCTCAGCTGTCCAGGTATCTGTCCTCCAGCAGATTATTGGGCTGATGGAACAGATGCCCGAGGTAATATCATGAGAATCTTGATGCTCGAGGTAGTAGCATGGAAATCATGGAGCAAGAACTTACCTTTCTCCTGACACCAGCATTCCTGGTCCCTCCCTTGTCATCCACTTCTGCCCTCACAGTTGTCTGTCAGCCAGGTGGCCCAGGCTACTCAGGCTCATGCTGAGATCATTTAGTTTAAGACAGGGCCATCATAGCCCACAGCCCCTCTAGAGCATCTAGGGGACCATCTGAACTGAAATCTTCACATTTTCAACAGCCCTCCAGCTCAAATGCTGCTGGCACTAGGGATATACTTTGTAAAAGAACTTACAGAGGATCACCACTAAGGGTAAGCACCAAGGTGAATAGTTTAGTGTGTATTATTGCTGTTGGCGGTTGTAATGTTTTCATTGTTTGCTTTTGGTATGGATAAATAGTGATTACAGTCATTGGGTGGTAGTGGAATTGATGGTCTTACTGTATTGTCTTAGGGGAAAGGGTTGCAAGGATTGAGTGTAGATGATAGATTTTTTGGTGAATCCTCTGCCCTAGGAGGTTAGGCATTTGTCAACGGTACTTCAAATTTGATGGTAGAGGGTGTGTCTTAAAAGTGGTCTTCACTGATAACGGCGAACATCCTTCCCAGACGCAGTCCACCTAGCTGGAATCTTTATGTGTGCTCCTTGGTCCCCCTTCCTCCTTTTCTCCTGCTCTTCCTTCTGCTGAGTTTCACCTTCTGGCACAATTACTGATGATAACAGCTGATATCTCATGATCACCAGAATGTGGAGTATGCAGCAAGTCAGCACAAATCTGGTGATCTTCTCAGCTGTGTAGTTCAGTACACCTCCTGATCAGTCAAGGTGCATAAACCTCTGCTTGAAGACTACAATGGTCTGCTCAATTACATATCTGGTGCCAGAGTGACTCTGACTGTATGAGTGCTCAACAGTTGTCTGGGGCTGACCATCTGTGGCATCTGAGGGTATTCCTTGTCACCGAGTAGCTATCCACACACATTGTCCTGGGCCTCCTTGGGATGGGTGACTGTCTCATTCTAAAAGCATCATGCAAACTTTCTGGATAGGAGGCATTCATCAGCATGATGCCCTGCTGGTAGTCACACACAATGAAGAAACGTAATCCTTTCCGGTTCCTGAATACCTTCAAGTTTAAATGAAGGGCTCGCATGGTCACACACGTGCAATTATTGGCTTCCTAAACCATGGGAAATCCCACAATCTTGTCAAATCCTGGAGTTCTCTGCCTTGTCATCGTCACTTCTCAGAGCTACAGAGCCTCAGCAATCTCCATTATTCAGAAGCACACAAAATATTGTGATATCTGACTGATAGCATTTGGCACCTGTGGCATTTGGAAAGTTCCAGTAACATAAAATGAAATGTTACTGTGGCGTTGATTGCCACAGACAATACAGCCTTGGCTGGACTGTGAGGACTAAGTCTTCCTTCCACAAGGCCACAGATTTTCTGTGATTACCTCTTTGGTAAAGTGCAGCCTCCTCATGCACTGGTCTTCGATCATGCAAAAGTGCTCTCTAAATGCCCTCTAAAGACTCCGAATGGATAGGCTCTCCTTCCACGAGTCCTCCTATCCTTTCTTCTCCAGCGGCTGGTGTTGCTCTGTCTGGCTTCATCTCCTCCTCCAGACCAAGTTAAGGGTGGGGGGTGTGGGATGTAACCCTAACTAAATCCCTATGACCAACTGCTCCCTTTCTTCTCGTGCTGTGTTGAGTCACCATGGAGGAAAATCTTTTACAGAGGTCTGGTTCTTCTCCAAAGAAAGGGATCAAATGCTGAAGAAAAATTTTTTTTAAACTCCCATATGCCCCTCTTAGGGGTTTCACAGCTGCACTATGAAAAACAAGGGACCAGACTGCCCTTCTACTTACTCTCCCAATTAAAAGAATGCTCATGGGCACTCAGTAAAGATTTTCACATTAATCATATCAGAGATTTTTCATTTGCTGGACTAAAGTTACTACAAAATGTAATGTTATGTAACTAAAGCACTGTTCTAATATGGCTTGTTGGCTAAGTGGCTAACAACGCAATCTGGAATGCAATATTGATTCAATAAAACTACACTGTGTCTCTTTTTGAACTGTTGCAAATCAGCTCCATCTTTCAGTTTAATTCCAATATTATCCAAATTACAGAAGAAATAGGCAATCAGACTGATAGCAATTTGGATAATGGACAAACTGACTATCAGGGTGGAACCAGACTTTTTCCATTAAATTCAAATAACTACCAGCCAATCCAGGAGTAACGGGGTTGAGATGGGCAGATGCCATTACCATGATGCCAGTCCAAATATTGTGTCATATACTGCAGCTTTTACTAACCTTTTAACAAAAGTGCTTTTCAGAACAAGTATACATTACTTTCATATACGAAATACACTTTTGCAATACAATGTGTATAGCATAGCAATGACTGACAACATTGTGATTTGTACCACTGCCTGGCAAACTACTGTTTAAAAACTACCTTCTAAAACCCTAAAAAGGACATTTTTTTTCTTTTTAAATATGTACATTTTGTATTACAGATGCAAGCTACTACTTTGCTTAGTTCAAACAGCACTACGCATGTAGTGCTTTCATGTGAGATGAGTGCAAGGCTATATTTTTTCTTTGCAATAGGGCATTGTCCAAATTTACAAGCACAATAACTTTTCTAAAAGGACAAACATAACCTCACTTTTACCTCAGCTGAGGTTGATATTTGTTTTATTATGTCTGCTCTTGATCTTCATTGTTTTGCGTCTCTTTTTACTGTATGAACATGAGATATGCATTATCTTTATTATTATAATCAGCAGGCTCAGATTGGGATGAACTATAGCATGGACATAACGGCAACAAAGTGGATCACAGCCAATATTTACAAAAGCCAGTTCATTGCATAATATCAAGGGCTCATAGTATTTACACTTTTGTACGATAGATTTGCATATAAAATCTTTGTGAACATGGGTTCATGTCAGTACCAACCATTTTCATTTAAGGTATAAAAAACATATAAATTGCAGTGATTTGAATCATTCACAAAATTAAATTACTTTGCAATGTAATTAATTCCTCATAAATTGGAAATTTATAAACAGCATCTTTTGAAAAGTTGTGTTTAGAAACAGCCTCTGCATTTCATGACATTCATAAATGATTAACAAAATGCATTTTTTTACAATGCTTCAAGTTCACTGAACATTTATAACAAACTTGTAGGCAACTGCTGAAGGAAACATGCAGCTCAGCTGCTTTAGTAAGGTGTAAAATTGGTCAGCTCCTACGGTGAGTGGGCCAGCATATTGGGCCTGGAGGACAACATGTTGGCCCAATCTCAAGGGGAGGAGGCCTCAACCAGGCTGGTGGTGGCCCAGAGTTTCCTGGGCAGTTTGGAGTAGCCTCCAGTGGTCAGCCTCTCCTACAAATGCACAGAACATGCATAATCTGAATTGGGCCTCGCTGAATGTAATGTGACACAGCTCCACCTACAGGTGCAATCCTGGTAGAAAGTTCCTGTTTTTTATTTTACCTTGGCCTCATTTTGAATATTTCCTTTGTTCAGGAAAAACATTTTACGCCCTTCTTCTCCCCATTTTAAATGAGCCTAAATCTTTACCTACTCTTCTTACAATGCCTCCCAGATCCCACTGTTCATTTTGGCCTCCAAATTACCATGAAACAAACTCCAAAGGCCAGATATCCAATCAGTCAAGTCTCAGGTCCTCAAAGATTAATGTGTTTACATCATAGACGCAACCAGGCCTAGGTTTAAAGGACTGCTTGTTGACCAGACTGGAAAAATTACTGTTCAGTTAAATATCTCAGCAACCCTGAAAAAATAATAGTGTCACAGTGAAGCTAGTGTCAGCATTCCATGGGTTCATAGAATCAGAGAAGCATAGAAGGGCTAAAACACAACGCTGATGGGAAGGTAGTGGTAGCATCACCGGACTAGTAATCCAGAGGCCCAGGCTAATGCTATGGGGATATGATTTCAAATCCCACCACAGCAGCTGGTGGAAGTTAAATTCAATCAATAAACCTGGAATTAAAAGCCAGTCTAATGGTGACCACAAAACCATTGTCAATTGTCGTAAAAACCCACCTGGTTCACTAAAGCCCTGGTCTGGCCTACATGTAACTCCAGACCCACAGCTTGTGGTTGACTCTTAAATACCCTCTGAAATGGCCAAGCAAGTCACTCAGTTGTATCATAGTGCTAAAAAATCTAAAAGGAATGAAACCGGTAAGATTCCCCAGCATCGACATTGGCTACGGAAATGACAGCGGCATTCCCAGACCTGTCAACCTGCGAAGTCCTCCTTACTATCATCTGGGGGCTTGTGCCAAAATCAGGAGAGCTGCCCCAAAGACTAGTCAAGCAACAGCCTGATGTAGTCATACCTTATAGACAATGTCCCAGACACCACCATCACAATTCCTGGGTATGTCCTGTCCTACCACCAGTGATATACAGTCAAGAGAGAGTTACTCTGGGAGATTGCAACATTAGCTCTGGACCCCATAAAGTCTTAAGGCTTCAAATCAAACATGGGCAAGGAAACTCCTGCTAGTTACCACCTACCGTCCCCCCCTCAGCTGACGGATCAGTACTCCTCCATGTTGAACACCTATTGAAGGAAGCACTGAGGGTGGCCAGGGCACAGAATGTACTCTGGGTGGGGCACTTCAATGTAGCACCACTACTGACCCAGCTGGTTGAGTCCTCAAGGACGTAGCTGTCAAACGGGGTCTTTGGCAGTTGGTGAGGGAAAAACATACTGGACAAATCTACCAGATCCGTCTGTCCATGACAATATTGGTAGGAGTGACCACCACACGGTCCCTGTAGAGAAGAAGTCCCGACTCCACTTTGAGGATACCCTCCAAGGTTTGCGTGACACTATCACCGTGCGAGATGGGATAGATTTCGAATCAATCTAGCTACTCAAAACTGGGCACCATGAGGCACTGTGGGCCATCAGCAGCAGCTGCGAAATTGTATGCAACAACAATCTGTAACCACATGGCCCGGCATATCCCCAACTCTACCATTACCAGCAAGGTGGAGGATCAACCCTGGTTTAATGAAGAGTGCAGGACAGCATGTCAGGAGCAGCAACAGTACCTAAAAATGAAGTGTCAATCTGATGCAGCTACAACACAGGACTATTTTCATGCGAAACAGCAGAAGCAGCAAGTAATAGACAGATCTAAGTGATCCCACAACCAATGGATCAGATCTAAGCTCTTCAGTCCTGCCACATCCAGACGTGAATGGTGGTGGATAATTAAATGAGTGACTGGAAGAGGAGGGTCCACAAATGTCCCCACCCTCAATGGTGGGAGAGCCTGGCACGTCAGTGCAAAAGACAAGGCTGAAGCATTTGCAAATATCTTCAGCCAGAAGTGCCAAATGGATAATCGATCTCGGTCTCTTCCTGTGGACCCAGCATCACAGATGCCAGTCTTCAGCCAATTTGATTCACTCCACATGACATCAAGAAACAGCTGAAGGCACCGGATACTGCAAAGGCTATGGGCCTTGACAATATTCCAGCAAAAGTACTAAAGACTTGTGCTCCAGAACCAGCTGCGCCCCTAGTCAAGCTGTTCCAGGGCAGCTACAAGACTGGCATCTAACCAGCAATGTGGAAAATTGCCCAATTATGTCCTGCCCACAAAAAGCAGGACAATTGCAACCCGACCAATTACCACCCCATCAGTCTTATCAGCAAAATGATGGGAGGTGTCATCGACAGTGTTATCAAGCGGCACTTACTCAGCAATAACCTGCTCATTAACTCACAGTTTGGATTCCGACAGGGCCACTCAGCTCCTGACTTCATTACAGCCTTGGTCCAAACATGGATTCGATGCTAGGTGAGAGTGACTGCCCTTGACATCAAGGTGGCATTTGACTGAGTATGGTACTGAACAGTCCTAGCAAAATTGAAGTCAATGGAATCAGGGGGAAAACCGGTTGGAGTCATACCTAGCACAAAGGAAGATGTTTGTGGTTCTTGGGCACCAATCATCACAGTCCCAAGACATCACTGCAGGAGTTCCTCAGGGTAGTGTCCTAGGCCCAAACATCTTCAACTGCTTCATCAATGATCTTCCCTCCATCATAAGGTCAGAGGAGGGGATGCTTGCTGATGATTGCACACTGTTCAATACCATTTGCGACTCCTGAGATACTGAAGCAGTCGTGTCCATATGCAGCAAGACCTGGACAACATTGAGGCTTTGGCTGATAAATGGCAAGTAACATTCGTGCCACACAAACATCAGGCAATGACCATGTCCAACAAGAGAGAATCTAACCATCTCCCCCTTGACAATCAATGGCATTATCATCACTGAATCCCCCACCATCAACATCCAGGGGTTACTATCCACTCCCTCCACCACCGATGCACAGGCAGCAGTGTATGCCATCTACAAGATGCACTGCAGAAACTTACCAATACTCTTCGACAGGACCTTCCAAACCTGTGGCCTCTACCACCTAGAAGCATAAGCGTAACAGATGTATGACAACTCCACCACCTGCAAATTCCCCTCCAAGCCACACATACCCCTGAATTGGAACCATATTGTCATTCCTTCATTGTCACTGGGTCAAAGTCCGAGAGCTCCCTCCTGAACAGTATCATGGGTGTACTTACACCACATGGACTTCAGGGGTTCTTAAGAGCAATCAGGAATGGGCAATAAATGTTGGCCAAGCCAGTGCTGCCTACATCCCGTGAATGAGTAAAAAAAGGAAAATATGAAACGATTATTGCAGGCCAACATAATTTACTGGTCCTACATACAACCCTACCATCGACATTGTGACTAGAATAGTCAAACACAGGAAGACATGTGGAAGGTGCAGACTTTTAAATGTATTGCAGAATTGCCCAGGATTTCATGCTTTCTTTAAGTCATGGGGCAAAAAGGGTCACTGGCAGCAGCAATGCAAAATAGCAAAGGCCAAAGGAGCTACGAGAAGTCCTGTATAGACTTAGACCTCAAACAGGGAATACCTTTGAGCAGCATACTAGATCGCATAGGAAATATATATTTACAAAGTGGCAGCTTACATGGACAAAAATGATGATGATCAAGACATGATGAGTACAGCTCTCCAAATTTTCCCATCCTGCCTGCGGAAAATTCCACCCATAGATGCTATTACACTGTCAGAAGTATTTTCCACGTTTCAGATCATCTATCCTCAAAGCTGATAAACATTCGCTCTTTGCAAAAATAGGCACTGGCAAGTGCGAACATACTGCTTCTGAGAATTCTGCAGGCAATGTGCCCAAAGAAGTGGAAGGCAATGGAGAAATCCACTACAACGAAACTTTCAGCATATAATGGCTGGGTAATTCCATTTGTAGGATTCATCTTGTCGTGTAAGTATAACCAGCCATCCTGGGTGTCACAATGTTCAACATAATAGAAACCAAAGGCCCAGCAATTGCAGGTCTACCAGCATGTCAAGATCTCACCTTGGTAACAATCCATGAATCAGCCAAATACCGCAAGGCAGATTAGCATCAGAAGACACATCCATAGATTGTACAAGGAGGCTAGCAAAAAACACAGTCTATTGGCAGGGCATAAACAATGACATTGAGGTCACAGTTAAGAAGTGCGAGGTATATCAGGCAAATATGCCAAATCGGCACAAGAACCTACATATACCACACAAAGTTCCTACTCTTCCTTGGACCAAGGTTGCTTCTGACCTTTTCCCCGTCCCTGGGAATGTTTTCTTCGTTGCTGTTGATTATTTTTCCAAATATCCTACCATCCATCAATTGCACAGTACATCAAGCACAGCTGTAGCACACACTCTTAAGTGTTATTTTCAGTTTATTTTGGGCACCCAGGGAGATAATCTCAGATAACAGTCCTCAATTTACTGGTAAACCTTTCAGTGATATGTGTGAGAAATGGGCAATATGTCACACTACTGCTCCACACTACCCAGATCTAATGGCATAGCCAAAAGAATGATCCATACAGTGAAATCCTTCATTCTAAAATTCACACATACCAAACAAGATCTACACATTGCAATGATACACCTTCAGGCAACATCTCTAAGTGCAATCATTCCATCACTGGCGGAACTCATGTTTGGCAGACCAGTACTGCCTAGTTTTCATCAATTTACTCTTCTAGAAGTCAGAGAAGATTTCTTAAAAACAGGCGGGAGTGAAAGACGTGCATAACAGGAATGCAGGCAAAGAGTTACCAATTGAAAGACAGGACAACAGGTTCGAATTCAACATCCCACGGAAGGTATGTGGCAACCAACTGAAGTGACAGGATCTGTCCAGAGCTAAGGCCAAACGAGATCATCACACCCAATGGTACAACTGTGAGATGGAACAGAACGCAAATCAAGGAAGTATTTAATCCTCAACCACTGTGTAACTCCATTGTATCCAACACAAGATACAGGGCTAAATCCAAAGGAACATCCAAGCATGACACTCCCACAGACCACAGTGAGAAGATCCATCAACCTCAGGCTAACATTACAGTCACTAGCTCTCACCTTGTTTAAGTAGACTGCCACTATGCCTCAGGGACTTATAAGTTCATGAGTTTCTTAACTCATAACTCTCTAACATGTAAATGTGCATTTCTATGTATTGTAAATAGTTATGGTCATTTGTAAGGGGGAGCTATTTATTTGTAAAAATGGGGATGTTGTGGTACACCTCTAAGTGGTTGTGGTTATGTTTTCTGTATATATTACTAGAGGGAAAATTACACAATGCATCAGGTGATTTAGGCTCAACCCCAGTTTGCTGTGAAGAACCAAACAGGTCAGGCATGTGTACAAGTTCTCCAACTTTGTAATAATGCTACCAACTTCACAACTCCTTAATAAACCTACATATTTGTGTGCTAACCCATCCCTTGTACATGACTGGCACCTGGTGTTTATTTGTTAGTAAGTACAAGGAGAAGAAAAACAGAACATGATGCCAGCGCAATCTGACAGGATTTATTTTTATGGGCTCCCTGCATGGTGACTCCCCAGCCCGCCATGGGATGAGGCCCTTAAGTAGGCATTAATTGCCTGCTTAAGGGCCTCAATTAGCATCCAGGTGAGGAGGCTGACCATGGACTTGCTGCAGACCTAATTGGGCAGAAGCAGGATGTGGCGGGGTCCTCACCCTGCACCTTCCCACCCAATTAAGTGTCCCCACCTCTAAACTTGCCATGGGGGTGGGGCAGTGGTATTCAGTTCCACTCCTTGTTACAGATGCAAAACAATCATGGACCTGCAACCTGAAATTTACAAACTATTTAGTGACCCAACTACAGTTAGGTGACATTCAGATAGAATTACTAAGATTTCCAGGGAGTGTTTAAGTACTTGCCTTAAAGGGAGAAGCTAAGTTATTGGCTAAATAACTATATTTCTGAACTCAAATTACTTATGAGCAGTGCCACGAGGTTGTATTTTTAAAAATCTGCTTGATGACAATATCATATGTAGGACTGGCATCAAGATTAAATGCAACAAAAATCAATAGCTACACCCTTTAAACATAGCTTCATTTTTATACGGTAGTCTCAGGGAGACCTACCATGTCAGATCTCCACTCCCATCTCAAGCTGCTCGAGCAAACAAGATTACAGAGACATTCTCCTACTACTCGTCTGTTTATCTTAATGAAAGAAGGAAGTTAAGATCACCCTGGGGACAATCTGAAACCACCCAATCTAGAACAAAGCAGCTGTTAGGGCTCTGGAACCTCAAGGAAATCTTAAATACCATTCAATTAAAATTAACAACAGTCATTCATGAAAGCACACACCTACCTCGACAATCTCAGTGGCTTGAATGGGAACGGGAGAAATGTCTCAAATGGTTGACCTTCATGGAGCTGAACACACTATATGGAAAAAGATTAGGTTAATTCCTGGCAGCTGGAAGATGTGTTTAATACGATGAACACAGAGGAGCATCAAGGGAGGGAAGGGTGCAGCTTTACACCAAAACAATCCTTCATCTTGGAAATTTTTTTTGCACTTTTCACCCAACCTCCTTTTTCTGTTTAAAAAAATGCTCTTTATGTGTCTTTGGAGTATGCACCATTTTAAGAGGGCCAACTTCCAGGCCTTTGTCAACATCATCCCCTGAACCAGATGCTGAGAACTGTAAGGGTTTGGGTAGATCATTTGCCAATTTTTCTTCCCAAGTACAAAACACCCAGCCTCTGCTCCAAGCCTCCCCTGGTTGGGAACTGTAGAACAATATGTCCTGACTTTCAAAATATTAATGCACTGGAATACCAAAATGCATTGCCATCACGTTGCACAATTCTTTCTCTGAACTCTAATCTTCCCTTCTTGCACATGTGGTACACACATGCATTGTTAATGGATATTGTTAACCGAACACAAAAGGGCTTTCTGGTGAAATCAAATGTATACCATGGTATCCTCCTATACTGTTGTTATATACAGAGAGAGAATGTTCCAGGAAGTCTGAAACAAAAGCAGCATTAACACACCAAATTGAGTTCTTTTTAGATACAGCACAAACCATCTGAATTTTGCAAGCTATCAAAACTTTGGAAGGTACAAGTTCAAATATTCGTTGTTATAAAATACCTTAGCTCACTACCTAACATATATATTTCATACACACACCAGAGAATAAACTTCTGCGTAGGAATTAAACATTTTTCTGGAGTTGATTAAGAACAAAAGTTATGGCTCTACTGTACAGCGATTTGACCAGGAAATGGACAAAGTACTTCACATTGAGTACCAGTCATTTTCACTCAGTCAACAGACAATTATAACTTATTTGCATCTTTTATAAACTATAGCTCTGTATTTGTGAAGGAAATGCTATAATTCATCACCACTAACGAGACAGCCTGAATACAGTCAATATAAATAGAAACTGTTTCCCCGGATAATTACAATCAAAAGACTGTAAGGCAGTAAAACGGAAACATGTCTTATTTAACAAGAAAAACAGAGAAGTTCAGAGTTTTCATTGGCTGCCAGGTTCTCAGACAGTTAAAACAATTTTATATTGTGAGGCCAAATTGCTGGTGTATGTTAATTGGAGCAGTTGCATAAAATTTATCCCTCAAACTTCTAATTTTGTTCATTAAAATCGTGAGCAATGAGGTGTCCAGAAAGCTACAGCATTCATTTTATTTTGAACAATAATTGGTTTCTTTGTGGACATGGATGAAGTCATGCACTTCTTGAAGTAGCATTCCAACTATTATTTTTGCAAAGCAATTGATGCCTAGGTATTCATCGAAAGTATTTTACCTTTTTCATTAAATCAACATTAATGAGCTGGGCTTTTCTTTCTTCTCATATGTTCCACCACTGCCAATACTTAAGTTATCAGCAATGACTGAATACTGTCAGTGTTACAAGTTTAGAAGATTGTTATGTTTCAGGACTGTATCTTTAATTCAGGATTAAATGAAGGGGGGCATGTGACCTGTTCTGAAGCTTCCATAACAAGAAGCCTGGGTGAGGTGACCATTAAGATTAAAGAGAGGGCCAGGTTGCATTGCTCGAAGGAAGGTGTAAGGTGTTCACACATGAAAACAGTGGCAGCAGCATCTGTGTTTACCATGGTTAACTGCTCACCTAAGTCGCAGGAAATTATTGAGAATGTCGAGTTGTAAATGGTTATTCTTTAAACTGTACATTTACTTCCAAGATAGAATAGAGTTGGAGCCTAAACAATAACTAATTAGCTTTTCTACCTGGATACACAGTCCATGTGATTCACATTGCATGGAAATGAGGGGAAGGGATCTGAAGATATCATTGAAAACTCACAGGCACAGTTAGTCTGCCAGGATATGACAGACAGAGCAGCCAGAGGCCAGAAGTCTCTATGGTGTACCATGCAAGAATGTGGGTAGGAGCTTGTGTTCTGACTGAAAAAACAAATTTGTGACAATTTGAAACAAGGCTGTGACCGAGTGTGACATCAACGAACCCTAGCAAAACTGGAGTCAATGGGAATCAGGGAGAAAACTCTCTGATGGTGGGAATCATACTGGGAATCATACCCAGCACAAAGGAGGATGGTTGTGGTTGTTGGAAGTTAATCATCTCAGTTCCAGGACATCGTTGCAGGAGTTCCTCAGAGTGGTGTCCTCGGCCCAACCATCTTCAGCTGCTTCATCAATGACCTTCCTTCCATCATAAAGTCAGAAAGGGAGGTGTTTGCTGATGATTGACAATGTTCAGCACCATTCACGACTCCTTAGATACTGAAGCAGTTCACGTCCAAATGCAGCAAGACCGGGCAATACCCAGGCTTGCGCTGACAAGTGACAAGTAACATTCGTGCCACACAAGTGCCAGACAATGACCATCTCCAACAAGAGAGAATCCAACCATCACCCCTTGACATTCAATGGCATTAACATCACTGAATCCCCCACTATCAACATCCTGGGGGTTACCATTAACCAGAAACTGAATTGGAACAGCCATATAAATACTGTGGTACAAGAACAGGTCAGAAGCTAGGAATCCTGCAGCATGTACCTCACCTCCTGACTCTCCAAAGCCTGCCCACAATCTACAAGGCACATGTCAGGTGTGTGATGGAATATTCTCCACTTGCCTGGATGAGTGCAGCTCCAACAACACTCAAGAAGCTTGACACCATCCAGGACAAAAGCAGCCCACTTGATTGGCACCACATTCACAAACATTCAGTCCCTCCACCACCGACGCATAGTAGCAGCAGTGTGTACCATCTACAAGATACCATGCAGGAACTCACCAAGGCTCCTTAGACAGCACCTTCAAAATCCACGACTGCTACCATCTAGAAGGGCAAGGGCAGCAGACACATGGGAACATCACCATCCGGAGGTTCCCTTCCAAGCCATTCACCATCTTGACTTGGAAATATATTGCCATTCCTTCAGTGTTGCTGGGTCTAAATCCTGGAACTCCCTCCCTAACAGCACTGTGGGTGTACCTACACCACATGGCCTGCAGCGGTTCAAGAAGGCAGCTCACTACCATCTTCTAAAGGGCAATTAGGGGTGGGCAATAAATGCCAGCCTAGCCAGCAACGCATCACATCCCATGAATGAACAAAAAAAGAGTCTGTGCCTGCATGCAACAAGTCTTGACAACAACATGGGCTGATAAGTAGCAAGTAACATTCATGCCATGCAAGTGTCTGACAATGATAAGAAAGAATCTAACCATCTCCCCTTGACATTTTCTAGCACTTCCATTACTGAATCCCCCATGATCAACATCCTGAGAGTCACCATTGACTAGAAACTTAACTTGACTAGTCATATAAATACTGTGGTTACAAGAGCAAGTCAGAGGGCTGGATTTTACCGTCGGCAAGCGGGGGCCCGCTCGCCAACGCGTAAAATGATGCACAGTGGCATCGGGCGGAACTCCTGACGTCACCGCGCCCCATTTAAATTTTCAGGAACGTGGGGGCGCAGCAAAATCAGCTGTGCGCCTGCCAACCTGTCAATGGCCAATTGAGGCCATTGGCAGAGCAATTGAAGAAATTAGTGGATCTGCCTGTCCAACCTTAAGATTGGCGAGCAGGCCAGGAGCCCCAGTGCAAACTAGAAAAAGCATGAAACCTCATCCATAGGCGGAATGAAGTTTCATGTAGGGTTTTAAAAATTTTAATAAAGTTTTTTTTGAAATTATGAACATACCCCAACTCCTGTGACATTGTCACATGAGGGGACATGTTAGGGAAATTTTACTTTTCTATTTTGAGCTTTTTTACATATAGAGCCGATTTCCCCGAGGCAGCACTTAGCCTCAGGGAGATGAGTGTGCTCTTTCGTGCGCATGTGCGAAAGAGTGCACCTTCAATTTTAGGAGTCCCCCCCCACCCGCACTGGGAGCGCAAAGGCCTTCCCTGCGGACGTCACACTGGGCAGGCCTTAATTGTCCCGCCCACATAAAATGGTGCCGTGCCTCCGATCAGGGGCACCGATCGGAAGTGCACCTGTACGCGCCCACCCAACAACTTGCCCCCCCGACGGGGGGAAAATTCAGCCCAGAGGTTGGAAATTCTGCTTCGACTCTTCAAAGCCTGCTCACCATCTACAAGGTACAAGTCAGGAATTTGATGTAATACTCTCCCCTTGCCTGGATGAGTAAATCTCCAGCAATATTCAAGATGTTCAACGCCATCAAGGACAAAGCAACTTGCATAACTGATACCTCATCCATCACCTTAAACTTTCACCCACTACACCACCAACACACAGTGGCAACAAGATGCACTGAGCAACTCGCCAATGTTCCTTTCACAGCACCTTCCAAACTCATGACCTCTACCAACTAGACCGGCAAGGGCAGCAGATGCATGGGAACACCACCACCTCAAAGTTCCCTTCCAAGCATCACACGCCATCCTGACTTGTCGTTGGAATTAAATTCCTGAAACTCCTTTCCTAATAGCACTATGGGTGTACCTATATCACATGGGCTGCAGCGGTTCAAGAAGATGGCTTACCACCACCTTCCCAAGGGATATTAGAGATGGGCGATAAGTGCTGGCCTTTCTAGCAATGCTCACATGCCATGAATGAATTTTTTTTAAATAGTCCTGATGCGAAATGTGCAAAATAGCAACAGCAAGGTTGGGCACCATTTTCCAAGTGGTAAGATAATATAAGCAGCAGACAAATAATACAACCATAGTCATGTAGATTGTTTTGTTGTAGCAGGCACTTTTCTTAATGAACAGCATCGAACACTAATTTTTACGTGTAAATTTAGATTCAATGTGACCAGCTTTCCATGGTCATTTGAGATAACACCAAAACCTGAATTACTTATAAAATGGGAAGATATTTTTACACTCAATGTAGAGCCTGATAACCTTTTAAAAATAAACTCAAACCTTCAGTTAATAGCTGAAAAAATGTGACATCTTGTTGTCATTCTAAGGCTTTCACTGTAACAAAAGACTGAAAGCACTGTTGACTAAACGTTGTCTTTGTAGGCAACTTGTACTTTAAAATCACAAAACAGAACATTCACTTTTTTCTTTTAGCACACCCAAAAACACAGTGCACTTATATGCTTTACATTGTCCTTTAAGTATACTTTCAATTCTCCCAGAACAAGTCCAAGTTGATTCTTAGTTCATGAGGGTTCACTGCTTGCTATTCTTTTTCTTTCTCAGGCTGTGAACTTTCACAGTGAAATTTTTTCTCTTGGAGCTTCTTCCTCTAGCCTAAGCTAGTGAATCTTCCAGCCTCATTTTAACCTCTCATGAATTTGGTCTTCTTAATCCGAATGCGAGCACCTACCAACATTCCTGTGTGATGAACCACAGCATCTTGCTGACAATAGCTGCTCTCTCTCTCTCTCTTGGATCCTGCAGACTAACCTTGTCTTTGAGTTTTTAGGGATATCTTAGGCCCTTAGGCTCTCAAAACCCATCCCCATGATGACAAGCACCGCATGAACCTTGTATCCTGGCAGAACAACTTTTGAACTATTCTTGAGACTCCAACTCACTTTTATCTTGGAAATAAATGGACAGTTTAAAGCACAACTGTTTACAACCCAATATTCTCAATACCTTTCGGAGACTTTGGAGACTTGCAGTCTATCCACTATTGGCACACAGGCTGCTGCCATTGTCTCCAAGTGTAAACATCTTGCACCTTCTTCCAGCAAAACAATCTGGAGATCTTCAATCATAAACAATTAAACCATCCAAGCTTTCTGAAAGGCAAACTTCAGAACAGGTCACATTACCTTCATTTTAATTAAAGACAAAGTCCCAAAATATAACAATCTTATGAACCTCACAACTGTAACACCTCCCCTGTAAAGAATGAAGAGTCATCACCATAGTGATGAGCTTTCATAAACACTATCTAAAATGTAACATCTTTTAACATTTTACACATTTTAACAACTTACAGTGCAGGTTATATCCTTCACCTTTGGTCTCATATTTTCCATTCAGCAGTCTGTCTTGGCAGCATCACAATATTTAACCTGTACCAGCCAAATACATGTTACAAAATCCACTTTATATCTGTTCTTAAATTTCTTCCTCTCGTATAGATGAGAATTTGTTTCACTGCTAGTAGCTTCACCTTGTATTACACATCATAGTAAGTCTTCTTTCTCCTGTTGAGCAAATTTCACAGCCTTTCCATATCCTTGGTTGGACAATTGTATCCTGGATCTGGTATGGTTAGCCTTGTCAAGAATGTTACTAAATTCAGACTGTGCCCCTTTTGAATATGAGGTGTAAATTGTAGACCTAGAAGAAATTCTCTGTCATAATGCTACTTAGCCTTTGGATTCAGTATTTCCTTTGGTTCTTCTTTAAAGCCAGAACTTACATTGGCATCCAGATGTTGACTTTTTAACTCAGTCTTTGAATCTTTCAGCGCTATAGGTTCTTTAATGTCCACATTTAAAAAAAAGTCTCAGCTAGCCAAACATCTGAATTATCTTTCTCCTGTTTAACCACAGGATTATGGTTCTCCTTTGAGTCATCGAGTTTTACAGCACAGAAAGAGGCCTTCGGCCCATCGTGTTCACGCCAGTCATCAAACCCCTATCTACTCTAATCCCATTTTCCAGCACTTGGCCTGTAGCCTTGTAAGCTGTGGCATTTCAGGTGTTCATCTAAATACTTCAGAAATGTTATGAGGGTTCCAAGCTATATCACCCTTTCAGACAGTGAGCTCCAGATAACCCCCACCCTCTGGGTGAAAAACATTTTCCTCAAATCCCCTCTAAACCTCATGCCCCTGATCTTAAATCTATGCCCCCTGGTTATTGACACTTCCACTAAGGGGAAAGGTTTCTTCCTATCAACCCTAAATATGTCCCTCATAATTTTGTACACCTCAATCAGATCCCCCCTCAGCCTTCTGTGCTCCAAGGAAAACAACCCTAGCCTAACTAGTTTCTCTTCACAGCTGAAGCGCTTCAGCCCAGGCAACATTCTGGTGAATGTCCACTGCACCCTCTCAAGAGCAATTACATCCTTCCTATAGTGTGGTGACCAGAACTGCACACAGTACTCCAGATGTGGCTTAACTAGCACTTTATACAGCTCAATTATAACCTCCCTGCTCTTGTATTCAATGCCTCGACTAATAAAGGCAAGTATCCCAAAAGCCCTCTTAATCATGGGCAACATTTTCCCCCCATCGGGGGGGAAGTGCGGGAGCAGGCACGAGCAGGCAGGCTTCCAATCGGCGCCCCCCCATCATTTTACGTGGACAGGCCAATTAAGGCCCACCCAGCATGATGTCCCCCAGGAAGCACTATGCACTCCCTGTACAGGCAGGGAGGGATTCCCTCAGCCGGGAGTGAACTCTTTCACGCATATGCGTGGAAGAGCGCATAGATCTCCCTGCGGCAAAGTGCTGCCTCAGGGAGGTCGGTTCACATTTTAAACTTCAAATAAAGCTGAGAAAAAAATTTCCCTGCCATGTCCCCTCATGTGACACTGTCACATGAGTTTGGACATGTCCATAACTTTTATTTTAAATTATTGTGAGATTTTTAAATCCTCAAGAAACCTCATCCCACCCGTGGAGGAAGTTTCATGCTTTTTCAGAAGCCCGCCAGGGCTCCCGCCTGCCCGTCAACCTTAAGGTTGGACGGGCAGGTCCATTAATGACTTCAACTACTTTGTCAATGGCCTTAATAGGCCGTTGACAGGTCAGCGAGTGCCCACCAATAGCACTAGCAAACCACACTGCCCCCCACACCCCACCACAAGGATGTTGGTCCCGTTCCAGTTCAGGTGTAAGCCGTCAGGCTTGGACAGGTCTCACCTTCCCCAGAAACAGACCCAGTGATCTAAGAATGTAAAGCCACCTTTCCAGCACCAAACCTTCAGCCATGCATTCATCTACTCTATCCGCCTATTCCTATACTCACTAGCATGTGGCACCAGGAGTAATCAAGAGATTATGACCTTTAAGATCCAGCTTTTCAATCTGCTACCTAGCTCCCTAAATTTTTGTTGCAGGACCTCATTACTCTTTTTACCTGTGTCTTTGGTACCTATGTGAATCACGATCTCTGACTGTTCGCCCTCCCCCTCCAGAATGCCTGCAGCTGTGCAGTGACATCCTTTACCCTGGCACCAGGAAGGCAACACACTATCCTGGAGTTACGTCTGCGGCTGCAGAAATGCCTGTCTGTCCCCCTCACTATTGAGCCTTTGCTCTTCCTCTCTTTCTCCTCCGCCCTTGTGCAGCTGGGCTCTGGCTGCTCTCCCCAAAAGAACCGCCGCTCTCACCGTTTTCCAACACAGAGAAACTGTTCTTGAGTGAGATGCACTCTGGGGCTTTCCTGACAATCTCCTGCCTCCCTTCTTCTGACTTGTGGTCACCCAATCCTTCTATGACTGTGCTTCCTTAAGCTGCGGAATGACCATGTCTAAAAATGAGCTATCCATGTAACTCTCAGATTCACGGATGCGCTGCTGTGCCTCCAGACGATGCTCAAGCTCTGAAACCCAGTGCTCGAGCTGGTCAAATTGGTGGCACTTCCTGCAGATGTGGTCATCCAGACTGCCAGAACTTCCCGCATTCTGCAGGCCATGCAAAACACCTGACTGAGCTCCCCGGCCATACCTTTAGTTAAAAATGCTCTTACCCTAAGTTTAAGCCAAGTAGAAAATTATTTAAGTTTCTTTCCTTTTTTAAAAAAAGCTAGAACTCTTACCTTTCCTTAATGAAGCTTTAAAGTGAAGAAAAACAACTACCGGCCAATCAGCTCCCTGCTTTGTGCCAACATCACTTTCATCAACCTTTTCAAATTTTGGCGGGGTTCCTGTTGGGGTTAGCTGCTGCTCCAACTGGCTTGATCTGGGCCTCAGCCCTCAGGCTTTTATTGAGAAGCTCTGCGGGCGCCATTCACTCCCCAGGTTCGCTCTACTCCGCTCCCACTGCTCCTCCGACTGGCTTCATTAACAATCCTGTTGAGGTTGTATCGATGTTCCAATAAAAAATCCTGATATTCTTTTTTAATCAGCTCTCGCATTCTTTTACATTTTTCTTTGTTTTGTCTTCCCACTCAGCACAAGTCTTGCTGAATTCCTTCGGAGTAAGAGCCACAGCTTCTTCATTTGGAAGTTTTATTTTCCACTGTTGGGCTCGGATCCATTATTATATTTCCACAATAACAGCAGCAGTTGCAGCAGGCTTGTCCAACTTACAGCCTACAGGCCGGATGTGTCCTACAAAGCCCCTCTATGTGGCCCCCGGAGACAGTTTTCAAAATTCCAGTCAAACAGGTGGGTTTCAATGGAACATTCTGCATGGAGCTGCTCCTCCAAGCAGAGACTGTTTCTCTTCCATGTTTGCTGCTAATAGTCTCACTATTGACAGAGTGCCGTGGTGTGTATTTGGGAATGAGAGAATGAGTGTATGTCACGTTGTGGTTGTGGGAGAGCAGGAGTGTGACTGAGTAAGTGTGTGGGTGAGCATCATAGTGTGACTGAGGGAGTGTGTAGGGGAGTGGAGAGTGTGTAGGGGAGTGAGAGAGTGTGACTGAGTGAGAGTGAGGGCGTGGCAGTGTGACTGAGTATGTGGGGGCGTGACAGTGTGACTGAGTGAGTGTGTGGGGGAAGTGTGAGAGACTGAGTGTGTGGGGCGGGGAGTACAAGAGACTGAGTGTGTGGGGACTGTGTTTTGGGGGGGATAGTGTAGAGACTGCGTGTGTTGGGGGGAGTGCAAGAGGCTGTGTGTGTGGGGGAGTGCAAGAGACAGCATGTGTTGGGGGGGAAGAGTGAGAGACTTGAGTGTGTGGGGGTGAGTATGGGTCTCCCTTGTGCCCAGTTTCAGTTTTCTCACTCACTCTCACATCACATAGTGACACATACACAAATGCACTCACTCACAGTGGGTGAGGGTGAACGAATGAGCACCCTGAGACTGGGAGTGAGCCAGACACACACACACTGACCCTCTCACACTATTTTATTCATTACTCTTTTTTAACTTAACAATTTATTACAAGGCATTGCTGTACTTTTGCTCAGCAATTGTTTCTTTCCCTCAAACCCAACTTTTTTTTTGAAATTCAGTTTATTGTTGTACCAAATCATCTTTCCAAAATTTGTTCATCAGCCCCTTGAATGAAAAAAATATGCAAATATGGCCCCCCCTCCCGAATAAAGAGGTTTGGACAAGCCTGAGTTAGAGCCATGTCGCTTTGGTTTAAAGCACTGTCTCTCTTTGTTTGTCCATTAGCCTGGAATTCTGCTCCTCCATTCTGTTTTGACAACTGTGGCTTAGGGTCCGCAAGCAAGTTTAATTGAGACAGATCCAATTCGTTTCCAGTTGGTTTCATTTCTTTGCTGTCAATCTGAGGTTTCACTGTCTCATTACTCTCAGAAATTTGAGCTGCTGATTCTTTGGACACATCTTTAGTCAAAACAGTACTTTCTACAGCAGGATTACAAAAAGTCCCTGATTTCTTTAGTATTGTGTCAATTTGAATAGACTTGCCTACCATCCCTGGAGATGGTAGCAATCTATCTCCTGTGAGGTCATTCCTTAGTATGAAATCAACATTGTTAATAGGCAACTTTGACATCTAACAATAACAGACCCATTGACTAAAGCACAGTTTAAATTCACTCTACATAATGGAACAGATAAACAATTTCCATCAATACCCTGTATCAATATCTTTTTATTTAGCAAACTTTCTGGAGAAAAATTCATGTCTTTTGCTGACATCAAGTTTTGAACAGACCCCATGGGCTGAATCTTCTGGCTGACCTGTGGGTGGCGGAGCCCACACACCAGCGCTGAAAATGTCGCGTGATGTTGCGCGAGCATCCCGATGTCAGCACGCAGCATCGCGATGGTGACGTCGGTGGGCGCGCTATGCAGCGCGACGCGCACCCGCCATTAATTAAAGGCCTTGCCATTAACTCACCAATCGATCAGGATTTTGAGGAGCCCATGTGAACTTCAGCTCGGCGCACGGGCCCAACGGGTAGTTGGGTAAGTGATATTTTTTAAAAACCTCATCCAGTGGCGGGATGAGGTTTGATATCGGATTTTAAAACGTTTATTAAAGGTTTTGTGTTCTTCATTAACATGACCCATCTTGTGTGACATTTTCACTTGAGGGGGACATGTGAATGAATTTTTTACTGTTCTATTTTTAATCTTTGACAGCCTTTCAGTGATCTCCCTGAGCCACCACTTAGCTTTAAGGAGATGTGCGCTCTTTCGCAGAAAAGCGCACTCTCGCAGTGGGGGAATCCCCCCCCCCCCCGCCGCCCACACAGGGAGCGCATAGCGCTTCCCGTTGGTGGCATGCTGGGCGGGCCTTAATTGGCAGTGAGCGGTAAAATGGCGGTGGGGCCTGTTTCGGCTGCGGCGATCAGCTGCCCGCCTGCTGCCGAGCCGGTCGGGCCCGCCCGCCCATCAAGGGCAAAATTCTGCCCTATATCTCAAAGGGTAACAATATTTTTATCCGATTTATCAGACAAAACTGGAATTTCAAATGTAAAACTCCCATAATCTTTAATGTTCCAACTTACACACACTGGAAGGCATCAGATGGTATGGGTTTGTCACAAGCTGCACTCACTGGTACAGCATTTGTTGCAGAAACACTAGAGGCTCCCACAAAAGCTATCAGCTTAGCTTTCAACTTCCAGTCATCTGTCTTCACATGCCCTGTCTTCATGGTCTTCTGGTGACCTGATTCCTAAAGAAATACTGTTTTTAAATTCTTCCATTCATAGCACCTCTCTAAGGATTTCAAAATCTTGATCAAGCTTCATTGTCCTATACCATCAATCAAACACCATTTCTTTTTCAGGGGAGCACAGGAGCAGGAGTAGGCCATTCAGCCCATTGAGCCTGCTCTGCCATGCAATATGATCATGGCTGATCCTCCACTTCAATGTCTTTTTCCCACACTATCCCCATATCCCTTTATGCCTGTAGTATTTAGGAATCTGTCAATCTCTACTTCAAACATACTCAGTGATTGAGCTTCTACAGCCCTGAGGTAGAGAATTTCAAAGATTCACAATCCTCTGAGTAAAAAAAAAATTCTCCTCACCTCAGTCCTAAGTGGCTTCCCTCTCATTTTGAAATTGTGCCCCCTGGTTCTAGACACCCTAATCAGGGGAAACTTCTTACCTGCACCTACCCTGTCCACCATCCCTTTAAGTGTTTTGTAGGTTTCAATGAGATCACCTCTCATTCTTCAAAACTCTTGAGAATACAGGCCCAGCTTCCCCAATCTCTCTTCATAGGACAGTCCTGCCACCCCAGGAACAAGTCGGGTGAACCTTTGTTCCACTCCCTCTATGACAATAATATCCACCCAGAAGGAAAAAACAGATCGGGCCAGTGTTCTCGTTTCCCAGTTTTCACTGGTGTTTCATTTTAAAGTAAACAAGACCAGTTCAGACTAGTATTCATATTTCCCAGTTTTTACTGTTTTTGCCTTCTGGGCATCCTTAGGTAGGGGGACTAAAACTGCACACAGTACTCTAGGTGCAATCTAACTAAGGTTCTGTACAATTGAAGACTATGCTGCTCCTGTACTCAAACCCTCTTGCGGTAAAGGCCAACATACCAGTAACCTTTCTCATTGCCTGCTGCACCTGCATGTTAGCCTTCAGTGACTTATTGACGAGGTCACCTAGGTCTTACACTTACTAATCTCTTTTACCACTGAAGAAATACTCTCCATCTGTTCCTCCTACCAAAGTGAATAACCTCAGAATTTTCAACATCATATTCCATCTGCCATGTTCTTGCCCACTCACTAAGTCTGTCCAAATACTCTTGAAGCCGACTTACATCTTCCTCACAACACATATTTCCACCTAGCTTTGTGTCATCTGCGAACTTAGAAACATTACATCTGGTACCTACATCCAAACCTTTTATATGAATAGCTAGGGCCAAAGTACTGATTCCTGTGGTACCCCACTAGTCATAGCCTGCCAACGCGAGAATGAACTGTTTATTCCTACTCTCTGTTTTCTGCCTGTTAACCAATCCTTAACCCATGCCAGTAGATTACCTCCTATCCCATATGCCTCAATTTTGCTAACCAACCTCCTGTGGGGCACTTTAAGCCTTCTGAGGTTGCAAGTATACTACATCCACCGACTCCCCTTTATCCATTCTGTTAGTAACATCCTCAAAAAACTCCAACAGATTTGTCAAACATGATTTCCCATTCATAAATCCATATTGACTATGCCCAATTAGATCATTATTATCCAAGTGTCCATTTATACCATCCTTTATAATATATTCTAGCTTTTTCCCTACCTCTGATGTAAGACTAACAGGTCTGGGGTTTCCTGTTTTCTCTCTCCCTCCCTTCTTAAATAGTGGGGTGACATTTGCTACCTTCCAATCTGCAGGAACCATTCCAGAATCTATAGACTTTTGGAAGATGAACACCAATGCATCCACTACCTCCATAGCTACCTCTGTCAACTCTCTGGAATGTAGGTCATCAGGTCCCAGGGGCTTATCAACCTTCAGCCCCATTAACTTCTCCAATACAACCTTCTTATAAATACTAATTTCCTTTAATTCCTCGTTATTGCTAGTCCCTCGGATCTCCAATTCTGGAAGATTTCTTTTATCTTCCTTAGTGAAGACAGACACAAAGTAATCATTTAACTTCTCTGCCACTTCTCTATTCCCCATCTTAAATTCTCCTAACTCTGCCTATAATGGACCCACATTTGTCTTAACCATATGTTTCATTTTTACATGCCTATAGAATCTTTTACAGTCCATTTTTTGTTTTCTTGCTAGTTTACAATCATATTCTGTTCTCCCTTTCTTTATCAGTTTGCTGGTCTTCCTTTGCTGGATTCTAAAATCCTCTTAATCCTCTAGTACTATCTCTGACAACTTTATAGGCCTTTTCTTTTAAGCTTACACAATCTTTAGCCTCCTTTGTTAGCCATGGCTGACTGACTTTCCTTTTGGGGTTTTTGTGCCTTAAAGGGACATATAATTGCTGTAAACTATGTAATAATTCTTTAAAGACTCCATTGCATATGTATGGTCATACCTTTGAATGTATTTTCCCCAATCCGCCTCAGCCAATTTGCCCCTCATACCTTCATAATTTCTTTTGTTCAAATTTAACACGTTAGCTTCAAATTCAACTCATCTCACTTTCAAACATAACGTAAAATTATATCATGTTATGGTCACTCATCACTAAAGGTTCTTTTACAACAAGATTATTAATTAGCCCCTTTTTGTTACATCATATTAGACCTAAAATAGCCTGTTCTCTAATCAGTTCCTCAAGAAATTGCTCTAGAAAACCATCCCTAACACACTCCAGAAACTCGTCTTCCACAGCATTAGTACTCATTAGGTTTACCCAGTCTATATGCAGATTGAAGTCACCCATGATTACTGTCTTACCCATGCTACATGCTTCTCTAATCTCTTAATACCATGCCCCACACTACGACTGCTGCTTGGTGACCTATAAACAACTCCTACCAATGTTTGCTGCCTCTTGTTGTTTCTTAGCTCCACCTAAACAAATTCCATATTTTGTTCTTCTGAGCTGAGATCCTCCCTTACTGATGTATTGACCCCATCCCTTATCAGCTCCTTTTCCTTCCCACCTGTCCTTCCTAAATGTCGAATATCCTTGAATTTTCAGTGCCTAGTCTTGGTCACCCTGGAGACACGTTTCCGTAACGGCAATGAGATCATACCCGTCTAACTCTATCTGTGCCTTTAAATCATCCATCTTGCTGCAAATTTTGTGTGCACTCAGATAGAGTGCCCTTAACTTAGTTTTTTTGACATTATTCCACATTCTAGATTTAGTTGATGCTCACCTTCATTTTGTCTGCTTTCTAATTTCACTTGCCACTTTTCTTTAGCAAATTCCACGTAAGTCTGATTCTGTCTCTTCCTCAGATTTCTAAACGATTGTCTATGGGTTTTTGGAACTAACATATGCATTAAGCACAGCAGGCTTGAGGGGCCAAATAGCCTACTCCTGCTTCTGATTCATATATTTGTATATCATAATCTGCAGATTGTTCATCTAAAAGAATAAATCTCCAATGCTTTTCCTGCCAAAACACTTTGCAGTAAAATTGTCTAAATTTCTTTTGGCTATTGTAAGTTTGTAGCAATTTTCTCAAATGAGGCAAAATACATTTGAACTCCTTGTTTACTGAATTTACTAGGTGAATATTTGTTGCCAAATCAAAACCAGAATTTTTCCTATGGCGGGCGGGCTGGGTGGGGGCGGGCGTGAAGCTGATCGGCACCCGCAATCGGCTGCGTGCCGCCATTTTACATGGGTGGGCCAATTAAAGCCTGCCCAGCGTAAAGTGCAGCCAGTAGTGCTCAGCGCTACCTGTGCAGGTGAGGGTAGAAGGAAGAGTCAGGGCCTGCGTTCTTTCACACAGGCATGCAAAAGAGCACAGCAATTTCTCTGAAGCATGGAGCTGCTTTAGGGAGGTTGAATAGACAATAAAAAAACTTTAACAAATGATGATAAAATTTATTTAAACATGTCCCCTCATGTGACAGTGTCACATGATTTGGGACATGTTTGTAAAGGTGGGGAAATTATTTTATTGATTTTATAAAAGCTTCAGGAAACCACATCCCGCCCTTGGATGAGGTTTCCTGAAAAATGTGAAGGCCGCTTGGGCTTTTCGGCTGCACCCCAACCTTAAGGCTGTATGGGCAGCATTCTTAACAGTTTACTTACATTCTTAATGGCCTTAACAGGCCGTTGACATTTCGGCGGGCCTACAGCCAACTCCGGCACGGGCCCACCAAACAAAAGATCGAGATGACACACGATGAAGTCGGGACGCACGCCTGATGTCATCGCGCATCATTTTACACGTCGGCATGACAGGCCCACCCCCGCACGCTGACCGGTAGATTCAGCCCCAAGAGTTAAATCTAATCCATCATTTAGCCTGCCTGCTACTTCCTGTTCGCATAATCAAAGCCTTTCTCTATTGAATTCAGATTGCCTGGCTTTTTTGCAATTTAAGGCTTTCCTTTCCTTCCACCCTTTGAAATTCTCTCTCTTAACAAATTTCCTTCCTCTCATTCTAATTTTTCTTTTTGGAATTCAAATTCAAATTTCTGCATTTCTCTTTCTTTTATTCCTTCTTTCAACTCTTTTGAGATCCGTTTTTTCATATCTCTTTCTATTTCGAGTTGCTTCATTTGCAACTGAATCCTAGCCAACTCAATCTGTTTTATATGGATTACCATTTTCTTCCTCAAATTCACATGCTGAGCTAACAGCTCAATTATTTTTGATTTTTTAGCACCTACTTTTAAATCTATTTCTGACTTTTCTGCCACTGCTTTTGAATTAACGTTTGTTAATTGTTGCAAGGCACTCAAAATCCTCTCTTGAGAAATGCTTCAGCAATGGACACAACTATTTTAATTTTTCAATAAATATAATAGTCAGTGTGAAATCTTGTTTGCTTAAACTCTGGACAAATTCAGTGTACTTGCCTCAGTCCATGGATTTAAAACCCTGCAAAGAGCCCCCAATTTTGTTATGATCTCTGTTGAGATCAATAACTTTGGAAAAGAAATTTAAACATCCAGTTAATAGCTGAAGTCATAACATGATAAGTTTTCATGTTTTAAGGCTTTTACTGTAACAAAAGACTAAAAGCAGTATTGACTAAACATTGTCGTTGTAGGCAACTTATATTTTAAGCCACAAAACAGAACACTCCCCTTTTTCTTTTAACACAACCAAGAACACGCTTCAATTATATACTTTACATTGTCCTTTAAGTAGACATTCAATTCTCCCAGAATCAGTCCAAGATGATTCTTAACTCCTGAGGGTTTACTTCGGTTCTTTCCCTGTCCCAGCCTGGGAACTTTTAATCTCTGAATTGTCTTTCACAATGAGATTTTTTTCCCTGGAGATTCTTCCTCTGGTGCAAGCTAGGTAAATCTTCCAGCTTCATTTTAACTCCTTGTGAGTTTGCTCTTTTCACCTGAACATGAGCTCCTATCAGCATTCCTGCATGGTGAACCATAGCACCTTGCTGCCTATAGCTGCTCTCCCTCTCCCGGATCCTGGAAGGCTAACCTTATCTGAGTGTTCAGCTTTGTCTTCGACACTATCCCTCTCAACGCACATCACATGGCAATGAGAATCACATGGGCCCTGTATTCTGTAGAAATGTTGGTTAGCTATCCTTGAGACCCTAACTCACTTTTATCTTCAAACTAAATGGACAGTTTAAAGCACAACAGCTTATAACCTATTATTCTCAACACTTTTCTGGGGCTTTGGAGACTCCACTGTTGGCACAAAGGCAGCTGCCATTGCCTCCAAGTGTAAACACCTTGCACCTTCTTCTCAGTAAAACAATTTGCATCCCCTTCAATCTCTAATAAAAGAAACAGCCAGCCTTGCTGTCAGACAGGCTTCTGAACAGGTCACATGTTATCTTCATTTTACCTTAAATTGAAGGCACAGGCCTGAATTTTTCAGTCGGCGGGCGGGGGCAGTCGCGGAGCCAATTGCCACCCGCTATCGGCTCCGTGCTGCCAATTAAGGCCCGCCCAGTGTAAGACGTGAGCTGTAGTACTCAGCGCTACCTGTGTGGGCAGGAGGAGGGGAGAGAGTCGGGGCCAGTGCTCTTTCATGCATGTGCGTGAAAGAGCACTCCAATCTCCCTGAGGCATGGAGCTCCCTCAGGGAGATTGAATCGCTATTGAAATTATTAAATAAATGGATTAAAAGTTTATTTAAATATGTCCCCTCATCACATGAGATGGGACATGTTTTTATATTTCGGAAAATTTTTAAATTTAATTAATAAAAGGTTTAGGAATCCCCATCCCGCTCGTGGATGAGGTTTCCTTAAAAACATGAAGCCTGGTTGGCCTTTTCACCTGCCCGCCAACCTTAAGGCTGGATGGGCAGCGTTAACAATTACATTAATTACTTCCTTAATAGGCCATTTAAATATCGGCAGGCACACAGCCGACTCTGGTGTGTGCCCGCCGAATGAAACACTGCGAGACAATGCGATGACATCAGGACACATGCCCAACGTCACCGCATGTCATTTTACGCGTCAGCGTGTTGGGCCCGCCCCCTGAAAAATTCAGACCACAATTCCAAGATATAACAATTTTATAAAACTCATAATTGTAACAAGATACTTTGATCAATAAGGCTCACTTATTGCTTGGCACTGAACTACGCGGGTTAATAAAAGCAGCAGGATTGTGTCCCTAATGTTGAAACCTTCATTTATAGCAGCTGGAGGAAACTGTAATCAGCATAAAAGAGTGCAAGAATCAGGTCCATGGTGATCAGCTTTAATGAAACAAAAGAGAAACCATAATGCTAGATAGCAATGAGGCAAGCATCTCAAAGATAGCTGGTATCATGATCTGTGGAGTAGCAGCCCAAATCCTTTGGCAACAATGCATTGCAGGTGCATCAGATCAAACACTAAGTACTTAGAAATGTATTGTTTGCTCAAACAATAAATGTACTCAACAGAAAAAAACTGCAGATGTTTTCATAATTAATATTTTTTGATGCTAATGGTTATGGAAAATAAGCTTGAAAGCCTAATGCTTTACTGTTATTCAGTATTCTTGCCTCTGATATATGCACATCAGACTGAAACAGAATCATATACATATTTTACATAAGTGCAAGCTCTGTATCTAATGTCAATAAACAACAAAAGAAAATATTCTGGAGAAGGCTGTTTTTTCACTGTCAAAGGGCAACTAATCTTTTTTTTGTAATTATACAGTCTTGCAGACTCCATATGTATATTTGCAATATATATTCAAAGTTGTAAGGGTTATCGAAATAGTAAAATAATTTTTCCTTGAATTACAAACATAAAATAATAAATGATTTCATGAAGGAGGCTTCCGTTTGGGGAAATGAATGATCTCACCCAGCAACCCGGCAGAAAACTTAGCATAAGTATAGAATACGACCAGAATAGGCAACAAATGATCCCATACATGCAGACTTAAAGAAATGTGAAATGCCAATTTTAGCCTTTAACCCTGCCTTGAGGTACTATTCTTGACCGGACAATCAGAGATCTCTGCCAATGTTATATTGAACAGGATGCAAAACTTGAAATGTTTTGAAGAAGAACCAGTTGAAGAAGTGTTGATGAGAATATCAAAATGAAGCCTCCACAGCACAGGAAGTCCTCTCACTTTTGAAACATCTTCCATCATGAAGGGGAAGGTACAGAAGTGAAAACCCTATCCACCTCATCATGCTGCATAGTGTCTGGCTTTGAAGCAGCAGCTGCCCACCATAAATTTCACTGACCCTCAAAGCCATTCACTTTGCTTTCCAACTGTTTTCTCTGTGGAGCTGCAGCTCAGCATTACATCCAAGTCACAACACCTGACAAAACTAAGCAGCCTTACAATGTGAGAATTTAAAGGCCTCATTATTGTTGTTTTTTCCCTACTGCAATAGCAGAGAGGCATGAAGGTATACAACAAAGGAATAAAGAAGCTGTAAAAAGATCCAAATCCCTGGTGGGATCTTGAAAAGAGACAGCTTTTGTAGATACAAATTCACTCCTATCCCAGTTGAATAATGATTTTGTTAAAATAGTTTGGAAAGCCAAATATTCAAAAATCTGATCGTTTTAACTCCCAAATCCTAAACTGATCATAAATGTATTATTAATAACACAAGTTTTCATTCTTTCAGCATGGGTGAAATTATAACAGCCGTTTCAGGCAATAAAGGGCTTCTAAATATACAATCTAAGATATATAAATGCTGCGTTTATTTCAGTGGGTGTAAACTCCTCCCAAGGTTTTGATATCTGCTTTGCTCTCAAGCCATTCATGTAATCCTCTGAACACGCCAACTTAATTACAGCCTTATAATCACTCCCTCTAAATAAATCTCATGGATGAAAACACCCTAAAATTAGAATAATCTATTACTCCAAATTGCAAGCATTTGCTTTTAGAAGCAGCTAACACATGCTGGTAAAAAACAAGTTCTACAAAAACAAAAAGCAAATCATACTATCCATTCAAACAGACAGCATTGTGATTTTCTTTTTTGTGTTGTTTGAATTTTTGCCTTAAGTTACATAAAAGGTTAGAGATGGGAGAAACTGCTTTTTTTGTCTGATGTTCCATTCAAGTAGAAGCACAAGAAACTACCCCAAAAGTATAGGGGAACAGCAATTGTGTGGCCATTCAGCTGTTGGTGTGCATGAAGAATTTGTCCCCTCTAAGTATAACTGAAAAAAAATTCTTTGACCTTTTTCCATTTTCTTCCCTCCTCTCCATAAAGTCACTGGCTTCATGGGTACCAGAATAGGTAGCAAGTTGGAAATCTAGCAATAATTGGGACTAAGAAGGGGATATGAGTAGAAGGCAGCACTGCCAATCACCATCCTGTCATTGATAATCATCTGCACATCCAGATCTTCAAAAATTAGTTACTGTTAAGTAATTCTGTTAAATTGGAACCCATCTTGATTTTTCCCCTCCTCAATCTGACTATGCTGACACCAACTCTACCTTTCTCTATGTTGCACTGGTGGCTCAGCCAATTCACCACAGGCCAGGGATCAAACCTAGGCCTTCATGCTCAATGTGGTTCAGTATCAGGCAATATTTAAATTTAATTACAAAAACTTTAGTGAAAAGTAAACTTAGTTGGTGAGTCTGTGATGATGTTATATTTCTATTATGATTGGAGTTCATTGATTGTAAATACATTGGCCTCCTAGGCATGAAACTGGTGTTATCGGATTAGCTACCTGTTACACACCCTGCCTCATTCTCCTTTCTAGTGAAAACTGAGGAGGTGTATGATGGGAAAACATCTGATATAGCCAGTTTTATGTCCAAAATTGAAAGTTATACTGATTTTGGTGTTAACTGAAAAAAAGGATAACACATGGAACACCTGAATATAGGACATAGACCTTATGGCCTACTCCTACTCTTCAGCCCTTCCAGCCTGCTTCACCATTCAATAAGTTAATGGCTAATTTGGTAGTGGTCTCAACTACACTTTCCTGTCTGCACCCGATAACCCTTGACTCCCTTGTCTAATAAAAATCTCTCTAACTCAGCCTTGAAAAAATGTAAAGACCCAGTATCCAATGCTCTCTGGGGAAGCGAATTCCATACTCTAATGACCCTCTGAGAGAAAAAAATTCTCCTGAACTCTGTCTTAAATGGGAGATCTCTTATTCTTAAACTATGTCCCCGAGTTCTAATTGCCGTCACAAAAGGAAACATCTTCCCCGTGTCTAACCTATCGATTGTCCTCAAGATCTTATATGTTTCAATAAAGTCACCTCTCATTCTTCTGAACTCCAGTGGGTATAGGCCCAACCTGTTCAACCTTTCTTCATAAAATAAGCCCTTCAACCCAAGAATGAGTCGAGTGAACCTTCTCTGAATTGCTTCTAAAGCAGTTATATATTTTTTCAAATAAGGAGACCAAAACTGTACACAGGACTCCAGATGTGATCTCACCAAGGCCCTGTACAGCTACAGTAAAACTTCCCCACTTTTATATTCTATTCCTCTTGCAATAAATGCCAACATTCCAATTGCCTTCCCAATCACTTGCTTTACCTGTATACTAACCTTATGGCCAGAATTTTACATTTGGCATGCAGGCTCGGAGGGACTGGGCGGGGGCGGTTGGGAAGCTGACCACCGCGCGCAATCGGCTTCGCACCACCATTTTACGTGGGAGGGCCAATTAAAGCTTGCCCAGTGTAAGACGCGACAGCAGCAACAGGGAGAAGGGGCAGACAGGGGTGGGAGTTCAATGCCCGCTGGGTCCAATGGTGATGCAGCGACCAATTCAAAGCGGTCATGGCAGCCATGCGAAGGCTACCAGTGAATCAGAGGAACCTCATCATGGAGCACTTAAGTGCTGAACATGGCAGGTGGGAGGACAGGTCGGTGGGGGCAGTCGGTCCTGCGTTTTTCCGATGGGTGTCTCGCTGCTCTCCTGGAGGAGGTGGCAGCATGCAGAGATATACTTGTCCCCAAAGATGGGAGGAGGGCCTCCCCTGCCAAAAATGGCTGGGAGGAGGTGGCATCCAGGGTGAGCTCCCAGGATGTGGTGAGGTACACATGGGTGCAGTGCTGTTAACACTTCAATGATCTCCTGCGATGGGGAAAGGTCAGTACCATGTTGGTATGGGTCACTTAGCGCAGCAGTTAGGAGTGCCCACCCCACCACCCTACCACCCTGGACCTCAGAACTCCTAGAGTGTGAGTGTCAAATGTCAATGTTCCCTGGCTGCTTGGAATGAGTGTCTTGCAGCTCCAGGGTCACGAAGCGGCTGAGCCCTACGAGGTGTTCCTCAGGTGGGGTTGGCCAGGCTGCAACAGCAATGCAGATACAGGGTGGACTAATCAGTGCTCCTCTGTCCACTCAGGAGAAGACATCCCACAACAATGCAGAGAGGTTGCGGACTGGCAGAGGGCTGCCCCACCTTCTAATCCTGAGTAGATATGAGTAGGAAGCCCTGGAGCTGGAGAGGCGCCATGCGCCTAGGTCAACTGCCACAGTGAGGTTAGGGTGCCATAGGGAGGTAAGAGAGCAATGCACTGAGGTCATAATAGCAGCCATTCTACTGTTGTCTCTATATTGATGTGAGCAACGAACATGGAATCCCCATTGATAATGGAAAGGCGAGGGCACCCTGATCCGGGTACCAGGCATGCACAGTACCAGTGTAATGGCTTCAACTAATCACATGTCCTTGTTCTTCCTTTCAGGCTCACCAGAAGCCAGTCGGGGTCAGGAGCCTGAAGGCCCACTGCTGACTCCAGAGGACAGCGACCATGGAAACGCACCTGCATAACACACTCTTAGCCAGGCAGGCACCGGCGCAGATACCAGCACCTTGGTATGCATTGGATCATCGGCTAGTATCTCGGTGCAAAGCGGTGAGGGCACTTCACACTCGCTTGAGGTGCAGGTGGAGGCAGAAAGTGTCCAGGGCGCCAGCAGTCGGAGAACATGCTCAGTTGGTGGCTGATGATGTGCCTCTAGAGTCAATCCTGGGGCAGCAGATGCCAGAAGCCTAGCTGGGAGGATCTGGCAGAGATACGTGAGGGAATGCATCCCATGGTCTCTGTTGTAGAGGCGTCCATGTGGAGCATGAGCAATGCAATGACCCTCATGGCCGAGTACAATGCCTCCCCCACGGAGAGAGTGGTGACTCTCATGGGGAGGCTCCTCCAAAAGCTGAATCAGGGATTCCTGGTGTTGCGCTCAGACCTGTAAGCCCTAACAGCGACAATGACCTCAGGTCATCAGTGTCAGTGTGGGAAATGGATTGGGCACCCAATATCGCAGCTAGGTACCTGTCCATCAATGGTGAGCAGGGAGGTCCAAAGCGACCTCATGTTGGTACACGAGCTGCTTGATGTTCCTGCGGGTTCCTCTCAGGATGCTCTGGATGACCGCAGCAGCTCCTCCACCCCTCTGCCAGTGATCGTGACATCCGATGAGGCTGCGGCGACTGGGGAGATGCCAGCCGTGGCACTGGCCACTCCCTCCCAGGCAGGACCAGCACAGGTTCCATGGGCGAGAGGATGCCCACCAAGGTCATCAAGGCCAACAGGACAGCAGAGTGAGCAGGCTGTCTCCAATGCCGGTGCCAGCGAGAGGGGAGCACCTAGACTTAGCACCCGCAAGTAAAAACTTAAAACACCTTAAGCACAACACGGGCTTACCACTGGTGATATTTTTTCCCCACTTTTACATTCATTATTATTAGGTGTGATGGATAACATCTTTCAATTTAATTTGTATTATGTATGCCAGGCACCACAGCATTAAATGCATTTGTGTTCAACAAGCCTCTGGGTGCTTCATTAGTTCTGCAGGTGAAGGGTAATCCATGATGTTATGAGTGACTTGTTTTTCATTGAGCTTTATTGGTATGGCACATAGTGCGTGTTGTTCACCAAGCAAATGTTCCTGTCAGGTATCAAGTGTGCAGCCTGCAGCCCTGGCATGTGCTGGTGGTTCTTCTTTGGTAGGTTAGCTGGATCAAAGCCTCCTGGGTGTCCCTGCCTCCCTGGAGGTTACCCAGGTCAGCGTCCATCCCCTCAGCATCCTCCTGAGCATGCTCCTCCTCGGACGCACTACTGTTACCAGAGCAGCTGCATCAACATCTTCTTCCTCCACTGTGTCTCCTCTTTCCAGCGCCAGATTGCAGAGAGCACAGCATGCAACCACTATCAGTGACACACGATCTGAGGGGTATTGCAGTGCTCCCCCTGAACGGTCCAGGCATCAGAAGCACAGCTTGAGAAGACCTATGGTTCTCTACACCACAACACTTGTGGAGGTGTGGCTCCTATTGTACAGCTGTTCAGCCTCTGTTCTTGAAGGGCGGAGAGGCGTCATGAGCCACCTTTTGAGGGGATAGCTCTTGTCGCCCAGCAGCCACCCATCCAGATGGGTTGGAGCACTGAAGAGCCCCGACACTTGGGAGTGTCTCAGGATGTAAGTATCATGGGAGCTGCCTGGGTACCTTGCACAGACTTGTAGAATCTGCATCCTGTGATCACACACTATCTGCATGTTCATGGAGTGGAAGCCCTTCCTGTTGACGAAGGCACCGGGCTCACCTGCTGGTGCCTTGTTGGCCAGATGTGTACAGTCTATTGCACCCTGGATGCGGGGGAAGCCAGCAATGGCAGCGAAGCCTCTGGCTCCCTCTGCCTGGCTGGCCTCATCTGTGCTGTAGAGAATGAAAGTCAATGCACACCTGAACAGAGCACCTGTCACCAGCTTGACACAACTGTAGACGGCTGATTGGGAGATTCCACAAAGATCACCCACTGACCTCTGGAAAGAGCCAGAGGCATGGAAGTTGAGGGCCACTGTGACCTTCAGCACCACTGGCATGGGGTGTCCACCCACCCAGTTGGAGCTGATCTCAGGGTCGATCATCTGCCAGATGGAGGTCACAGTCTCCCTTGACAGGTTCCTTCAGCATTGCACCTAAGACATATTGAGGTAGCTGCATCAACGCCTGTAAACCCTGGCAGTAGGATGGTGGCTTCTTCTACGGCCCCTTCCACCTTGGACTTCCTGTTAGCCCCTTCTCCCATGGGTTGCTCCCCTAGAGGCTGAAAAGGGACACCAGGCCTCTTTCCCCTTCTGGCCCTCTCTTCCTCCTCAGAGGAGGTGCCTCCAGTGGAGACCACAATCTCCATTACCAGGGTAATGGAAGGTTTCTGAAACCTGGAAGGCTCTAAGTGTTATGACTCCTCCAGAGTCCTGAACTGAAGCCTATTATTTCTATCAAAGCAGCTCTGAAGCGAAATGAAGTTGTCCTGTTCACACAAGCAAGCAGCAGCAAGTAATAAGCTAAAGTACAAACAACTCGCACTAGCAAGCCCACCCACCCCTCTTGTCCTGCCCATAGATGAATTTTTTGAAAATGTGGCCTACCCGCCTGCCCGTTGCACCCGTGCGATGCCCTGAAAATCACACAGGCTGCATAAAAGCACAGACACTTGGTACCTCAAGAGCCTTAACTGGCCCGTTAAATAATGGCGGGCGTGCCTCCGTCTTCATCGCATGCCCGCCTAGCAAAATATCGCGATGGTGCCTGACATCATTGCGCGTCATTTTACGTTCTGGCATGTCAGGCACACGCCCACGTGCCAAATGGAAAATTCTGGCCTATGTGATTCATGTACCAGGACACCTGGGTTCTTCTGTACCACTAAGTTCTGCAATCTCTCCACATTTAAATAGCACACTGTTTTTCTATTCTTCCTGCCAAAATGGACAAGTTCACATTTTCTAACGTTATACTTCATCTGCAAATTTTGGCCCACTCACTTAACCTGTCTGTATTCCTTTGCTGAGCTTCTACCTCCTCTTGACAACTTACTTTCCTACCTATGTTGGTGTCCTCAGCTAATTAAGCTAGCATACATTCAGTCCCTTCATCCAAGTCATTGATGTAGATTGTAAATAGTTGAGGGCCCAGCACTGATCCCTGTGGCACTCCACTAGTTACAGCTCGCCAATCCGAAAAAGACCTATTTATCCATACCCTCTGCTTCCTGTTAGCTAACAAATCCTTTAGCCATGCTAATGTGTTACCCTCTACACCATGTGGTCTAATCACGTGTAGTAATCATTGATGTGTCACCTTATGAAATTAATTTTGGAAATCCAATTTCACTACAACTACCAGTTCCCTTTTATCCACCTTAAGTGTTACCCCATCAAAACCTCTAATAAATTAGTGAAATACGATTTCCCTTTCACAAAGCCATGTCCTTCCTTTTCACCTCTTCATTTTCAATTATCTTTCGAAAGTTTTCTAAGTCTTCTACTGTGAAGGCAGACACAAAATACCTGTTCAACACCTCCACTATTTCATTGTTCTCCATTATCAATTCCCCAGACTCACTTTCTGAGGACCAACTGGCTTTAGCTACACTTTTCCCATTCAAATACTTGTAGAAGCTCTTACCATCTGATTTTATATTACTAACTAGCTTTCTCTCATACTCTGCTTTCTGCCTTTTCTGTCTGGGATTAAATATACTTCAAGCAAAACAGCAGAGCAGATAACCTAGTCCTTGGTCTAAATTAAGATAACAACTCATTAACAACCTACTGCCTCAGGCCACATGAATGTTTGTATCAATACTGATTTGCTTCTCATGCAAATCTCCCAACACAAAATGACACTACTCCACTCATCAGTATGTTTCCCATATTCTCTACCTTTGCTAACCAATGCAATGCAGAGAACTCTTTCTCTCTCTTCTACCTGCTCTTACAAACTATGAGGATCATAATATACATTAAATGAAATTCAACATATGTAAAGGAGAGTTCTCCACCCATTTCTGACCTGCTCCTTGCCCTACTGCTGACCCTGTTTCTGAATATCCCATACGCTCTGCCCGCTGGGGCTGAATAGTTATAGCAGAACTCAAACTGAGTGCCATTGAGGATGCGTTTGGTAAATGGGAGTCACTTGATGACACTATTCATGACTACTTTCAGGGCTTTACTGATGACTGGAGGGAGGTTGATAGGGTAATTTCCTGTTCATCTTACCGTGATATTTTGCAAGTGTGACATTCCTGCGCAATCTCACACAATATAGGTAGATGGCAGTTTCATAGTGATAGGGGAACCACTGAAATATTGCCAAGGCCAACAGCCTTCACTGGGTCCACTTCATCAGCTGTTTCTCTTAATGTCACATGGAGTGAATTGAATTGGCTGGATACTGGTATCTTTGATGGTGGAGACATCACAGAATCACAGAATCACACAATGCAGAAGAGGCCCTTCAGCCCATTGAGTCTGCACCAACATGTGAGAAACATCTGACCGACCTACCTACCTACCTAATCCCATTTACCAGCCCTTTGCCCATAGCCTTGAATGTTATGACATGCCAGTGCTCATCTAGATACTTTTTAAAGGATGTGAGGCAACCCGCCTCCACCACCCTCACAGGCAGCGCATTCCAGACCGTCACCACCCTCTGGGTAAAAAGTTTATCCTCACATCCCCCCTAAACCTCCTGCCCCTCACCTTGAACTTATGTCCCCTTGTGACTGACCCTTCAACCAAGGGGTACAGCTGCTTCCTACCCACCCTGTCCATGCCCCTCATAATCTTGTACACCTCTATCAGGTCGCCCCTCAGTCTTCTCTGCTCCAACTAAAACAACCCAAGTCTATCCAAGCTCTCTTCATAACTTAAATGTTTCATCTCAGGCAACATCCTGGTGAACCTCCTCTGCAACCCCTCCAGTGCAATCACATCCTTCCTATGATGTGGCAACCAGAACTGCACACAGTACTCCAGCTGTGGCCTCACCAAGGTTCTATACAACTCCAACATGACATCAGGAGGAGAAGGAGGCTGTGTAGGATCACCTACTTGACAATTTTATCTGAAGACACTTGCAAATACTTCAAAATTGTCTCATACTCACATTCTGGGTTCCACTGTGATTGAGGAAAGGTATGTTCATGAAGTCCACCCAGTTAGTTGCTTGGTTGCCCATCACTATTTGTGACTGGAAGTGTTAGGACAATAGAGCTGATTTGTTGGTTGTGGGATTGTTTGACGTAAGAACATAAGAAATAGGAACATGATTAGGCCATTCGGCCCCTCAAGCATGCTCCACCATTCAATAAGATCATGGCTGATATGATCATGGCCATAAATCCACTTTCCTGCCTGCAGCTCACCATCCCTGCTCCATAACCCTTGACTCCCTTGTAAATCAAAAATCTGGCTAACTTTGTCTGTCTAACTCGGTCCTGAATATATTCAATGAACCAGCCTGCATGACTCACTGCGGAAGAGAATCCCAAATATTAACTACTCTATAAGAGAAGGAAATACTCTTCATCTCTGTCTTAAATGGGAGACTCCTTATTCTGAAACTGTGCCCCCAGATCTCGATTCTCCTATCAGAGGAAACATCCAGTCTATGAGCTAGGCCTAACATGCTTAATCTATTTAAGATATAAAGCATCATAGGTATAGCATACACTTCCTTTTAGTGTCACAATTACCTACTGGAACATATTTGCTGTCACCTTTTATTAAAATATCACCATTGCTAAAAAAAAACCTGCCTTCCACATCACACTGTTCAATGCCACAGGAAAGATTCCAACCACCTTCTGGGTGAAAAATAATTTCCTTTAATCACATTTACTCCTTTTGCCAATTATTTTGAATCTGTGACCTCTAGTCCTTGATGTTCTCTTGAGTGGGAACAGTTTCTCACCATATGCTCTGTCCATACTCCTCAGGATCTTGAATACCTCTATCAAGTCTCCTCTCAGCCTTTTCTCCAAGGAAACCAGTCCCAACCTGTCCAATCTATCCTCAAAGGTATGGTTCTTTATCCCTGGAATCATTTTTGTGAATCTCCTCTGTACTCTCCCCAATGCCTTCACATCCTTCCTCAAGAATGGCTCCCAGAACTGGACGCAATACTTCAGATGAGGCCTAACTAGTGTCTTATACAAGTTCAAAATGACCTCCTTACTCTTGTACTCAATGCCCCTATTAATAAACCCTAAGATACTGGATGCTTTATTAACTGCTCTGTCAACATGCCCTGCCATCTTCAATGACCTATGTACATGTACACCGAGGTTCCTCTGTTTCCACACCTCCTTTAGAGGCTCTCCCTTTATTTTATACCATCTCACCATATTTTCCCTGCCAAAACGTATCACCTCACACTTCTCTGCATTGACCTTCATCTGCCGCTTGTCTGCCCAATCCACCAACATGTCTATGTCGGTTTGAAGTTCAAGACTATCCCATCACAGTTGACAACATTTCCAATCTTCGTATCATATGCAAATTTTGAAATCATGCCCTGCACACCACAGTCTAGATCATTGATATATATCAGGAAGGGCAAGGGTCCCAACACTGACCCCTGGGGAACTCCACTACAAACTTTCCCCCAATCTGAAAAACAACCATTTATCACTACTCTCTGTTTCCTGTCACTCAGCCAATTTCTTGTCCAAGTGCCTACTTTCCCTTATATTCCATGACCTAGAATTTTGCTCACAAGTCTGTTGTGTGGCACTGTATCAAATGCCTTTTGAAAATCCATCTACACCATATCAACAGCGTCTCCCTTATTAACCTTCACTGTTACCTCCTCAAAAAACTCCAGCAAGTTAGTTGAACATGATTTTCCCTTAATGAATCTATGCTGGCTTTCCTTAATTATCCTGTACTTCTCTAAGTGACTATTGATTTTAACCTGTACTATAGTTTCCAGAAGTTTCCCTACTACTGAGGTCAAACTGACTGGTCTGTAGTTGCTAGCTTTATCCTTGCACCCTTTTTGAACAAGGGTGTAACATTCACAGTTCTCCAGTCCTCTAGCACCTCCCCTGTGTCTAAGGAAGACTGGAAGATTATCACTGGTGCCTCTGCAATTTCCACTCACTTCCCTCAGTACCCTTGGATGCATCTCATCCGGTCCTGGTACCTTATCTATTTTAAGTAAAGATAGCCTTTTCAACACCACCTTCCTCCCAATTGTAAGTTCTTCAAGTGTACCAGTTACCTCCTCTCTTACCTCGGCCTGGCTAATATCTTCTTCCTTTGTAAAGACAGATACAAAGTATTCGTTAAACACCTTCGCTATTTCTCCAGCCTCCACATGCTAGTCCTCCTTCTTGCCCCTAATCGGTCCTACTCTTTCTTTTACCACCCTTTTACTATTTACATGCTTATAGAAGACCTTGGGATTCCCTTTTATATTTGCTGCCAGCCTCTTTTCATGATCTCTCGTTGCTTTTCTTATTAGTTTCTTCACTTCCCTCTGGTTCTTCCATATTCAGCCTGATTCTCCATTGTATTTTAGACCTGACATTGATCATACATGCACTTCCTCCTTTTTATCTTTACCTCTATCTATCTCATCATCCAGGGCTCTCTGGATTTATTTGTCCTACCTTTCCCCTTCAAGGGAATATACCTTGGTATTGCCTGCAATGCTTTTTCTTTGAAGGTTGCCCATTGATCAGCCACCGTCTTTTCTGCCAACATTTGATTCCAACTCACTTGACTCAGATGCATTCTCATCACATCGAGGTTGGTTTTCCCCCAGTTAATTATCCCTGCTCTGGATTGTTCCCTGTCCTTTTCCATGACTCACCTAAACCTTATGATACAATGGTCACTGTGTCCTCGAGGCTCTCCCACTGATATTTGATCCACTTAGGCCAGCTCATTCCCCAGAGCCAGATCCAAAAGTGCATGTCCTCTCAATGGACCGGAAACATACTGCTACAGAAAATCAACTTGAACACATTTCAGGAATTCTCACCCCTCTTGCCCTTTGTACTATTCCTATTCCAGTCTATATTTGGCTAATTAAAGTTCCCTATTATGATTACTCTATCATTCTTTCACACCTCTGTAATTTCTTTGCAAATTGGTTCCTCCACATCTCTTCCACTAGTTGATGGTTTATATAATACACCAATCAAGGTTATTGCAGCTTTTTCATTCCTTAACTCTAGCCAGAGGGATTCTGTCCTTGACCCCTCTGGAACATCCTCTCTCTCCAGTACTGTAATGCCATCTTTAATCAATACTGCCACCCCTCCATGCTTTTCTACCTTTCCTGTCTCTCCTAAACACCTTGTACCCAGGAATATTTAATGCCCAGTCCTGCCCATCTTCAACCAGGTCTCAGTTATGGCAAGAATACCACAATTCACATCTGTTAAATTGCCAAAAGATATTCAAATGGCAAAATGCAAACAAATTAAATCTGGCGAAATGAGGAATGAGTTACTAGCAGAAAACTGGACTGAAATTCATCATTTCTTTCCCAAAAAAATGCCACTACAATGCTCGGGCAAATATCTTACCTAAAACCAGCCAATCCAACAATTTTGCCATTGTGTTCAGCCGCTCATTTCCTTTTCTATTTAGCCTAGTGCATACAGCAAGACAAAATTAGTAGAAACATAAGATAATTACATGGTTTTGGAAAAAAAACTAAACTGCTCATAAAATTGGCCATTTAACATTAGAAATATCCATGAGCATGTGTGTGCATGAGAGTGTGTGTTTGTGTGTGTGTATGTGTGTGTGTGAGAGAGATATGAATCATATCAATAATCAGAGGATACTGTCACAAACAATAAATGCGAGTTGCATACAGTCAAAAAAAGGTTTTCATTTTATACAGTCTATTTTAAGGTTTAGATTAAAATTCTGATCTAATCGCACTTATTGAAACTAAGAGCAACCAGGGCCACAAAGGAATCTTTACGAGAAACTTTGATGCTGAACATGAACACCTGGCAACTCAGTCAGCCAGGTGCAGACCATCGTCAATCATTAAACATTCAAACGCAAAATATTGCATATGCTGGAAACCTGAATTTTTTTAAAAATTTATTTACGGGATGTAGCTGTCACTGGATAGGCCAGCATTTATTGCCCACGCCGAATTGCTCTCGAGAAGGTGGTGGTGAGCTGCCATCTTGAACTGCTGCAGTACCTGTGGTGTAGGTATACCAACAGTGCTGTTACTGAGGGAGTTCCAGGATTTTGACCCAGCAACACTGGAGGAACGCCAATATATTCCCAAGTCAGGATGATGAGTGGCTTGGAGGGGAACTTCCAGGCAGTGGTGTTCCCATCTATCTGCTGCCCTTGTCCTTTTAGACGGCAGTGATTGTGGTTTGGAGGGTGCTGCCTAAGGAGCTTTGGTGAGTTTCTGCAGTGCATCTTGTAGATGGTACCATTACTGTTCGTTGGTGGTGGAGGGAGTGAATGTTTGTGGATGGGGTGCCAATCAAGCAGGCTGCTTTGTCCTGGATGGTGTCAAGCTTCTTGAGTGTTGTTGGAGCTGCACTCATCCAGGCAAGTAGAGAGTATTCCATCACACTCCTGAAATGTGCCTTGTACATGGTTGATAAGCTTTGGAGAGTCAGGAGGTGAGTTACACGTCACAGGATTCCGAGCCTCTGGTCTGCTCTTATAGCCAAAGTATTTATATACAAAAACAGAATTACCTGGAAAAACTCAGCAGGTCTGGCAGCATCGGCGGAGAAGAAAAGAGTTGACGTTTCGAGTCCTCATGACCCTTCGACAGAACTTGAGTTCGAGTCCAAGAAAGAGTTGAAATATAAGCTGGTTTAAGGTGTGTGTGTGGGGGGCGGAGAGATAGAGAGACAGAGAGGTGGAGGGGTGGTGGTGTGGTTGTAGGGACAAACAAGCAGTGATAGAAGCAGATCATCAAAAGATGTCAACGACAATAGTACAATAGAACACATAGGTGTTAAAGTTAAAGTTGGTGATATTATCTAAACGAATGTGCTAATTAAGAATGGATGGTAGGGCACTCAATGTATAGCTCTAGTGGGTTTTTTTTTTATTTTTTTATAATGGAAATAGGTAGGAAAAGGAAAATCTTTATAATTTATTGGAAAAAAAAGGGAAGGGGGAAACAGAAAGGGGGTGGGGATGGGGGAGGGAGCTCACGACCTAAAGTTGTTGAATTCAATATTCAGTCCGGATAGCTGTAAAGTGTCTAGTCGGAAGATGAGGTGTTGTTCCTCCAGTTTGCGTTGGGCTTCACTGGAACAATGCAGCAAGCCAAGGACAGACATGTGGGCAAGAGAGCAGGGTGGAGTGTTAAAATGGCAAGCGACAGGGAGGTTTGGGTCATTCTTGCGGACAGACCGCAGGTGTTCTGCAAAGCGGTCGCCCAGTTTACGTTTGGTCTCTCCAATGTAGAGGAGACCACATTGGGAGCAACGAATGCAGTAGACTAAGTTGGGGGAAATGCAAGTGAAATGCTGCTTCACTTGAAAGGAGTGTTTGGGTCCTTGGACGGTGAGGAGAGAGGAAGTGAAGGGGCAGGTGTTGCATCTTTTGCGTGGGCATGGGGTGGTGCCATAGGAGGGGGTTGAGGAGTAGGGGGTGATGGAGGAGTGGACCAGGGTGTCCCGGAGGGAGCGATCCCTACGGAATGCCGATAAGGGGGGTGAAGGGAAGATGTGTTTGGTGGTGGCATCATGCTGGAGTTGGCGGAAATGGCGGAGGATGATCCTTTGAATGCGGAGGCTGGTGGGGTGATAAGTGAGGACAAGGGAGACCCTATCATGATTCTGGGAGGGAGGAGAAGGCGTGAGGGCGGATGCGCGGGAGATGGGCCGGACACGGTTGAGGGCCCTGTCAACGACCGTGGGTGGAAAACCTCGGTTAAGGAAGAAGGAGGACATGTCAGAGGAACTGTTTTTGAATGTAGCATCATCGGAACAGATGCGACGGAGGCGAAGGAACTGAGAGAATGGGATGGAGTCCTTACAGGAAGCGGGGTGTGAGGAGCTGTAGTCGAGATAGCTGTGGGAGTCGGTGGGTTTGTAATGGATATTGGTGGACAGTCTATCACCAGAGATTGAGACAGAGAGGTCAAGGAAGGGAAGGGAAGTGTCAGAGATGGAACACGTGAAAATGATGGAGGGGTGGAGATTGGAAGCAAAATTAATAAATTTTTCCAAGTCCTGACGAGAGCATGAAGCGGCACCGAAGTAATCATCGATGTACTGGAGAAAGAGTTGTGGAAGGGGACCGGAGTAGGACTGGAACAAGGAATGTTCCACATACCCCATAAAGAGACAGGCATAGCTGGGGCCCATGCGGGTACCCATAGCCACACCTTTTATTTGGAGGAAGTGAGAGGAGTTGAAGGAGAAATTGTTCAGTGTGAGAACAAGTTCAGCCAGACGGAGGAGAGTAGTGGTGGATGGGGATTGTTCGGGCCTCTGTTCGAGGAAGAAGCTAAGGGCCCTCAGACCATCCTGGTGGGGGATGGAGGTGTAGAAGGATTGGACGTCCATGGTGAAGAGGAAGCGGTTGGGGCCAGGGAACTGGAAATTGTTGATGTGACGTAAGGTGTCAGAGGAATCACGGATGTAGGTGGGAAGGGACTGGACAAGGGGAGAGAGAAGGGAGTCAAGATAACGAGAAATGAGTTCTGTGGGGCAGGAGCAAGCTGAGACGATCGGCCTACCGGGGCAGTTCTGTTTGTGGATTTTGGGTAGGAGATAGAAGCGGGCCGTCCGAGGTTTGGCGACTATCAGGTTGGAAGCTGTGGGAGGGAGATCCCCAGAGGAGATGAGGTCAGTGACAGTCCTGGAAACAATGGCTTGATGTTCAGTGGTGGGGTCATGGTCCAGGGAGAGGTAGGAGGAAGTGTCTGCGAGTTGACGCTCAGCCTCTGCGAGGTAGAGGTCAGTGCGCCAGACAGCAACAGCACCACCCTTGTCAGCGGGTTTGATGACAATATCAGGGTTGGACCTGAGAGAATGGAGTGCAGTAAGTTCAGAGAGAGACAGGTTAGAATGGGTGAGAGGAGCAGAGAAATTGAGACGACTAATGTCGCGCCGACAGTTCTCAATGAAAAGATCGAGAGAAGTTAAGAATCCAGAGGGAGGGGTCCAGGTGGAGGGAGAATATTGGAGATGGGTAAAAGGATCCGTTGAACTGGGAGAGGACTCCTGCCCAAAGAAGTGAGCCCGGAGACGAAGACGGCGGAAGAAGAGTTCAGTATCATGCCGAGCCCGAAATTCATTGAGGTGAGGGTGTAAGGGTATGAAACTAAGTCCTTTGCTGAGCACTGAATGTTCAGCATCGGAGAGGGGAAGGTCAGGGGGTATAGTGAATACACGGCTGGGGTTGGGATTGGAAGAAAGGGTGGGGACGGAGGGACAGGCAGGGGTGGAGGGTCCTAGATGGGTGTTGGTGTCGATGAGTTGTTGGAGCTTGCGTTCCTTAACACTTGAGAGAAAGAGAAAAAGTTTCTTGTTGAGGCGTCGGATGAGCCGAAGGATAAAATGAAACTGGGGGCACGTGCAGCTTTGAAAAAGGGTACGGCAGTGTTGCTGGAGGGAGAGGTCGAGTGTGTTCATATGGCGGCGCATGGCACTGAGTGTGGATTTCAGAATGTGACGGGAACAACAGTCCAAGAAACGTTTTATGTCCCGGAGATACCTGTAATCCTGGGTGGGTTCGAAACATGAGGGGTGGAATTTCAGTTGAAATCCACGTGGGGTAAGTCGGAGACGGAGACAGTCACTGAGAAAGGAGATATGGCTGTGAAAGCGGGTTTTAGTAAACACCTTGTCAAACACTAGGAGGGAAATGGAAAGCAAGGAAGGTGAGCAAGACAACAGAGAGATACGGAAATCTTGTCGCAGAGAGGAACAGAACTTCTTCAAGGAGGTAGGCATTTCTTGAAGAGCAGTGGCAGTCAATTAAACACAGAGATAAAAACAAAAAAACTGCGGATGCTGGAAATCCAAAACAAAAACAGAATTACCTGGAAAAACTCAGCAGGTCTGGCAGCATCGGCGGAGAAGAAAAGAGTTGACGTTTCAAGTCCTCATGACCCTTCGACAGAACTTGAGTTCGAGTCCAAGAAAGAGTTGAAATATAAGCTGGTTTAAGGTGTGTGTGTGGGGGGCGGAGAGATAGAGAGACAGAGAGGTGGAGGGGTGGGTGGCGGGGGGGGGGGTTGTGGTTGTAGGGACAAACAAGCAGTGATAGAAGCAGATCATCAAAAGATGTCAACGACAATAGTACAATAGAACACATAGGTGTTAAAGTTAAAGTTGGTGATATTATCTAAACGAATGTGCTAATTAAGAATGGATGGTAGGGCACTCAAGGTATAGCTCTAGTGGGGGTTTTTTATATAAAAAAGTATTTATATGGTTGATCCAGTTCAGTTTCTGGTCAATGGCAACCCTCAGGATGTTGATAGTGAAGGATTCAGTGATGGTAATGCCATTCAATGTCAAGGGGTGATGGTTAAATTCTCTCTTGTTGGAAGTGGTCATTGCCTGGCACTTGTGTAGCATTAATGTTACTTGTCACCTGTCAGCCCATGCCTGGATATTGTCCAGGTCTTGCTGCATTTAGATATGGACCACTTTAGTATCTGAGGAGTCACGAATGGTGCTGAACATTGTGCAGTCATCAGTGAATATCCCCACTTCTGACCTTATGATGGAAGGAAGGTCATTGATGAAGCAGCTGAAGATGGTTGGGCCTAAGATACTAACCTGAGAACTCCTGCAGTGATGTACTGGAACTGAGATGATTGACCTCCAACAACCACAGCCATCTTCATTTATGTTAGGTATACATATAAACATATGACCAAGGAGCAGGAGTAGACTATTCGGCCCCTTGAGCCTACTCTGCCAAGGTCATGGCTAATTTAATAGTAACCTTAAATCTACATCCTGCCTACCCCTGATAATGTATCACCCCCTTGCTTACAAAGAATCTGTCTACCTCTGCCTTAGAAATATTCAAAGACTCTGCTTCCACCGCCTTTTCAGGAAGAGAGTTCCAAAGACTCACTACCTTTAGGAAAAAAATTTCGCCTCATCTCCCTTTTAAATGGGCGGCCCCTTATTTTCAGAGTGACCCCTAGTTCTAGATTCTCCCACAAGAGGAAACATCCTCTCCACATCCACCCTATCAAGTTCTCTCAGGATCTTATATATTTCAATCAAGTTGCCTCTTTCTCTTCTATGATTCCAACCAGCGGAGAGTTTCTCCTGGATTCCCATTGACTCCAGTTTTGCTACATTCGGTCAAATGAAGATTGTGGTTGAGTACAATTCTGCCACTGATGATGGCCCACAGTGCCTCATGGGTACGGTCAAGTATGTTTTTCCCTCTTATTGGTTCCCTCACCACCTGCCACAGACTCAGCCTAGCAGCTATGTCCTTTGAGACTTGGCCAATCTTGGTGATGGACATTGAAGTCTGTTATGACCAGGATGGGAAGAGTGCGCAAATTATCAAGCCATACTACTCCACAGGCCATACCATTAATTTAAATGTTTAATTTTCTCACTGAAATGGCCAATTGTGTACCTATACTTCCAGTACCCAGAAGAAAATAGGCTCTGACTAGGCTTCTTTCACAAAATTCAGAATGATTAATTTATTTTCAACTTGCAAGTACTGGTTAACACATAATTGTAATCAGGAAGTATAACTATCTATATCTTCCTAAAGAATTTCCCCAGCGCACATACAGACAAATAAAAGACAGATAGAGTCTCTCTGCAGGGATGGGCTTTGGAGGATGGGCTTTAAAAAATAAAGGGTGAAGTCCATAGGGTCTCAACGCTGTCGACCTGGAGTTCCCCTGTGTGAAGTTGGGCTGCTGGTCCCGGTGGACATCTGGAAGATCTCATAAACTGGTCTCAGCTTTGCAAGTCCAAATGCAGACTAGTTACTCAGATGAGGGTTCTCTGGCCACAGGTTGATTGCCACACACAATTTTAGGCAAGTTAGAGAGAGGGAGCCAGCTAGGTTAGCCTTCCTTCCTCAGCATGTTCCCCCACAAGACTGCCTTCAAAACAAGCAGGTTCACAACTTAATTTTTTTTTCTCTCCCATGTGATTTCCAGCAAGTCACCAACCCTCCTTTTCAGTTTTTTTCTCCATCAATTCGGGTGATTGCAGTTCAAAACAAACAACCAGATCTTCCTCAAGTACCATAACGGTCAGGTGATTTCTTGGAAGAAGTCTGCTTATTGACAGTTCCAATGTGAACTTAAGACCTTCTTTTAAAACAAAATCCAGGTTAGCATCCAAATGTACAGATCATGTCATGTCTTTCTATTTGTAAAAGAAAAATTCAGTCTTGAGAGATGTGATTCTAACAAGTTCCCCACACAGAGTACATTCGGCGCCCTTGTCACCCTCAGTGCTCCATCCAAATGGTGTTCAACATGGAGAAGCACTGATTCATCAGCTGAGGGGGTTGGGGGGGTGGGGTTGGTGGTTGTGGTACATGGTAATCAGCAGGAGGTTTCCTTTCCCATGTTTGGCCTGTTGCCATGAGACTTAATTAGGGGCCAGAGTCAATGTTCTGGACTGCCAGGGCAACTCCCTCCTGACTATACCACTGTGCCGCCGCCTCTGCTGGGTCTGTCTTGCCAGTGGGACAGGACATACCCAGGGATGGTGATGGTGGTGTCTGGGACATGATCTGTAAGGTATGATTCCGTGAGTATGACTATGCCATGCTGCTGCTTGACCAGTCTGTGAGACAGCTTTCCCAATTTTGGCACAAGGCCCCAGATGTTAGTAAGGAGGATTGACAGGGCTGGGTTTGCTGTTATCGTTTCTGATGCCTAGGTCAATGCCGAGTGGTCCATCTGGTTTCATTCCTTTTTACTCACTTTTTAGCAGTTTGATACAACTGAGTGGCTTGCTTGGCCATTTCAGAGGGCATTTAAGAGTCAACCTGCGGATCTGGAGTCACATATAGGCCAGACCAGGAGAGGGCAGCCGGTTTCCTTCCCCAAAGGACATTAGTGAACCAGGTGGGTTTTTACAACAATAGGCAATGGTTTCATGGTCACCATTAGACTTTTAATTCCAGATTTTTATTGAATTCAAATTCCATCATCTGTCGCAGTAGGATTTGAACCATGTTCCCAGAGCATTACCCCAGGTCTCTGGATTACCAGCCCAGTGACAATACTATCATGCCTCCGCAGAAAACGCTGGAAATACTTAGCAGGTCAGACAGTATCCGTGGAGAGATACAGAGCTAAGGGGTAATTTTACCGGCCTGCACGAGTTGGGATCACGTCAGGAGGTGACAGTAAAATTGGAGAGATCCATGTCAGTTCGGCTGCCCAACCATGTCCCATCACCAGAGTATTTTACTGATGACAAAACTGGCTTCCAACTGCCTTCCCACCACAGGAGGCAGCAAGCAAATTAAAAGAGCCATTGAGGGCGCAGGTGGCCATCTTGCACAGGACAGCAAGCCTGGCTGCAGTTTGTTCATGAGCTACCACCCAGAAGATCAAAGGGGTAGACCCGCCAGCCAAACACGTGTTGCCGACACATTTCCGCAGTCACGACTCTGACCTTTTTGATAAAATTCTGCTCAACATTTCAAATTATAATGACCCTACATCAGAACTGAGAAAAGATAGAAATGTAATAACTTTGGAGTAAATGGAAGGGGGAGGGTGTGGAAAAATAAAACAGAAGATCTGTGATCGGGTGGAGGGCAGGAGAGAATAAATGACAAAAGGTTTCATGCTACAAAAGCCAAAGGAAGTGGTAATGGGTATCGTAAAAAAATAATATGTCCAGAGCAGCCATCCAAATGCAACATGAAGCAATAAAGGAAGAAATGGGATAAACCCAAACCAGCAAATAAAAAACATGAAACAAAGTGGAGGCAGAGGTTATGATCTCACATTTTTGAACTCAATGTTGAGTCCAGAAGGCTGTCGAGTGCCCATTCCAAAGACAAGGTGCTGTTCCTTGAACTTGTGTTGAGCTTCATTGGAACATGGCAGCTGGTCAAGCACAGAAGCGTCAGAGTACAAGCAAGGTGGAGAATTAAAATGACAAGCAAAAGGAAGCTCAGTCACTCCAGCACTCCTTAACTTTTCTGGCACATTTCCATGCAAGCGCAGGAGATGTAAAACCTGCTCATTTACCTCCTCCCTTCTCACCATCCAAGGCTCCAAGTACTTCTTCCAGGGCAAACTTCTTTCAATTTAGTGTACTGTATTTGCTGCTCACAATGTGGTCTCCTCTATTTTGGGGAGACCAAATGCAGACTTGGTGACTGCTTTAAAGAATAACTCTGTTCAGTCCACAAGCATGACCCCGAGCTTCCAGTCACTTGTCATTTGAGTTATCCACCATGCTTCCCCTCTGAACTTTCTGTCCTTGGACTGCTACAGTGTTCCAAAGAAACTCAATGCAAGTTCAAGGAATAGCACCTCATCTTAGCACTTTATAGCCTTTTGGACTCAACACTGAGTTCAACAACTTTAGAACAAAATTTATCCTTTTTCTCATGTTTTATTTTCTGGTTCGTGTTTCTTTCTATATTCCTTCATGTTGTATTCGGTGGCTGCTGTGCAACCTTTCACACCTCATCTGGACACATCTTTTGATTTTTAATATTATAGTTTATTATTCCAATGTGATTTAGGAACAATATGTTCATATGTAAGTATACATAAGAACCCAGGGTGTCACATTACTTGCTACTGCACTACAATCAGTGTATTGAACTAATATCATTGCGTAGCACATGATGTGATCTGACGAAGCGCTAGCATTTGTATACAAAAGTGTGATTATTTCAAAATTCTGGGAACCACAAAAAAGAACATGGTGGCAGCAGGTGCCTATGAATAAAATCCAAACATGTTAAATAGATTTAATGCTGAATTAGATTAAGAAGAATCAATCCAAGTGCCAGAGAGAGAGAAAGAAAAACTGAGGAAATTGTAAGAAAACAAAATGGCCACCACGACATCAGTGAACTCACAGCTCCAGATCAGATGAATTGGGAAGGCTGATAATGTTGTGAAGGCATTTGAGAAGTTGAAACAAAAGTGCAGTTTGTTATTCAGTGGTTTGCTAAAAGACACAGTAAAGAGGATGGTTCAACTGCATCCTTTTTTGGGCAGGACAGAAAGATTTAGATTTTTTTAATAGCTGGGTGATCAGTAAGGACAACAGTAGAAAACCAGACAAAGTTATTGAGAAATTCAGGACTCATCTCTAGCCAAAGTCAAATCATCAGATACACAGATATAAATAGGAACTAGTTGAGCCTGTTGACAATTTTGAACAGGATTGAGAAATGAAGCCAATAAGTGTAAATTTAAAGGAATGGGTGAAAGGCTGGTAAATCAGCTCACTTGGAGCCCTGTACATCCTGAAGTACAGAAAAATTTGATTGGAAAGGCCAAGCTCACAATATTGCAGGTTATAGGCATTGCCAGAGCACTTGTAGGAAGGATTAGACAGATGAAGACACTGATTTCCTAAATGGCTAGCCTTCAGTTAAGTTAAGGGAAAGGCAGCAGGGTTGATGCAGTGAAACGGTAACAAAAGGATACACACCAGAGACAAGGATGTGCAAGAGCTGCAGATGATCAGGAATTGACAGACAGAAGGAAATGTCCCATATACATAATGAGGCTTCGCTGAGAGCCTAGACATCCACTACTCCTGTTGAAACAGCTGTACCCTAGCGAAAACATTGCTTGATTGACAGCTCTGGCTCTCTGATTTCTGCAGTCAACTTCATAACGTTTATTTACACAAGGTTAAGTGGTTTAAAAGGTTTGTAGTTTCTGTTATTGATAGATTTAAGGGTCTGATAATTGGTATTTTTATTGCCTTGTAGTGAAATGACTTTTTTAAAAACATAGTGCAAAGTAATGAATGCAAGACTTTTTAAAGTTTTTTTTATACATTCTACTGTCACCATTGGGCTCATTGGTTCTATACAGTACATGGGCATGTAAATGCCATAGCTTGGCATGGGAGGCATGAGAGACCATGGGGGGTGGTTGGGGGGGACATGGCCTGGCATTGGAGCATGTGGTGGCATTGATGAAGCATGGGGAATGTGTGGCGTTGTGAGGGGTGAGGGCTGGAGGGCTTGTTTTTATTTTAATTGGGATAAAGCCCAACAGGACCAAGATGGGCCTTCTAAACAGCCTGCCTCAGCACCCAGCAGTCCCTGTCAGCTGGCCCAACTACAGCTAGCGTCTGCCCACCTAGTGATGATGATCCCGCCTTTGCAGGTGTTTTCTCCCAAGGTGCACAGGCCAGGCCAGGAACTTTCCTGATTCCTGCTACCCACCTCAAGGATGCAAATTCAGGCTGCTATCTCAGCAAGTGATACAGGGATGATCTGATAAGATAAAGCAAACACAAGCCAGCAATATAGCAGTATTGACCAATTGGAGATAACATTTTACCAGAAGATGTTGTTCTGCAGGCTGGATCCGAATCATCATACCCAAATGCCAAAAGAGCTTCTTCAAAAGATACATGAAGAGCATATGGGAACAGAGAATTGTAGCTCAGAGCCAGGTAAGCTGTGTACTGGATAGGCATCAACAAAGACAAGGAAATAATAGTATCTGTCTACAGTATGTGTGCCAGGAGAATCAAAAAACTCAGCAGAAAGAGGAGATGATAGTTGCTTAAGTATCACCCACATCATGACATTCTGTGGGAGCTGATTTATTCACACACAATCAAGAGTGGCATCTCATGGTAGCAAACTGTTACACAAAGGTCCCTTTCATCGAAAAGGTGAAAGATTTAAGAGCTACAACAATCATCTCAGTAGTACCAGCAAATGTGTTAGAAGATCAGCAAAGAGAAGATCTCATTCCTTCCCCTCATTTTCAAAACTCTCCTCAAACCCAATCTTTTGGCATCACTTTCAATCATTTCCACTAATTATTTTCCTAGTTGGGGTCTGTTTCTCCAAGCACCTAACTTTTCCTGAAATGATTTACCTGACAAGGGCACCACCTGAGTCCATTACCATTGCCTTGGCTATTCTGGCTGCAGTACGCTGTATTTACAGAATGCACTGCAACAATTCCCCAGTCTTACCTCATCACCACCTCTTAGCCTTGCAAACCTCTACTGCCAAAAAGAACAAGAGCATAAGGTACTATTAGAATATAAATGAAAGTTTGGCATTTTTTAAAATGAAGCAATTGAATCACATTTTAGGATTTTCAATGATTTGATCTCAAAAGAATTTGGGGTAATTTAGTAAGAATTCAATGCATTTGTGATTAAATCCGCCAAGCACAAACTTTGGACAATTTGGATTAGATACAGGTGAGCCAGCTGAAGTAATGGTGCTTCTTACATACCACATCTGCCTGGGACAAAAGCAGCTTATTAAGATATTCCAATAAACATTCACACCTATTCCAGAATTTCTGTCCCCCGGGGGGTTGTACCCTGGAGCTTCCCCACAAGAGGCGCTGGGGGATACAAGTCCTCACACAAGGACTACACGGGAACTTACCAATAAGTTTAAACTTCTGATGGGCAATTATCCTGCACTGGGTACTATCTAATACTCCGATTTAAATCAAAGACTTCGGATAGTTCCAACTGTCTTAGCAGAATAGGTACGCAGGAATCGTTAGAAGGTTTAAAACCACATCTAACTCCTGGGTCGCTATGGTACTGACCACTCCGACCCCCCATTGGACCCATGGAATACACTCCCACCACCCAACCAGCCCCACCCCCCACTCCCCTTGAAGACCCCTCACCCCCGGACTACCACCACGCTCTCCTGACTACCGTCCCGACCTCTGACTGCTCTGTCACCCCCAACCACCAACGCACCCCCCCCACCTTCCATATGTTCTGACTACCCTCCCTGACCTCCCGATTACCCCTGCACAAGCCCAACTAGCTTCCCAACCCACAACTACACCCCATCTCCCTCCCCAACTACCCTCCCAACCCCTCGAATTTACCCCCGCCCCCGACCCCTCCCAACCACACCCCAGCTGTCTGACTACTGTCGCAACTTACCCTCTCACCAACCTGAACAACCAACCCCCTCAACCAGCTCACGTAACCCACTCAACCGCCCCAGACAACCCCTGCACCAGCCCCCACCACCGATCACCCTAACCCCTCACCCAGTTACCTCACACACTTACCTTTTTCCTGGCTTCTCAAAGTGTCTGTGACCTTTAAACTTATCCAGTTTATGGCAGCTAGTGCCAATAAAAGGGGGCATGGCTTCACTTCCCCTTACGCTTTGCCCTGCACTGAAGGGTCTCTGAAATTGCATATTTCTCACAAGGTCTGGGTTGGAAGTCCAGGCAAGAAACGTGCAGCTCCTGACTTGGGTAAGTAAAAAGAAGCAGAGTGGCAATCCGACAGTGATTACCACTCCACAAAAGTTTTGGGCTATATGTTCAAATTGTTTTATTTATGTGTGCTCAGGGGGGTGGCTTGCTGTCAGGGAATTTTACATCTAAGAGGCTGGTAGATCAACTGGGCTTTCCCTGGACAAAGAAAGCTGGGGGAGGTTCAGAGGCTTACTGTCCAGTTAAAAAAAGGAAAGAGTACGCAGTGTGTAAGAATTTGGACTGTAAGTCAAGCATAGGGCATGAGAACTCCCTCCTTAGGTATTGCATCAAGTACTTTCAGACCACGTCTCATTTCAAAAATGAATTTAACCCACTAGGAATAGTGTGGCATATTTTAATACATTCTATGCTTTGAACATTACAAAAGGATTAATACCACAAAATTCACTTGCTTAGTGCTTGTATTTTTGACATTATGGGTGTCATTTCAGTTCTGAAATGAAGCTCACGTATATACATCTGCTGCTGCTGGCCATGCCAAACACCATTTTGGTGAAGGAGTTAGTGCAGGCACAGGAAACATACACCAGAGATACACAGAGTAGGCAGTGCAACATTGAATTGATGCCAGTTATGTCATTTTCGATCTCAATGTTCCAACTGCTTCTCTTTCTTCCTTTAAGATGTTCCCCGAAACCTATCCCTTTGACCAAGCTTTGTTCATCTGCCCTAATATTGTTTTATGTAGCTCATTGATTAAGTTTGCTTTATACATTCCTGTGAAGTGTCTTGGCACATTTTATTTCATAAAATATGTGAAATATGTGAAACACTATAAGATGGATGAGACTTTGAACTGAGGCCCTACCTGTTGTGTCAGGTAGACATGAAAGATCACATGGCACTATTTCAAAGATGAGAGTTAGCCTTCATGTCCTGCCTAATCTTTATTCCTCAATGATCATCACTAAAACAGATTATGTGGTGGCTGTTTGTGGGAGCTTGTTGTAAACTAATTGGCTGCCACATTTCCTACATTAAACAGTGATTACATTTTAAAAGTATTTCATTGGCCGTAAAGCACTTTAGGGCATCTGGTGGTTGTGGAAGACGCTTTAGAAATGCTAGTCCTTTTCCTTTTTTCATATAAATATGTTGTTGTTACACACTACACTTTCTCAAAAAAGTGTTCCAAATAGTCGATCCCATTCCAGAAACTTTTAACCAAGTGTTTGATGATTAAACTGTGAGCTTCTCTTCACTCCACAGCTTTGTTTCAATTCCACAACTTGACTAACACAAGGGAACTGAGGACTAGCATAAACAAAACATTAACCTACTTATTGTACCATTCCTCAGAATCTCCAAGCCAGAATACAATATGCAGAATGAAACACACTCATTTCCACTGGCTAGGTAATTATGCCGAGGCCGTTCAGGCTAAGGGTTATGAATTTCAGCCTTTGAACTTTGATGAAGTTTATGTTTGCTTTTCACATCCAACTGGCATATCAAATAATTTGGTACTGTAAACAACTCTGTGTGACCTTTATCTGTATGCAAGCCTGACTTGCAGTCAACATTTCAAAGCCAGGAAAAGAATTCCCGCTACAAAGGACATACAGTGGCTTACCTTCAGGAGGGAGGCTGCAACTCATTTTCCCTCAATCTCCTTTCCACCATATACAAAGCAAAAAAAATCCTTGCAGAAAGTAACTAACTAAATTTAATTTTATATTCATAATATATGAGCCAATTTAAAATTACTTATAAAGGAAAACTAATTGGAACAAGATGCAGTTCTGCTTTCAAAACATCACATATTTTAATACTCATCCTAAAGTTTCAGACACGCTAGAAATTAAGATTAAGAATGTCAGGCAGGTCCTGAGATCTGGTATTATTAGGAATACTAGAAATTTTATTTGTGTGCAGTTTATAATAGGATGCAATATTTAAAATAATTGTCAGCTATCTAATAAAGCTTACAGAATTCAATATTTTGGAAAAAACAAAGGAATTCTCAAATCTTTAGAAGGTTGGGGGAACGATTCTTTCCTTGAACTCAAGTTGACGCACAGATTACATACTAGAATACGCTGTACACTACACATGCTCAGAATGCACAGGTGAGAATAACTCTGGGGTAGAGCCCAAATTCCTGAAAAAGACAGAAACTTTTAAGTGAAAGCTTTAATGGAAGTATTAAAGAACAAAAAAAAATCTCAAAGGCTAAATTTAATCACATTATTTTGAAATGTGTCATATATAGAGATTTTACTTTCTTTAGAAAGGGTGACATTTTATGTGACATGTAAATGAAGTGTATGCTGTTGGAATATTTTTAGTAACATACGTATTTATTTTGTCTTCTGTCTTTCATGCATGTAGAGTTTTAGGCACCAGCGTAATAGACAGAGAACCAAGGCCTGTGCTGGACCTATTTAATAAGAACTCTTCTTGTTGAGAATGCTTCTATTAATAACATTCTCAGTAGAATATGGAATTACAGATGTCATTCTTCAGTCAAGCTGTTTGGGAGAGGTACAGAAAGAAAACTTCATGGTGGTGGTTTACTACCCATTGCAGTATGGCTCATGGAGTGAAATTAAGTGATCATACTTAGAACCTACAGCACTGAAGCAAACTAATTGACTCAAATAATCTATGCTAGTGTTTGTGCTCAGTATGAGAATCCTTTCACTTAAATTACCACCTTACACAATTTTCCACTACTCCCTTCACCCTCATGTATGCATCAAGCCTTTCCTTAACTGTGATAATGCTATCTGCTTCAACCACTCCATGTAACAGTGAAGGTTAGAGAAAAAGAGGAAGAGTCATTTAACATCAGAGACCTGTTAAAATATTTTGAGACACTATTGCAATTTTCTCCATTCCTTTCTTCTTGACATGTCAATGAATTTAATCAGCCCCTTGGCTAACTTGCTTGAGTCACAAGGAAGAATTCTCCCATCCTGATTCAAATATCCCAGTTGAGACTGATTAAACTCACTCTTTATTTGAAAGTGAGATTGAGACTTGGGTCATTCAATTGGATGCCTACTCCTTGCTTGTAGGCCACCCAAATATTTTTATACTTTAAGCAGTGTATATTGAAGTTCATTTCAATCTCTGAGGTCATGCACTTTTTGTTTTAGGAACTACAAGTTCAGTTAAAGTAAGTGAACTGCATACAGGGTTCAGTAGATATTCAAAACATTAACAGAAGAGTTGTCAAAATTCATAAATTAACCCAATTGAAATGTTTCTATTTGTTACTTCATGTTAACCTATAAGAACTGCAAGTTGTGCAAGGTAGTCAATTTGTCACTAGCAGAAAAATATGATATTGAATCACTCAACAATTTTCAGTAGGTAAGTAGGCGAGTTGGTTAATATACTAAATCTATTTAACATATTCAGAATAGAAATTTAACCAAATGCCATTTTTGCTTTTAAATTACAGATTTTGAAAAAGATAGCATTAAGGAGTCTAAATATATTGTGCAACATTAACATCTTTGACAACCATGGTTCAGATTTTTGTCTCTGGGTCGGATTAGTAGAGTCAGGAGATTTCCCAACTTGGTGAACTTTACCTTATAAAATGGCCACCAGCAGGTCACATTTTTGGCTGGAGGGGAGGGGGGGATGTGTGGGCTGAAATAGGAGTCGGGGCAGGCGACCCAGGAATGTGTGCAGAGGCTGCTGGGTGTGGAGGAGGGCTGGGCGCAAGGCTTGCCTTTGTGCTCCGCCCTGTTTAAATACATTTTAAAAAAACAAAAAACAACCCGCCAGCCCTCAATCCACCACACACTCCTTATGCCCATCCTTGCCAACTGATGCAAAACAATGTCCCCCCCATCCTCCTCCATGGTCCCTCACACGCCTATGCCAGCCATTGCCCCAAGACCACCTCCATGGTCCCCATACACCCTAAGCAAACCCATGCACCTCTACCACCCCATAGCCCTATGGCAACCTAGTGACAACTCATGCCCCTCACCCACCACCCTTTTTCCTTAGCCCCTAAATGACAACTCACCTAATATCCTTGAATAGTTCCTGGACAGCTTTGACAGTCCTTGGACAGCTGGACAGTTACTTGTCAGCTGGACAGCTCTTTGACAGTTCCTCAACAGTTCCAAAGAATGTGTGCGTAAAAGTGCATAATTATGTTCATTTTTAACAATCCCGGAAGGTGCCTTACCTCTCCCAAAGGGTGCCTTATCTTTCCCAAAGGTGTCCCAGGACCTTATCCAAAGGGGTACTTTACCTCTCCTGGCTATCCAAATGACTCCACCTTTCACACTCCTGGTCTTCCAAAATCCCACTTCAATGGAGGCAGTTGATGATTTAAATGGCCAGCCGCCACCACAGATCACACATGTGTGAACCTCAGCCCGTCTTCAGTTGCACCCCCGCGAAGATGGGAAATGCTGGTTATGGGGTGGGACTTAGAAATTTCAGCCATTTACGGGATTTTCACCATAGTGGATCTGGGCCTATAGTTTTGAACTAGATGTTTTTGTAGTATACAACATATAGCTATTTCCTACTCAGTAAAATATCAATTTTCAAATGTGATCTGCATCAAAAGACTGCATGGACAAATCTTCAGACACCGTCAACCTGCAAGGAGCTGCACATTGATGCAGGAGAAACCGCTTTCCAGGCACTTTTTCAGCTCTTGAAATGACTCCAAAAGATATCTTTGGCCAGAAGTTGCAGCATTGCAGACAGTATTATAACTTAGCAAAATATTCCTGATCAATCAGTAGCAGCATTTCCAGGAGTCAAGATATCCTTCATCAGCAAATAAATACCTGAAACAAACTCTGTCAGCAAACCACATTCGGTTTCCCTGTTAACAATTATTACTTCGGGATTCAACATCAGATTTCAGTACCAAAGAATATATATAGCAACTGTCCATTTCAAAAAAGAATGGTGAAAGTCCTAAAGCAGTTCAGTTTTTTCCCAACTGCAACATCATGAGTGACAGAAGAGTTCAATTCTTAAGCAACAATCCTTGCCACAGACGGTGCAGAGATAAATCCCAAGGCCAGAATGAAACCCCTGACAAGCTTTTCTCTTTCTTCTCTCCTAAACACCCCTCTTCAGCCTTTGGCTTCCCGATGTAGCACAAACCTCCTGTGTGGCTTGTTGTTAGCCAGCTTATGCTCCTCAAGTAAAAAGTTTCCAAGTCTCCCTCGTAAATGTCTTTAAACCGGAGGTTGGCTCAGCGCCCTTAAAGCATCTGTAAGTTCTCTATAAAGAAGGTCCCTAGGTATATGCCTATCATTTGTCTAATATAGATGACCAAACCACCAGAGAAATCTGTGGTTGAGAAAGGTTATCAGACTTGGCAACTTAGCTTTCTTAAGTACTTTGATGTCTGGAACTCTGCCTTCCAACTTTATAATTTAGGATATGGTGCATGTAGTGGATTTAGAAAGGGTTTAATCTTCTCTTGCCTGCTGTATGTCGTCCAGGTTTCACTGTCATACAGTGGTATAACCATAAAATATACTTGGTAGATCCCCATCAAAAATGGTCCCGAGCCTGTGTGGATGGGCAGCAGGACCATGAACAGAATTTCACCAGTGGTGGCCAATTAAGAGGCTGCTGCATGGACCACCATCTAATTGAGGATGGTGGTCCACCTTTCAGAGCTACTGGCCCAAACAGAGGACCAGCAGCTTGACAATGACACTGATAGAGGTAGCCGCTGCTGTGGTTGCAGGAAAAAGAATGTTAAGGCAGTTTTCTCTTTATTGTTCTGGGCCAGGCAGGCAGGCAGGCCCCAGTGATCAGAAAGGTGGACCCTCCAGTGGCAGAACAAGAGCCATGAGTGTGGCCATTGCCACTGGAGGCCCCTCTATGGGCCATGGGGCAGCCATAAAGGAAGGCCCCACCTCCAGGAACCTACTGAACACCCATATTGTTATATATTCTGGTCTCTCCAAGCAGTGGGGACCTATCCTGATGCCGGTAATATGCCTAATGGGCAGGGAGAGGCTGATAATTGCCCAATTAATTGGTTGTCTGTCTCTGGTCAGCTATGCTACTACCATTCCCACTTCTGGGGCTGTGGTGGTGGGAAGACATTGGGCCAACCCTCACCCTCCCAGCCCATCTCCAGAGGGCTCATACCTTGCTGTTCAATGTTAATTTACTATTATTCGTCACATGCTTGGTTCCCTGGTCACACTATTAGAAACATTTTTTATGCTTTCATGGGGTGTGGGCATCGCTGGCAAGGCATGCATTTGCTGCCCATCTCTAATTGCCCTTGTAATATGTGGCTTGTTAGGCAAGTTCAGGGGGCAGTTAAGAGTCAACCGCATTTCTGTGGGTCTGTAGTCACATGTAGGCCAGACTGGGTAAGAACAGCAGTTTTCTTTCCCTAAAGGGCATAACTAGATGAACTAGATGGGTTTTTGCAACAATTAACGGTAATTTCACGGTTACCAATACTGAGACTTGCTTTATGTTCCATATTTTTTTTATTAATTGAACTTAAATTCCATTAGGATTTGAAGCCATGTCCCCAGAGCATTCGCCTGGGTCTCTGGTGACATTACCTCTATGCCATCTCCCCATTTCAAAATTGTCTGGTTGATTATCAGTATTCTGGATTGTAGTAGAAACAAAAAGTGCTCCAAATATTCAACAGGTCTGGCAGCATCAGTGGAGAGAGAAAGGTTGAAATGGCAGAAAATGATCTGTTGATTATGAAGGCTGGTGGAGTGAAAAGAGAGGAACAGGGGTTCCCTATCTTGGTTGTGGGAGGGAGACGAAGGTTAAGTGCGGGACATGGTTCAGACATGTTTGAGGGCCTTGTCAACCATAGTAGGGAGGGGGAATATCAGAAGAACTCATGTGCAAGGTTGATTCATCAAGGCAGAGACAGAGTAATTGGGAGAATGGAATGGAATCCTAGTAGAGTGTGAGGAAGTGTAGTTGAGGTAGCCATGGGATTCAGTGGGCTTCTAATGAATGTTTGTAGATAGCCAATCCCCAGAAATGGAGACAAAGAAGTTGAGGAAGGGAAGGGAAGAGTCAGAGATGGTCTATGACCAGAATCTTACATCCCCCCAACACCCCGTGGCTTCTGAGGTGGTGGGGCGGGGCGGGGAGGCAGGGTGCGAGCGTGAAATTTCATGGATGGGATTCCCTCTGGGTTCCCAATCACTCCATCCTGGTAGCAATTTTACGCTAGGGTGGGCAGGGCCTTGGAAGAGAAGCTCGCCCTTGCCCTTGCAATTAAGGGTCTTTAATGGCCACATAAGGGCCTTTTCCCACCCAGCCTCAATTTTTAGGCTGGCAGAGAGATGACAGCTAGGTGGGGAAATGTGAAAATAAAGTAAGTTCAAACTCGGGTGAGGAGGAGGGTGCGTCCATCAGATGCCCCCTTCTGACCGGGGGCACACTCCCCTTGAGGCCCAGTGATCTCAGGGCCTCAACTCCCTACCCCGCCCCCAACCACGGCCTATCCCCCAAGACCCCGATCACCCCCTTGCAACCCTCAAGCCTTTCCTGCCCTCCCTCCTGCCACTTACCTGTCCTCCAGTTCCAGGGACTTAGTGTCAGGCAGCTCCCTGCAGTGCCTCTTCCAGCCACTACAGCGCTATGCCTGGAAGGATTGGAGAGCTGCTGGCAAATCTGACTGGCCAGCAGCTCTCCAAGGTGGGACTTCCTCCCGATTGAGGAGCGGAAGTCATGCCTTATGCCAATCAATGCTTGTTAGAGCATAATATGGCATCGGGGCTAGAACTCTTCGGATGATGGGGCCGAGTCCCTGCCATCCTGAAAATTCAGGGCTATGTGAAAGTGAGAGAATTTGGAAACAAAGTTGATCAAGTTTTCCAATTCAGGGTGAGATCAGGAAACACCACTGATACAGTTACCTCCATGACACCCTGGTCTACTCCTCAATCACCCCATCCCCTTCTCACGGCACTTTTCCATGCAAGAGCAGAGGATGTAACACCTGCTCCTTTATCTTCTCTCTCCTCACTGTGCAAGGCACCAAACGCTTCTTCCAGGTGAAGCAGCGATTCATGTGTGCTTCTTTCAATCTAGTATGCTGTATTTGCTCACAATGTGGCCTCTGCATTGGGGATACCAAATGCAGGGGTTGAATGTCGGTTTTGCAGAACACCTCCACTCAGTCCACAAGCATTACCCCGAACTTCCAGTGACCTGCCATTTTAATTATTCACCTTTCTCTCACACTGCCATCTCTGTCCTTGGCCTGCTACACTGTTCAAGTGAAGCTAATGTTTGCTTGAGGAACAGCACCTCTTCTTTCAACTATCACTTCACAGCCTTCCAGACTCAACACTGAGTTCAACAATTTCAGACCATAATCCCTGGGCCCTTCTTTGCATGTGTCACTTTTCTATTTAGTTTGGCTTTCAGACAGCAGCTGTAGGAACATCTTTGTTTCTTTGCTTCTTTTCTTGCCCCTTCAACATTTCCCTTCGCCTGATAAGACTAACTCTCTGTCATTTAATCTATTGTATATTCCACCCAATCACAGACCTTCCTTTTGTCCCTTTTCCCACCCATGCTCAAAACCTATTACATTCCTAACTTTTCTCAGTTCTGATGAAAGGTCATCACAGAATCACAGAATTGTTACGATGCAGGAGGAGGCCATTTGGCCCATTGTGTCTGCACCGACTCTCCAAATGAGCATTATGACTTAGTGCCATTCTCTTGCCTTTTCCCCATAACCTTGCACATTATTTCTATTTAAATAGCCATCTAATGCTCTCTTGAATGCTTCTGGGCAGGGAAAGGATCCAGAAGGGAAGAGTGGAACTGGTATTTGTACTAAACTATATTTAACAATGAAACAGTGTGATTCACAGAATGTATTCTGCTGCCTGATTCAGTAATTGGATATCCACCTATTAAACACAGGAAACCTTCCTGTGATGAGGGCTTTGTGGAGTACCAGTAGGTTTTTGTAATATACAGTCAATGTGCAGTGCTCCTTTATAATTAATTATCATTCATTTTCCCAATTCCATGGCAGCAAAGCATAGTGGCTACATCTGAAGATCTGAGTTGGTACTAGTAATAAAATCTCGTAATGGATAGAGCTGTTTACCCAGGAGAAGCTTACTAATAACACTGTAAAATGACTGATATAACAAGGCATTATCAGGGGAAGTGGAAAGTCTTGGCACATACATACTGATGATGTTAAGCCCCAAATATCAATGTTCCCTGTAAGCTGCTTGGCAGCATAGCAACCCAAAAGTTCCTATGCAGGCCATGTGCAAGTCAACTCCTTTAAGTTACTGTGCTGTGCAGTTCAAAACAATTTAAAGGGCCCACTAACCAAATCACCTGCAAAAACGTGAAAAAATTAGAAGCAATGGTGCCCAGTAGTCGATATTTTTTAGGATATAATACATTCTGATATTACAACCTGGTACTTGGCCACAGGAAGTAATTAACTCTTAACTGTAAAATCCATCCTGCACTCGCAAAGGTCATAATTAGCTTTTACCATGCCAATAGAATGTGAAATACATTGCATATAAAGAGCCAAGAAGGCCTGGGTAAAGCATCCCTGCTTCTAAGCCAGAAACTCCAGATTCAAAGCCAACTCCAGGACTTGATGGCCAAGGAAGATGTGTTCATAACGCAGTCCAAACAGGTTGAATACCAACTTGTAAATCCTTCCAGTACGTCTATGGCAGGTGGTAAGAGTGAGAGAGTCTCCCAGTCGGCCATGTTTGACGTGGAGTAGCACCCCACAGGCTGTGGCCTCTGGCGACAGGCTCCAACCTGTTCCAGGAAAAATTAGCCATGGAAACAGACATAACCACATGCTTTATCTTACACAGACAGAGGAAATAAATAAAGGTAAAAATATACAGAAGAACCTGAATCAGCCTGTCTGATCTCAAAGTGCAACTATATCAAAACCAAGTTTGCAGCCTTCTGTCAATGATAGCAGTCTTTCTAGGCCTTCCATTGATCATTTGACATATTATTGAACATTCTCCTCACAAGTCAACTGGCCAGTTTTAAAATAGCTGGGTGTGATTTCTCCCGAATATCTTAAGTGTTAAAGATACTCTGAAGTGACCAAGATGGAGTCTTAAGCATGCGTTTACTGCAAGATGCCATCTTAAAAGAATTGAAAGACTGACAAGAGGATCCTTAAGGGACTGCTTGCCAGTTAAATTGTCTGCAAGTACTTATTAAGGAGGCTGCACAGCAAATTGGTAGAAAATGCTTGACATAATCTCCTCTGTTTACCGTGACCAGCTGAATGGGAGTAAACAAGATGTTGCAGAAAATTTCGAGCAAGACTTGAAGGTATGCCACCTGTTCTTATACTGCTGGAGGTTTGAAATACTTCTGGACATTTTCTGCTATACTTTGTCAAGGCTTCATCAATAGTCTTCACATTTATTCTGGAAATTCTTTTAAGACCTCTCTTAAAAAGAGCATGCTGTGCTAATCTACCTTACTGATCACCTTATAGGAACCACCATGAGAACTGGAGTGCTTGGTGTTTGGAATCTTGCTATCGGGTTCCCCCTTGGTCTACAGGAGAAGTGGGAGATGGAATAACAGCATCAGCTGCTACAGAAGAGAGGGATAGAATGACAAGGTGAAATCCTTCCTGCCCTGATCCTCCTCCACCAGGACCGACAACAGTGCAACATTCGAGAACCTGTGTGTCTTCTCACTAGGTCCCTGAGCTGTCCAGAAACATGTCACTGTGTGCTATCCGGCACGCTCTTTACCTTCATTGAGAAAGTGAATGCATGGAATCCACATTAGGGCGGAATTTAATCTGATCTCGGTAGCGGGCTGGGGGGCAGGGGGTGCCATAGAATTAGATGGGAAGAAGGGGGTGGAATGCCTTCTGAACTCTCAAATTCAGTCAGAAGTCAATTGCCGCTTAAGGGCTTTAACCCTTGCTGCTGATATTCTACCGGTGGTGTATGGCGGTGGTTGGAGGGGGATTGGGGTGGGCATACACCACATGGGGAGCCAGACCATTAATAGTTGGCTGCAATCCCAGTATTGATCACCACTCCACAGAAGAGCTGCTGACCCTCTGATTTTGCTTCCAGACATGTCTGCAAGAGGACTGGACATGGCTTTCCTTCCACTGTGTGGGCCACCTTCAATGCTATTATATTCAGCCCATAAGAAAATTGTGCCTAATCAGTGCTCAGGGGTTTTCCCATTGGTGGCCAATATAGAACCTCCGGGCAAGTTCTAATTATAGCAAGCAGCAATTGGGACCAAAATTGCATGATAAAAGCAAATTTTTAAACAAGCTTATCTTTGCACAATGTCCATTTAACACCTGTTTTCACCTTTTCAACAAAATAAACTCTGCAATTTTTAACCTAAAAAGTGAATTGGAGCAGATAATTTTGAATTTACCTTTTCTTGGATAATTTTCATGTTGGGACAAGCAGCCTATCCCTAAGCAGGACCAATTAGTGATTAGGGCTGCTGTTGGACTCTCAGCATGATACCTATTGATGATGGTGACCATCATACTCAAACACAAAAAGAACGCTAAAGCAAAGGTTCAGTTTTGCATGCCTACCCACCCCCAACCAACACCCCCCCATCCCCGGCAATATGGAAAAGGATCAAGGTTCTGGAGGCCAAGACATTTTAAAAGCCAACAGACCTGCAGAGCATGCTGAGGGTGATTGTCAACCACCTAATGCTGTCTCTACAATGAATTTAGTTCAGGCCTTTTACTCCTAGCATTGCTCAACTAAGAACTAGCTCCAAGGCTGCAGCACCTGTCTATTTGTATTGTAGTAGAGTCATTTCAGTCTACTGAACTTGGTATGATGTCCATTCTCATTCTTCTGCCAACTCACAATCTACTTCCCAAACTTGCACTCTCCAGCTCATCACCCAAAGTGCAGCCCCATGTACACTACCTGACACATGGCCACTCCCCAAAAACATTAATTATCACATAAACACTTCACCTATCTGTCACAAATGTAATTACCGTTAATTGAGCTACAAGGCACTTCCAAATCAAAGTCACTAGTGACTCCTGGTCTGCAAGTAGTTCTGCCACATGGCAGAAAATCTGGAGACTTTTCCAAAGCAAATTAAATACCTCTGTGAACCATTATAAACTTGTAATAAACCAGTTATCACCTATGACATTACATGTCTAGCCTGTTTCAAGGATGGATATAATTGGGCCGGGGCACTCAAATATAATGCAGACACCATCTTAAAGTCATTCATTCTGCTTACGTTTTTATATTTCCACTCTAAATTCCAACGCCCATACTTATAATGGGATACCAACATATGCTAGTATATCTTCCAAGGCACTGCTTGGAAGTGTGAGTCTGAAGAAAGCATGTCTTTTCTCCCAATGGTTTACCCGATTATTTCCTACCTTTTCCATTCCTGGGATTGAATTTTCGCTTGCGCATTGGGTACGAAGAGTTGGGAAATTCCTGACTCTGCAAACCCGACCTGCGAGAAAGTGCCTTGAATGGTCAGATTTTCATTCCTGGAGGACAGGTGCTAGCTGGATTCAGGCCTGCTGTCCCCAGAAGCAATGTGGAGGCAACCACAGAGCCTGCTTGGTGCTGAGGCGGATTGGTTAAAAGGACCACCTCGATGCTCTGGGACTTTGTCCCAATTGCAATAAAACCAATTAAGTAAAAAACAGTTCTCTAGTCCTCACCCCTCACACACTCCCCATGCCCCGTTCATGCCATCTCATGCCTCTAAACCCACCCTCTATGGCCCCATACCCTCCATGCCAAACTATGCCCTCTACCCACTTCCATGGCCCCCCATTCTCCCAGCCAACTTAGTGCCCTCATGACAACCCATGCTCCCACACCCACCACCCTTTGGCCTTACACCCTCTCTGTCAACTCACCCAGTATTCGCCATGGGCAGATCTCAGTGGTCATGGTGAGATGAAATAAAATACAGTTCTAAGTATCTATTACAGACTTCGCTATATTCAACTCTCATTGATAAAAGCCCATTATAAACAAACATTTCTTTCAAATACTTAGTCACTTATAAAGACAAACATTTGTATTCATAGCCCCACAAAGACAATTAATCTCTTTATAACCACAGAGCTGTCAATCAAATTGTGAACTTACAGCAACCCCACCCCCTAATTGTGATAATTACAGGTTGTAGAAACAGTCAATCAACACTAACCCAAAAATGATAAACTTCATGCTTACGTCAACAAACATCTATTGAATTTGCATGCACTAATTTTTTCCAACTGAGAGTACTACAGGCTGTTTTTTTTAATTTAAAGGGCAGGGGATTTAAATGACTTAACAACTTGGCAGTTCCACAGAGCTTATCCACCCTTTATGCATAGCAATGCCTGCTGTTAACAATCCCAAAGGGGTACCTGAACCTCTCAAGAAAGGTACTTGGACCTCTCTGAAAGGGTATCTAAGCTCTTCAAAAGGTTGTGCTGACCTCTCTAAAAGTGTACCTAAGCTCTCCAAATGGGTACCTGACCTCTCCAGAGTACTCTGGTAGGGTTAGAGCTTTTCCTCAAATGGTATCCTTATTTAAGGAAAGATGTAAATACATTAGAAGCAGTTCAGTAAAGGTTTACTTGACTAATACCAGGGATGGGCGGGTTGTCTTAAGAGGAAAGGTTGCATAGGTTAAGCCTGTATCTACTGGAGTTTAGAAGAGTAAAGGTGACATTGATGGAAACCTTTAAAGATCCTGAGGGGTCTTGACAGAGTGGATGTGGAGAAGATGTTTCCTCTTGTGGAAGAATCTAGAACTAGATGTCATGGTTCAAAAATATGGAGTCGCTCATTTAAGACAGGGATGAGGAGAAATTTTTTCTCTTAGAGAGTCATGAGCCGTTAGAATTCTCTTCCTCAAAAGACAGTGGAAGCAGAGTCTTTGAATATTTTTAAGCTGGAGATAAATAGATTCTTGATTAATAAGGGGGTGAAAGGTTCTTAGGGGTAGGCAGGAGGTTACAATCAGATCAGCCATGATCTTATTGAATGGCAGAGCAGGCCTGAAAGGCGAGTGGCCTACTCCTGTTCTTATCTTATATGTTCGTATGTCTAAAGACTGTAAGTCGTATTTGAGAAACCTTGGTGATGAAAATTGCTTCTGAGTCAAAGCAACTACAATTTTAAATGTGCAGCTGCCTCGGTGATCTGCGGATGTGTGAAATACCTCTCTTCCCTGCTCCCTCCCTGCCTCCACGAACCCACGGCAAGAATGGTAGGTGCTGGCTTTGGGGGCAGGACTTCCAGGATCAGGGCCCTGGCACCATTTTGGCTAAGGCCCTTCCAACTTGCCGAAAATTTAGGCCCTGCTCTTTTATTGGCCCTGTTACCATGCTCTGTTTCCTTGCTACACATAACATTCGTCACCTGAGGTTTCAACATTAGAGGCCCCTCAGGCTGAGGTGAGTTCACTTCTGATTTGATGGCACTATGGAGGTATTTGAGGAGAAAAGTAATGTATGCTTGGTTTTGGTCATGGGTCTCTCACTCAAGAAATACCATCTCTAAGGTAGAGTAAGAGTACAAGAGACAGAAGAAAAAGCCGTGTCATAGAAACAGAGCCCAACAGAGGTCAAGCTGAGACTAGAAGGGAAAAAGTGTCCATTGCTGACCATAAATTTAAACTCTCCAAATTCCTAGGCTGTCTTTATTCTCATTAGAATAAGATAGCTAGCAAACAACATCTCACTCAAATAATCACTTTTGGCCAATCAGCTAACGGAGATGCGACTCACTTTTTAAAAATGTAGGTTACACAAGGAGATAATTGGTTCACATTGGCATCATATTATTAAATGTCTTTACTTTAGATACATTTATTGGTGAAATGATTGCCACTAAGCCATTGGTGAATAGATTGTGCTGAAGCAGGCGAGGGCTTTTGTTTTATGAAGCGTATTTACTCCCTCAGCACCTCTTTCCCCAAATATTAATACTTCCTTAAAACTCTTCCAGCGTTAAATAATGAAAAACTGCATCTGATTTTAATCACAATTGTATTTTCATTTATTAAAATGTATTTTTTCACATTGACAACAATAATGATTCCTTAAACTCTGTATACAGAGTCGCATTAAAAGAAAAAGAAATCTAAGAGCAGTTGCTTGTAGGCTAGTGCAAAGACACAGTATAGATCGGGAAGGGGGCAAATCTTACTCAATAGGGCATTCTTCAATTCCCAAGGCACTCATAAACAACTCATAGAACTGATGACCTTTTCAGAGCTATCCAGGAAAATACCTAACCATGTAAAAATGCCTGTCTAATTTATTGATTCATTCTGGACCATCATGAGAAACTCTTGAGGCCTGCAGTTCCTTACCCCGAGGCATTGTGGCCATATTTGACATTTACTGAAAGTGCCTGACTACATGGAGGCCCTTGGTACCCGCTGGTGCAATTCTCTAGCACAATGTTTATCTTGGATCAGCCTTCCAGCCAACTGTTTGTAATTGACCCTCTACAGGGACAAGTTAGGATATGAACATGAACGTTTTTTTCTTAAACTCTATCAGTATTTATTTCCAGCCCCCTTCATTCCCATCCACTTTGGCTATGAACCAAGCCGCTGTCATGATGCAAAGCAGTTTTAAAAGCAGCTCCTGAAAAAGTTCAGGCTCTCAGCTTGTGAAGCCATGCAACGTCTGTGCTTACAATAGTTACCTTTCCACCTTGTATGACAGAAAGCACACCTAATTATTACATCACTAATTTCTACAAGCAAAATGTCAAACTGACATTTATCTCCAGTTCAGTCATCAGTCAATTTGACATACAAAGCACATACACAATCACTAAATTAAAACTGCGGATGTGCAAACTTTCAAAGGTTCTCTTCCCAAGGGCAAGTATTACCAGATCCACATTTACCAAATTCAGCACCACATTCAGACTTACTTTCAATTCTCTGGACAAGGAAAGTTAAGACTGACTCAGTAAATTCGTCTTAATTTAGAGAATATGAAGACTTTCACATGGAACACACCGGGATTTAATCATACCAAATCTAAATAATGCTCACAAAAAAACCTCCTCTGTTACCCAAGCATTGTTTGTTTTTCTTTAACTTTCAATTTGAACGGCACAATTAGTGTACGTTTTGATTCTGATTTTCAGCTTTCTGATTAAAACTGGCACAAATCCCTGGGTCTTCAGGATTAATCCAAGTAAGCATCAAGTTTTACTGAAAACAAGCTAACTTTGTCTCCTTCTGGTAATATGGATTAAGATGGAAATACTGGCAGCTGACGGCACTTTTTTTCTTAAAAGCAAGCCAATCTGACATAAAAAAAATTAAGCAAGTAAATTAGCCTGAAGATCTGCATATGCTTAAAATAATAGGATTGGCAAGCCAATCAGCCATTGAAAAGGGAGGCTTGGCTGAGCTTCCAATTACAACACTGTAAAGTTGGCTTCTGTAAGCCTTCTGAGGTTGTCTGTACTATATATTTTCATTTGCAAATATTCCTAGTTATGGGTAAAGCCGTAGTGGAATTACAATTAATTGGATAAATTCCACAAGAAACTACAGTTTATTAGATTTTAAAGATAGAGCATTATTTCTTTTATTACAAAAGCAAAATGTTTACTTATGTTCATTCTAAATTAAGGTCATAAAAACAAATTGGACCATTGCCAATTTGTAGTAAGGCCTGTCCATACAGGTCCAATTTACTCTCTCTAAAAGGAAAACAAATCTTTTGTTTAAAGGAGGAGTGTGCCTTTTCATTTTCCTTTTTCTAATGTTAATGTATCCCTATTACTTATGAAGGCTTCTTAAATTTCATATTGAAATAATTAGGGAATCAATTTTCAAATTCAGCCAGTCCCACCTTATTTTGCCTGGTCTCCAGGTCAACTAGAGCAACAGACATGATCGTGAGTCTGCTACATCTGTCACCGTACCATACGCTGTCTGGGAAATGGGGTCATGCTGCAGGTGGGCAGGAATATACAGCTGCAGTCTATGCAGCCCACCCATGTGCAAATGTGGCAGCTTAGCAGGTACTAGTATTTGTGCTTTTCCACATTCAATTAGTCAGTTAGGAATAAAGAGCTCCTACATTTTTGCTTATTGTTGGTAGAACTGCAGGATCAGTAATCCTACTATCAGAACTACCAAATTAAAACATAAGTTGAATACTTGCTGCTGTCACCAGCTTTAATATAGTACTTAACTGGATATCAGGATCCAGGGGGAAATCCATTCTGCCACAGGTGTAACTTCAACAGATAGTGCAAATAACATTTCTCTAGGAAATGAAATATATCCAAACCATCATGATCAAGGAATTTCAGGTGGGTTGAGTCATTGTTATCTTTCTCAATTCTCCTCTGCAATTGGCCTCAATATCACATCACAAAAGCATCCCTACTACAGTAATGAGATATTTCCTTCAACTTCAAATATTTTAGACATTCTGACACTTGAAGCATTAAAAATTTATAAGGGGGAGGTATTAGATAAGCTGCCTGTACTTAAAGTTGATAAGGCACCAGGACTGGATGAGATGCATATAAGAATACTGAGGGAAGTGAGAGTGGAAATTGCCAAGGCACTGGCCATAATTTGCCAGTCTTCCTTAGCCTCAGGGGTGTGCCAGAGGACTGGAGAGTTGCAAATGTTAGACCCTTATTCGAGAAAGGGAGTAAGGATAAGCCCAACAACTACAAGCCAGTCAATTTAACTTTGGTGGTGGGGAAGCTTCCAGGAACAACAACTCAGGACAAAATTAATAGTCACTAAGATAAAAGCAAAAGACTGCAGATGCTGGAAATCTGAAATAAAAACATAAAATGCTGGTAAATCAATAGTCACATGGGTAATAGCAGGTTACTTAAGGAAATCCAGCACAGATTTGTTAAGGGCAAATCGTGTTCAACTAAGTTGCTGGAGTTTTTTGATGAGATAACAGAGAGTGAGAGTTGGTAAGGTAACAGAAAGGGTGAGGTTTGATGAAGGCAATGCTGTTGATCTGGTGTACATGGACTTCCAGTAGCATTTGACACAGTGATGCACAACAGACTTGGAATAAAAGGGACAGTAGCAAAATGAATACAAAATTGACTAAGTGACAGGAAACAGAGAGTAATAGTTAATGGTTGTTTTCAGAATGGAGGAAGGCTTGTAGTGGAGTTCTCCAGGGGTTGTTGTTGGGACCCTTACTTTTCATAACATAGATGAATGACCTAGACCTTGGTTTACAGGGCAAAATTTCAAATTTGCAGATGATATAAAATTTGAGTAATGTGGAATTTCAGCATATAGATTGTACAAATGTTAATAAACAAGTTTCCTTTATTCCACCAGCATCAAAACTATATAAACTTTCAAGGGAAATGTAACTCCAAGAAACAAACTATTTACAAAGAACATTCACCACTGATGCTCCTGACATCTATTCTATTTGGGGCCTTGGCTCCTCAACGCAGTGATTCACCAGGCTTGATCCGCTGCCCAATTCCTGGCTGCAGTTCTGCTCCCCTCTCTCTCCATGAGGCTTGTCAGACTCAGGAGTGCTGCCAATCGGACTGACTAGGTCTCCAACTCCCCTTCTTGGCTCCTAAACCATCCTCAAAGAATTCAAGCTGCCCTAGGCTCCTGCCACTTACAAGTCCTAAACTTGTCCTAGCTGCTTTTTCCCTCGCCTCATCTGTCTCTGCCCCTCAGCCTATCAAAGGACAGCAAGGAGTGGATTTGTGCTTACTACGTATCAATCTGTTTCTCCTGCCTCTTCAGCCTGAGATTTACATCCTTGTCTGTGCCGACAGTCATCTCCCTGATGGTGGCCTTTTTCCTGGTCTTAGGAGCCCAATCCTGCCGCATGATCCGGATGATGCAATCTCACATGTCAAAGGAGGACAATCAGGGTTTGTCACTGTTAAGTCTCCTCAACTCCCTATGGACATCTTCATCCATCACTGCTTCAGTTAGACATTTTTCAGCTGCATGTCCCTGGTTGATCTGAAGGAGTGATCCAGGAGGACAATGCATTCAAAACACTTCACCAGCTCCAGGGATGCGGAGACCGGGTCCTCCCCTTTGACTTTCTTGTACGCATAAAACTTCTGCTGCAGCCGTGAAAGGCTACTGCTGTCCCCAAAATTACTTGCTAGGTCTTCACGGACTTCTTTGAACATCTGCGCCCCTCCCCAGTATTTTCTGGTGTGCTTTCCCGCACAGATCACTATTACTGCCTTCTCCCTCTTACTGATGCCCCTGGATGCCATGACTTAACTGTGTGTCCTTGATCCAGGCCTTGGCTTCCAGGTCTTCCCCCAAATCTGATCAGCTTCCTACCTGTTGAAAGGTAGGATATTCACGTTCGGACATTCTGTTCTTCCCCACTATGCTAAAAGAGGGCACACTAGGAGCCTCTTTCTGGTCACTGCTTTGACCCTCAGCTTCATTCTCTGAAGTCTCTGCCTCTGCTAGAGCTGCAGCTTCTTCGGCCTCCCTCGGTGATAAGGCCAGTTTCAGTCCTTTCACCATCTGCCTCAATCTCGGCTAGGCGCCTCGCAATTTTGTCCACCATGACCTAATGCCTGTGCTGTGGAATCCTACTTCTGACACCAAAAAGTAATGTAGTATTTAGGTACATGGACTGCATGAAGATTAAACAAACAAGGTGCCTTTATTCCACCAGCATCAAAACTGTGTAAACTTTCAAGGGAAATGTAACTCCAAGGAACAAACTATTTACAGAGAATATTCACTGCCAGTGCCCCAGATCTCTGCCCTATTCAGGGCCTCGGTTCTTCAATGCAGTGACTCACCTGGCTTGTTTCTGCTGCCCAACTCCTGGCTGCGGTGCTGCTCCCCTCTCTCCATGAGGCTTCTCAGACTCAGGGGTGCTGCCAGTTGGATTGACTAGGTCTCCAACTCCCCTTCCTGGCTCCTTAGCCCCCCTCAGGGGATTGAAGCTTCCCTAGGCTCCTGTCACACTGCCATTCACATGTCCTAGCCTTGTCCTTGCGACTTTCTCCCTCACCTCATGGCATCTGGCTCCACCCCTCAGCCTTTCAAATATAATGCAAGGAGGGGCCTATAGGAGCTGACCAGTTCCTCTGCTCAATGCTCTCCCCCACCATTACTGCCAGAGACCCCGATACACTTGGAAGCATGGTGGGGATAGTGTAGAACTTCAAAAAGACATAGACAGATTGGTGGAATGGGTGGAGACGTGGCAGATGAAATTAAATGCACAAAAGTGCAAAGTGATTCATTTTGGTAGGAAGAACATGGACGGTCAATATAAAATAAAGGTCACAATTCTGAAGGGCACGCAGGAGCAGAGGACCTTGTGTGTATACTTGCATAAGTAATTGAAGGTGGAAATGGTGAGACAGTGGTGAATCAAACATACAGCATCCTAGGCTTTATTAATAACAACATGGAGTACAAAAGCAAAGAGGGTATGCTATCTTGTATAAAGCACTGGTTCGGCCTCAACTTGGTGCCACAAGTTAGGAAAGAAAGCATTAGAGAGAGTGACAAGAATGGTTCCAGGGTTTTGTAGATAGATTGAAGTATTTGGGACTATTTTTCTTGGAGAAGAGCAAGTTGAGAGGAAATTTGATGAAGGTATTCAAACTCATGAGAGATCTGGACAGAGTAGACAAGGAGAAGCTGTTCCCATTTATGGAAAGATCAAGTACCAGAGGGCACAGATTAATTTATTTGGCAGAAGATGCAGTGGAGACATGAGGAAAGGCTTCTTCATGTAGCAAATGGTTAGGATCTGGAATACACTGAGAGTGTGGCGGAGGCAGGTTCAATCAAGGCATTCAAGAGGGAATGGGATTATTATCAGGAAAGGATGAATGTGCCAGAGTTGCGGAGAGAATGCCGGGTAATTGCACTGGATGTTTTGCTCACTCGGCGAGCCACCGCAAATAGAAGGGCTGAATGGCCTCCTTCTGTGCTGTAAAAATTCTGTGATTCTGTGAGCTTACAGGTTTTTTCCTGCACCACAAAAGATGATGTCAGGTTTCTTGGCAATCCCACTTTAAATAGCCCTTTTCTCTCTGTTCATAGCTCTTTGGACACTAGTTTGGACTCAGCTTCAGCATGAAGGCAACAACTTTCAACTGGGCAAGTCAGTCAAATCCAGTTTGTACTTGGACATCATTACCATACGTGGCCAGCACAGGCCAACCTTAAACAAACTGCCAGATCACACAAAGGGCAGCAAATTTGGTGTTTGCGGCATAAATTTGGCTGGATTCAAAAAAGGGAAATTTTCATAGATTATAGAAACTGCAGCATAGGTTAAGACTATTCAGCCCCTGATGCCTGTGCTGCTGCTGTCACCTGTCATGTTGTTCTCCAAGATCCTTTATATTCATTGTTTTCAAATATTTATGCCATTCCCTTTTAAATGATGTTCTAGTCTCTACCTCAATAGTCACTTGTCGTGAAGCATCCCACAGACTCATTGCCCTCAGTTCAAGAATCTTCCTTTGCCTTTCTTCCTTGGCTCTTCTCATAAGTATCAGTGGTCTCCAACCCCTGACTTCCCATTCACAAACCAGTGAAGTAAAGGCTCCAGGTTTCAATTATAGTGGCACTCGCACTCACTACATTGCTGCTGCTTCTCCTTGCTCAGTAGGAAGTGCTGGGCCCCCATTCCCCCATCTCCCTCTCTCCTCGTTAAATATAATCTGTTTATACATAATTGGCACAATAAAAGTATTCATAGAATTTTACATTTGTGTGATTGTCTGTTCACTGCTAGTTTGAATACAAGTGTAGAATTAGACCAGTGATGCATATGGGGAATTGTTTGGAAACTAAGGGAGAAAACAAGATTAAGCAATTGGTTTTGGAGAGGTTGGTACTAGATGAAGGTTGGGACACCTGAAAGTGATGAAAAATTAGATGATTCAATCAAGATGAAAAGAGTAAGATAACTTAGTTAAGATACAGGAAATGGTGGGGCTTGACCTAAATAGCCAAGTGGTTATGGTACTGGGTTTGTAACCCCCAGATCAAGAGTTCAAATCTCACAATGGCAAAACTATGAAACAATGTAACTTCATCTGAAACAGATGGAAACAGGTTTACTCAAAAGAGTATCAAGAGTTCATATCTCACAATGGGAAACAATGTAACTTCATCTGAATAAACACGGAAAACGGGTTTGTACTCGAAAGAGTTACAGGAAATAGTGGGCTTGGCCTAAATAGCCAAGTGGTTATGGTACTGGGATTGTAACCCCAAGATCAAGAGTTCAAATCTCACCATGACAAACTATGAAACAATGTAACTTCATCTGAATAGGAGCAGATGGAAACGTGTTTGTAGTTGAAAGAGTTACAGGAAATGGTGAATGGATAAATAAAAGTGTAATTTTAAGAACTGGGTACGACAGTCTAAGTATGATTCAGGGCCTGAAGGTTTTTTTTAAAAGCACAAAATCAGGATTAGGTTTAAAATGACATAAAATGCATTGTTGCATTCTGCTATCTTCCTTTTGTCATGCCCAGTAACAAGATCATGTTCCTAACTTTCAAGATATGGACTTCAGGCAATGTGACTTTTTCAAATTGACTTTAAAAAGTAGACAATGTGGCAAGGATGGCTGCCGAGAGTCAGGTGACTTCTATAATTTCTGCACAGACAGATAATTGCCTCAAGTCTTCAGAAAGTTCTTTATATCAATGACTGTGGTGGGATGCCCTCCCTTGAGTAGACATGCAGGAGGTGAAACCACTTGTGGAATTTACAGCCCCGTTGCCTGTGTATTTAGGAGAACTCAAAATCAATAGCCCCTCAGATGCAGTGTCTGCAAGCTCCACTCTTAACAAAGAAGTAAAGAGAAACCAGTTTATCACAAACAGGTGTGAGCAGCCATCATTAAATCCCAATTGTGCAGCAACGGCTTCTAACTTTGAATTGTTCATGTGGACAACAAAAGTAATGATCATGTGGTTACATGATCGAAAATTACTTCAGATAACAAACCTTATTACTCCAAGAACCAGGCAAAGACAGATCAGTCTGGAAACCATTAGGGCCTGAGGGAGCATTCTTCCAACCAGAAGAAAAGAATCCTGCCTAACAGCCGGTCAACTCAGGCAGTATGATGTGGGCTAATTCATTTTCACCTTCAAAGATTTGTCTCTGCAGAAACTCGTCCATATCCTCATCTAGAAAACCCAGAGACTTCCAACATCCATTCAACTCCAAAGAATCATGAAAGATAAAGTATCTAGGCTTGCATTGTATACACCTTAAAGGACCATTTAGCCATATGACTTTCTTCTTGTTCTTCTATTAAAATCTAGCTGCATGCTTCATTCTCTGCAATCTATGCCTACTTGTCTGTATGGATGAGGGAGTGAGTGTTTTTTGTCACGTTTGCATTTCAGTGTGTTGGTATCTTTTCTTCTGATCTAAATGTACACAAAAGCCAGTGTCATGTCTATTACTAAAAGTCACAACACTCACAGAATCACACATTGCAGAAGAGGCCCTTCAGCCCATCGAATCTGCACCGACACGTGACAAACACCTGACCTACCTACCTAATCCCATTTACCAGCACTTGGCCCATAGCCTTGAATGTTATGACGTGCCAAGTGATCATCCAGGTACTTTTTAAAGGATGTGAGGCAACCTGCCTCCACCACCCTCCCAGGCTGCACATTCCAGACCATCACCACCCTCTGGGTAAAAAAAATTTTCCTCACACACATCCCCCCTAAACCTACTGCCCCTCACCTTGAACTTGTGTCCCCTCGTGAGTGACCCTTCAACTAACGGGAACAGCTGCTCCCTATCCACCCTATCCATGCCCCTCATAATCTTGTACATCTCGATCAGGCCGCCTCTCTGTCTTCTCTGCTCCAACGAAAACAACCCAAATCTATCCAACCTCTCTTCATAACTTCAATGTTTCATCCCAAGCAACATCCTGGTGAATCTCCTTTGCACCCCCTGTAGTGCAATCACATCCTTCCTATAATGTGGCGACCAGAGCTGCACACTCAAAAGGTTTAAAACACTCCCCCTAAAACACTCATCTTGTTGCAAAAAATACCTTGTTGAGAGGTGAAGAGGAAGGGGAAATGTTATCTCACCATCTCTCTTTTGTCCATAACACCTTCTGTAGAGATAAGAAATTGTAATGGGAAAAGTTGACCAATTGCATAGACAAAAGATTTTTTAGTATATTACTAGTAGATCTCATGAGACAATTGTTCACACTGAATCAGGTCTTGCTGTTTTATAAAGCGGTGTTTGTGATTTGTAGAGGATAAAACAGTCTGTGGACTGAATAAGATGGCCCCATGCTGATGGCGGTTTCCATATCCAGAAGTCAGTGGCCTTCCAACTTCCTGGCCCACCATAGTTTCATGCCTGATAATATGCTAATTGCTGCCAATAGGTGGCAAGGGAAGGTTACAGACCATCAGCCTGCCCAATGTGTGCTGGAGGACAGGACGTCCAGTCTTGGAGGCTGCAGACCGTGACCCGCAACAAGGTCATGGCCAGCTCTTTAAAGAACCCACTGGCATGGATCAGTGCCAGGGGACCTGTCATATGCTCATTGAACTTAAAAAACTGTGTATTGTGAAAGTTTCTGAGTTTTTCAGTCTATCCAGGTATGTCTATTTTCATTTGAGCTTATGTCTGCCAACCATCTCAATCTTCATGGTGGCAAAATTTTCATAAGTCAACAAGTCCTGACCTGTGGAGGTTGAGGAGTTGTACATTAGTGACATTTTTCCATGCATAGATGTATGCGCCATTGGAGCATGGAGTGAGCGCTCCAAAAGGGGCAAAGCTGCCTTTGGTGCTCTCCTGCGTGCAGTTGGGTTAGACATGATCAGCTAATTCCGACACTGGGAAGAGGAGGAAGCCCAGGCAGACTCATGCTCCATGGCCGACGAGGTCAACAGTGTTGATGTTGTGAGGAGGACCTTTTCCCAGTGCCACAAAAAGCTCAATGACCTCATGAGGTTAGCAATGGTGAGTATGGCATCAGTATGAGCAATAGCAATCCACTGTGATACAGGTCTTGCAAGCGCATGCAGTAGGTATTTGAGATTAGCTGTTCATGTTATGATGGCAGATCAAAGCCCTGAATTACTTACAGGTATATTGAATGTTTTATGTAAGACTTGTGAGTATTTTTTTAAAACTACCTAGAAGCAAAAGCTGGCTGAGACTGCAAAATAACCACTTGCTGGAAAATTCCAATGTGAATTACACTTGACCAACTAGTCCAGAGAACAGGATGTTGCACCTCAAAAGGTGTCAAGGCCTACTTCACACACAGATGCATCAAAGGAAAAGTTGCATTGCCAAAACTGAACTGTAATCTCCTGTGGTTGCAGGGATAATGAAGGCTCATTACCATCTCAGCAGAAAACATCTTCTATGAGCCATATCCCAGACTGTGGACATGATGTGAGTTGAAAGAAAGCAATTTCTGGGCGAAAGACATGTTTGTTTTTTTCCCTTCCAGGAATACACATGAAAATGGGTTAAAAGCCAAATGCAACCCTGGTCTCTCCATGCTGGTTTTGGTGTTCCAGGCCTGTAAAGGTCACAGCTAAAGAACATCAACTGGGCATCCCTGTGCTTGCAGGTAAAAAAATCCTCTCTCTCTGATTGCTGGAAGTATGTCACAAGTCAGCAAAACCACAGTCGAAAAGGAAACAGGACAACTCTTTTCAGCTAACCAGGAGAACCAAGAATCTCTAAACCCACTGCTCAACTGCCAAAGTCAGCTCTACTGGAGTCATCCAACTTAACGGCTGCAATATTCCACCATCTAGTCCTCATGCACAAATCAAAGATTGATTTGTATATCTATTTATTTCTGAACTCACTTCTCATTTCTAATCCATATGTCGCATTTTTATTATTTTTACTCGTGTTTTATTAACTAATAAACTCACTCTTTTTTTGACTCAAGAAAGCCTGGTTAAATTGGCTTCTTGTAAAACATAAATACATTTGGACTGGGAAAAGGTGTCCATGAGGGAAGGGATCCTTTTTAAATTAACCTTGTTGCAACCAACTGAGGGGGGTTCAATAAAGAAGGGGAGCCAGTTCATCACTCCTCACCCGGGAGTATAACAAATTTGGGTACCTCATCTTGGATCATAAAAAATTGGGGGAACCTCACCCAGGGACTGGTCATAACACTCAACAAAAGTTGCATGTTTCCACAAGAGCACAGCTTTGCTAGATCATGCCATTGTGCATTCCAAGCAATAATCTAGTTAAACAGCAGGCGGTTGGCAGGATCACCTTATGATGCCAAAGCATAGGCTTCAGTTGGGCATACGCTGATTTGATAATGGGATTGAGACATGACATTTGATAGTTTTAAATTGTTGATGAAATCTCTGTCAAATCTTTTCAGGAGAAATGAATCCACAACGCCTAAGAGTGAGCCTGTATAGACCATAGTATTCCCAACATGGAAGTCCTGACTCCTTTTGAGGAGCAGCAGCTGGCCCTGCTGGAGCCCAACACATCCAGGATTGTAGGCAGTGGCAAGATTCGAGGGAGACCTGGTTTTGGTGAGATGGCAAAAGTATCAGACTAGTTGATAAGAGGAGATAGCTGGTGTTGGTTTAAAAGCGTTTAGGAAATATGCAATGTGTTTGGTGAATAAAGTTCACACTTTGGAACCTTAACAAGCTTCATCATCAGAGGCTTCACATCATCATACAAGGTTTCATAGTGTCTGCAGAGTTCATTCATGCATGCCAGGCTGTGGAAAGGTTTATGTGAGTCATATGATAGGGGTCATGCGTCAAGTAATCTGATACCTGATTACCCCTTACTGATATTTCTATGTAACAGGAGATGTCTCCAACACAGGCTGCAGCAGAGGTCGTGCAGCAACCAGGAGGAAGACTCAGAGGGTGCAGCATCACATCTTCTCGCTGCACCCAGTACCATCGCAGATACTGGCACTTCAGCAGGGTTCAGTGCATTGGTCGGGGTCATGCACATACTGGTGAGGACACTTCTCATTCACACGTGGAGCTGCTGGACATTGTGGTGGGGCAGGCCTTGGGCAGTTGGAGGAGTGTCTGAGATGATCCAGAGACTGATTCCAAGTCATATGATGAGCCTCTGGAGTCATCCATAAGGCGGCAGATGCTGGATGTTCAGCGTGAGGTCCGTGAAGATTTGGCGGGTATACCAGAGGAGTTGCATGCTCTGACCCGGACTGTGGAGGTGTCCATCCAGGCCATGAGCGCTGCAATCACCTACTCGTTGGAGCACCAGGCTTCCTTCATAGACAGACTGGCAACTGTCCTGGAGGGGTAAACTCAGCACATTGCAGACACAATCATCGGGATGCAGTCCAACCTGCACTCTATCACCCTGACTGAGCTCAGGAGCACAGACCCAGGGCGATAGTGTAACTAGGAGCTTGGTTTCTCACCCAGCTCCTGGAACCTCACCTGTTGGCAGGGAGGACCACCCAGTCATCGTGGCGGGGATGAGTCGCAGCTGCATCCATCTGGAAGTTCCTCTCAAGGCACTTCTGCAGAGGCAGCATCTTCTCCATTCATTGGCCATTGACACATGTCTCGACTATTTCTGCAGTGACTCAGGACTCGCGTGCATCTCAGCAAGAGTCTCCTGAAGTGACCGGCCACTCAAGGCCACAGCTGCACAGACACCTGCCAAAGTCAACCAGGGCAAGGGAGGTAGCAGATCAGATGTCTCTCTCCAGCGCAGCAGCAAGCAAGGGGGGATCACTGCGCCAAATCACTCATAAACATGTCTACAAATATCTGCATCAGTCACGGGCAGGGGCACATGGGTAATATTTTTCTTTAATGGTGTTGGTATGCTTTGAAGGCTTGTGAATAAACACAAAATTCACATTCCCTCGTGCTTATGTTCTTATTGGTAGCACTGGCTGTGTGACTTGTGTCTGAAGATTGAGGTAGGAAATCAAAGGTTGAGGGAGGGCAGAAGGAATTGTGTAAACATGTGGGTTGATGCAGGAGCTTTAGATGTAAGGGCTTCAGGACTCTCTCATTGCAGCTGGGAGATGAAGGGAAAATATTTCATTTAAACCTGTTACTGCCTTTGAAGGACTGAGTTGTCTTCTGCATTGAGTCTCACTCAGTTGTAGGCAGCTGAATTACTGCCTGTATACCCTTGGGGCGCATAAGATTGTCTGCACCTCAGTTGAGGGTTTCTAGGCTCCACCCGACCATCGGTGTTAGGTGCTGCTCTGTCCCCTTCCTGAGGAGCAACAGCATCCTGAGCCTCCCTGTGGTCCCTTATTCCACTCACCTTTCTCCTCCTCCTCCTAATCCTCCTCTCCTAACTGGAGGTTGTGTCTCCAACAGAGAACACAATACCCATCTGTCTCAAACTTTTCACCTTTCACCCCTGAGTTACGGACAGGAGAATATTCAATGAACTATCAAAAGAGCTCTCTGAATGAGAGTAAAGTCCCTCTAATGAGAAAATATCCAAAATGAAACTCTGCCCACTGAAATGAGCAGTCCCTGCAGTCAATGAGGTTCTGATCTCAGCTGCAGTTGAAAAATCCATTAGACAAGCTTGCCTTTAAAAATACGGATTCCCTTCCTGTCATAAATCACACCCTGAAGGCGTGTTACTGCCTTCTGGCCGTATCATTCCAGTGAGATAGGGAGTTAATTGGGTTTTAAATTGCTATTTAAATGACCCGACCAGGTTTCCAGCTCTTTGACCTGCCTGCGCATAGTATTCCCACAAACTGGCATGATAATGTTGCGCATGGCGCACAATAACATCACACCCCATAACATGCTCCACAAAATGGGAAACGGTCCCAATCGCAGAGTGTATTATTCAGCCCTGTGTCGTTCCTACTTCACCTAAGCCCCAATCTTTAGCCTACTTCTCTTTTCAAGCCGACCCGATTCCCAACCACCACCCCCCACCCCTCCAGTATCCCTCTCTCACCCTGTGCCCTCATCCCTGAACCCGTATTCCCTGGTCTGACTCTCTTACAATCCCTCTCCATACTCAACTCTCTCCCAGCTCCACAGTTTCCAGCACGCCTGCCAATGCTGGATCTCTATGGTAGAACTAGGGGGCGGGGTGTAGGGGTGGGTGATGTTAATGAGCCAGAGGCTGCTCTGCGGCTGCTGCCATTGCACAGGAAACTTAGAGGCCGGCCTATAATCCATGCCCCCATTCCAGGAGAGTCCGGGGCAATCCATGAAGGTTGGCCACTCTCAGCTGAATTATAGCTGATTTTGGCTGTACTAATGCTTAATCACTGCAATCTTGCTATTCCACAATTAGTTGCAAGCACTGAATGAGGGTAATAAGACAAGTTATTTCATCTCTCGGCCCTAAATTTTAAAATCTAATGTTATGAAGGGCATTGTCAGATAATTTGCTTTTGTTGTTATTATTAGCGAATTTATATATTTCAAAGTGTGACAAACAAGTTTCAGCAGGTAAAACTGAAGAATAAGACTTTTTCTTTTGAGAGTTATTTTACTTTTTTGATAAAATGGATGATTAAAAACCACACTATAAAATGGTCTAAAATCTTGCATAAATACCTGGCATTTTTGCTCTACAAAGATAAAGGGTTCCATTGTTAATTAATTTACTAAAACTAATTAGAAACAATTGCACCCAGCAATATTTAATGAGAAACTCCAAATCATTTTAAGTAGAAGGTTTCTACTGTACTTTGTGAAGGTGAACAAACTTCTACCTGGGAACATCAGTCATTTCAATACAAAGGATTCCTCCCAAAAACTGCCCCAAATTGTTTATAATTTCTCCACCTAAAAGAGAAATTCCAACCTTTTCAAATGAAAAAAACATCTGCTGCAGACATATCATGTCAGATCTCCCAGACAGAAGACATGCTCGGGTGATGAATGCAGTGGACCTAACTTCGGAAGGCTCTCATTATGTTCAGCAGGAATTGGCACATTTCCCAGTCCTAGATCCCAGTGCTCTAAAGCAGTTAAAAAGTTCAGTACCACTCCAGATTTGAGCAAACGTGGTGGGTTTCCACTGGACAGCTTCCTCACTGGGAAAATCTGGAGCTTCTCCTCTAAGATAGGTTAAATTACAAACAATTCTTGCAGTATTTGTTGTGAAAGCACTTTACTGTACTTTACCCATAAGTGCTATTCTCCTTTAAATCTAATTTCACATTTAAATATTTTTTGAAGTGACAGCATTGGTGGTTCACAGAAGTTTCAGCAATAGTACAAAACTGTAAAATGTACAGGGAGCCAAATTGATAAGTTGCTAAAATAGATGCAGGGATTGTGATGCATGATTAATGTGTGCCCTCTCGTTGCAATGTAAGCAACATGCAAACGCCATGCTGCCTACTAATTTAAGTGATAGTGGCATGCAAGCCAGTACTAAATGCCCTGCTGAGTGGTTGCACACTTCAGCAGGGGCACAAGTTCATGCAAGGCTAGCACGACTTAAAGACAGCCTCCAACTCTTAAAGGGGAAGTACATTCTAGCTGGACCAGGTGCTGGGGAAAATAATCTGACCAGCAAGAACAGTGAATATGGTGCCATGTTGGCAGTGAGCATATTCCAAGGTTCCCTGATGCAATGCTGGAGGTGGACAGAAGGAGAGAGCTTGTCTATTCACAAGAGGCCACAAGAGACCAAAAAAGCAGTGGCTGCAGATAACTGTTGGAGTCAATGCTAGCAGAATAGCCCTGAGGATCTGGGCATTGTGCTGCAACAGAATTAAGGACCGCACAGGAGTATTCAAGGTCAGAAAATTAATCTTCAAATGCCATGTCCTTACTAGGTTTAGACAATGCTCAATTCATCACTCCACCTTCATTCAACTGCAAACATTCTCTATCAATCACACTTCACATTCTGACCCTCACACATACACACTCCACTCTTGCAAGCCTCACATCCACACCTCACAGCTTCCACACACAGCCAGCTACTCAACCAGGACAGGAACCACACCCAAACTGATGGCACTGCACTCACTGACACACATCCCTCTCTCTTGCAGGACAGGCAGAAGCAGCTAAAAGACGGGGGATAGAGATGGATCCATATCCTCACCTTGATGGAGGAGATGGTGCTGAACAGGCAACTGAGGCTGTAGCCAGAAATTACTGAAGATGTTGGTATGTTCTACCTCATCAACCTTCACATGCCTCTCGCTCCACAATTCCTTCTATTTACAAGCTGCAGATGGTGTAAGCCAGGAACTCTTGCTTTCCCTCCATTCCTCACTGAAATCCTACCACTGTGCATTTTGTTTTCAGAATCGCTGGTCAAGCACAGGTGCAGCAACATGCAGTCCAAGGGCCACAAGAAACTGATGATGCTGTGACTCTGGAACTCTTTAAAGATGGCAGGCAGGTGCCAATTCTGGGATTTCCAACCCATTCCTGGGCTGTCTAATTTTCAGGAGTGCCATTAAAGGATGCAGGCTGTTTCCTTTAGAGGCCCACATCTGGCACTCCCAACCCGGCTGGCTCCATTGCGGAGACAAGTTTATCCGACTCCTCCACAATGCAGTCTGGCCAGATTTTTAAGGAGTCGTGGATCACAGCCCCTTACAGGAGCTGTGAACCCTAGTGTGCATGAGGGGACCTTTTAAAAGATAAGTTCAAAAGGTCCCCCTCATGCATCCTATGACAAGTTACATACCCCACCCACCCCCTATGTCCCTTCATGCCCCCTATGCCAACCTCTGCCTTTCCTCCCACCCCCATGGCCCCTCATTCCCCCTATGCTAAGCTCTGCCTTTCCACCCCATGTACCCTTATGCCTCCAGGCCAAGCTGTGCCCTTCTATCCATCCATGTCCTCTCATGCCCCCATGACAAGCTCTGCCCTTCTACCCATTCCATATGTCCTCTCATGCCCTCTGTACCAAGCTCTGCCCATCCCCTGCATCATGGGAAAGCCTGCTATCCTGGCAAACATAATGCAATGTACTCCCCTTTCCTAGCATAAAGAGCATCAAAAACCTCCCTTATACAGCTGTGGAAGGCAAACTGGGAGATTTCTTTCTTTGGAATGTGGGTATCGCTGGTAAGGCAAACATTTGTTGCCCATCCCTAACTGCCCTTGAACTAAGTGGCTTGCTAGGCCATTTCAGAGGGCAGTTAGGAGTCAACCACATTGCTGTGAGTTTGGAGTCACATGCAAGTTAGACCAGGTAAGGATGGCAGACTTCCTTCCAGAAAGGGCATCAGTGAACTCAATAGGTTTTTACAACAATAAATAATAGTTGTCACAGTCACCATTACGGATTTATTAATTGAATTTAAATTTCAACAATACCTCGGTGGGATTTGAACCCATGCACCACAGCATTAGCCTGGGCCTCTGGATTACTAGTCCAGTGACATCACCACTGCAGCACCCTCTCCGCCATGGTGTTAGATATTAGAGATGTTGCTTGTTCCAGCCTTAGTAGATCCTGAAATAATGAAATTCAAGGGCACAGTCACCTTCACTGAAGCCACTGCCTTCAGTCCTCACCATAAAATCTGTTCTCTTGTCACTGACTCCATCCCTCTCCCTAATAACTGCCTGAGGCTGAACCAGACTGTTTGCAACCTTGGCATCAAGATGACATTTGAACCACATATTCGACAGCCTATTTCCCCATCTAAAACATCACCCAATTCCTGTCTCAGCTCTTCTGCTGCTGAAACTCTCATCCATGCCGTTGTTACCTCCGGACTTGACTATTCTAACACACTCCTGGTCAATCTCCCATATTCTGTTGTCTGTAATTTTGAGGTCATCCAAAACTCTGCTATCCATGACCTAACTTGCATTGAATCCCATTCACCCATCATCCATGTGTTCACTCACCTGCGCTAACTCCTAGTTAAGCTTTGACTGTAAAATTCTCATCTTTGTTTTAAAATCACTCCAGAGCCTCACCCCTCCCCATCGCTGTAATCTCCTCCGGTCCCACAAACCTATGAGATATATTCACTCATCTAATTTTGGCCTCTTAAGCATCCCCAATTTTAATGGTTCCACCATTGATGATTGTGCCTTGAGCTGTCTACACTCTAAGCTCTGGAATTTTCTCTCTAAACTTCTCTGGCTCGACTGTGCTTTCCTCCTTTAATTCTCTTCTTAAAGTTTACCTCTTTGGCAAAGTCTTTGGCCATCTCCCCTAATATGGTGTGTTGTTGTGACTCAGTGAGTAGCATTCTTGCCTCAATTGCAAGGTTTCAAGTTCATGTTCCATCTCAGGGCTTGAGCACAAAAATCAAGGCTGACAGACTCGATGGGCCAAAGGGCCTTTTTCTATGCTGTGGACCTCTATGACTATGACTATGACTCTATGACACTCCAGTGCAGTACTGAGGGAGTGCTGCACTGTCAGAGGTGCCGTCTTTTACATGAGACATTAAACCAAGGCCCTATATCTGCCTGCTAGGGTGGATGGAAAAGATCCCAGGGCTGGAAAGCATTTTGAGACTTCCAATGGTTGTGAAAAGTGCTATATAAATGCAAGCCTTTATTCCTTAAAAGGCTCGGTTTCATGTATTGTTTTATAATGCCTCAATGAAGTGCCCAAGGATGTTTTATTACGCTATAGGTGTTATATAAATGCAAGTTGTTCCTGTTCACAGCCACTGGCAGGACCATCCTTGCCCTGCTCTGAGGCTGCAAATGTTCCTGCAAGAGGTGGCAGGTTTCAATGAGAACGTCCTTCTTAAAATGGAGGTGTCACACCCACCATTCCTGGCTTAGGTTGAGGCAGAGAAAATGCACCCTGAAGACTCTGTGTGAATACAGCCTCCTGCTGAGAGTCCTTCTCCCCCTCCTCCTGTGAGCAGGTTTTCATCCTCTTTGCCACCTCTGCTCAATCTCTCGGTCATGCTGCAGGCTGAGGGAGATAGACACTGCAGCATCCGTGAGGAGAAAACTTAAAGTAAGATCTGAGGGCTTCACGTGTGCAACAGCTTCACCAAGTCTCAAAATGCTTTCCAGCCAGTGATGTATTTTTTGAAGTTAGTCACTGCAGTAATGTAGGAAACATAACAGACAAAATGCGCTCAGCAAACTCCCACAAATAAAATGCAATGGTGACCAGATAATCTGTTTATGTTGTTGATTTGAAGGATAAACATTGACCAGGACACCAGGGATAACTCCCGTGTGGTTCTTTGAAATAATGCCTTGGGATCTTTTCCATCCACCCTTTAGATTTCAGCAACTTTAAGTAGCACTAAAAATCTCAAAGCACTTTTGTAAACTTAACAATAGCAAATAGAAATCAATAAGCAACTAACCTGAAAGTAATTGTTGATCCCTTTAAACAGCACTGGTGGAGGGTCCTTTCTGCTGCCAAACAGATGTTCAGCTGTGCTGTTTAAAAGAGAGTGTTATACAGCACAATGAGGCTGAAAACAGCGGCACTGGCATCAAATCAATGTTACATGCTTCTGGACAGATGCCTAACGCCCACATGAAAATGGTATATGGCATCACGCCAGAAGTGTGCACATGGGGTAGATATAATTTTGGTACCAAAATGCCATCCATAAACGTTGAACCAACAGGCAGTACAGAGCCAAATGTTGCAACCATAAGTTTCCTAACTCTTTTTAGATGTAATCCATTTTGCTTTCACCTATTTTTTAATTTTGAAATTGGTCAATCATTTAATAGGTTTTGAACATACAGCAGGGATAACACCCAGATTTTGCAGAAAATGACAAAGGAATGGCGCTTACCATTCATCTTGCTGACAGCTATCCATAGGTTTTAGACCAGAGAGCTGTGAGCAGGGCAGAAACAGCAAGGCCTTTCAACCAGAATGAAGAATACTTAATAAAACATCCAGGGGGCTAAGTTAGATAGCCTGAAATTGAGCACAGGGATGGTGATGTGTGATTAATCCCCCCCACAGTGATAGCAATGCAGGCAGCACACCCACTTCATGCCGCCTACGCATTTGAGTGACGTCTATGCACTAAGTGCATTGTTCATGGGCTGGATGCATCAGCAGCAGACCAATATCTTGAGATTTGGTTTTTAAAAATTTGTTAAAGGGATGTGCATGTTGCTGGCTAGGCCAGCATTCATTGCCCATTCCTAACTGCCCGTGAGAACTGAGTGGCTTGCTAGGCCATTTCAGAGAGCATTTAAGAGTTAACCACAAGTCACATGTAGGCCAGACCAGGTAAGGACAGCAGATTGTCTTCCCTAAAGGACATTAGCGAACCAGATGGGTTTTTATGACAATTGAAAATGATTTCATGGTCATCATTAGACTTTTAATCCAGATTTTTTAAAAATTAAATTCAAATTTCACCATCTGCCATGGTGGGATTCGAACCCCAGTCCCTAGGGCTTTACCCTGGCTAGCTGGATTACTTGTCCAGTGACAATATCACCTCCCAAAGCAAGCACCAGAGAACCATAGAATGATTCAAGCATGGAAGGGGATCATTCGACCTGTTGTGTCTTGTGCTGGCCTTCTGAAGGAGCAGTTCACCTAGTGCCACTCCCCCACCTTCTCTTCATAATCCTGGCACACTTTTTCTTTTCAGTTAATGATCCAATTCCCTTTTGAAAGCCTCAATTAACCTTGCCTCCAGCACGCTCTCAAACAGCGTATTCCAAATCCTAACCACTCCCTGTGTGAAAAAGCTTTTCCTCATGTCACTTTTGCTTCTTTTGTTAATTACCTTAAATTTATGTCCTCTGGCTCTCAATCATTCCACCAGTTTCTCCCTATCCACTCTGTCCAGATCCCTAATGATTTTGAATACCTCTATCAAATCTCCCAATCTTCTCTTCTCCAAGGAAAACAGTCCCAACTTCTCCAATTTTTCTACTTAATTGAAGTTCCTCGTCGCCAAGTTACTTAAACACAATTTGCTCTTAATAAATCCATGCAGGCTTTTCTTAATTAATACACATTTGCCTGAGTGACTATTAATTTTGAATATTGCTGAAAAGAGAGACAGGTTGCCAAAGCTTTTCATTTTGCACTCAACAGGACAGAGACAAGAATGCCAAATTTCAAATGACCACAGCAATTTGTACTACAGCAGAAAAGGGTACTGATTGGTTGGCAAGTCAACTGTAATTGACTGATGTGTTGCCATGAAGAATGCAATAGGGAACTACAGGTCCCCCAAGCTCACAGATAACTTAGAAAAAGATGCTGCAAAGCTTATACATATTGGGATGGATTTTGACTCCTGAGGTGGGTAGCTCAAATCGTAAAGTTCTTTGCGCACCAGCCTTGGAAAGAAGTGCCTGATGTGGCGTGGCTTTTCACTCCGGGGATGGGGGGTGCAGGCAGGGCGGAGGTGGATGTGGGATGAAGTCAGGTCCACCGGCACAGATTGGAGACAGCATCAGGGACTGCCGAGTGTGAGGCAGGCTGGTTAAAAGGCCCACTTCGGTTCTCTGGCTCTTTATCCCAGTTGTTTTCTTAAATATTAGGCTCTCTAGCCCTCACCCCTCTCAGTCCCTCGCCCACCTACACAAACTCCACATGTACCATCTAAACCAACTCATGCCAATCCATTCCCATCACACACCCCAATAAGCCCTCATACCTTGCATGCCAACCCATGATCCACACTCATTTCCATAGTCCACTCTAGCCACCATGGCCAACTCCTCCCTGTGGCCCCTTAAAGCCCCTATGCCAACTTTTTTATTCATTCATGGGATGTGGGCATTGCTGCCTAGGCCAGCATTTACTGTCCATCCCTAATTGCCCTTGAGAAGGTGGTGGTGAGCTGCCTCCTTGAACCACTGCAGTCCATGTGGTGTAGGTGTACCCACAGGGCTGTTAGGAAGGGAGTTCAAGGATTTTGAACCAGTGACAGAGAAGGAACAGCAATATATTTCCAAGTCAGGATGGTGAGTGGCTTGAAGGGGAACTTCCAGGTATTGGTGTTCCCAAGTATCTGCTAACCTTGTCCTTCTAGATGGTGGTAGTCGTGGATTTGAATGGTGCCTTGGTCAGTTTCTTAAGTGCATCTTATAGATGGGACAAATTACTGCCACTGTGCGTAGCAGGTGGAGGGAATGAATGTTTGTGAATGGGGTGCCAATCAAGTGGGCTGCTTTGTCCTGGATGGTGTAAAGTTCTCTGAGTGTTGTTGGAGCTGCACTCATCCAGGCAAGTGGAGAGTATTCCATCACAATCCTGAATTGTGCTTTGTAGGTGGTGGACAGGCTTTGGGGAGCCAGGATGTGAGTTAATTGCCGTAAGATTCCTAGCCTCTGACCTGTTCTTGTAGCCACTGTATTTATGTGGCTAGTCCAGTTCAATTTCTGGTCAATGGTAATCCTCAGGTTTTGAATAATGGGGGATTCAGCGATGTTAATGCCATTGAATGTCATGGGGCAATGGTTAAGATCTCTCATTTTGGGGACGGTCATTGCCTAGCACTTGTGTGGTGCGAATGTTACTTGCCAATTGTCAGCCCAAGCCTGGAAATTGTCCAGGTCTTGCTGCATTTGGACTGCTTACCCAGTATTCACCAGAGAGCGCCTCAGGAGCCATGCTGAGATGAAATAAAATAGAGTTCGAAATACTTGCTACAGAGTTCACTATATAAAAGAACAGTTCCATTCATGAAAGCCCATTTAATAATTTTAAATCCCCTCAAATACTTAATGCCTTCTTAGAAAGAACATTTGTAATCATAGCCCCGCATCAAAGACATCATCCTTCAATTAACCTCTTTGAGCTGTCATTCAAACTGTGAATTTACAACACCCAGTGTGATGATAGGTTGTGGAAGCAATCAAGCAGTAATAATGCTGTAATGGTAGCACTTCGGGTTATGACAACTGCTATGATCCCAGCTGATATTGCTACAGGCAAGCCAGATCCCAGGGTGGAGCCTGGCTTGATAGAGCCTAGCTTTTATTTTTTGCTTAGAAATGTGGAGAGCGGCTATTGAACAGAGTTACAGCAGTCAGCTGATGAACTTTTGACAAAAGAATAAAACTTCTATGAAACAAAAGATGAACTATATTATGATACTCTCATCCACAACTATATCTTTACTGATATATACAGATTCATAAGGATAATACAAGTTACAAAACCTATCTTATATTCTAATGTTCATAGAAAGTACACAATCCATTTAAACTAATAGATGACCTGTGGTCAGGCACACCATACTCTGAAACCAAGTGACAGATGCCAACTCAAACAGATGCTATGGATTCCTCATCAACTCCCCCCAGGTGCTGGTCACCCCTTGAGCCAACTGGCCTAAATGAACTCTGCCTCTCACATGTGGTTGCCAATCTCCACTTTTGAAGAACTCACCTTAGAGTCTTCTCCCAAATGACGCTTTCTCTCACACACCTTCCACAAGGTTCCACCTCCAGAGTTTCGAACTTGCCTTCCAATGTTCCTCTCCCCTGGATAAACCACATGCATGTAAAGACTTACAGATCTTTGGCTGTCTCCTTAGATCTTCTGGCTTCCCATATGCCTATATTGCTTTAAATCTGTGTCCTGCAGCTTCTCCCTTTAAGCTTGGAGCCTTGCTCTGCTCCTTACTTTTAACTTCACTTAACAGGACCTTTTCCAGATTCCTATTTGTTCCCTTTGACTAGAAGATCTTCTCGGGACCCCTTTTCTTCTGTTCTTTGAGGGGATCTGCTTCCTGCAGCTCCCTCCTGTCCAGTTTTTCCTGGCAGCTGGTTTTGACTTTACTTTGGGACATGCTATCTTTCCCTCCTCCTATGCTGCTTCTGCTGGCAACTCCTTTCAACTTTAGAGAACACAGACCAACTTAACTCAAACTGTTTTTGGTTTCTCCCTGTTTCTCTGTAGTTCTCCTGTTGATAGGCAACAGCACAGTTTGTTCTACTTTGTTTCAACTTCCTTAAACCGCTACCACTTTGATAACACAGCTCTCTACTCCAAGGCTCATAAAACCCATTAACAATGCAGGTATACAAACTGAGCTTAAACTTGCTGTCTCCACTCTAAAATGAAACTAGATCCCAGGTTTCACTTTGTTAAACCACAAATAGAAAAAAATATAAATTAATCTAAAACTTAAAGCTGCAGCTTATTCCTAACACACACAAATACACATATAACTTGCTTAAAACTATCTCTACTTCCTAACACAACAAACACGTATTGAAAATGCTAGAACAGATTTTTTTCACTCTCTCAGAAACAGACAGGTTTTTTACAAATTTTAAAGGACAGGGGATTTAAATAACTTGGTAGCATGACAATTCTACATACCTCATCTGCTCTTCAAAGGCATTTACATCTCTACCATAAAGTCATGGAACACACATTGTGGGCTGAAGTCATTCTTGGAGTATTGCATCTACTTGTCCTGTACACTGAGTTTAAATGGCCCAGCCAATTTATAATTTTTTTGAACAAGGGTGTAACATTTGTAATTCTCCAGTCCTCTGGCACCAACCCCTGTGTTTAAGGAAAATTGGAAAATTATTGCCTGCACTCTTATCCACTCAGTATCCTTGGATGCATTTCAGCTGGTCCTGGCAACTTATCAACTTTAAGTACAGGCAGCCTACACAATACCTCCTCCTCATCATTTTCAAACAGTTCTATTGTCTGAATTACCTCCTCTTTCACAATGACCTGGGAAACATATTCTTCTTACAGACAGATGCAAAGTATTCATTTCATACTCAGCCATGACCCCTTCCTCCATGTGTAAATCCTTTTTTTGGCCCTTAATCATCCCCACTCCTCCTCTTATCACCCATTTATTATTTATATGTGTATAGAAGACTTTTGGATTCCCTTCTATATTAGCTGCCAGTCTCTTTTCATACTCTCTCTTTGCTTCTCTGGTTTGGTTTTTCAACTACCCTGAATTTGGCCTGTTTCTCAGTTGTATTATAAACCTGACATTTGCCATAGCACACTTTTGCTGCTTCATCTTAATCTCTATCTTTTTCGTCATCCAGAGAGTTCAAGATTTGTTAATCCTATCATGAAAGTAACGTGTTTTTCATGATATCATTCTGGTTTATTGCGGGTTTATGGGTGTGTGTAGCTGGATCTGTCTGTGTGATTTAATTGAATTAGAGTCAGATAGACTGCAAGCTTGAAATTATCAAAAGGAGCTGGGATAAAAGGCATTTTAAGTGCTAATGAGTAAACATAGTTGAGGGCTTCAAATGTAGGTTATGAAGGAAATTTGCATTTTTAGATAGGTGAAGGGGTTGTATGGGTTTCAAATGGATGATAAGATGTTTACAACCAATAAGATAAGTGCGGCCAAGCAGTATGTTTATTTTTCCCATATTGGCAACATTAAAGATTTTTTATTATGTGAAAAGTAAATTTCCAAAGACATATAGAACAATGGGATTTACAGATTAAAGAGAGAGAAACATATAAAAAGGATGGAAGGTTATGTGTGGGACCATGTAAGATTTAAAGATACCATGTAAAACAGCCTTGGGGAAACCTCCAACCATTTTTGCAGAAGTCTGTTGTGTCCAGTAACCAATGGTGGAGGAAACCCTTTGGAATTCCACTGACAAGTGGCTGCTGTGGTAAACTTGCTGGCTTGCCTATCCACGTTTAAAATCTATTTTGGACTGTTGCCTTAAAGAGAGTGTGTCATTGGGAGTCAGGTTAATTAGGAATTTTGGGGTTGGTTGTAATATTAAGCAACTGAAATCTTATGGATGTACCTGAAATCTTTCCTTAATAAATGTTTCAATTTAATTTTTAAAATCTTTAAAGGTGTTACTGGACTCATTACTTTTGAATCCAGTGCACAAATCTTCTCATATTAAATACAAATTGTGAAACTATTGTGATAGCATGGCCAAGTTTCCCTTGTGGATTTGGTTCACCTGGCACACATCACCTGTCATGTTATAACAAATTGAGGGCTCTTTCCAGGATTTTTGAAATTCCTTGATTGGCTCGGAATTGGTGAATTTTAAGGCTACAAGTACGAGAAGCACACTGAACTCAGGAGTTGATGTGAGGGATTAAAAAGTAGTGAGGCTGCAAAAATGGCTTTATTCGTAGACTTTTCTGGGAGTAAAAGATATAACTCTGATTGGTTTACAAAAGTATCTCAGGGTAAGTTAGCAGAATTGGTGTTGTGAAAGTGCAGTTGAAGTTAACTGTAGGGATGAAGAAAGCAGCCATCATTGAAGTAATAGCACAGCATTTGAAATTGGAAGGGATACCTGAAACTAGTGAGTCGCAGCTGGAGGTAGTGAGACTTCAGTTACAAATGAGGAGGTTTGATCATGAACAAGCAATGGAAATTTTAAAAAACTGGAATTGGAAGCAAAAGAATAAGAAGGGGCATTTCAAAGAGAGCAAAGAGAAAGTCAGGAGAGAGAAAGAAAACAGGAAAGGGAATTGGCACTGGAGAAATTAGCAACAGAGGAAAGAGAGAAGGAGAGGGAGAGAGAATATCAGCCTAAAAAGCTGTAAGTTAAAAAAGAGAACTTAGAGGCTGAGGGAGGTTCTGAGGGTGAAATAATCACTTCCAATCTAAAGCCCAGTGGGGAGATGTTTAACTTTGTGCAGGCTCTTCCGAAGTTTGAGGAAAGAGACGTAGAGGTGTTCTTTATTTCGTTTGAGAAGTTAGCTTACCAGATGAATTGGCCACAAGAAATCTGGACATTACTTTTACAGCTTATTTTGGTAGGTAGAGCGGGTGAAGTTTATGCGGCACTGTCAGTTGTAGCGGTGGATTATGATGCAGTAAAAAAGACTATTTTGAATGCCTATGAGTTTTTTCTTGAGGCGTACAGGCAGAAATTTAGGAATGTAAGAAATGGTCGAACTTATAACGCATTTGAGAAGTGAAACAAAATAATTTTGACCAAAAAGGAAGTTGCTGAGGGTAGAAGTGACACTCAAAAACTGAGGTGTTTTCATTGTAAAAAGGTTGGGCACACAAAGTCAATGTGTTGGAGCTGACATGGAAAATCTGTTGCAGTGGTTGGAATGCAGAAAAGTTCGAGAAATAAGAATACTGTGGGTTCTGAGATCCAGGAATAAGAAAAACTAGTGGTTTGTGTATAGGTGAAGCATGAAGAATCAGTGATAGGTAAAGAAGTGGGAACTTGTTCACAATTTACCCTAGGGAGTTCTGAAGAGCAGGTTACAGAAATGTTTAAAAATTTAGTATATGAAGGGGAAGTCTTTCCATATGTACAGGGTGGAGCAGGTAAGAATATTAAAATGTTAAGAGACACAGGGGCTAGTCAATCCTTAATGTTATGGGATAATGATATTTGGTGTTCAGAGGGAGTGTTGCAGGAAAAAGCAATGGTAAGTGGGATTCATAGAGAATAAACCTATTCCATTGTGGAAGGTGAACTTAAAGAGTAAGTGGCAAACAGGTGAGGTGATTGCTGAAGTAGTGGAAAAATTGCCCATTGCAGGGGTTCAATTTATTTTAGGTAATGATATAGCTGGGTCACATATGTTGGTGATGCCTACTGTAGTCAAGCAGCCTGTGAAGGTACATTCCACAGAGGTGTTTCAGAAAGAGCATCCTGGATTGTTTCCAGATTGTATAGTAATGAGATCACAAACTCACAGGTTAAAACAGGAAGAGGAGGAATTTTAAAATACAGGGAAAATATGCTGATATCCAATTAGCTGATACTATCTTTGATAAAATTGTTCAGGAAGAGAGAATGGAGGAGAATGAAGATGAAGTGTTTAGTTCAGTTAAATTGGTAGAATTTGGTAGAAAGATCCACGAATAAAGCAGTTATATCTGACAGCTTACTCAGGAACAGAGGCAGGATGCATTCCAGAATGCTATTACCTTAAAGGTAATGTATCAGTGAGGAAGTGGAGACTGTCTCATGTTTCAGCAGATGAAAAATTTATGGTAGTGCATCAGATGGTTATACCATCTGGATACAGAAAGAGATATTGAGAGAAGCCCATGAAATTCCAATAGGGGACATGTAGGAAGTAGGAAGACTCAGGCAAAAATACAAAAATATTTCTATTGGCCTGGATTGCATAAAGATACAGTCAAGTTCTGTAGAATATGTCACACATGTCAGGTGATAGGAAAACCTCAAGCAGTGGTTAAACCAGCACCTTTAATTCCGATTCAAGCATTTGAGGAACCTTTTACCAGGGTCCTGATTGGTGGTACAGGGCCTCTCTCTAAGGCTAAGAGTGGAAATCAGTACTTGCTGACAATAATGGATGTGCTTGCAGGCTTTCTGGAAGTGATACCTTTGCAAAGTATTATATCAAAGAGAATTGTGGAAGAGTTGACTAAATTCTTTACCTGGTATAGTTTGCCAAAAGAAATACAATCAGATCAGGATTCAATTTTCATGTCACAGCTGTTTAAGGAAGTAATGAACAATGTGGGGATAAAACAGTTTCAGTCAACAGTTTATCATCCTGCATCACAAGGTGCTTTGGAAAGATGGCATCAAACTTTAAAATGCATGATGAGGGCTTATAGTCAAGACTATCCATAGGATTGGGATAGGGGAATTCCATTCTTGTTATTTGCTAATGAATCAACAAGATTTAGTCCTTTTGAATTAGCCTATGGTCATGAGGTAAGGGGACCACTGAAGTCAATTCAGGAGAAATTAGTGGATCAACACTCGGAAGCTACTCTCCTGGATTATGTGACTTCAGAGAAAGATTGAACATAGTATGTGAGTTAGCTAAGGACTATTTAAAGATAATACAGCAGGTGATGAAGGCAAAGGCAGATAAGAGAGCCACAGCTCATAGTTTGTTGCTGGGGAAAATGTGTTAGTTTTATTACCAATTTTGGGTGAACAGTTAAAGGCGTTTAGTGGGCCTTACAAGGTTGAAAAGAAACTGAGTGAAGTAAATTATTTAATAAATACACCAGATAGAAGAAAGAAGTAGAGGGTAGGTCATATGAGTATGCTTAAAAGATATTTTGACAGTGAACATGAGGTATTAGTGGGATTAGATAAGGAGAAAGAAGTAGGTATGAAGGAGTCTGAAATTGATTTTCCTATAATCAAATTGGATAATGAGGGGGTTCTTGAAATTTAAATGTAATATTGAGTTACCTTATAGGGAAGTGTCAAAGTGATTTGGAGAAGCTATTGCAATCACACAAAGCTATTCGTGAGAATAAGCTAGGGAGGACAAATTTAACTACACATGATGTTAATGTGGGTGATTCAGTTTCGATGAGGCAACATCCTTATAGGTTAAATCCAATAAAATTATCACATGTACAGAAAGAAATTGAATTCATGCTTCAAATTGACATCATTGAGTATAGCTGCAGAAACTGGAGTTCGCCTATTGTGATGGTATCAAAATTGGATGGAACACAAAGACTGCGGGCAGAATTTTATGGCCCAGTCATGGCAAAGTTGTATAAAATGCAGCGAGCCGTTCAAAAATCCATTGACTTCAGCAGGACCGTAAAATTCCGCTGGCATAAAATTCAGCCCTCCGTGTGGATTATCAAAAAGTTAATGCAGCTACAAAAACGGATTCATATCCTATACCATGGTTGGAAGATTGGATTGAGAAAGTGGGACAATCAAAGTTTATCACAAAGATTGACTTGCTGAAAGGATATTGGCAAGTACTGTTATCGGAGAAAGCAAAGGAGATATCAACTTTTGTGGTGCCAGATGGACTATATCAGTTTAAAGCTATGCCATTTGGTATGAAAAATGCACCAGCAACATTTCATAGACTGACAAACAAAGTGATTGCAGGGCTGAGCAACTGTGCTGTTTATATTGACCACAGTAGTTTTCAGTCAAAAGCAGGAGGAGCATTTACAACATCTAAAAGAACTGTTTGATCAACTGCAAGAAACTAATTTGATGGTGAACTTGGCTAAGAGTGAGTTTGCAAAAGCTCAAGTTACATATCTAGGCCATACCATTGGACATGGTAAGGTGACTCCGAAAGATGTGAAAATAAAAGTCATCATGAATTTCCCCGCTTTTGCGATTTCTGGGCATGAATGGATTTTTCCAGAAGTTTGTACCAAATTTTAGCAGTGTGGTTGTTTCATTGAACTACTAAAAAAAAACAAGGAGTTTTCAATGGACACAGGAGTGTCAGAATGCATTTGATAGTTTAAAAACTGTGTTGACTATGACACCAGTTTTGGCAGTACCTAATTATGCCAAGAAGTTTATGTTGGCAGTTGACGCAAGTAATGTAGGTATTGGTGCTGTCTTGGTGGTGCACAAGAAGATGAAACTGGAATTGAGAAAACAATAGGGTATTTTTCATGAAAGCTGAATGTACATCAGAGAAGATATTCAACTATCGAAAAGGAGAATCTTGGTCTGGTGTTAGTGTTGCAGCATTTTGAGGTTTGTATTGCAAGCAATTCATCAGAAACAATTGTTTATGCAGACCACAATTCTTTAAAATTTCTGGACAAATTTCAAGACCGAAGTGCAAGGCTATTCAGATAGAGTTTATTACTGCAACTGTTTAATTTACAGGTTATATATATGGCTAGACCAGAAAATCTCATTGCAGATGCATTGTCAAGAGTTTAAAGTTCAAAAGAAACTGGACATTTAAAAGTGGACACAGGAGTGAATTGACTTTTGTTGATATAATGGATTTGTATATATTGTTATGTTAATATACGCACCTGGTAATGTAATAGTTTGTGTATATAGATAAGTATAGTAGGTAATGTAAGATGGGTTGAGAAAATGAAGCCATGTTTTAAAATTATGACGGTTCAGTTTTTCATAAGGATGGGGGTGTCATGAAACTAACATTTTTTCATTATTTTATTGTGGTTTATTGTAAAGTAGGTTTATGGGTGTGAGTGTAGATGGTTCTGTCTGTGTGATTTAATTGAATTAGAGTCAGACAGCTGCAAGCTTGAAATTATCAAAAGAAGTTAGGGGCTAAAGATATTTGAAATGCTAATGAGTAAACATGGATGAGGGCTTAGCATGTAGGGTGTGAAGGAAATTTGCATTTTTAGATAAGTGAAAGGGTTGTTTGGGTTTCAAAGGGATGATAGAATGTTTACCAGCTAACGAGATAAGCACGGCAGTATGTTTACTTTTTCCTCAAAGGAACTGACCATATTCACAACATGAAAGATTTTTATATTATGGAAAAAGTAAATTTCCAAAGACATATAAAACAATGGAATTTACAGATTAAGGAGAGAGAAACATAAATAAAGAAGGATAGAAGGTTATGTTGTGGGGCCATGTAAGATCTAAAAGGACTATGTAAAACAGCCTTGGGGTGCCTCCAGCCACTTTTGCAGAAGTCTGCTGTGTCCAGTAACTAAAGGTGGAGGAAAGCCTTTGAAATTCCACAGTCAAGTGGGTGCTGTGGGTAACTGGCTGGCTTGCCTATTTACATTTAGGCTGGGAATTTCTGTGCCCATTGGCGTCAGGCATGTTTGGTGGGCGGACAATATGGTGCAATCGGCTTCACGACAGCGTGAAACCAGCTTGCAACAGTCTATTCAGCCTGCCGATGGTGGGCTGCGTTTCCCGCCATTGGACATCGGGGACCTCATTGCAATACATCCGCATATCATTATTAGGCCAGCCTGCTGGAATTGTCACCTGCTGCTGGATCATCCGCCCATGTCAGTGGGAAAACACGGCGATGTGTTTCACAACAGCACATAAGCAACGTGCGCCTGGCAGGCTGCACTTCGTTCAGGACTTCAAGGTTTGTTTGCCTACCTTGCTTTGGTCAGCAGTCGCAGCCATCAGCGCCAGGCTTTACACAAAGCACCATGTCATAGAGGGGCTCACAACAGGTCTCTACCTACCAGATCAGCCATATGTGGGTGGCTTTTCAATGGCTGCAGGGCTAGGGTTTGCTTGGCAAAGGGGGAGAAGTGGCCTCAGGCAAGGGAAGAGGCTGCAGGATGAGGGCTGTACTGGGCAAGGAGGGTATCCCAGGGTGTGGAGGGGTGGAGGTGGGGGGCACATGTTGTTCTGTACAAGTGGCCTCAAGATGGTGAGGGGCTGAGGAGGCAGTCTGCAGAGGAGATGAGGCCAGGTGGACATGTGAGGGTTTGTGTGTGAGAATGGGTGGTGTTGTCCCTTGAGCTGGCAGTGAGTGAGATGCCAGTGAATGTGTGAGTTTAGATTGATGAGATGGTTGCCATACCCTGGTGCACAGATGAGATCATTTATCCTCTATCTGCCTTGGATGGCCAACCTCTTCTGTGCAGCATTGGCGCTGATCACCACTGCCATCGCCTCCCAAGCATGGTTGGTCACACCACTGGCCATCCTGCAGCCAGAGTGGGGTTAGAGGACATCGCGACAGGCCTCCATGGCGTCCAAAAGGCATTCCAGTGATACTTCACTAAACCTGGAGGCTGCAGTCTTTTTGTCTTTCATGGACATCTTCCCTGCAATCGTCTTGGGCTGGAAGCACTGAGATGTGTGCACATGTCTGGACTTTAAATATGGGGCCGAGCATGATGAAATAGTGAGGTGATGGCGTGGTGGGCGAATGAGAGCCTGCCCGCCATCGAAATGGCTTATTTCCCAGGAATGCATAACTAATTCGGCAGGTTTGGGATGATACAGTGTGAAAATCCACCATTGCAGCCAGCAAGTAAAGACTCATTTTACCCGCCCGCTACCGCATTTAGAGCAAATCTAGGATGATTCCACCCTTAAAATCTCTTTTGGATTGTTGCCTTCAAGAGGATGTGTAGTTGGGAGTCAGATTAATTAGGAATTTGGGGGTTTGTTCTGGTATTAAGTATCTGTAATCTTATGTATGTGCTTGAAATCTTCTTTTGCTAATAAATGTTTAAATTTAATTTTTAAAATCTCTAAAGGTGTTAGTGGACTGATTATTTCTGAATCCAGTGCACAAATCTTCTCGTAATAAATACAAATTGCAAAACTGTGTGATAGTGTGGCCAAGTTTCCTTTGTGGATTTGGTCTGCCTGGCACAGATCATGTCATAACAGTCCTCCCTTTCTCCATCAGGGAATATACCCTGACTGTATTCAAACTATCTCTTCTTTGAAAGGTAGCCCATAGTTAAGTTATAGTTTTGTTTGCTAATCTTTGATTCCAACTTATCTGGACCAGGTCCATTCTCACCACATTGAAGCTGGCTTTCCACCATTTAAAGCTAGTCTGTCCTGTTTAAAGATACCTCACACCTCTTAAAGGGAGGTGTATTGAGGCTAGAACAGGAACTGACAGTCATGGTTGAACAGAATCTGACCTGAGAAAGAGTGAGGAATGGCACACATGGCTGAAAACAGGCTCCAAGCCTTTTGGAAGGTTCACTGGAGGTCTCAGTGGAGAAAATGAAAAGCAGGATCGATACATCCTGTATCCACAGTGAGGGAGGAGGCCATTTAAATGAATAGTCAAAATGTAGTGGGAACAGATAGCCATGGAGGTCAATGGCTGGAGTCAAGCCCCAAGGACTTGGATGCAGTGCTGCAAGGAGTTCAATGGCCTCACGTGAGTGGTCAAGGTCAGTACATGCATCTACAAATGTCATATCCTACCAACTGCACCAGTAATTTCAGACATAACTCAAATTACCACATCCTAATCATGCACCTGCTAACATCAACCAAGCCTCTGATCAAACATTAATATGCTTCACTGCACCCTCACAAATTAAGCACTGTTGGACATCTCACATTCACATCCCATAGATTGCACACATTGCTAGCTATTCAACCATGACAGTCACATCACCCAAACTGATTGCAAAACATTCACTGCCACACTGCTTCTCTACTGCAGGGCAAGCCAGAGATGCCCACAACCCGTGAAAGGATAAAAAAAATCAAGAGGCAGCAGGAGCTAACCAGAGGGGGACAGATATGCCTGCATGTCCAAAACCATATGCAGGAGATGGTGTTGGCCGTTTTTAGAACATTAATTTCTGAGTCTGTGGCCAGCACAAAATTGAAACTGTCAAAGATGATGGCAGCTACACACTTTCTTCATTCATCCCACTCCCCCTTAATCCACACTCTTCTGATTTATAAGCTACAGATGTAAGCATATACCTTTTACTTTCCCCACCTCTCCAACCCCAAACTTACCTTTGGGCTCTTTCCTTTGGTTCCTGTATAGGGCAGAGGTGACACATGGCAAAGTAATATGGCTATAGTCAATGGCACCCTGCACCAGGTGGAAGCCTGCAATCCAAGCAAATTCACATATTTACTCTGTCTGCTAGTTTCTGGCAAGAGAATATGAAATTAGTTAGTTCACTCTCTTTGAGTAGAGAGCCTCAGTGACCTCTCTGAAGCATCACTGGACAAGAATTTGCGAGATGTTGTAAATATCTCCAGCTCCAGCTCCAGCCTGGATGGAGTAAGATGCACAAATATTAATTGGCACAGTTACCTCCACAGCCACTGGCAATGTGGCCCTTGCCCTGCTCTGATATTGCAGTTATGGCTGCAGCAGGTGGCAGATTTCAGTTAGGATGTCCTTACTGAAGCATAGATGTCTCATATGTTGTTCCACACTGAGCTCTGGCTAGGGGAATTGCGCCCTGAAAACCCTAGACATGTATAGACACTTGCTGGAAGCCTCTCTTATTCCTTTTTCAGAAGCTCATCCTAGTCTGCTTAGTGTCAGTTCATTCTCCAAGTCATGCTATATTCTGAGGGAATGCCTAATAGTGCACCTATGTCTGGAAGCAACAGATTTGTGCATAAGCCATGGGAGTCAGCAAAAACTGCGTCAGCGCCTGCTAAACCACTTCCTGTACATATTTGCAACTTGAAACAACCACAGAAAGTACCAAAATCTTAAAGAATCTTAGAAACAGCCAAGAGAAATCAATTAGCAACTAATCTCTAAGTAGTTGATGGCGCCTTTAAATAGCATGTAGAATGACTCTTTGGCTATGCAAGGTTAAGAGGTGTTAGCTGGATCATTGAGCTCCAAAATGGCACTGCTGGCCTCAATCAGCGATGCTCACTAATTGACATTCTGACCTGCCTGCTCTGCATAACCTCAATGGACATTTCCTACAAGCACACCAACACTGAAACCACTACAAAGTCTGGCACAATTTACCCAGAAATGGATGCCATCTTGGAGTTCTAAATGCATTCATAGAACCCAAAAAACCAACACCAAGTAGCTCAATTTCTCTCCTGCAGAGTCTACACCAGGAAGTACAAAGCAGGAAGTATAAATTACAGTTAAATATGTATATAGAGCAGAATAAAGATTGTTAAAGACAGTTAGGATTAAGAGATAGATACTAAAGACAGACAGAAAATAAAATAAAGGCTTTATTTTCTTTAAATCTCTAACACAGGTTAACTTCTGAAGGAATGAGACTCTATACTTTTAATATTACATTTTCAAGGACAGAAAGATAAATTGGAAGTAATTATCAATTATCACACCAATTCACTTACTCCTGAATGTGACTGTTATAATGTGGGCAAACATGGCAGTCTATCCATGTCAGCAGAGTTCTGCAAACAGCCACAAGGTGCATAAATCATTTTTTGTTTTGGTCAGGACAAAATGTTGGCCAGAATACTTACGAACCTCACCGGTCAGCTTTGAATAGTGTAATTAGGTTATTTAAGTTCATGGGATCTTGATTTAATAGGGGTAATTTTGCAAGGCAAGACTTTCAGCATAAAGCTTCAGCAGTAGTGAGCATGATTTGGAAAAGAAGGGCCGTTGTATTGCAACCTCATCACAGCTTCCACACTCATTGCTAGTGAGGCTCTGTGCTATCAAGAGCACAGCCCTACAATATTATTCCTCATTAACTCATCCAAAAGCCAATGCCTACAACATTGCAGGGCTTCTTCAGTTCTACAGCAGATTGCTAACCAAGATTATGTAATCAAATTCAGGGGGTTGACTTGAACCCACAAAGCTCCCAAGCTGGTAGCAGGAGTGCCACTGCCTGAGCCAAGTGGTGCTTGGACATGTAAGTCAAGCTGATAAAAATTTCTAATTTTCAGGAGGCTCTCCTATAAAGTTCAATGGCAGATTTTAATAGTAAAAATAAAAGAAGGATGCTCCCTTTGCACAATCTCCTCCAAAATGCAATCTCACGCAGATAAATCACTGGATTTTAGAGCACTCTAACTTAGAACTGGTTTAGTTGCAAATATCCACAATCATCCCAATTCACATTACAGAATAGATTATCTTTGGATGAGTCAATGATATCAATGAAAACAAAGAGCTCATCTAGAGGCCATTTCAGAAAAACATAGTTTAATGTTAACTTAAAACATATTTGGAGCATAATTACAGCTACTTTAAGTAAAAGATTAATTATCTGTGATCCATCAATCCCCTTGTAATCTTCATGGGAAACTGCTGTTGCTGTTTCTCAGTAAATGCTACCAAAGAATCTAAAATCTATAAAATATTCATGGTTTGATGTAAAATTACTTTTGCTGACTGAAGTTAAAACAAAATGTCACACATCTGAATTCACAACTCAACAATTTTTTAACACACCTGTTGCTCTTTTTGGAAACCTACAGCAACTAATTAGGTTTCTAGAGCTCAGATTAATATCAATATTTAAAAAAAAAAACAAGCTTTAGCTTTAACAAAACCAAAAGGAAACTGCCATCAACTTATATTTATTAGGGAGCCCAAAGGCTGAAGTTCTTTAACTGCTTGAGTTTATGTAGTCTGAGAAATATTCCAGCACCAGGAGTTGAACTCCTTCCACGGCTCAGAGGCAATAATTTGTTACAAGAAAAAGGTTCATACGTCTGTGTTATCGTTCTTAAGAATCGAGAAACTACATGAGAAGACAGAATGTTTAAATGTAGGCATAATTACTGCAATCATTTTTTCTTTAGTTTCCTCCAGACAATCCCATCTCTTAGTGTTGGTAAAACCTGACAGTTGCATGACAAGGAATGTTTCCCTTTGTAAAAGCCAACTTCCTTTCTGTGTAGTTTTAGCCTAATTGAAATGTTTCCTATTGAGCTCAATCAAGACAGCAATTATCTAATTACTCACTTATGCTTTTTCAGCCAAAAATGCCTAGTCAAGCATACTGGAAGCACCAGACAAAGGATTTTTTTTATTGGTAGAGTTGGTGGGGGTGGTGGGGGAAGGTGGCGTTGTTACTATTGAAGTCTAAAAGATCTGGTTCTGTGACTTATAGTTCAAAACATTTAGTTAGGATCCTTCTGTTCATCATGCCAACAAGAGAATTATGTTAAGATACTTTTGGATTCAGTGCTCTATGCGCTTATCAGATAAGCAAATAAAAGGATGACAAAAATGTCTTATGTCATAAAACTACTACTCAGAAACAATAACTTGATCCTTGAGTTAAAAGATGAATAGGAAGACATCTATGGTAGCATATGTTCTTCAGCGAAAATCCTAATCAACCTCCCACAAACACGTAATTACTTTCTGATGGTCAGTGTGCACAAGTTCTTCGCTCTGGATAGAAAAGCTGTGTTTTTGATTGTTGAACTCATATCAGCAAGAACTAAATCAAATCTTCCTCCTGAATCTATAGATTATAGTTTTCAAGTCATGTTGGTATGTTTATGTCGACAACTACTTAACATCTAAAAATATTATATCGGCACAACAATGTGGTTTTCTGCATTCCATTTCGTTATTTCCCCTTTGATGTAGGCATGCCTGTAGTGCGTGGACATTGAGACAGATCAAAGTTAAAAAAATCAAAGATGTTGTAGCAAAGAGTTAATTAAAGTTTTTTGGAGGAGCATCCTGGTGACAGTTTACATTAGTGCTGCAATGAGTAGTAATTGATGGCTTCATCCCATCATTCTTCAATGGTGAGTTCCCAACTTAAGATCATAAGAAATAGGAGCAGAAGACACCATATGGCCCATTGAGCATGCTCTGATCTTTGGTCTCAACTCCAATTTTCCACCTGCTCCCCATATCCTCAATTGTGTCATCAAGGGAAAGGCTTCACAACAGCAAACAAAGGCTAAAAACAGATTCTCTCACAAGCTCATGCATGCCTCCTACCTATTTGATTAAGCAATAAATTGATAAAAACGTGCCAGTGTGTCGACTTAGTAACAGAAAGTGTTAGTATTGAATAAGTTCAGTTGATGTAACTCTTTCGAGTACAAACACGTTTTCATCTGTTCCTATTCAGATGAAATTACATTGTTTCATAATTTGCCATGGTGTTAAATAACCAGTAGTTTAAGGTAATAAGGTGAACAGGTGTTAGGTATCGATTAGTTAATTGTACTCAAATGTGTATTTCAAGAAGAGTCAGTAAGCAATGGAGGGAATTGTGTTAGAGTGGAAAAGTAAGCTCTATGGTCAGCAATAAACAGTCTCTACCAAAGCTTCCTAGTCTCAGTGTCTTCTTCACAATCAGGCTAGGGGTTTCTCTGAACTGTTAAAATAGAAGAAAAGAATACATTTAAATATAACTGTTGATTTGAGATTTTTGCAAGCTGGCTTTGGGTTTAGACAGCGTAATCAGATGTCTAGATAGAAGATGGGATAGGTCTTTGATACAAGTAAAACATTTGACTTCAATGACAGAGATGAATCAATAGTCAATGAATAAGAGGTACAGAGAAAGCTACTGTAGGTTGGTCAAATACTTATCAGCTATTCTTCTTTTAATAATTTGTAGGTTTCTTTGTTATCCTTTCAAATGATTTGTTCAAAAAAGCAAATGCTTTCATGACAAGAAACGTCTAAAACAATGCTAAACAATACAAACTTGTAAGGGTGTGGTTAGAGAGATTATTCAAGACTCAAAATCTGTTCATCCATTATAAAGATGCAGTTCTACAAGATAAACTAAGATTAGAGCACAGCTGCATCAACAGCGACATATTAATTGGCAAAGGCAGCACTACAAAAGTCCTATTAAGAGGACTCAAAACAATACCTGACTCAAATCCCAATGTTGTGTGCTTTTTCTTGCCACACTTTATCCATTTTTCAATACTTTATCTATTAAATGCAAATAATTTTATCATATGAAACAAAATTGTAATCTAATGGTATCAACAAGCAAAAAATGACCAATCACCAAACCTTAACCACATTCAACCACTTGTCAAAATGATTTCTGATGTAGCAATATATTTACCTCTACATATTTTGTTACAAAACAATAAATTGCTTGACTTTAGTATTTTCTGCCTTTCTTTCCAATTTAATTTTGTAAAACTAGTAGCAGTTTACTAACAAGCCATACTGCTTTGAAAGAAATTAGTCTGAATGTTCAATCACTCTTAACTAGCAGGATATTCTGAAGAAATCTGGAACAGATATCGAATATTATTTTGCTCTGCAGCTTATAATTGAATATCCTTCCAATAGTAGTAAATTTTTATAACATATGACACACATTGCCCAGCTACAAGGATTGCTGAAGATCAGTTTTGTATCTTTCAATTCTGATTGATAGCTGAATGCCAGCAGTCCAGTAACCAAACTTATAATCTTGCTTAGCTCTCACATGATACAATGAATTCATCACATGAGGAACCATGACCATGGACCTGCTTATTACCAATTAATGCGCCACTTTAATAATCAAGAATTGTGTATAAATTGTATAACAAATTATAACTGAGGGGTATCTTTTCTGAAGTACAACCTTAAGAGTACTTAAAAAAAATGTAAAGTGATAACTTTATTTTAGGATGTGGGTATCACTGGCAAAGCCAGCACTGATTGTCCATCCCTAGTTGCCCTGGACAAGGTGGTGGTGAGAGTTTTTCTTTCACCACTTTGGACTTCATTCCTGTTAGCTAGGAAGTTCCAGGATTTTGACCCAGCAATGCTGAAGGAATGGTGATAGGTGCCTCAGTCTGAAAGGAAATTAATTGAAGGGGAGCCTGGAGATGGTGTTTCTATGCACTTACTGCCTTTTTCCTTCTTGGTGGTAGCGCTCAGTATATGGGAGGTACAGTCAGAGAAGACGTGGTTTCAGTGCACCCAATAGACAGTACGCACTGTAGCCACAGTGGACAGGCGGTGGAAAGAGTGCATGTTTGAGGTGGTGAATGCGCTGCTGATCAAGTGGACTGCTTTATCCTATATGGTGTCATACTCCTGGCTTGTGTGGGTGGTGGACAAGCTTTGGGGAGTTAGGAATATAAATATTTTAAGTTATATCTAACCTTAAATGAAAAATGGTTTTAAAAATAGATTATGGTACAGTATATTGACTGAGATTTAGCTATCTGCAATATGGTTTATTCTTGGAGGAAACACTTAAATTAGCTTTTTTTTTATACTCTTTTTGATTCAAAACTGGAATTCGAACAACAGTTTAGTATTCAGAGAGCAGCACTGAAAAAGCACTGAAATTCGTTATTACATACATTATACATCAATGGAATAAATCCAACTTTGCACCTAGCAATGCAAATGCATTAACTTGTTCTGAGCTGCCATATGTATTTTCCATCTGACTAAAGAAACTAAAATATCTACATAAATAATAGTACTATTTCATAGTTAAAGAAAATAGGCTTTAAAGAGTATTACATTTTCCTGTAAATAATTTCAATCTAAGAAATACTTCATAAAACAAACACCACAACATATGGATCATGAAAACTGATACAAAAGGGCGAGAGTGCATAGCTGTTTGTTTCTGGACAGCACAATACACAAATAACTGTGTAATGTTATTTAATCCTAAGACCTGCAAGAGGAAGACCATGACCTATTTCTAAGTTAGAAAAAGAATCATAGTTAGTCATTTTCTGTCACTGAGTTAATGAGGTTATAGTTGATTTGAATCTTCACATGGACAGGTTTTTTAAAAATAAAATTGATAATACTAAGCCCTGAATAACAGTTCGATAAAACAAATCAGCTGGAAATTGAAAGGGACTTTTTGTTTATAACATTCTAATATTTCACTAAAATTCACTGCGGCAGATCATATTGGGGCTATTATCAGTTTCAATTAAACAACAGGCAAGCCCACTGTAGTTGTGAGTCATTATAGAACTTCTGAATGAAACTTTATCCCTTAGACAAAATTTGTTAAGGCAGAAATTACTAATAATGTGATTATAATGCTAACAATCTGCCAAGTTAAAACCATTAGTTTTAAGTCCCCAAATAATAAATTAAAAACAGAACAATTACTTTCTACTTTATGTCTTTTATTAGTGATCACTTGAATCTGAAGAGTTTAGCATCATCTACATGCAAAAACTTAGGTAGTGTTTTGACGGCGAATTGTATATTACTTTCAGTGTAGCAGAGCAGAATTTGATTTGGCATTGCAAATCAATGTACATCAGCATTTACCCTTTGCCTTCATCAGAATTAACCCTAAGTGTTAAGAATTTTTGGTGAGAACATCATCATTTGACAATATTTGGCAACACAACATACTTTCATTTAGACCGCGAAGATGAACTGGTGATACATAACACACTGCAAACCTCTTTCATAAAACAGTGTTCTTCACTTGAATTATATCACAAACTTTTTCTCATGCTTCTTGCCATGTGACATAACCCCTTGCATCTTCAAAGTCTTAATTATGACAACATCAAACAAGCCCAAGAATGGGCAGTTAAATAAATGTTACAGAAAGACATATGAAAGAATCCCAATGAATGACTGAACAAAAAATAAAGTTATCATTTTACATTTTCTGCTGAGCAAAGCAAGTATGCAAAGTAGTGCAAGTATGCTGCACAAAGTAACTATTCTTCTGCTTACAATCATTGCAAAATTTCAACTTGTATTGCAACCAAACAGCATCCTTACAAATTTCGCTCAATATAAAAGATAGGTTGTATACATAACAAATAGAAAATAACAGATCGCTTGAAGGATGGAACAGGAAACTCTGGATTTACTTTTATGGTTTGTATCTTTCTAAACTCTTAAATGGTGTTATATGAAGAATAAATTTGTGACTTCATGCTAAAGATTCCATAGCACACTCATAATGGGAGGGGGTGGTGAAGGGGGGTAGGGAGAGAGGAGAGCCTGTCTGGGGAAGGAAGAGACTGTCTGAGGCAGGGAGGAAGGCAGCGAGGGAATGCAAGGGTGCAACAATGTGTGGAGGAAAGGACTTTTGTTGGGTCTTGGTGGGGAAAGGGGTTTCCAGCCAAGGATGCTTGGAGAGAGATGGTCCTAGAGGGTGTAGTCAGTGTTGTCGACAGTGGGGTCCTGGGAGTTGAACTGAAGGTACTGGGCAGAGGAGGAAACGGTCACAGTGAGGGAGGGGAGTGGGATGCAGCAGGGTAGCAGGATCATGGTGATAGTTGGGTAGCTGAAGGATTCATGGGAGGGGTCACAGAAGTAGATGAAACAGGTGGCTCAAATAACAGGAGGGGTCAGGGTGGGCATGCGGATAGTAATGGGTGTAGGCTTAGAGGGGAGGGAAGGCATCAGGAGGTGGATGGTAATAGGTGCAAGTGTAGCGGGGGAACGTTCAAGAGTGACAGAGGATTGGGTGGGTCAAGGGTGATGGGGAGAAGTTGGTGGGTGATTGGGGAGGAGAGAAGGCTGTGGAGCAAGTTTCAAAGGTAACAGGCACCATTTTTCGATTCTCAAAAACATAATGCAGTTGATGTGAAACTGTGATACTTTGAAGTGAGAGAAGAGTTTTTTTGGTGGGTGGAGTTCAAGGTCAGCACAATTGGACAACTAAAAGGACACCCTAGTAATCATGAAGCAACTGGATTAGAACCATACTCATTTGTGTTCTCCTCTCTATGGTGAAGCTCACACGACAGCAGGTTTGTTCCTGACTCATAAGTCTCATAACATTGAGATCCTAGTAGGTGTGAAGCTGCTGTTCATTCTGTGCCATTTGCGATCGGCTGCAGTCAGAGGCGAGGATGAAGGGAGGGAGGGAAATAGATGCCTCTAAGAGGCACGGCTGGTGGACAGAGTCAGCAAATACCTCCATCCTCCAGAGAGAATTGTCATGGATGACAAGGGCTAATGTCGTTAGTCTTTCTACGCTGCCAAGGCAAGGTCTCTCTATAGAGTTTCAAGGGTAATAGAGGCAAGTTGAATAGTGTCTGAGGGAAGGTTCTCGCACATGGCTCTCATCACCCTGCTGAAAGAGATATGTCTCCATGTGCATTCATGTACAAACGGGAGGGATACCCATCTCTGCTCCTCCAGGATGTCCTTCATCTGGGAGGGGTGGGCAGGGGGTGCCATGGCTAGACAGAAGCTAGGCACAGGGCTTAGCACTGGCTTGGTGGCTTTGAGATGGAGGCAAACCTATGAAGAACATGCTCACTATATTTATTACTTCAATTTGTTCACAGATCCATTGAGGTCTATCTGATGCAGACTCCAGGCAGCCCTGTCTTTTTACCAACTCTCAGACAACTGAAGAGGAGGGGGGGGGGGCGGGGTCCCTCACAGGTTGGCACAGGGCCAGGAGGAGCAATGGTAAGAGCAGCAAGAGGCAGTGAGGTCTTAAGACAGGTCAGGATGCTGGCGAACAGGGTCCAACAGGGTCAACAGCAAGCATTGGCCCGACCACAGGTCTGTCGCATGCGGTACCTCCAGATGAACAAAAGGCAATGTCGGAAGTGCCTTAGAATGTCCCGGAATATGGTCGCACACATATGCCAGCTTCTCCGTGATGACTTGCAGCGGCAAGGGCTTAGAGGAAATCCCATGCTGGTGGCATTCAAGGTCATCACTGCTTTAAACTTCTTTGCCAGTGGATACTTCCAATGCTCCACTGGCGACCTGTGTGGCATCTCCCAGTCAACGACACACAAGTACATACAGGAGGTGACAGATGCCTTGTTCAGGAGACCACACCAATTTGTCCAATTATGCCTGGATCCTGAAAGCCATACTAAAAGAGCACTGGAAAATGCAGCAATTTCAGGTTTCCTGCAAGTGCAGGGCACTATTGACTGCACACATGTGGCCTTGAGAGCTCCCTGGCAATAGCCAGTCACATTCATCAATAGAAAAGGATTCCACTCTTTGAACGTGCATCTCATATGTGACCAAAGAGGACAAATTCAACATGTATGTGCTCAGTTTCCAGGGAGATCTCACGATGACTACATTCTGAAGCATTCCCAGGTGCCACAAGTTTTTGAAGAACCTCAGCACATGCAGTGCTGGCTCCTTGGGGTCTAGGGATATCCCCTGAAGACCTGGATGATGACACCAGTTCACCATCTGCAGGGTGCTGCTGAGGAGAGCTACAATGTCATACATGCCTCCAGTAGGTCCATGATTAAGTAGACAATATGCTTCCTAAGGATGAAGTTCAGGTGTTTAGGTTGCTCAGGCGGGGCTATCCAATACTCACCACAGAGAGCGTCCTGGATCACTGTTGTTTCCTGCACCCTGCACAATCTAGCACTACAAAGGGGGGATGTCGTGACAATGAGGACAGTGAAGGGGATGGAGCTGACGAGGGCCAGGATGTAGCCAAGCCACATGCAGAAGGAATAGCAGGGGTACAACACGGCAGACAGGCCCATGCCAGTCTGATAGCTCCCACATTCCAAGCAGAGTAGTCTGCTGACACAGCTCCTTAACTTTTTGATTTTCTACCCTCTGGTGGCTGGACGGCACCAGCTACTTTTTGGTTATACTTTTCTCTAATGTACCTTGATTTATGATAGCTGAATTAAATTGCACTAGTTAACATCTGCCTTGCTGGTGATTTGATCCTTTGCATGCACTGAACTATGCTAATATGTTGCGTTTGACACGAAATGTGCGCTTTAGAGCCTGCACGGATCTCTGTTCTCCTGTGATCTTAGGCACCTGTAAGTAGAATTGAGATTTTACCTATGCCCTCACAAAGCTTGTGTGCGTGGCAACTTGGAAACAATACAAAATCTAATCTCAGCAGGGATGCACTCATGTAACCTTCACACCTGCTCCCAAAGGGGGCCAAACCTTGCATAGAATCCTTTTAGGCAATGCCAGATAGATGGGTCCACAGGGAGGAGCAGCAGGAGAACATTTGGCCTCTCAAGATCACACCTCCATGCAGGTTGATCAAAGAAGATCGTGTTTTTGTACCACTGATCACCAGTTACTCATATCCCTTGATAGCTTTATCTTGCTGAGAAGTTTCAAGGTTATTTTGAAGTCCACTGAGAGTGCCTCACCTGCACTATGGGTTGCTGAGTTGCAACCACTCCAGACCCTCTAATCAAAGAGACTCCTACAAGTCTCAGTCCTAGAAAGTCCTAATGTTAGTTTGAGACCGTGCTCTGTCATTGTGGACACCCCAGCCAATGTAAAGATCTTTCCTGCATGGACCCTGCAGAGGGCTGTTGGAGCTGCTGCTGCTTCACATGGATGGCCTCACAGGACTTCGCACAGTCCAGCACACAGACCCATTCTACTCTCTCTCACCTCATGCACTAAGACCCCGGTCCTTCAGTGATGCCTGATGCACTTTGGTTGCAAATCCTTTCTGTGAGGTCTACTGCCACCCTTGATAAGGAGGCGAGCAGGCCAAACAAATCTACATGTGAGGTGTGACAAAGGCTTCAGCCAATTGCACACACATCTCTTAAACTACACCCAAATCCCTCTTGCAGTCAGGACTAACTTGCCTGTTGCCCCCTTACTTGCAGCCTTCACCTGCGTGGGTTAGCTCAAAATGACAAATCAAGGAAGTCCATTAACATTTGGATATGCCCAGCACAGCTTTCTCCAGACGTGTAGTGCAGCCTCTGGTTTTCTACTGTTAAGAAGACAGTGTAGGGCTTCAGTCTCTCAGCCTTGAAACTGTATCTACAGCATTTCTTGTCACTCACATAGCAGATTTAATTCCCCTCAAGCATCCAACCACATCTGACATCAAGGCAACAGAAGCACGAGATGCAATGACCTCACTGAACACATTTTCAGAGGTCAGAATATGGTGAGCTGCGAGTAATGGCTTGCATGATGCTTGGCCAGGCTGCACACTCACAAATAAAGGCCAGTGCTGAATTATGCAGATGTAGGATTATTGAGTAATCATTGTGTTGATAATGTGAGAGAAGTGAATCTATAGGAGTTCATTATTGAGCTCTGATGGGAGCCCAAATTCCACACCCTTAAATGCCCACAACCATTCAAGCAACTATCCCTTAAATATGGTGCCCAGACCTTCGACCCCATGAGGTAATGGTGGGGATGGAAATTCCTGCCTGCCCCTGCCACGAGATTTGCTGTTTCCCACACAGATAAATAAATAAGGAGCTGAACAGTACAGATTATCCCTGGTCAGCCATCCCAATCCCCAGCGGAAAGAACTCCAACTTCCACCGAATTTAGACTTCAGAATGGAAGAGCCCGGCCTTGGTTAGCTTTTCATAGAGCTTCTTTTCAATAGAGTTTTGTCTTCTTTCATCACCATCAGTTGCTATCATTACTGTTTCATGTAATTGGAAAGAAATTTTTTATGCAACGAGTGAAAGCAGCTAGAATTGGGTTATCTGACAGACAGGCTGAGAAATAGCTCAGAAGTTACTGAGTAATGGTACACAAAGCTATTCCTGCATTTTAATGCAACCTTAAAAATAATTTTTTGCCAATGCTATCTATTATTTAACATACACAGCACACAAATAGGGATGCATCACCACAGAATGCGCTAGGTCAGCAAAATAATTTATTCTTGTTTATTTAGTTGATGAATATCAGACGGTCATTTAGAAAGAAAAGCAGATACAATTTGAGCTGATTTACCCACAAGTGAAACAGTTTGGAAGTAAGTCAAATTAACATAAAAGACAATAATTTGTTGTCTTGACTGTTGATTTAGGAGGAAAAGCAGACTACTTCTTAGTGGTAACCATAGGTTAAATAAAAGGAGGAAATATAACTAATTGGGTTTGGTCTACAACAAATGTTTCTGCATACAAATCTAAAGCATATTATTTGGATTCCGGTTGAAGTTTCTGTATTTCCTGAACCAGACGTTTCCTATGGTCATCTATTTTTGGTAAGCACTAAATGATCAGTGGAAGAAATTATTCAGTGTAAATGTCTGTAGTCATTTTAGCCATCATGCATGTTTAATTGTTAAATAATTTTTTAAGTGCTAGGACAGAAATAACACTGCTTGTAGTTATTGCATTAGATACTTTGGCAGTAAAATGCAGAATCAAGTAAAATTAACTTGAGGCATATTTAATGAGGATTAGAACATAACAGTCAAAAATGGGTCAAAGGGACAAAATGGAGTTGCACGGTTTCCTCCTAAAACTGACCAAATATGGATTGCATGGCTGCTTTGCACAATGGCTCCATTTGGTCTGCAAGTATGACCCTGAGCTTTTGGTCACCCATTATTTTAATTCTCCATGTTGGTCCCACTCTGACCTCTCTGTCCTCAGCCTCCTGCAGTATTCCAATGTAACTCAACATAAACTCGAGGAACATCACCTCGACCTGAATTTTCCCCGAGTCGGGCAGGCTCGGCTGGAGTGGGCAGGGGCGGTCGCGGAGCCGACCACCACCCGCGATCGGCTCCACACTGCCATTTTACGTGGGCAGGCCAATCAAGGCCCACCCAGCATAATATGCAAGCGGTAGCGCTGAGCACCACCTGTGCGGGCAGGGGGAGGAGGGAAAGTCGGGATGCATGCGAACAAGCACTTCAATCTTCCTGGGGCTCGGAGCTGCCTCAGGGAGATTGAAGTGCTTTTGAAATAAATACATAAATGCAATAAAAATTTAATGAAACATGTCCCCTCTTGGGACTGTGTCACATGAGATGGGATATGTTCTAATTTTTTAGAAAAAGTTTTTATTTAATTTGTCAAAACTTTAGGAAACCTCATCCGTTTCCTAAAAATGTAAAGGCCACTTGGCCTTTTCGCTTACCCACCAACTGAAGGTTGGATGGGCAGCATGAATTTCAGGTTAATTACCTGGTTAATGGCCTTAACAGGCCTATCAATTATTGGCGGGCGCACAGCCAACTCCAGCACATACCTGCCGAATGAAATGTCGCGAGACAGCACAATGACGTCGGGATGCACGTCCGATGTCATCATGTGTCATTTCAAGTGCCGGTGTGTACATTCGGCCCCCGCATTCCGAATGTAAAATCCTGGCTGTCATCTTTTGATTAGGCACTTTACAGCCTTCTGGACTCAACAATGAGTTCAATAAATTCAGGTTGTAACCTCTGCCTTCATTTTATTTTATTTTTCTTTATTGGTTTAGTTTTTTCTCTCAATTACTCTCTTTTTTCTTTTTTTGCTTTCAGTAGGCATCCACACATGATCCTGCCAGTCAGTCACACCTCCTCCAGACATATCTTTTGTTTCTTATTTATCCTATTAGTACTTCCTTTGGCTTAGCACCATAAACTATTGTCATTTAATCTCTCCTGCCCTTCTTTTTCCCCATTTTCCCCATCTTTCACTTGTTGGAAGCATATTACATTTCTAACTTTTCCCAATCCTGATGAAAAATCACATACCTGAAATGTTAACTCTATTTCTCTCCCCGCACTGTCAGACCTGCTGAATATTAAGCATTTTCCATTTTTCAATTCAGACTTCCAGTACCACAATATTTTGCTCTTATACTATTCTAGAACTGTCTATGATGAGAGACATAATTAGCAAACCATCTTCTGTGCTGTGATTCTGCTTATAGTTCTGTTTTTCAAAGAAACCAAAATTAACATTACATGAAAATATACACATCATAACAGTTCCAATAGTGTATCACACCACAACTCCAAACTGGTGTCATTGAACTAAAGCACACTTAAAAACCAAATCATTTGTACTGGAAGGAAGCATTAACATCTGACTGAACATGAACTTCACTTGAGATATAATTTTCTTTTCTGTTCAAAAAAGGTTAATAACCCAATTTTGCAATGCACTAATAAAAACTGTGTCTGATTTTTAAACCAGGATTTTGTGCATGAGAATGACAAAAAAAAATTGGTCAATCATAGCACATCTGTAATGATGATTCTCCAATGATCTTCAAACAGCTATTGAGCCATTGCATCAGTGTATGTATCAGCAAACTTGTTTATACACCTGTGAAGTGATATTTTTGAAACAACTATTTTATACAGACACCTCCAAACATAAATCAACTGTTGAAAAAGGAGCCAAATGTGAATGTTCACAGCTCCTCATAAGGAGCTATTCTTTCCTCTACCAATCCTCCTAAATCACTTATAGCATAAATGTTTCATTATTAGCACAAAACATAGACAATGAAAGCTTATCTTGATATGCCCTCTCTGATGTAAACTGATTTGACAAGCTACATTAGAGACTTTTAACCCACATTCTATTGTATTATTTTTTCAGAGAATATATTTTCTGAATATATTTTCTGCATGTGAACTTTTCAGAGTGATGTGCAAAAGGTTTTTATACCAATAAATCATTATTAAACCTATTGCAAAAATCACATTTAATGATTATGTTGAATGACCTGAAGGGTAGCAAAAAGTTACAAATTGCACCGTCATATCAGATCACATTGTTCGATATTTATTATACGTTTTAGCATTTCTGGTTTGTGGATGGTTCAACAATTCCACCCATTTATCTGCATTCAGCAGAACAACCAGCTAATAAGGGTGAGTATTTAAATAAGCCATAATGGAAATGATCTTTGACTACTACCTGAAGCAGGTGTGAAAATGACAGAGAGGCAAAAGTCTATTTTGGGGAGCTTGAATCATTTTAGAGCTTAGAAGTTCCACTGTAGCTCATCTGTTTGGGAGGGTAAGAAAACAGTAGGCTCCCATGCTGAACTGGTTGACAGAGCAAATTTGGGAGGGGATTGGGGTGGGGGGGGGCAGGGTTGGTGGGAGAGGGAGGGAGTGCTGAGGGGGGATTCTGGGAAGGGCAGGGGCAGGCAACTGTTGTTTCTGTGGGTCCACAGAGCGGACTTTTACACATCCTGGCCCAACAAAATTAGAAACTATGCATTTCTTTGACAATTTTTTGAATGGCATCCACTCATCTGTTTAAGGACCGCTGATTCAGCTGCTCAATGTCTGCAGTAGATAGGCTGAGCTGAAAATCCACAGATTTTGCACTACATTCTTGCCATAACTAGTGAGAGTGCACCAAAGAGGTCAAAAGTTAGCCTGGGACCTCGCCTTATGTTGGCCACTTTGTGGGGATTTGTAAGGGGCAGAGCCCACCTGATGAAGGGAGCAATGGAAATTCCTACTTCTGGGAAACTCCACATCCCCAGGCTCACTGAAACTGGCATTATTCTCAATATGAATATGCCCAGTGAGACCAGATATACCAAGCCGGTGATTGATAATGATGGGAGCACCTGCAAGTCCAGGACAAGGATTGGGGCCTGGACTATGACAATTTAAAAAAAGCATTTTTTTTTAATTTGGAAAGCAGCTGTTATGTCTTCTAGCTCCCATAAGTTCAAAATAATCGCTCTTAGACTCAAAATGCCGGAGCTTCTTTGAGTGTATTTCTTACAGCTCTCCATGTGGCTGGCGGACTAATACATTATTGCACAGAACCTGACCGCAATGCAACAGTAAATGTGGCACCCTTACATCTGCATAACAATTAGTTTTTAGCTCTTTATGAATAAGATAATAATACAGCAGTACTGAAGGTCTTGTGGCACAACGGGCAGTGCCCCTGCCTGCAGGCCAGAAATTTCAGGTTCAAGTCCTACTCCAGTACTTGATGGCCAACGAAGGTGCATTCATAACATAGCCAACCAAATGTGGACTAATAGTCCACTTGTGTTTTCTATCCACAGTGCACTGTTTTGCAGTGAAAAGGACAGATGACAGCAATTATACAGGTGCTTTTGAACTCTTGTGTTGAATTCAACCAGGATTAATTCTGCAGCAAAAGTCCAACATGAAGGGTATTTGAGTGCCTTTGATTATATTATAAAATAAACTTGATTCTCAGTATAAATCCGATGTGTCACATAACCAAGTTTAGAAATGCAAGGATTGTGCTAGAAACAGAGTTCTTACAAAACTGTTTTAACTCTGGCCATTGAACAAAGTGAAAATGATGAGTACCAGTGATATTCTATACATCTAGGTTTTATTTATTTCAATTTGTTTATACAGCATACAAGAATATAGAATCAAATAACATTGCACCATACCACAAAGCCTTGACAGACCAATTAAGGGCTCATGCAAGCCAGCTTACAGCACAGCATTGTAATTCATACTAAGAGAAACAAACTGTAACAAGAATGAAAGAGGATTGCAAAATTTAAGAAACAGTCACTCCTCCAACATGTAAATTATATTTTTGAGGTCAAGCCAGGGTACTGGATCTGTAAAGATTCCTTCAAGACAATCAAGCTTAGGAGGCAGTTGAAATTCACAGGGCAGGATTTTCCATTCCTGTTGGCAGTGGGCATGTTAGATGGTGTGTGCAGACAATATGGTGAGATGGCCAAAAATTGGTTTTACGCCATCGTGAAACCAGTTTGTGATCGTCCGCTCTACCAGTCAATGGCTGGTCGCATTTCCTGCCATTGCATGCTGGGAACCTAATTTCAATACTTTAGCATCTCATTATAAACCCTACTCACCGGAATAATCCCACATGCTGGATCATCTGGATACATTGGCATGATTGCATGCTGACGTGTTCCGCAACTGTACATAAGCAACATGCACCTGGCAAGCTGCACTTCTCTTGGGACTTTGAGGTTTGTTTGCCTACCTTGCTTCAGGCAGCACTTGCAGTCATCAGTGCCAGGCTTCACAGGCAGCACCACATCATTTTTAGTTGGGCTCACAGGCAGGTCTCTACCTACAGACCAACCGTAAGGCAGGGATGGCTTTTCAATGGCTGCAGGACTAGGGTTTGCTTGAGGAAGGGGGTGAAGTGGCCTCAGGCAAGGGAAGAGGCTACTCAGCAAGGGTTGCAATGGGGAAGGGGGGTATCCCAGGGTATGTGGGGTCATATGTTGATTCATGCAAGTGGCCTCAAGATGGCGAGGGCTGAGGAGGCAGTCTCCAAAGGAGATGAGGCCAGATGGAGATGTGAGGGTGTGTGTGAGAAAGTGAATGGTGATGTCCCTTGAGCTGGCAGTGAGTGAAATGCCAGTGAGTGTGTGAGCTTAGAGTGATGAGATGGTTGCCTTATCCTGGTGGCACAGGTAAGATCATTCATCCTTTTTCTGCGCTGGATGGCCAACCTCATCTGTGCAGCATTGGTGTTGACCACCACTGCCACTGCGTCCCAAGCCGGAGAGGTGAGTTTGCTCGACTTCCTGCAGTAGGCCTCCAAAAGGCATTCCAGTGATGGGTCACCGAACATTTCCTGGATTTCAGGGCCATATCATCACTGGAGCAGTCTTAGGCTGCAAGCACTGAGAACTGTGTGTGTGTGTCTACAGTTTAGATATGGTACCCGGAGTGAAGAAACAGTGAGGTAATGCTGTGGTGGGTGATTCAATAATTAGACTTCCAAGTCCAAGTCTAGAATTACTTTCACACTGTTTCCTGATTTACCTTATCTCTGTTTTGCTCCTTTCACCTGGGGTTGGAGTGGATGTGCAAAATCCATGGCTGGGGGTGGTGGAAGCAGCCACACATTTGGATTTGCTTGTCAAAAGTGAGCATTCTTCCACAGCTGAAACTATTCAGCTGCAGCTCCATTAACATGCTTGGAGTCTGAAGATTTTCTGCCTATTCAAGCAACACAAAAGCATGAAAGTGCCACCAAATGCTCCAGAACTTTTCATTCCTTGGGCGCAGACTGAAAATTAATATGTGTTTTAGGGGTCAGCTGTTGGCCAACTGGGCAAACTGTAGAATCCCCTTGTGAAAGGTGGCCATGGTGCAGTCACTGGAGGAGGTGCTCACAGCCCCTTGCAATGTCTTTATTAAGGATTGGACCAGTCTCCCTGATCGTTCAAGCTAACAGTGCAGCCTTGCAATGTGGGTTAGGAGAATGCCTGCACCTGAGCTGAGAGCACAGCATGCAGTCTAATGGGCAAAGCTGCCACTAATCAGTCAAGTGGAGTGGGGCAGAGGTGGGTCGGGTTTCGGACAGCCAATGTGCACACTACACACTGGCCATCCAACTGGTGGCCAGCATTCTGCTGTATGTTTGAAGAGGCCTTCAGGCTTAACCAAGAGAGGTTCTTGGGACACCTATGCTAACCCACGTATCTCTCTCTTTGATCCTGCAGGTGGGGAACATCAGGATCATGGCACCCAGTAATTTAGTGGCATATTTCATGGCTTACAGGGAGCAGAGAAGAAGAAAGTGGCAGAGGCGCCTGGCTCAGCAAAGGAAGAAGCATCTCCATCAAGAGGAAGGAGCGACAGGGCCTGCTGTGCACGCAACTGAAGAGCCACAGCGAGCTGTCGCTCATAGGTGCCTCACTAGACCCAGACAGCACCTGTTATTCCTGCAGATCGCTGAGAAGCAGTATTGCCAAAGACTGTGCATGCCATGGGAATTGGTCGGCCACATGTGCTACCTGCTGCAGGATTTGGCACCACAGAGACATGGAGGGCATCCCCTGCCAGCAGCCATGAAAGTGACTGCCGCACTCAATTTTTATGCCAGTGGCTCCTTATGGGCTCCACAGGTGACCTGTGCATGATCTCATAAGCCTCCATGCACAAGTGCATCCAAGAGGTCATCTTCATGAAGGCACAGAACTTTGCGCATTTCGCCCAGGATCAGGAAAGCCAGGAAGCAAGAGCGCTGGTATTTGTGCAGGTCTCAGGTTTCCCACAGGTGCATGGTACCATCAACTGCACTCATGTGGCACTTAGATTTCCATGGCAACAAGGAGTCAACTACGTCAACAGCAAGGGCTTCCACTCGCTGAATGTTTAGCTGGTGTACGACCACCACAAACGCATCCTATAGGTCTGTGCACAATTCCCAGGGGCCATTCACGACTCCTACATCTTTAGCAGGTCTCAGATCCTTGACATCTTCCAGGATCCACAGAGGCTGCAGGGTTGGCTCCTCAGGGATAAGGGCTACCCACAGAAAGCGTGGCTGATGACACCTATGCGGTGGCCTCAGGCTGCAGCAGAGTGATGGTGTAACAAGGCTCATGCTGTGACCCGGACTTTGGTGGAACAAACTATAGGCATTTTGAAAATGAGATTCTGGAGCCTTGACAGGTTCGGTGGAGCACTGCAATACAGTCTCCAGAGGGTGTCACGCATCATCGTCATTTGCTGCATGCTCCACAGCCTGGCACTGCAACGGGGGAGGACCTGGCTGAAGAGGTGTTGGAGGAGCTGCATGTCTCCTCCAATGAGGAGGACGTTAAAGGGGATGACGATGATAAGGCCCTCGAAGGCAAGGATGCTGGCGATGAGGACACTGCATTGGCCAGACAAGGCAAGTGCATGAGGAGATCCTCATAGCCACAAGGTTCGTGGAGGATGATGGCGACATAGCAGTGAGGGTACTCCATACATCTTCACATTGCCTCTGTGAATGTCTGACTCTGGTCTGGCTGAGGGCAGCTCGCTTGCGCTCCGTGACCAGGGTCATATCATGGAGACGCAGCTGTGAAACTTTAAATGCACCTGATCCTTTGTCAGCCTTCAGCACCTGTCCCCTGCAGGAGCAAAGCATCACAGATGCTGAAGAGATTGGGGGCCAACCCCATCTCATAGATGCTGAGAGCATACAGAGAGAATGACGGAACTCTGTGACGCCTGCCCACAACATACTGGCAGCAATGACAAGCACCATCGAAGTGCAGGCATCAGCAATGTGTCCAGTGAGTGTGAAGCCGGACCATCACTGTGGTCTGAGCATTACACATTGCACAAGGAAGAGGCTCTGGACTGACACGCCTGCCTTTATCTTGTGCAAGAACCGAGGTTTCACATCTGAGTAACAAGAACACTGCTCATCAGAACAAGGAGCCACAGGCAAGGAGACATTCTTGGGAGTTTATTTACAATAGTGAACATTATATACAAGTGATTAACAGTCACGCCCAGGCTCTGCAACATCTTCTTAACCTTCCTAACCCTGCCACTATATCTTGGTGCTTCCCCGGCATCCACAGTGGAGGTGGAGGCAGCCTGCTGACTGCTAAGCTCTGTCTGTGATGACCTTGGCAGGCATCCTCTGGAGGGCCCCGGCCTGCTTTCAGGATCCTATTGTGTGGAAGTGGTCCCCCCATTGAGTCTGTGGAGCTAGAGCTGCTGGGGTCACAAGAAGAGGAGATTCGGATGGGCTGAGCACTCCTGGAGGCACCCAGGTGCATGGCCCACGAGTGTGCACGTGCTGATCCTCCTCCCTTTGGGTGCCCGAGGGCCCTTGGTTGACTCCTCGAGGATAACAGGAAGCTGGAGTGAGATTGAGTTGCCCCCACCCGTCTTGCATTGACGCTGCTCTAGTGACGCCAACTATAGTGTCAGCGATGGAGTTCAACCTGCGCAGTAGTGTAGGGCCAATGTGCTGGACCAAGGTCTCCATGGCGGCCACCGTCCTACCAGTGTTGTCCTTGGTGCACTGGCATGCCAGCACTATCACCTCAGACTGAAGGCGGACGGACTCTTCCATTGTGCCTTGCAATCTGAGAAGTGCAGAGGACATCCCTTCCTGATGTTCCTGAGCTTGCCTTTGCAGCTCCAGCAACTGAGGTATGACCAAGTCCAGAAGCTTCTCATCTGACTTGGACTCAGCAGATTTCTGGCCTCCAGCAGTCCTCCAATTGCAGGAAACCTGACAAGTTCCTGCCTCCACCTGCTGTGGATCAGACAGTGCGATGCGCTCACCAGATTATGATCCCGAGGCTACTCTAGAGCTAGGTCCCACCGAGGTGTGTATCTCTGCACTGACGGAATGTGTGACCGAGCACTGTGAGGACGTCATCAGATTCTTCCTCCAAACTGTCTTCGGCACTTGAGACGAGGACTGGGCTCATGGACCCCCATGGCTGCTTCCCAAAATGGTAGGAGACTGCAGAACAGGGAGAACTGACTCAGCACAGTTGTCTGATGGATGTTGCACTCTTGGATCCTCAATTGGTTGAGCACCACTGACCTCACTGTCAGTACAGGAATGGTCCAGATCATCGCCGGCCAGCTGGATGACTCTACTCTCCAAGACTGTGAGAACCTTGATGCTGGGCATTTCTCCACCAGTCTGAGACCTTTTCCATCTGTTGTGTGCTAGCTTGTCCTGAATGAAGACAGATGGAGAGAGTGTAAGGAGGATGCCTGCCCGGCCAGATGAGGAGGATGCCTGGCACGTTTGGGTGCTGAGTGGTGCCATGGATGGGATGAGCACACGATCCACAGGGCAGACGAACATGTGTGTGAGAGAGTGAATAGTGATGTCCGTTGAACTGGCAGTGAGTGAGACCCCTGAGGTTGTGTGATGGGTTCATGAGTGTGTAAGTTAAGAGTGATGAGAAGAATGATTTACCCTGACAGAATGGAGGAGATCATTCATCCTCTTTCGGCACTGGGTGGCTGTCCTCTTCTGCAAGTGCTGACCACCCTGTCTCCCATGCTGGAATAGTGATCTTGCTTGCTAGTCGTCACCCAGAGTGGGGCTGGAGGACTTCATGGCAGGCTTCCACTGCAGGCATTGCTAAATGGGACCAGCATGTTTCCTCCCTTTGGTAGCCATGATTTTGCAGCAGTTTCCGACCCCTTAGAGAGGGCTAGCTCTGTGCAGGATCATCCTTTAAATACAGCTCCTGGATTACAGAAGGCCTGAGGTGACAGCAGGTGGGCGAATCAGAGGCTGCCCCACTAGCGATCTGGCGTGTTTCCCGGAATGCATTATTTATGAGGCGGGACCCACCGGGAATTGGGCCGATGCGGTGCGAAAACCCATCATTGCAGTTGGCGGGTAAAACAACTTTTTTCATGTCCATTGCCGCACTTAGTGCAAATCTGGATGATTCCACCCCAGGTCTCTAGATGAGGCAACAAATTTGTGAAATCACATTGTGCTTTCACAGTGACTGCTAAGTGTAGATGCAATACCACCCGAAGCATAATTCATATCATAATACACCTCTTTATTTCTTTTTAGAATATTCTGAAAATTCTAACATTTTTTTAAACAGCCAGAAATGTACACTCACACCATTCCAGCAAAATTTACTGGGCTTATCTTTATGGTATACAATCATTGGAGCATCCCATATCCTGCAACCTGATCCCAGTTCCCTCCTTACACAAAAGAAAGGTCCTTAGATAGTGCTTTTAATATAGTAAAACAGAAGTGTTACCAAACAAAATTTGACACCATGTCAGAAGATAGCTAATATAATATAAGAACATAAGAACTAGGAGCGGGAGTAGGCAATTCAGCCACTCGAGCCTGCCCCGCCATTCATTAAGATCATGGCTGATCTCATTTCGGCCTCAACTCCAATTTCCCACCCTCTCCCCATAAACTTTCAACCCATTACTAATTAAAAATCTGTCTATCTCCTCCTTAAATTTATTCAGCGTCCCAGCATCCACATCACTCTGAGATAGTGAATCCCACAGATTCACGGCCCTTTGAGAAAAGTAATTCATCCTCATTTCTGATTTAAATCTACCACCCCTTAGCCTAAAACTATGGCCTTTCGTTCTAGAATGCCCCACAAGAGAAAACATCCACTCCACGTCTACTTTGTCTATCCCCTTTAGCATCTTATATACCTCAATTAGATCTCCTCTCATCTTTCTAAACTCTAGCGAGTATAGGCCTAAACTGCTCAATCTCTCCTCATAAGACAAGCCCCACATCTCTGGAATCAATCTAGTGAACCTCCTCTGAACTGTCTCCAATGCAACTACATCCTTCCTCAAGTAAGGGGACCAAAACTGTGCACAGTGTTCCAGGCGCAGTCTCACCAATGTCTTGTGCAGTTGCAACAACACTTCCCTATTTTTATACTCTATTCCTTTAGCAATAAATGCCAAAATCCATTTGCCTTCCTTCTTACCGGCTGTACCTGCATACCAGCTTTCAGCGATTTATGCACGAGGACACCCAGATCCCTCTGCACTCAAGTATTCTGAAGTTTCTCTCCATTTAAGTAATAAGTCGCCTTTTTATTCTTCTGACCAAAATAGATAACCTCACACCTATCCACGTTAAACTCCATCTACAAAATTTTGGCCCATTCACCTAACCTGTCCATATCCATTTGTAAATTTCTTATATCTTCAGTGCAACTTACTTTCCCGTCTATTTTGGTGTCATCTGCAAATTTAGCTATAGTACCTTCTATCCCTGAATCCAAGTCATCAATATAGATTGTATATAGTTGGGGCCCAAGGACCGAACCCTATGGCACCTCACTAGTTACAGCTTACCATCCAGAAAAAGACCCATTTATCACGACTTTCTGCTTTCTGTTGGTTAGCCAATTCTCTATCCAAGCTAATATATTACCCCTAACTCCGTGTGACCAATATTTTAGTCAAGGAGGTAGGTTTTAAGGAGCATCTTAAAGGGGGAAAGAGAAGTAGAAAGGCAGAGAGGTTTAGAGAGGGAATTGCAGAACTCAGGACCTTGGCAGCTGAAGACAGCCACCAATGGCAAAACTATTGAAACAAGGATTGTTCAAGAAACCAGAATTGGAAGCACAGATATCTCAGAGTATAGTACTGCTGGAGGAGATTACAGAGACAAGGAAAGACAAGGTCATGGAAGGATTTGAAAGCAACTTGTTCCTACAATACTTGTACAGTTAAAGCAAAACTGAAAATAGATGATAATGCTTGCAAGATACTTGCTTTTCAGCTGAATAGTACCATTCTAGTCGCTGAATTGATGAAAGCATTTGTGAGGTCTGTTGGATCCAAAGAAACCGTATTTTGCAAAAGGTTAACAGAAATAGTTAAAAATTAGTTTATTAAGGTATGTTAGCAAAGGGAAGCAGATGTACATCATTCAATAAAATACTGTCGAAATTACATGCAGATGAAAATCTTTGTGTAGCAATGAACACTGTTTAGAGAAGGAATTTTGTGAGCATAAATATCCTTTGGCTACATATTTTATAAAAAAAAAAGATTTAAGGCATTGCATGCCATCTGTTTAATGGCTAGCTTTTATATTATTTACTTTGGCTTTAAAGTTTAAAGCGCATTCAATGTAATCATATAGCAACCAATTAAACTTTAGATAAATATCATTATACATAGAATTTACGAAACTCTTGAAAAAAAACAAGGGGATTATAGATAGGGATAATAAAGCCTATAAAGTTTCTACACAATTTCTAACTCACCAATAGAAACAAAGTTATTTTAAATTAATTGAAATGATCATTTTACCTCTGTGCTGCAGTTGCTGAACATTCTATTTGTTCATATAATCTTGTGTGCAATCCACCTATGTGAGTCTGCAAAGGTTAAGTGGGTGGGCAAAAAATTTGGCAGATAGAGTATAATGTGGGAAAATGTGAGGTTGTTCATTTTGGCAGAAAGGACACAAAAGCAGAACATGATTTAAGTGGAGAGAGACTGCAGAATGATGCGGTACAGAGGGATCTCAGTGTCCTTGTACATGAATTACAAAATGTCAGCATTCAGGTACATAAGTAATTAAGAAGGCAAATGCATGTTGGCCTTTATTGCAAGGGGGATGGAGTCCAAAAGTAGGCAAGTCTTGCTACAACTGTACAGAGTGTTGGTGAGACTGCACCTAGAGTACTGTATACAGTTTTGATCACCTTACTTAAGGAGGGATATACTTGGATTGGAGGCAGTTCAGAGAAGATTCACAAGGCTGATTCCTGGTATGAAGGGGTTGTCTTATGAGGAAATGTTCAGCTGGCTGGACCTATACTCACTGGAGTTTAGAAGAATGAAAGGTGATCTTATTGAAACATAAGATTTTGAGGGGGCCTGACAGGGCAGATGCTGAAAGGATGTGTCACCTCATTGGGAATCTAGAACTAGGGGCACCGTTTCAAAATAAAGGGTCTCCCATTTAAGATGGTGATTAGGAGGAATCTTTTTATCACAGAGGGTTGTCAGTGTTTGGATTTTTCTCCAACAGTGAGCAGTGGAGACTGGTCATTGAATATATTCAAGGCTAAGGTAGAAAATTTTGGATTGACAAGGGAGTCAAGGGTTATGCAGGACAGGCAGGAAAGTAGAGTTAAGGTCACATCAGATCATCCATGATGTTATTGAAAGGTGGAGCAGGCTTGAAGGCCAAATGGCCTACTCCTCCTATTTCATATGTTCTTATGTACCTAACCTCGATATTGCCACATTTGATGTTACCATCCATCCTCTTTCAGCAGGATAGGTCAAGCATCCTAGGCCTCCTTCATGCCTGACATTGGTGCAGCTCTATATCAACCAAAAGTGGGCCAGGTTTACAGGGTAGGATGGATGATTTTAACCAAATTTCCTTTCTCCTGGATGAATTATGCACCACAAGACACTGCATGCAGGAGTCAAACCAAGAAAAGACAAATCTTATGCTCTGCAGGTACTCAAACTTATTGTTACTGAAAGGTAGGAAATGAAGCCCATTTGCCTACAGGACAGATCTACATTTCAATCTTAAAACTGTTCAGAAGCTCCCTAAGTTAATTATTTTACCAGAACAATGTGTTACAGTAATACTGTGATGTTGAGAGATTGTTGTAATCATATTTCAAATGAGTTTTAAAGAATAAAATAAAATATATCAAGATAAAAATCTATGCAAATTGATCAAAGTGGGAAAAAAATTCCAGAATGAAATTTTACTGTTTTGAAAAGTGGTACACCTTAACTTTGAACATAAATGATCATGCTTAGCCATATAACAGTATGTTATGAAAAATAATCCTTACATTTCCAATGCCTTGATGCAATGTATTCTGGGACGATGATATCATCCTGGTTGGCTTATGTTCTATCACTGCATCATAAAATTCTATACTGTAGTTGTACAATAAATCTTTCCACAGAACTTTGGCTCAGGGAAAAATAATAAATATCCATTTTATTTATGAGCCAAGATTCTCTGGAAAATTTTACAGCATAGCTCCAGAATACAAGCTGGCCTCAATTATATCATCCTCCCTAAAAACTATTGCATGAAGGAGAAGCAATAGCATCTCCTGCTGAAAATATTACAAGTTGGACTTCTCCAATGTGCAGCAGTATACAGTTCAAAACATATAGGAGGGAATTTTGTTGGAGAATAAGCCACTGCAATTTAAAACAATACAGCAACTTCTAAAATGCTTTATCAGATTGCTAACTAATCTCATATGGAGATGCTCAGAGGAACTTCCTTCTGGTTTCTCCCAATTCGCTGCTGTAACTTCTGTGGAAGATCAGTAGTAACCTCAAATAGACATGTAAAGATGCCAAATTTAAGGAAATTCCCAGTGATGCTGCTTGGTACTATGGTCATGTGTATATCTCTGTAGAAACTATAAATCAATGGATTTCATTATTGCATGATCATTTCAATATATAATGTTAATTTGTATCTTTAATAAAGAAAGAATTGTCATTTGGAAGTACAGAACTTGAGTAATGCTGAATAAAGAGAGATTTTCATCTTGCACTCATCAGGACACTCGCAAGAATACCAATATAAGGGGGAAACAAGACAATTTATACTGTCTGTGAAGAGTGTGCTGATGGTGGCAAGTGGTGTTGCCATGGAGAATGCACCACTGATGATGACTGACAGTTAACTGCCAAACATTGTTTGAAATTTAAACCAGTGTGTACAGAGCCTGTTTCAACTAAAAATAAGTGACAGCCATTCATTGACTCATTCCTCAGGGTAACGCCTTAACAAATCAGGGTCAAGCTGCCTGGTTTAAATTTCAAACAATGTTTGGCAGTTAACTGTCAGTCACCATCAGTGCATTCTCCATGGCAATGCCACTTGCCAACCAATCAGCACTCTCTTCATATACAGCATAAAGTGTTGTTTTCCCCCTTATATTCCAGTGAATGTCTTGATGAGTGCAAGACAAAAAAATTAGATATCTCTTTTTTCAGCAATACTAAAGAAAAAAATCAGTGGAAGATGATATTGAAGATATTGCATGTTAGAGATAAATAGGTGGTAGGTATGTTGTTTACAGGTTATAGAATTATAGAATGATGCAGCACAAATTAAGATCATTCGACCCATGTGTCAATGCTTTGAAAGAGCTTTCCAGTTAGTCCCAATCCCCTGCTCTTTTCCCATAGCCCGGAACATTTTTCCTTTTGTTCATTTTGTTCAATTCCATTTTGAAAGTTATTATTGAATCTGCTTCTTTTAGGCAGTGTATTCCAGATCATCACAGCTCACTTCATGATTTATTTTCCTCATGCTATACAAAGCCAAGGGTCCCATTTGCTCTTTTCTAAAATAGCCTTCTCAACTTGCTCGGTTACCTTCAAAGATTTGTGTACATACACTCTCAGTCTCTCTGTTCCTATATCCCATTTAGAATTGTAGTTTGTATTGCCTTTCCTTAGTTTTCCTACAAGAATAAATCAATTTATACTTCTTCAAATTTCATCTGCCATGCGTCTTCCCATTTCATCAGTCTGTTATTATCCTCCTGAGTATTTACCATATTTGTAAGTTTTGTCACCTGCAAACTTTGAAATGATGCCCTGAGTACTCAAGACCAGGTCATTAATATGTCTCAAAGAGAACAGCAGTCCTAACTCAGAACGCTGGGGGAAAATTAATGCAGCACAAGTGACAGTCCCTCTTTTGAAGTGGAGGAGACTCGGACTGTGGAACAAATTGCCTCAGATACCAATCTGCATCTGTTGTCCTCTTCTGAACTCACCTTTGTCAAGCAAATTAAGCAGTTTTATAGGAACTCCAAAGAAATTACCATCTTTGTCACTTTGTATGATGCTATTCAAAGAGTAACAAAGGGGGAAATTTTACACAGAAGCAGTGGCCCTGGCCTTGTTCTGGTTTAAAAGTCAGGGGCAAGCCCACCTCTGCCAGCTCTGAAGAAGGGTCATACAGACTTGAAACGTTAACACTGTTTCTCTCTCACTGATGCTGCCAGACCTGCTGAGTTTTTCCAGCATTTTCTGTTTTTGTTTCAGATTTCCAGCATCCGCAGTAATTTGCTTTTATCCGTTTGGTGGGGTTGCGCACGGTAATTTAATTACAGTCAGGCCATTAACTGGCTGTGGGTGACACTTGCGCCCCCATCTGGGAGGAAGTCCCACCTTCGAGACCTGGCAGCCAATCAAATGGACGGCAACTCTCTAGTCCCAGCAGTGCCAAAGGGAGGGGTGGCCACTGCTGAGACGACAGGCAGTCCCCAAAGAAGAGGAAGCACGGAGTCAGAGATAAGTTCGGGCAGTGGCCGGGACTAGGCTGGCAGGCCCAGTGAGGGGGTTGGAGGGCCAGATTCTGCAGGGCAGGGTGGAAAACACATGGGGAGGTGGAACTCCCCTTTGGGTGGGATGGAGGTTGGGTGAGGAGGTGGGGGGGAGCTCTATTGGACTCAGGATGCACAAGCAGGAGGCATTAAATGGCCACTTAAGGGCTTCCATTGGCCCCAGGTGAGCAGGCTGACTGAAATCTCTCCTGCCACTAGTCAAATACCAGGGGAAGTGGGTTGACAATGGGCATGGAACTGCTCCCATAGCACCTAGTTTTGCGCTCTCACCTGCCAGCCTGCTCCCGGGGTTAGGAGCAGGGTGGGAGGAGGTGGGGGTGTGGGGGGTGTGTGTGTGTGTGTGGAGTGAGAACAGCATAAAATGCCACCCAACATCATGGAACAATCAACAGAAGTCCTGATGTAAAAATGGGAGACTACCCAACAAAAGGGATGCATTAAGTAAAATGCAGCAACATTTTAATTTTAAATGGGAAAAAGCCTTTAACATTTAACAACATTTCAAATAATAGCATCGCTTTTATTGGGCAGGTGAGATGGCCATTACTTCAAATACACTCAGTTTATATGAGAAATGCATGTCCAAACTATAGAAACTCAGGGGGATTTTTATGGGTTCTCAGCTACTGGCTGAAGGGCCGATGAAAGACCCACATTACCTTTTTTGGAGAAGGACCACAAAATTATGAGCCAATCAGGAAATTAACAGGCCATCGGTGGGCCTCCCACAGGATCAGAACCCAATGGGGAGGGAAGCTTGCCAAGTGCTCTTTTGCTTAACGGTGCCACTGAGAGGTGGTGGCTGCTGTGGGAAATACACCCTCCAGAAGACCAGGTTCATGGACTGAGTGGGGGGAGTTTTACAGGTGGAGGTCACAGGGGAGGAGGTGTAGAGGGGTCAGCAGCAAGGGTAGAGGGGTGGTTCTCAGCAAGCCCCCCCATTGCCTGATGCTGGGTCCCTCGATCAGGCACTGAGTGTCTTTTGAATGATGGAACAGCACAGGGAAGCTGCAAACAACCCACACACGTTTGCTTGTCATGATCCCAACATGGCGTTAGACCCGACTGCCACTGGTTTAATACCAGCAGCAGCAAAATGAGGCCAATAAGTGGGCATTAATTGCGGCTGAGCTGGAAAGCCGTCCATGAGTTGACCCAGCACATGCTTAAATAGGATGGAGGCTGGAAGGTGGTGGGGTCCCCATGTAGCACGATCCCACCCAATTAAATGCCCTTTCTGCCTCCAAACTCACCATGAGGGATGGGCATAAAATACCACCCTCAGTATAGTATAATATTAGTAAATATATTGGATGGAATTTTCTGCTCTCAACAGCAGCGGGAATTGTGACAGGCAGGGGCATCTAATTTGGCTAGCGGCAAAAAATCTGTTTCCTGACAGTGGGATCAGATGCTGGAATTTTGTTCCTCCAGCTTTCAAGGTGGGTTTAAGGGGGTCGAGAGACCAACAAACAACGTCAGGAACCTCATTTGCATGTATTAGCATCTCATGCATGCTCATTAAAAGCCCACCTAACTGGAATTAAGTTTACCCTCCAAATTAAGTTTCCTGCTAGTGAGAATTTAGAACGTTCAGTTTTTCAACTCTAATATGTGTGCACCTATTTTTACTCACTTACAGGATGTGGGCATCGCTGGCGAAGCCATCATTTATTGCCTATCCCTAACTGCCCTTGAGAAGGTGGTGCTGAGCTGTATTCCTCTACCGTTGCAGTCCCTGTGGTGTAGATACACCCATAATGCTATTACGGAGGGAATTCCAGGATTTTGACCCAGCAACAGTGAAGGAACGATGATATATTTCCAAGTCAGGATGGTGAGTGGCTTGGAGGGGAACGTCTAGCTGCTGATGTTCCCATGTAACTGCTGCCCTTGACCATCCAGCTGGTAGTGGTCGTGGGTTTAGAAGGTGCTGTCTAACCAGCCTTGCTGAGTTTCTGCAGTGCATCTTGTAGATGGTATACACTGCTGCCATCGTTCGTCGGTGGTGGAGGGAGTGAATGTTTGTGGAAGGGTTGCCAAACAAACGGGCTGCTTTGTCCTGGATGGTGTCCAGCTTCTTGAATGTTGTAGGAGCTACACTCATCCAGGCAAGTGGGGAGTATTCCATCACACTCCTTGTGCCTTGTAGATGTTGGAAAGGCTTTGGGAAGTCAGGAGGTGAGTTACTTGCTGCAGGGTTCCGAGCCTTGGACCTGCTCTTGTAGTCACAGTATTTATATGGCTAGACTAGTTCCGTTTCTGGTCAATAGTAATACCCAGGATGTTGATAATGGGGGATTCAGCAATGCTAATACCATTGAATGTCATGGGGCGAGGGTTAGATTTCCTCTTGTTGGAGATGGTCATTGTCTGGCACTTGTGTGGCGCGAATGTTACATGCCACTTGTCAGCCCAAGCCTGGATATTTTTCAGGTCTTGCTGTATTTGGACATGGACTGCTTCAGTATCTCAGGACTCTCAAAGGGTGCTGAACATTGTGCAATCATCAGCGAACATCCCCACTTTTGACCTTATGATAAAAGGAAGATCATTGGTGAAGCAGCTGAAGATGGTTGGGAGATATGCCGGGTTTGAGATTACAGATTGTGGATTAGTACAATTCTGCTGCTGCTGATGGCCCTCAGTGCCTTATGGGTTGCCCGGTCTTGAGTTGCTAGATCTGTTAGAAATCTATCCCGTTTAGCACGGTGGTAGTGCCACACAACATCCTCAATGTGAAGATGGAACTTCGTCTCCACAAGGACTGTGCGGTGATAACTCCTACCAATACTGCCGTGGACAGATGCATCTGCAGCAGGCAGATTGGTGTGAATGAGGTCAAGCATGTTTTTCTTTCTTGTTGGTTCCCTCACCACCTGCCGCAGGCTGTTGCTTGACTAGTCCAGCTCTCCAAATTTTGGGACAAGACCCCAGATGTTAGTAAGGAGGATTTGCAGGGTTGACAGGGCCGGGTTTGCCATTGTCGTTTCCAGTGCCAAGCTCAATGTCGGGTGGTCCATCTGGTTTCATTCCTTTTTATTGACTTTTCAGCGGTTTGATACAACTGAGTTGCTTTCTAGGCCAATTCAGAGAGCATCTAAGAATCAACCACATAACTGCGGATCTGGAGTCAAATGTTGATGTAGATTTCCTTCCCTAAAGGGAACCCAGATGGGTTTTCATGGTTTCATTAGACTTTTAATTCCAGATCTTTATTGAATTCAGATTCAAACCCAGGTACCCAGAACGAAGAGTCATTCGGACTTGAAACATTAACTGTGTTCCTCTCCGCAGATGCTGTCAGACCTGCTGAGTTTTTCCAGCTACTTTTGTTTTTGACCCAGAACATTTCTCTGGATCTCTGGATTAGCAGTCCTGTGACAATACCACTACGCCACTGCCACCAGGAGAACTTCACCTCTTCCACTACTTTGAGATCCCCAGATATTGCTTTCTCCTTCTTGGGGATCTTACCTAACTTCACTTGAGTGCTGTTAGCAAACGCTGTGCCAAGGCTGGACAAGGGAGGCAGGCGAAGGCTGGAAGTGGGGAGGGTAAGGTGAAAGGGTCGAGCGAAGGCTGGACCGGGGAAGCAGGCTTGCAGGGGAAGGACTGGGAATGTGTCTGGGAAAGGCAGGGGGAGTATGTCTGAGGAAGTGGGGGAAGAGTGCCTGGAGAAAGGTGGGGGAAATATCCGGGAATGGTGGAGGACGTCTGGTAAAGGAGCGGAGAGTGTCTTAGAAGCTGGGGTTGGTGGCGGCAACACGGAATTCTAGAGGGAGAACTTGGGGTACTCAAGGGAGCAGTCAGAGTCAGAGGGAGGAATGGGATGCGGTAGGGTGGCAGATCCAGGGTGAGAGTCTGATCGATGAAGGTCTTATCAAGTGGGTCATGGAGGAGGACAAGACAGGTGGCTTGGGGAGGGAGAGGGGTAGGGGCAGGGTGGGCTGGAGACGGGAACAGGGGTCAGCTCTGAAGGAAGGAAAAACATGTGGAGGTGGATCGTGATAGGGTCCAAGGTAACGAGGGAAGGTTCAAAGATGGCAGAGGGGAGAGAAATGGTGATATTTGGGAGTGTCTATGATGATGAAGGGAAATTGCTGGGTGACAGGGGGAGATTATGAGGTGGTGGAGCAAGTTTGAAAGGTGATGCGCACCATTTTTTTTCCAAATTGACCTTGATCGTGCAATTAGTCAGTCAATGAGATCCCTCAAGGTGGGAGGAGGATCTTTTTGGGTGGGTGGAGTTCAAGGTCAGCACAATTGGCTGACTAAAGGGATACCCCAATAATTACAAGATGTGTTCTCCTCTCTGTGGTGAAGCCCACATTGCAGCAGGTTCGTTCCTGACTCATTGGTCTCATAACATCGAGATCCCAATAGTTGTGGAGCTGCTATTCATTCTGTGCCACTTGCTATCAGCTGCAATCAGAGGCAGGGATGAAGGGAAGGAGGGAGATGGAATGCCTCCAAGGGGAATGGCTGGTGGAGGACAGCCAACTCATGGCTCCAAACCTCCATCCTCCCGGGTGAATAGATATGGCTGACAAGGGATCATGCGGTTAGTCTTTCTATGCTGCCAAGGCAATGGTCTCCCCAAAGAGTCTTGAGGGTAGTGGAGACAAGTGGAAAAGTGTCTGTATGAAGTTTCTTGCATATGGCTCTCATCACCCTGGTAAAAGAGCAGTGTCTCCATACGCACTCATGTATGAACAAGAGGAACATCTATCTTTGGTCCTCCGGGATGTCCTTTATCTGGAAGGGTTGGGGTGGGGATGCCATGTCTAGATGAAGACCAAATGAAGGGCTTAGCATTTGCCTGCTGGCTTTGAGATGGAAGGAAACCTGTAAAAGGCATGCTTAATTACAGTATCACTTCAATTTGTTCACATATCTGCTGAGGAGTCGATAATGCAGGCTGCAGGCAACCCTGCCTTGGTACTGACTCTCATCCAGATGTGGAGAAGGAGGGCCCATCGCCAGAGCCATGAGGAACATGGGCCTGAGCAGCAAGAGGCAGCAGGACTTCAATAAAGTCAAGATGCTGGTGAACATGGACAACTGCAATGGTGAGCATTGGCTCGACCATTGGTATATTGCTGGCAGTGCTCTTATCTAGAGATGAGTGAAAGGCAATGCTGGAGGCACCCTCATATGTCCCGGCATATGGTGCTCACATCTGTGAGCTTTTGTGCAAAGACTCTGGAAGAATATTGCGGAGCTCCTGGCATGCAGTGAGTGATGGCTATCCAGATGCCTTTTAAATATGGCACCAGGACCTTCGACCCCATGAGATAATGGCGGGGTGGGCAACTTCCTGCCTGCCCCATCATGAAATTCACTGAGCACCTCGTGGATGCATAATTAATGAGCTCAAAAGCAGAAGATTGTGTGTGTTTACCCATCCCGCCACTCAGAGGGAATCACGCCAACTATCCTGCCCACCAACAGACTTAGTCCCCAGAATGGAAAAGTCCGTCCATTATTAAAACTGCGGTTGAAAATGCTTATAGTGCAACCTTATTCTGTCCTGAAAAACTGTGCTTTACAAAATGAAGCTTGCAGCAAATGATATGCATGAGGCCATGGACCTAACTTTATCCCCATCAGCAAAATTCCATCCTCCTAAAATTTGCCCTTCTAGTTCAAGTTATTGTCAATATGGTATGCACACTGGATTGGTGATGGCATTAATAATAGTCATTGACAAATTTTTAAAAACATACATTATCAAATACATTACATTGAAAAATAATCCATCATTCTAAAGTAAGCACTCTGAAGAGGTGCGTAAAACAAAGAAATCTCAAATTTGTGGATTCCCTGACAATTGTCAATCAGGTTGTCATAAAGAAGGAACAGGGGAAAAAACTACAGGCAGAAAGGTTTGAACTTGTTGTGAAATGTAGTAGCTTTTAAATTTGTCAACATCAGTAAGGTGTATAGTACATTTTTTGATATTCTATTTATTTATTTCTAAAAACATCAAGTTCAGGAATAAAATTAGAATACTTGTATTAGTTGCAGCTTTCAATATTGCAACTTAGGGTGGGATTTTCTGGCCTCACCCACTATCGGGATCGTCCAGTCCCATCGAAAGTCAATGGACTTTTGGCTGGACTGTTGAACCTCCCAAGCGGGTCCAGCTACAACAGGGCTGGAAACTCCCGGCTCTAATCTCAGTTTAGGAGTAAACCATGTTACAAAGCTATGCCCCTTTATTTTTGAAAATATGATTTTTCAACTTTCAACTGACTGGAACTTTTTCAGTTTAAACTGAGACAGAGCAAACTGCTTAAAAATACAAGCCCACATTCCAAAGTGGAGGTGAGAAACCAACAAATCACCCTCAGCTGAGTGTGAAGAGAGAGAAGTTTCCTATAATTCAGACACTCATCAAAACTCATAACTGCTTAAAGAAAAGACATTAAAAATTCAAAGTACTGGATATTGAAACAATAACTGTCACCGGCAGACCCACTCAAAACCTCTTGGAAATACACGATGGAAATATACCCTTAAACAGTATATATTTCACCACATTTTTACTTCTCTTTAGTTCTGAAGAAGAGTCATACGGACTCGAAACGTTAACTCTGTCTTTCTCTCCCCAGATGCTGTCAGACACTTAGTTTTTCCAGCAATTTTTGTTTTTGTTTCAGATTTCCAGAATCTGCAGTATTTTGCTTTTATCACTAAAATGGTGTTCAATTCACAGAGAATAAAGATGACAAAGCCTCATTTATTCACATGAACCATGTTGATAGTTGTTGACAGGTCACAGATTGGTATACAGCTATGAAGAATGTAATCAATACTGTCTTGCTCACCATGGTGTCATGCCATGTTCCAGTTTACAGCTTCCCTGTTGGACAGCCATGCCTCAACATGTAGAGATTACTGGATTCAAATGTATGCTTCCAATGTCTGTGGTGCAGCATTATCACTAAGCTAAATCATCAAAATGTTTGTTCTGTCCTTGACAATAATCTGGAGACAGTAAGTAAACAACAATTTTTTCAAAATTGCTGTACAGCATTTAGCATCTTAGAGAATGTAGTCAAGGAATAATTTTCATTATTGCTTTTTGCCAAGGGTCTCTATTCATAATAATAATAATCCAGACAACTCAGTACAATTAAAATATATTGTTCTCTCTAATGCAATAATTATAAATGTTTAAGAAAATCTTTTATTAGTATTATACAACCAAAACATGATAGTTCTATCTGAAAAATATTTCTGGAGATCCCTCTTATCATTGAATCATCTCAGCCTGTTCTGTACACTTGCCACATATCGAAAGAATTAATAGTGGCTTGAATTTAGAGTGAAGAAGTACCCTGATCAGTTTAATTTAATATTATTTTACATCAATCTAATGTGAATGCTAATTCTTTCAAGTCTATGCAACAGAATGAATGACTTGATTTGTAATCTGGATTCTTAACATGAGATAACATAACAAGGCAAAGCTGCAATCACTGATACTGTTCTGAGGTAGAATATTAACCAATGCTGGGGTCATTCACTTTATTTTAGATTTAGTACAGGTGCTCCCTGTTTAAACCATATTCTAATACTTCATTTTCATTTAAGCGGGTTTTGTAAATTAGGGAAGTTTCTCGAATAGTGCTGCCTCCATTTTCTTTTTCAGATCGTTACAATGCATGTTCAGTTCAGACTTTTTTAGAAACAAATCACCGCTTTACTTGCCGCCTCTCCGACTCCTTCTCTCCCTCCCGCTTGCCACTTCTCTCCCCCAATCCTGTTGCACACCACTTCCCTCTCTCAAACCTCCTGCATGCAGCTTGCCTCCCCCAACCCTTCTATATGCTGCTTCCTTCCCCAACCTTTCTGCTCACCACCTCCCTCCCTTGACTCTCCTGCCTGCGGCTTCCTCTCCCAACCCCTTCACTTGCCATTTCCCTCTCTCAGTCATCCTGCTGCCACCCGTGCCACTCCCTCCTGCTCACCACTTCCTTCCTGCTCGTCGCTTCCATCCCTAACCCTCCTGCTTGCCACTTCCCTCCTGCCCCTCACTTCCTTCACCAACCCACCCGCTTGCTGCTTCTCTCTCCCTCATTGCTTCTCTCTCCCCGTCTCGCTCACTACCCCTCTTCCAAGCTGTGAGCTAAATAAGAGACATCTGTGAGTGCTAAACAAGGGAAGGCTGTATTACTAAACAGCCTATCAAACACCCCTTGGAGTTTTTTTTATATTTTCTCAAATATTGATAACTTCCAAATAATTAAACTCAGATTTCAAGTGTAAGATAAGTCATCAACCTGTCCCTTCCATGTCCCACCTCTTCTAGAATAAACTCATTCTAAAACAATTAAGCATAAAATCAGTAGATTAAATAATTAATTAAATAAAGAAAGGAGGAGAAATTGGAGTCCAACAGAAAATTAGCAGGAAATACAAAGACAGACATTTAAAGCTTCTACGATTATATAAAAAGTAAAACTAGCTAAAGTAAACATTGGTCCCTTAGAGGGTGAGATGAGGAATTAATAATAGGTAACAAGGAAATGGCAGGGGCTTGAACAGATATTTTGTATCCATCTTCACAGCTGAGGACACAAAAAGCATCCCAAGACCGAATGAAAATCAAGGGAGGGAGGAACTTAGAACAATCATTATCACCAGAGAAAATAAATGGGAATACCAATGGAACTTAAAGGCCTGCATTCCATTGACAAGTCCCCTGGGCCTCATGCCCTGCATCCTAGGGTCTTAAAAGCAGTGGCTGCAGAGATAGTGGATGCATTGGTTGTAATCTTCCAAAATTCCCCAAATTCTGGAAGGGTGCCAGCGGATTGGAAAACCGCAAATGTAACAACTCTGTTCAAGAAAGGAGAGAGACAGAAAGCAGGAAACTATACGCCAGTTAGCCGAATGTTGGTCAGTGGGAACATGCTAGAATCTATTATTAAAGAGATAGTCGCAGAAATATCATAATACAATCAGGCAGGGTCAATATGGTTTTGTAAAAGGGACATCATGTGTAATAAATTTATTAGAGTTGTTTGAGGATGTAACAAGCAGGGTGAATAAAGGGGAACCAGTAGATGTAGGATGGGATTTTATGGACCTGTCCCCCACTTAATCGTCTGGTCCCACCGAAAGTCAATGGACTTATGGCTGGGCCACCAAATCTCCTGTTGCTACGTCAAGGCTGGAAAATTCCAGCTGTAGAATATTTGGTTTTCCAAAAAGTATTCGAGAAGGTGCCGCATAAAAAGTTACTGGACAAGGTTAGAGCACTTGGTTTTGTTTTCATTCATTCATGGGATACGGGCTTCACTGGCTGGGTCAGTATTTATTACCCATCCCCAGTTGCCCTTGAGAAGATGGTGGTGAGCTACCTTCTTGAACCACTGCAGTCCATATGGTGTAGGTACATCCACAGTGCTGTTAGGAAGGGAGTTCCAGGATTTTGACCTAGCGACAGTGAAGCTACGATGATATATTTCCAAATCAGGATGGTGAGTGACTTGGAGGGGAACTTCCAGGTGGTCGTGATACATTAGCATGGATACAGGACTGGCTAACTAACAGGAAACAGTCAGGTTAAAAGTAGCATTTTCAGATTGGCAAACTGTAACTAGTGGAGTGCCACATGGATCAGTGCTAGACCATAATGTGGAAAAATGTGAGGTTGTCCACTTTGGCAGGAAGATTGGAAAAGCAGAATATTATTTAACTGGAGAGAAACTGCAGAATGCTGTGGTACAGAGGGACTTGGGTGTCCTTGTAAATGAATTACAAAAGTCAGCATGCAGGTAAAGCAAGCAATTAAGAAGGCAAATGGAATGTTGGCCTTTATTGCAAGGAGGATGGAATATAAAGGAAGGAAGTCTTGCTCCAACTGTACAGGGCATTGGTGAGACAACACCTGGACTACTGTCTACAGTTTTAGTCTCCTTAATTAAGGAGGGACGTACTTGCATTGGAAGCTGTTCAGAGAAGGTTCACTAGGCTTAATCCTGGTATGAAGGGGTTGTCTTATGAGGAAAGGTTGAGCAGGTTGGACCTATACTTATTAGAATTTAGAAGAATGGGAGGTGGTATTATTGAAACATAAAAGATTCTGAAGAAGCTTGACAGGGCAGACATTGAGAGGATGTTCCCCTTCATGTGGGAATTTCGACTAGAGGCACAGTTTCAAAATAAGGGATCTCCCATTTAAGGTGGAGATGAGGAGAAATTTCTTCTCTCAGAGGGTCATTGGTGTTTGGAATTCTCTCCCCCAGTAAGAAATGGGGCCTGAATCATTGAATATATTCAAGGCCGAGTTCGACAGATTGTTGATTGACAAGAGAGCTAAGAGTTATGGTGGATAGACAGGAAAGTGGAGTTAAGGCCACATCAGATCAGCCATGATCTTATTGACTGGCGGAGCAGGCTTAATGGCCTACTGCTGCTCCTATTTCTTAAGTTCTTATGTAAATTGTTGAATTTCATGGTACAAAATTTCAAAGACAGTGAAAACTGGTCAAAACATCTGACTATATAATTAATAATGAAAGAAAAATCATGTTTAATTGCATGCATGTTTGTGGTGGTCTAGGTCATGGAACAAATCAGAAAGATCAAATCATTTGATGTCAGATTCAAAACACCAGCTGAAAGAGTCTTAAGGAATATATTCTCTGAACACTCATGTAATGCAACAGTGAAACTAAAGTTAAGCAATTCTGATAAACTCAAGGGTCTGGCCTTCATAATCTTAAATGTATCTGTCATGTTTACCTTTATTAAGCCTCAAAACATTTTATGCTGATGTAAGGAGAATTTTTGGAGCATCAAGGATTTACTTTTCATACAATAATTATAAAGTCACATGGTCAGTTCATCTTTTTAGGTTTGATGAAAAACAGTTTCATGATTCTATTTACAAAAGACCACAATTATATGTCTACAGAATATCATTACTATTTCCATGAAGATGTTAAACTTGACATCATTCCTTCATATCATCTTCACTTTATTGAAGGAAATTTATATCTTAAATTTAAAATTAGTTCTTCGTTTAAATTTTTATTAACCTAAGCATAGAAATAGACCCTGCCACCCAGGGAACATGGTGGTTACAAAAGCAGTTGAGTTCGCAACACTATTTTAACCACACACTTTTGAATGTAATCGAGGCACCTCTGTAGGCAGGCAGGGTCTCACAAATGTATTAAAATTGGAGTTGTATGGCAGCACCATCGTGCTAAATGGGATTGATTTTGAACAGATCTAGCAACTCAAGACTGGGCATCCATGAGGCGCTGTGAGCCATCAGCAGCAGCAAAATTGTACTCAACCACAATCCGTAAACTCATGGCATAGCATATCCCCCACTCTACCATTACTATCAAGTTGCGGGACTAATCCTGGTTCAATTAAGATTGCAGGGGGGCATGCCAGGAGCAGCACCAGGCATACCTAAAAATGAGGTGTCAACCTGGTGAAGCTAGAACAAAGAATTACTTGTATGCCAAATAGTGGAAGCAGTATGCTATAGACACAGCTAAGTGATCCCACAACCAACGGATCAGATTTAAGCTCCGGAGTCCTGTCACATCAAGTTGTGAATGGGGTGAACAATTAAACAACTAACTGGAAGAGGAGGCTCCACAAATATCCCCATCCTCAATGATGGGAAGCCCAGCACATCGGTGCAAAAGATAAGGCTGAAGCATTCACAACAATCTTCAGCCAGAAGTGCCCAGTGGATGATCTATCTCAGCCTCCACCTGAGGTTCGCAGCATCACAGATGCCAATCTTCAGCCAAATCGATTCACTCTACATGATGTCATGAAATGACTGAAGATATTGGATACTACAACAGCTATGGGCCCTAATAAAATTCCAGCAGTAACACTGAACACTTGTGCTCCAGAACTAGCCATGTTCCTAGCTAAGTTTTTCCAGTACAGCTACAACACTGGCACCTACCCAGCAATGTGCAAAATTACACAGATATGATCTGTCCACAAAAACCAGCACAAATCCAGCCAATTACTGCCCCTCTACTGTCGAACATCAGCAAAGCGATTGAAGGTGTCATCAACAGTGCTATCAAGTGGCACTAACACAGCAATAACCTGCTCACTGATGCCCAGTTTGGGTTCTGCCAGGGCCACTCAGCTCCTGACCACATTACAGCCTTGCTCCAAAACATGGACAAAAGAGCTGAACTCAAGAGGTGAGGTGAGAGTGACTGCCCTTGACATCAAGGCATCATTTGACCGACTGTGGCATCGAGGAGCCCTTGCAAAACTGGAATCAGTGGTAATCAGGGGAAAACTCTGCTGGTTGGAGTCATACCTAGCACGAAGGAAGATGGTTGTGGTTGTTGAGTCAATCACCTCAGCTCCGGGACATCACTGCAGAAGTTCCTCGGAGTAGTGACCTAGGCCCAAACATCTTGAGGTGCTTCATCAATGACCTTCCCTCCAACATAAGGACAGAAGTGGGGTTGTTCACTGATAATTGCAAAATGGTCAGCAACATTTGCAATTCCTCAGATACTGAAGCAGTCCCTGTCCATATGCAGCAAAATCTGGATAATATAGAGGCTTGGGCTTGTAAGTGGCAAATTAACATTTACGCCACATTAGTGCCAGGCAATGATCATCTCCAACAAGGGAGAATGTAATAATCTCCCCTTGACTGTCAATGGCATTACCATTGCTGAATCCTCCACTACCAACTGAACAGAAACTGAACGAGACCAGCTATATAAATACTGTGGCTACAAGAGCAGGTCAGAGGCTGGGAATTCTGCTGCAAATAACTCACCTCTGGATTCCCAAAGGATGTTTACTACCTACTCAAGTCTGGAGTGTGATGGAATTCTCTCCACTTGCCTGGATGAGTGCAGTTCCAACAATACTCACGAAACTCAACACCATCCAGGACAAAGCAGCCTGCTTGATTGACACCCCATACAACATATTAAACATTCACTCCCTCCATCACCGACACACAGTGGAGGCAGTGTGTACCATTCTCAAGATGCACTGCAGTAACTCACCAAGGCTCCGTCAACAGTTCCTTCCAAAACTGCAACCTCTACAACCTAGAAGGGCTTGGGGCAGCAGATGCATGGGAACACCACTACCTGCAAATTCTCCTCCAATCTACACACATCCTGATGTGGAACTATATCACTGTTTCTTAATTGTCGCTGGGTCAAAATCCTGGAACTCCTTCCCCAAAAGCACATGTGGGTGTACCTACACCACATGGACTGCAGCGATTCAAGAAGCCAGCTCCCCACCATCTTCTCAAGGGCAATTAGAGATTGGCAACAAATGCTGGGCTAGCCAGCGAAGCCGACATCTTGTAAAGGAATAAAAGAGCTACCTCCACCTGTCCCTCACTGTCTCCATGTTCACATCAGCAGCTACCACCTCAGTTGGTGGGGCTGCTAATCTCTGTTTGGTGGAGGACCTCCAATTGGCACTCCAGTGTTGGGAGCCTGGCTGCATCCCTCAGTGGAGCTTTGTAGATTGTGATGGGTGTGGTGAAATCACACCCTGTGGGACCTGGAACTAATCCCCATTTCCAGTTCTGACCCTGACTGAAAATCCAGCCCGTGGACTCAGCAAAGTTGGTAGAAATAGGCTGTTCATCTTTTCAGCCATATTTTCAACCATGATGCTGAAACCAAATGGCAGGCCTTCAAGCTCGAACACCAACTTGTGTGACACCTACATTTATTTTTCGCATGGCTAGGCCACTGTGGTCCTGAATTGCTGCACAGCAGAGCTGGGAGGGGCCTGCTTGCCGGTCAGCTCTCTCCTGGGCTGCGTTTGCCATCAACACTTGCTGGGTGAATCTAATCTACATGGTGTGCTGGTGTCTGTGCATTGAAATGAGATGGAAATGCAATACCTGATGGTGCACCCTCAGGAGTATTACCCTCCTCTGAGGGTAAGACCTCTGAGTGGTCTTCTGCAGTAGACTCTTGCTGGTGAGAGGGAGTTATCAAATTGGAGCCTGTGGCCCAGCTACACTCAAAGGCAATGACCATAATTCTAAACAGAATGTGTACCTTACCAAAAATGGTATAAAACTGAGTGGACTAGAGGAACTCTTGTACTCCATTCCTATTATGGTAACATTTTTGGCTGCAGTTCTGTAAAAAGGGCTGGTAAACATACTAGTGGAATGGTGGAGAAAGAACACTTCACAAGATGATTTCATTCCTCACTTCAGGGGAAGGCGAACCATTGGTGCTGCGGATATAAACAATTATTGCCTGAAGGTTGACAAGAAAAAGACCTTTCATCAGAACTGATCTGGTCATCGACCTGAAACATTAACTCTGTTTCTCTCTCCACAGATGCTGCCAGACCTTCTGAGTATTTCCCGCATTTTCTGTTTTAGTTTCAGATTTCCAGCATCCATAGTATTTTGATTTTGAGCTATGATGATTTATCATGTTTTATTTAAAAAAGAAAAAGCTCTGTTGTGTGAAGTAATATCAGAACACCATTTTCGTGTGCAAGATGGAAACCTGCATTTCAATTGAAATATATTTATTCACTTATGATCTGCAGTACTATCTTATAAATATCTTATTCTGCTCAAAAACACCAAAAAGTGGGAACATCTATCAATAAGGAAAGAGTTAAGTCACAGTGCAATATAATAAAGAATTTCGACTGTATCTTTCAGCAGCAGGCAGGGTTGTTTCATTGTATTGAAAACAATCCTAAAATGAAATCTTCAGCTGCTGCAAAGGAAATACAGTACTCCTGATAACAGAAGGTGAGAACATTTAACTTTAAAAAATTATATGACAGATTAGAGATCATCAATATGTATTATTTATTGGTATTTATGTACCAATAACCCCAAATTCCCCATTTTATGATTTGTGGATATTTAAACTGGCCAAGACTTTTGAAGCTTTTCTGGTCTTCACTGCTGAAGTATGAATGCTTTTGTTTGTCATACTGGACCTCTAGCTGTTGTAACCAATTTTGTTGTTACACGCTGATGTATTTCGCTCAGTTCAGTTAGACATTTCCTTCCTGAAGTAATACAAGGTTGCTAATAACAAGACAAATGGTCTATATCAACAAAAAAACTATATTGCACCATTGATGAATCAGTACCAACCTCAGTGTACTGACTCAGAATAGTTATCCTGTATTTTCAGTAATTCATTGTTAGTTTGAATTTTACTTTAAAAATGCAGGCGTAGCATTATCCAGCAAGTTAGTTGTAACCTAAATATGCACAATAGTTTACTTGTATATACATAAGGGTCATCAACTGATGTAAGAACAAATTTCCAAAAATACAGGGGTAGACGGATTACCCACCCCCCAACCAAAACGTCTGTCAGCACTGCACCAACCAGAAACTTCGCTGTCCCACAACAATAATACACTGGGGGGCAGCACTAATTGATTTAGGGTGGGGCTTCAGTTCACTCCCTTCAATACCGATGCACAGTGGCAGCAGTGTGTACGATTTACAAGATGCACTTCAGAAAGTCACATAGGCTCCTTAGACAGCACCTTCCAAACCCACAACCACCACCATCTAGAAGGACAAAGGCAGCAGACACATGGGAACACCACCATCTGCAAGTTCTCCTCCAAGCCACTTACCATCCTGACTTGGAAATATATCACCATTCCTTCACTTTTGCTGGGTCAAAATCCTGGAACTCCCTCCCTAACAGCACCATGGGTGTACCTACACTATGTGGACTGCAACGATTCAAGAAGGCAGCTCACCACCACCTTCTCAAGGGCAATTAGGGATGGGGAACAAATGCTGGCTTAGCCAGCGACACCAACATCCCAAGAATGAATAAATATGTAGAAATTATTAAGTTTTAACTGATAAATATTAAATAGTTTCCAATTTTAAAACATTAACCATAAAGTAATTCAAAAGTGCATATAGTTAAAACAAAATTAAAGCATCCATTTACTTGATGTGAATTGGTTCTGATTCAAGAAATGTTGCATCTGACACTTGAATGTTATTTTTCAATGCTGGAAAAGGATGAGATATAGAGTATCAATATTTTCAATCATATGAGTTCAGTATCACTATTATTACTGCACAACTTAATTAAGTACAAATGTAACTAAGAATAACAAACAATTGTTGATTAAACGTTTGATATTGTGGGTTAATCAAACATTCTGAATAGACTAATGTAAACCCGAGGAACAGCATCAGTTTCTGTTATGATTAACTTTATACAACCAGCCAACTCATGACCTGAAATAATTTACTCCCTTGAGAAACTATAGTAAAGTTCTGTGGTTGAGTGGAGCAGAACACTGATTAAAATACATTAGTATTTTCAAATCTGTACAGATAAACAATTACACAGATCTTTATAAGGCTTCGCAATTTTCCTTGTCTTGCATGCAAAATGTCATAATGGAAAACATAAAGAATCAATTCCTTAATGAGACTGGAAAGTTACTGTGTGTAAGCTTTGCTCAACATGAGCAGGTTAATTATTTTTAAAAGTTTCCCAGACTGATTCATTCCATAAGTTGATAAAATTCTACTGTAAAAGATATTCTTGGGCAATGTTAAACTCATAGATTATATTAGGTTTGTGATGTTAGATGTTTTACTTCAAGCAAGTTTGAAAAATCCAAAATTACTACTTATGGTGAGATCTTTTGATTATGCGAAGAAAAATTGTGTATACAGATCATAGGCAGCATTTTTGTTTTCACTGATTTCTAGCTCTGGGGTGGTAGTGGGGATTGGGGATGAGTAGTCTTCCACAGCACTGTCTGTAGTGGAGCAGTAAAGGTCAGACTGCAGCTTTAGGGTCTCCAAATTAATCTGTGTTTGTGCTAAACCTTGGCAATGCAGTCAGATTCAGAGGGGTAATAATGGCAAACACTGACAGTTCATCGCTATAAACACTGCAAATTCTGGATGGATGTATAATAAATACCCATCTACCGATGCAATTCTATCTCCCATACAGAGAGTGTGTTCCACATTGTAGAGATATTCTTTATATGGACTGACTATTATTGAAGGAACCATTACGGTGTAAATTTATGCAGAGCACACTTAGCGCCTTTCCTTTGTACTCATGTTAGAGTGTGAAATGTTGCACAAAAACTCTTTTGACTGTGTTCACTTCAATGCAAATGGGCACTGCTTATAAATTTAAATTGAGAGGTAACCCTAATAACAAAATAAACAAACACAATTTCAACCCTACAGTATAGTATAAATGAAATCCAGTCCTAAAATATAGGGCTGTAACTTCCTCGGAGTGGCAATCAGCGTCGGATTGATACTCCGAGCCCACTTAACTATGCCAAATTTCTTCCATGCCTGTCTCACCCAACCTTCCGGGCAAGAACCAGGCAGCGCAGCAGCGTCAAAGTCCAACACTGTCAAATTGAAGGAAGACACGCCCCCTTTTTTACGGCACTAGCTGCCCTAGGGCAGGTCAGTTTAAAGGTGCCATTGAAATTGACAGGCCAGGGAGAAGGTAAGTGCTTAAGGTAAGTAAAAAGGATTTGGTGGGGAGGTTCAGAGGTCGGGTGAGGATGGGGGAAGGGGGTCAGACATTGGGGGAGGTGTGGGGGGAGTCGGACATCAAGAGGGGGTGCAGCGAGCCAGACATTCATGGGCCTGGAGGGGTTGGTAGGACATCAGGAGGGCAGGGGGTGGGGTTGGACATCAGGAGGGGGTGGGGGGGTCAGACATTCAGGGGGCTGGGGGGATTGGAATTTTGGGTGGTGTGGGTCAGGTCAGAGAGTAAGAGTTGGGCCTGAATGGGGGGATGGGGGAGTTGTCGGGTGAGGAGTACCATGCGGGTGGGTGAGGGGCACCGTGCAGGTGGGGTGAATCCCATGAGGGGTTCGGAGATGGGGTGGTGGTTAGTCAGAGGTGGCAGAGTCCCCTGGGGACTTGGGGCTGTGAGAGGAGTCCTGTGAGGCTATCGGTCTTGGTCTTAACAATAGTTACCCGGGAGTTAGATGAGGTTTTAATTCTTCTATCCTTTCCTGGGTAACTATTGTATAATCCTGGCGTAACCATCTGAAGTTTGCGATTTAAACTGCATTTTTGGATGGTTCCCAACACAGCACAATTGTGCAGAGGAAGTGTGCACTTTTGGGCAATTGCCATGCAAACCCTTACCTGAGAACCTCCCAGAAGGATTCCCCAGCAAATCTTGGAGGAACCCTCCCAAATCCAATGCTGGGAAACTTGGAGGATATGGCCTATAGGTTGTGTTATTCTAAGTGCTCTCCATTCTACATTGGAATAGCATGCAACAGCAAAGTGTTATAGCAGGTTGTATTAAGGCACTGCATAGTGCTGTATAAGGTCATGATTTTGCAACAATGGCTTAGATATGGCAAGTTAGTCATAATGATGAATAGCATAGTAATGGGTGGCTTGTGTTGTTGAAACACTGAACCTGAATGCAACAATGTCCCATTTAGAATGCACGTTGGCATGATTCAACAATACTAGTGACATACCAACAAGATGTTGACTTAATTTCTAGAATAACCTAAATAATAATTACAGATTGTTCACTTTACCAAGAGGATAAGTTTAAACTGTAGCACCATATGTGACAGCAATTTATATCGGGGCAGGTTTTCTTTTATGCTTGAGCATAAATAAATTATTTGGGTGGAACACAAGGAACATGTGGGCAGGGAAGTTCGCTAGCGTATAGTCGAACACAACAGATTTTCCATCTAAAAAATAGTGGAAAGTTGGGGGGGGTTCTATTGTAGGTGTTCATCTTTCACGCCTCATTTTCTCATGTGATAATTTACTCCCAAGCACAAAGAGAGACATTTTGTTTTTTGCGAAAAGTATTTGCTATAAATTAAGAACCCACATTGTAAACATAAATCTGGCATTAGTTTTCTAGTTATTACACTAAAGATAAATTGTAATACACTACTCGAGTAGTTAATTAATGACAGTTTCGGTACTACAGCTTTCAGTACAATAAATTCATGAATAAATAACTTGCATTCCTATTGCATCTTTCAGAACCACAGAATTGTTATGGCACAGAAGGAGGCCATTTGGCCCATCATATCTGCAGCAGCTCTCCAACTGAGCATTTTCTTACATCACATTTGCTTCTTTTGCAAATCACCTTAAATTTGTGCCCTCACGTTCTCAAAACTTTTACGAGCGGGAACAGTTTCTCCCTATCCACTCTATCCAGCCCCCTCATGATCTTGAAGACCTCTATCAAATCTCTGAGCCTTCTCCTCTCCAAGGAGAACAGTCCCAGCCTCTCCAATCTATCTTCCTAACTGAAGTTTCACAACCTGAGGACATCCCAAAGTGCTTTACAGCCAATACAGTACATTAGAAGGATAGTCATTGTTGTAATGCAGGGAAATTATGGTATATTTTCCAACACAGATGGAGCAATAAGGTGTTGGTTTATACCTGTAATTCTGCATGTTACAAGTTTCTCATTCTTAACTATATTGGTGAGGAAAATCATCACCAAAAAAACATACACATCTTCACACAGGAGTTTTAAAATTCAATTGTGGGCAAGTCACTCAAGACCATATTCACCTACATTCAAGTGGTGGAATACAACACATAATCAGTTGCCTGCGAGCACGTAAACAGGTTGGGAAATGGTATATTGTCTAGTAGATATTTAGAAAAAAATAATCAATATAAAATAAAGAGGAATAAGTACACCTGATCTTTACCTCAGGTAATACATCACATACTAATTGTGTGAATTGATAGGTAATTGTCACAACACACTGCCCTACCCAAGCTGTTCCAGTACAGATACAACATTGGCATATAGATACAACACCCGACAAAGTGGGAAATGCCTAAGTTGTCAACAGTGCTAGCAAGTCAAACTTAGTTCTGTTGAAGGGTCATGAGGACTCGAAACGTCAAATCTTTTCTTCTCCGCCGATACTGCCAGACCTGCTGAGTTTTTCCAGGTAATTCTGTTTTTACTTAGCAATAGCCTGCTCACTGATGTTCAGTTTAAGTTCCACCATGGCCACTCGGCTCCTGACATGACAATCTTCTTCCAAACATGTACAAAGGACCTGAATTCAAGGGATGAGGTAAGAGTGACTACCCTTGACATCAAGGCAGCGTTTGACCAAGTGTGGCACCAGGGAGTCCTCACAAAATTGACGTCAGTGGAAATCAGGGGAAAAATTCTCCACTGGTTGGAGTCATATAATTAGTACAAAGGAAAATGATCAATAATTTCAGGCCCTGGACATCACTGCAAGAGTCCTTCAGGGTAGTGTTGAGCTTCTTAACTGTTAGGTGGAACTCGCCCTTCCAAGACCTGTCCTTTTGGTTCCAAAAACCTTTCTAGTTAATTATGACAGTAGCTTTGTTCATCAAATATCAACTGGCCAGCCACTCATTAGCATTCTCACTTTTCTTTGTGAATTCCCCTCCTTTCCTAAACTCCAAGAGCATCTCCCAAAACATTAATCTGTATCCTCCATCTTTACGTCTTTAATACTTTTGATGTGCTATTTAAGACATCTGTGTTATTTATTTTCCATGTTGTTTACCACTATATATACTGTTGTTATTGAGATATCTTCTGTCCACTTCAGTAACTCCAACAACTTTTTCTTGAAATGTACATCTCCAGCTCCAAGAGGCACTTCACCATCCTAAAGGTATTAGATCTTCTGGTCTCAAGATAATCAGAGTCCGGACATACCCCAGATGAAATGCTATGGAACCCCTTGGAAGCCCTACGCAAGGACTCCATGGGAATTGCCTGGAAAGCTTCAACTTCCAATGGGCAATTCCCCTGTATCCAGAATGCTCTGAAAAAGAGTCAGAGACTTCAGAAGGTTCTGGCTCAGTTACCTTAATGGTTACCCAAGAAATGTTAGACAGGAAAACCTACTTCTAACTCCTGGGTAACTATACAGCTGACTTCCCCCTCAACCCGACTCCCCACTGACTAGCAACCCCTCCACAGACTCCCGCCCTAATCAGATTTGTAAGAAAGGGAAGATAAATCAGGCTGAGGAAACTATCAACGTATTTCCCTCTTGTCCATAGCAGGAAAAATCCTGACATGCATTCTCCCAAATAACGTACTTCCTGTGGCTGAGAAAATCCTCCCAGAGACACAGTGTGGCTTTAGACCTTCCAGAGGAACATCAGACACCAGTCTTTGTTGACAGACAAATCCTAGAAAAATGTTGGGAACAACACCAGGAGCTCTTCAGGTCTAGCAGCATCTGTGGAGAGAGAATAACGCTTCGAGTCTGTATGACCCTTCTTCAGAGCTGAAGAGAAGTGGAAATGTGATGAAATTTATACTGTTAAAGGGGCAGTGGGGCAGGTAGAGCTGGATAGAAGGCCAGAAATAGGTGGGGACAAAAGTGGGATTGACAAAGATGCCATGAACTAAAGGACAAAGGGAGTGGTAATGGTTGTGGTTAGTGCTTTAGAAGGTGCTGATAGTGACGTAAAGGTAAAAAAGCAGAATGTGATAATAGCAGAACAAGGGTAGCATTGTGTGAAAGAACATCATGGAACAAGTAACAGATGGCCCTGTAGGGGATGGGGTGAAGGAGGGGGCAGTGGTGGCAAAAAAAAAGGTTAAAAATGGGATAGAAGGGGGATAAAAAAAGGGGCTAAAACCATGAATAAATTGAATAAAAATAAAAATTAAAATGGATAAAAAATAAAAACGAATGTAGAAAAAAGGGGATTTAAAAAGAGAGAGCTCATGGTCTCAAGTTGTTGAACTCAATGATAAGTCCGGGAGGCTATAGAGTGCCTAATTGGAAGATCAGGTGCTGTTCCTCCAGTTTGCGTTGAGCTTCACTGGAACATTGCTGCAGGCTAAGGATGGACATGTGGGCATGAGAGCAGGATGGAGTGTTGAAATGGAAAGCGACAGGAAGGTCTGGGTCATGCTTGCAGACAGACCAAAGATATTCTGCAAAGCAGTCACCCAGTCTGCGTTTGGTGCCCTCGATATAGAGGAGACCACATTGGGAGCAGCAGATGCAGTTGGCCAAATTGAAAAAGCTGCTTCACTTGAAAGGAGTGGTTGGGCCCTTGGACGGTGAGGAAGGAGGTAAAGGGACAGGTGTTGCACCTTCTGCGATTGCATAGGAAGGTGCCATGGGAAGGGGATGAGGTGTTGAGGGTGATGGAGAAGTAGACCAGGGTGTCCCAGTGGGAACATTCCCTACGGAATGCTGATGGAGGTGAGGGGAAGATGTGTTTGGTGGTGGCATCATGCTGGAGTTGGTGGAAATGGCGGAGGATGATCCTTTGAATGCGGAGGCTGGTGGGGTGAAAGTGAGTGCAAGGGGGACCCAACCATGGTTCTGGGAGGGAGGGGAAGATGTGAGGGCAGAGGCATGGGAGATGGGTTGGACATGGCTGAGGGCCCTGTCAACCATAGTGGGGGGAGGGGGGACTTTGGTTAAGGAAGAAGACATAAGGAAGAGGAAAGAGAAACATTCCTTTCAGGTAAAGCAGCGCTTCACTTGCACCTCTTTCAATTTGCTCTACTGCATCTGCTGCTCCCAATGCGGTCTCCTCTATATCGGGGAGACCAAACGCAGACTAGGTGACTACTTTGTGGAATACCTTCGATCTGTCCGCAAGCATGACCCAGACCTTCCTTTTCCTTGCCATTTCAATGCACCGTCCTGCTCTCATGCCCACATGTCCGTCCTTAGCCTGCTGCAAATGTTTCAGTGAAGCCCAACGCAAACTGGAGGAACAGCACCTCATCTTCCGATTAGGCACTTAACAGCCTTCCAGACTTAACATTGAGTTCAACAATCTCAGACCATGAACTCCCTCCTCCATCCTAACCCTCCTTTTTTAATCCCCTTTTTTTTAAACAATCATTTTTTTTAATCCATTTTAATTTTTATTTTTATTCATTTATCTGCGGCTTTATCCCCTTTTTTATCCCCCCTTCTATCCCACTTTTATCCTTTTTTCCCCCATCACTGCCCCCTCCCCCCATCCCATCCCCTACAGGGCCATCTGTTACTTGTTCCATGATGTTCTTTCAAACAATGCTACCCTTGTTCTGCTATTATCGCATTCTGCTTTCTTACCTTTGCCACTATCAGCACTTTTTTAGCACTAACCACTACCATTAACACTCCCTTTGTCCTTTAGTTCATGACATCTTTGTCAATCCCTCCTTTGTCCCCACCTTTCGCTGGCCTTCTATCCAGCTCAACCTGCCCCACTACACCTTTAACAGTATAAATTTCATCACATTTCCATTTCTCTTCAGCTCTGAAGACGGGTTATACAAACTCGAAGCATTAATTCTGTTTCTCTCTCCATAGGTGCTGCTAGATGTGCTGAGTTTTTCCACCATTTTCTGATTTCCAGCATCCACAGTACTTTGCTTTTAAGCAGGGACTCTTCAATACATTCACTTACCTGACCAAAGCATTTGACTCAATAAATTGTGAGGTTTTGTGAATTGTGCTCCGCCACAATCCTGCAATTGCTTCATGATGATATGACTGCGACTGTCTTAAGTGGGAGATCTGGAACAGATGACTTCAAAATCCAGACCCAGATCAAGCAAGGCTGTGTGCTAGCCCCCATACTATTTACAATCTACCTGGCAGTGGCTGTTCACTTATCAAAGATCAACTGTTCTCGGTCACGTGTATTAATTACTGCCCAGATAGAAAACTCTTTAACCTCAGTTGCCTCCATGACAAAGCTAAACTGACCATCATAGACATACTTGATCTGCAGCTTAAGGGTGACTGCAGTGTTGTTGCCCCCTCTGCACCAGATTTGCAAGCCACTCTCAATCTCTTCAATTTTGCATACAAGAAACTCGGCCTGTCCTTGAACGTTGCTAAAAATGTCATATATCGGCCAACACCTGATCAGCCAAATATTCCACCTTCTATATATGTTGAAGGAGACACTCTGAAATATGTTGAGCAGTTCCCATACCTTGGCTGCCACCTCTCTTAAAAGGCCACCATTGATGAGGAGATCCAATACCAGATCAACTGAGTCAGCTCAGCCTTCTACAATCTATGGCAGCGAGTGTTTGACAACAAAGGGTTTCTGTAAGTCAACAAAAGTCAGAATGGTTGTTGTCACCACACTCCTGTTCTGCACAGACACATAGCAGTGCTAGAGAAATTCCATCAGGGCAATGCCTCTGCCGCATCTTCCGGTTTCAAAGGGAGGACGCTAGTGTCCTTCTTGAAGCCAGCTCCACAAGTATTCAGACAAAACTCCTGCAAAATCAACTTTGATAGACTGGACACTGTATTGAGAAGGCTGAAAAGCTTCTACCCAGCCTGGTCCTGTTTTCTCAGCTCTCAAATGGCTAATATTCCAGGGGAGTTCAAAGAAAATGCTTCAAAGACACTCTGAAGTTCTGTTCGAAGCATGGCAGCATTGGCATTAATAATGCCAGGGAGGAGTTTGCTACCAATCGTTCAAAATGGCGACAATTTGTTCATCAGGCTTTGAGTCACAACATCTTAATGATAAGGCAGAACGACGGTAAAGCAGGAAAAAAAAAGGAAGCATACCCTGCATACCTATCTTTGGGACATCCTGCCCCATGTGCTTAAAGGTCTGTTGGTTGAGAATCAGCCTGTTCAGTCACATGAAGACCCATGACAGAAACCCTGAGTAGACGTCATCCTTGAATCAAAGGATGGCCGATGGCAACAAGTATACAGGAAAGTTTGCTTAACTATTTTGTCACCGTTTCATGAAGCATGACTGCAAAGGCTTCCGAGATTTTTTTATTTTTGGAAATGAAATGGTGGTTCCTCTTTGGATAAGACAAGCATTCTGGCCAATCCAGCCAGTGTTGCAATAATTTAATTTTAACATCTTTTAAAAAGTCTCAAATTTATATAGTGCCTTTCATGATGTCAGGACATCCCAAAGCACTTTCCAACCAATAAAGTACTGTTAATGTGTTGTCACTGTTGCAGGAAATGCAGGAGTCAAATTGCGCACAGCAAACTCTCACAAACAACAATGCGATAATTACCTAATCAGTGATGTGGAGTGAGGAATAAATATTGGCCAAGACACCAGGGATAACTCCCTTGCTCTTCTTTGAAGTGGCATGGGATCTTTTACATCCAGCTGAGAAAGCAGGTTTGATCTCTCATCTAAAAAGCGACACTTCTGATGGTGCAATACTCCCTCAGTACTGCAGTGTTTGTGCTCAAGTCTCTATAAGGGGTCTTGAATCCACAATCTTCTCACCCAGTTGCTTAATGAATGCTTCAGCAGTGAGAACAACCACAGAGAACTGTGCACTGCAGAATTCTGTGGAAATTATGGTTCAGCAACTTGTCACAAAGCATGCTTTAGTGACAGAGGCCTGCATTTCAGCTTATTGAATCCACGGTGGCCAGCAGAATGGTTTAGACAAAGCCACTGACCTGATTAAGTATTTCCGCCCAGTTGTGATGCACAAGAAGTTTCATGACTTCAAGAAAAAAAGACCACGCAAGATGAGGGTATGGAGGTATGGCAAAACAATGGGGACATTCTCAATCATTATCATGCTAATAAGGTTGTTTTTACAATTCAAACAGTACATAGTGTGAGCTTATATAATGTTACTGGGTCAGAGTCCTAAAACTCTAGGGCCAGAATAGTCGGGTAGTGAGCGGGGATGGGCCCCGCTCGCCGATGCATAAAATGATGCGCGGTGACGTCGGGCATGCATCCCAGTGTTACCGTGCATCAATCAGGTCTTCAGTTCAGTGGGCGCGCAGCCGACTCTGCTGCGCCCCCGCCAAACTGTCAAAGGCCTATTCAGGCCATTTTAAAACTAATTAAAGTTATTAACTGAGCTGCCCATCCAACCTTAAGGTTGACGGGCAGGCGAAGAGCCCAGGCGGCCTTCGCATTTATCATGAAACCTCATCCACGGGTAGGATGAGGTTTCATGAAGGGTTTATAAATTAAATAAATTTCTTTATTAAAGTTAATTGACATGTCCCAGCTCATGTGACACTGTCACATGAGGGGACATGTCTTAAATTTTTTTAATCTTTATTAAAATTTTTGAAAATCAAACTAATCTCCCTGATGAAGCTCTGTGCCTCAGGGAGATTTCTGTGCCCTTACGTGTGCTTGCGCGAAAGAGTGCAGGCCCCGTCTCTCCCTCCTCCCCCCTCCCACACAGGGAGTGCTGAGCACTTCCAGATGCGTGTCACACTGGGTGGGCCTTAATTGGCCCGCCCACGCAAAATGGCGGCACACAGCCGATCACAGGCAGCAATTGGCTGCGCGCCCACCTGTGCCTGCTCCCGCCCAACCCCCCACCGATGGGGAAAAAATTCTCCTCTAGGTCTCGAATGTTTTCATACTTCGCCATGTCCATCCTTGATAATAAATGGATTCAAGAAACAGCCTGTCCTGCGTTTATCAGTTGGGGTTCTCTTTGCTTCTGTAGTTCTTTTTTCACAATTTCATTGTTTGTCCCAGTGTGCTTCAGTAACTGCTAGTATATTAGCATTCTTACATTAAAATTATATAAATGCAAGTTATTGTTTTGGCATTGTGGCATTTAGACTTGGGTCTCACATAGCCTGTAGCAACCCTAAAGTAAACTGATCAGATTTACAAAGGCAAGTATCCAGGACAACTCATTTTACTGAGTCTTCCAGGGCACTATAGAATCATAGAATGGTTACAGCTCAGAAGGAGACCATTTCCTCCATTATGTCCGTGTTGGCTCTCCGCAAGAAAAAGTCAGCTAGTTCCACATCCCTGCCCTTTCCCTATCTTTCTGGAAATTTCTTGTCTCCAGGCGCATGTGTGACAGGAAAACTATGGCACAAACACAGCCTGACATCAAGATAAGAGCCAATTTGCTTTCTCTGTTCCTGTGCACACCTATAGCTTTCTATGTGTGTCTCTCAGTTTCTGTGTCAGTGATTCTTTTTCCCTGCTTATGTATATCTTTAGTTCTTGGTTTCACAAAACTCAATTATGTCAGCCTTTGAAAAAAAACTAGGATATCTCTTAAAACATTCTAACAGTATAGTGCTGTGAACATAAGATTACATGGCAACGTTACATGGCAACCTTTTGTGGCAGGATCACTGAGAGAAAAAAATAAGGAATATTTATTTGGAAGCATGCATGAGTGAAAGAAATGAGAAAAATGCACCACCTTAAAAATATCTGTAAGGTACATGGCCTCAAAATTAATTAAGAAGTATTTTAAAAGTCTTTAGAGCTAAATCGCTAGTCCTTCACTGTCACAGCAGTAAGGATGTACCAACACCACATGGACTGCAGCGGTTCAAGAGGGCAGCTCAGCCTCACCTCCTCGAGGGCAAGTAGGGATGGGCAATAAATACTGGCCTAGCCAGCGAAGCCCCATGAGCGAATAAATTTTTAAAAACTAATTGAAAGTCAACTGCAATCAGATGTGGCTGAATGCAGCCTGCAGAAATACATTGCTCTGAACTGCTCAACTTATAAAAGAACTGGTAAGATAGCTTACAGTAAGATTTTAGCATTGAAAAGCTTCTCCAGTATTTCCCCATCCTCTGTCCCATTTTTGTGCATTTAAAATATGTACAAAAGCACCAGATTATGGAGAAATTAAACACTTCACAGCATGCAATAGGTCTGATTGGTTAATAATCTTTCGGACATCAAATATAGCCACTCAATCCACTGGAAATTGCCTGGGAGTCTTCGGAATAAGGCAGAACACAGATTGTGCTGCTGGCAAGCTGAGAAAACTCTGCGGTAGCAGGGGGTCCTCTGCTTGATGACATCACCAGTTTTCACAGCAGATTGGAGCGGGGGTGTCTTTTGAGTTTGACAATACACAACTAAATATCTTAAGAATATTAGTCATTTTAAGTTTTTATGGCTTTTGATACAGAATTATCTAAAAGCAAAGACAACTATTAGCGAGATCCTAATTATTATCAAAACACAACAAAGTTGTCATTTTGGTTGTGAATACTCCAGTGGCCCTTAAAGGGTTAAACACAAAAGACCAGAGCAAAATTCTAGACTTTTTTCCAAAAAAGCTTTGTCATCCCAATGAAAGCAGAGAACTCTTCTTGCTACCTGTGTTAACAGCTGCAGGTTGTTGAGTGTAATTCAGGTCTTGTTTCAGCTAGCCATTGAGTATAAATTAGGACAACAAGTATGTCACAATTAATTTGCATGTGATCTTTTTCAACGTGCACCACTAGTCACTAACCTTGCACTCACCCTTTTCAAATGATATCAAGTTACTGTCATTTTTTTCCTCACTCACTTTAATGATGACTACATGTAACACAAATGTGGATGTGGGTTTCTTGCCTTCTGTGTTCAAATCTGTAATCTTAAGAACTGGCAGAAACTAAAATGACAAATTGTTCAATTAAAGCTCTGCGGCAAATAGGAAAAGTTGGGACTTGTGGCTTTTAAACACAAAGCATATTATAAAACTGCTGGGCCTGAAAAAAGATTAATTCTTGAAAAGTCATCAATATATTACTCTATGAATATCCTGTAAGATTGACATCTATATAGCTTTATTTCATTTCTGTAAGAAAACACTATTCAATTTTGTGAATTATATCCAGGATTTATGTTTAATAAATGTCAAAACTATATTTTAATTTCCCATTTTCAATCAATTCATGCAGAGAATAAAAGCATTTTAGCCCCCCCAAAGTGAATAATATCCCATCATTGCAACATATTAAACAGTTTAACATGAAACATCATCAGAATATTTCAATCATGGAGTCAATAAAAAGGCTATTCTATTTTCTCTGTTCTGTCTAACACCATAGTCGATTAAACAAAGGAATCTATCTGAGTTATAAAAAGAGTTCATTGCAATACAAGCATTCAGCTGTCAAGTAGAAAAGCTCACATTATGTAAAATAATACATTGTCATGCTAGTGGACGCAATCTTCCCAAGCCCACAGTTATAGGTGTTCTCGTTAGCAGTTTTAGACAACATGGTGTTTGACCTTTGACAACAGCACAGTTGTTTCCCACAACTCAAAGCCTGGACAATAGATTGCTTTATTCTTGTAGCTCAGGCTACTATGTTTCTTCAGGAAGACCTCAAGCAGAAAAGCCAACATCCCTGACAAGCACCAGAGAAGGCACCAAGGGTCCAAGTGGTAAATGTTGGAAAACAAATGGAAAAGCACACAAACCGACATCTGGAATCCTAATGGGCCACCAATGATTCTCAATCCAAGGAGGAATCAATTCTGTTTTTTCATCATCCCTTGTGCTAACTTCACTGTTTATAGACAGTAATAAATGATTTTTAAAAACATATTTAGGTCATGATGTCATATGCCACCAGCATGTAGCGTTGTTTTATTGTGCTTGTAGTCAAAACATACCCCTATACCCACATGCAAGGAAAGTTGACTCTTCCATTACTCCTGGATTGACTTTTGTTGGAAAAATACTTTTAGATGTTAAAAGGGAAGCAAAGCTTTTTTTTATGGCCAATGATCCCTCATAGCAGTAAAATTCACACCAATCTCTTCCTCCATATTATTATTACACAGTGGATCAGGAAACCAAGAGGCTGAACTTTCCTGGCCAGCTAAAAAACAGACAGGAGCAAAATGTGGTGGAATGTAGGTAAAAGCATTCCTCCACATTTAGCACTGCTGTGATCATTGCTATCCTGCCAAACATTAATCAATCAACATTCGTGATAAGTTAAGGACAGTCTGTGTTTTTGCTTATTGATGAACCCTTGCACAATCCCTGCCTCTGAAGGTACAACAGAACATTAGGATAGTGAGACATTAACCCCAGAATCTAGAAATTAAGCTGATGTTTGGTGGCAATAGTGAATTAGGAATCTGTTTTAAACTTTGCTGATTTTTTTTTCTATTGAGACCAATAGAAAACAATATCAGGGAGGCGTGAAATAGGCTACCATTTCATGATTGCACAATTTACGTAGCCACTGAAAACGAATTTCACACTCTTCCTGCCTCAGGTTTTCGGACTCCATGTCGGTGATTCCAGCTGATATTGGGAAATTGGAGAGCACTTCAACCATGGTTACCACTATCGGTGGTCAATCTGTCATCAAGCAATTCCTGTTGATTGTAATTTAACTAAGTATGCATATATGTATTGATGATGACTGGGTGGTGCTCTTCAATTTTGGCTAGAGGGTAACTGTATTTTCCTTTTTCTGTGAAGAGAACAGGTAGAGCATTTTGACAATAAGCACACATTTTAATTTGAGTGTTGTACTGTCATTATGTACTCTATTGTGCCTTCAGTATAATCACTGTGTTTTAGATAGCTTCATCTAAACCATTAAGAAAATCATAAACAAATCCAGCCATCCATAATTAGCCATAGTCCACAAGGGGCCCTCTGTTCACGACGGTTCTGCATGCCACAGTCATTCCTTTTGACTCTGGAACAGTTCCTACAGATTGGAGGGTAACTAATGTAACCCCACTATTTAAAAAGGGAGGTAGAGACAAAACAGAGAATTATAGACCAGTCAGCCTGATGTCAGTAGTGGGGAAAATTCTAGAGTCCATTATAAAAGATTTAATAGCTGAGCACGTGGAAAACACTGGCAGAATTGGACAGAGTCAGCATGGTTTTACAAAAGGGAAATCGTGCTTGACAAATCTACTGGAATTTTTTGAGAACGTAACTAGTAGAGTTGATGAGGGGGAGCCAGTGGATGTGGTTTATTTGGACTTTCAGAAGGCTTTCGACAAAGTCCCACATAAGAGATTAGCGTGTAAAATTAAAGCACATGGGATTAGGGGTAGCGTATTGAGGTGGATAGAAAACTGGTTGGCAGATAGGAAACAAAAAGTGGGAATAAACGGGTTTTTTTCTGAATGGCATGCAGTGACTAGTGGGGTACCACAGGGAACACTGCTGGGACCCCAGCTATTCACAATATATATTAATGATTTAGATGAGGGAACTAAATGTAATATCTCCAAATTTGAAGATAACACAAAGCTGGGTGGGAGGGTGAGCTGTGAGGAGGATGCAGAGATGCTTCACTGTTATTTGGACAAGCTGAGTGAGTGGGCAAATTTATGGCAGATGCAGTATAATGCAGATAAATGTGAGATTATCCACTTTGGTAGCAAAAACAGGAAGGCAGATTAGGAAGGCTATAAATTGAGAGAGGGGAATGTACAATGAGACCTGGGTGTCCTCGTACACCAGTCGCTGAAGGTAAGCATGCAGGCGCAGCAGGTGGTAAAGAAGGCAAATGGTATATTGGCCTTCATAGCGCAAGGGTTCGAGTACAGGAGCAGGGATTTCTTGCTGCAATTATACAGGGCCTTGGTGAGACCACACCTGGAATATTGTGTGCAGTTTTTGTCTCCTTATCTGAGGAAGGATGTTCTTGCTATAGAGGGAGTGCAGCAAAGGTTTACCAGACTGATTCCTGGGATGGTGGGACTGACATATGAGGAGAGATTGAGTTGGTTAGGATTATGTTCGTTGGAGCTCAGAAGAATGATGGGGGATCTCATAGAAACCTATAAAAGTCCAACAAGACTAGAAAGGATAGATGCAGGAAGGATGTTCCCGATGGTCGGAGTGGGGGGAGGGACGGGGTCCAGAACCAGGGGTCACAGTCTGAGGATACAGGGTAGACCATTTAGGACTGAGATGAGGAGAAATTTCTTCACCCAGAGAGTGGTGAGCCTGTGGAATTTGCTACCACTGAAAGTAGTTGAGGCTTTTATGTTTTCAAGAAGGAGTTAGATATAGCTCTTGGGGCGAAAGCAATCAAAGGATAAGGGGAGAAAGCAGGAGCAGGCTATTGAGCTGGGTGATCAGTCATGATCATGATGAATGACAGAAAAGGCTTGAAGGGCCGAATGGCCTACTCCTACTCCTATTTTCTTTGTTTCTATGTTTCTTCCTCCATCCAGTTTCTGACATTGTTCACCCATCCAGTCCTTCTCTGACCTGGCCTGTTCTTTTCTGATGTTTCACCTTCTATTGTCACCAACACCAGACTCTCACCCTGCCTTTTCCAGAAGTCATACTTTCTCAGTTTCTACTTCTTCACTTTAGCTAAAAAATGCTGGGACTCTGCTTTTCCTGTGGGCAAATTCATTGATTGTTTGCTCTGTCCAGCATAACTGAATAATATGGTACAAACCAGAGTTCCAAGATTCAAGGTCCAGAGTCTCCATGCCTTCTAAGATCTCCTCAAAGATAGCTCAACAATAACATGCTTATGTGAGATTAGTGGTTTATAGTCTTAAAATACATAACGTGTTCAACCTTGTGCCTTCAGATTGTGTCAGTTTTGGCTTTAAAGATATGAGCAGTGAGGGTTGAGGCAGGATGGCTTGGCCACTGTATACCTTCTTGCGATATTTCATCTGCCTAGCATATAAGAAGTAATGTGATTCAACTTGCTATTTTTACTTCTAAGCCCTTGGTGCACTGTAAATATTTCACACAGCTTTTTATGAAATGTTTCTTTACAATTATAACTTGCCATATGTTCTGTAATACAACTTTAAGCATGCTCTACATGAGCACACTCTTTCAGGTAATTTTTCATCTAATTTTGAGTTAAGTCCTTCTGAATTTTGATGTAGTATTCAGCATCTCTGTATGTATTCCCTCTCTTGCCTCTCCCTTGCATACTTGGATGCTTTCCTCCACCAAGACATGCAAAGCTCTAATACAGAGTTCATTTGCAGCAAGGTATCAAAATAAAAATTTGTCAGCCTCCACTAATCTATTTTCCAGTATATTTTAGTGCATACAAAATATGTTAATAATCTTTCTTACATCGATAGTGGTGCATTTGTTTATACATTCGTTTTTCACTACCAGAAGCAAAATTATGGCCAGAAATTTACGAGCCACGAGAGGACGCACACCTGACCCGTCCACCTGGGAAATAGCGCAAGATAATGCCGGGCGAGCATCCCAACATCATCGTGCACTCATGCGATATCTCGCTCGGTGGGTGCATGCAGCAGACGGAAGTGCGCCTGCTGACAATTATGCAGGCAATTAAGCCCATTAAGGAAACAATTGAAAGCAATTTTTTGTGGCCTGTCCACTTTTACGGTTGGCAGACAGGCCAATAGGCCAGGCGGCCTTTACACTTTTGCTCAAACCTCGATGCAGGATGGGGTGAAATCCCGATGGAGGAGATAGAATAAAAAGAGATATCTGGGGACTGTTTTTTATGAGGTGTGCTTTCAGGTGCGTAATTGTGCTGCATGGGTATATTTTGCAGCATTTTTGTAGTTTCATTTATTCTGTGGAGCCTTCAGGGAGCTCACTGGAAGCGCTCACCACCCCCACCAGCAGTGCTGAGCCTTTCTCAGGGCGTATTTCATGCTGGCTAGAATGGTTTCATTAATTGGTCAGCCAGCATGAAATTGCGGTCGGGGGCCTGTTTCCCAACCACTCCTGGGTCCGCCAATCGCGCGCGAACGGCAAGTGAAAAATTCAGGCCCATAATTTCGTATCAAAAATGTTGGTTACTGTGATTTATTAACAGTTTACTAATTGGAAAGAAATGGCATTTCTCCAATGTTTTGAAAAAATAGAAATTTCAGCTCCCGAGCATGTAAATAATAAAATGAGCAAAATATACCTCACCCAACAGGAAGTGCCAGAAACATTTTATCCTCTTGTCAAGTTCAAATGTGAATGGTCATATTCAAATAATCCGTAGTATAAAAGGTTATCAAAACCACACACAAAGGTTGGAAAACAGCTCTCCATCCTTCAAGAATTATTTACACAAGTAAAATGTTGCATTTGTGCTAAATGGAAGCAGTGTGAAAAGGTCTATATTTGCATAGTTAGATACATTTGTTCAAATTAACCTATTTACAGCATACATCTAGTTGTAAGCTAAACTAAACCTATCACCATCATGCTCACAGCAGGTAGCTTAAGGAAACACCAAAGTGCACTCAACCATGCTGTGCAATGTATTCTACATGTGGGATAAGGGAAATTCAGATTCCTGAAAAAGTATTAGTAGGAGCAATCAGCTAGTATAATTTATCACCATATACATAAATTAGTGGCTAGACCACACAAATTCAATTTGATACAAGCTTGGTGAGTCTAAACTAATGCAAGTGCACACATGGAAGCATATAATTCTAGAGTTAGTTTCCTGATTGACTCTGAGAAGTACACTAATGGATACTATTACCCTGATCTGCCCTGGGGACCACCACAAAGTACCCACTTGGTCACATGCCTGGATTCAATTCTGATATTATGATGGGGTAAACTTTGGCAATATCAAATATGAAACACCCGTTCCCCCATAATGCCCTATTAAAACCTTTAGTACATTTCATTTGTTTCCATTGTCTAGTTATCTAAATGCTTGGGATTTTCCTGTGAACAAGCACATAGTTCTATGGTTTAAAGGGAGAATGCACACCTGGAAAATGCAGGTCAAGCTTCAAAAAAGTTCTGTTTGAAAGTCATTAGCATGATTAGCTTCAGGATTTACCAGAAATTTAAAACCAATCCACAAAAACTATCACAAAAAATTACATTGTGAATGATATTGCATCTGTGGCAAAAGAAATTCTATCCATTTCTAAGTGTATGCAACTTAAATTATGCTGTAGGAATTTCAATTTTCACATCAGGCCAGATCTCATCAGGTGAGCAGCAAGGTAAGTTCGTAACCTGCTGCACCAGACATGAGGCCAGGAATATTTTAACTCCCAAGGCTTAATTTAAATCCAGGCAGTAGACTTCCACCTGTTGTGGCCAAGAAGGTGATGGAAAATTGCATGGCCCAGAGGTCATCCACTCATCCTGACCCCAACAAATAAAGTAAAACAAGAAATGTGATTGGGCCTCTTCTGGTCCCAATCCTCTTGCCCACCATCTTCACTTGGTAAGTATCTCACTGTGGCTTCCCACTCAAGCTGTCAAGTTTAAATTAGGGCCAGGTTCTGAGGGTTTAGGCAGGTGTTCTTGTTGCTAGCTTAGGCAAGCAGGCTAAAATTGTGAACTGCCAGCTCCTGGTATCTCTAAGTTGGGTAATTAACTTGGGCGATAGCAACTGCCAACTTGCCCTGTTTCCACCAGTTGCATAGGGTTAAAATCATCCCTTTTATTGGATATTGAACATTTAAGTCTATGGCTAACACTGAATCCTGAGGCCAGAAACTTTGAGATAAAGGCCAGGACTTTTCCTATGGCGGGCTGGGCCAGAGTGGGCACGGGCAGGTGAGGAGCCAATTGCCGCCCACAATCTGCTCCGTGCTGCTAGTTTACGTGGGTGGGCCAATTAAGGCCCGCCCAGTGTAAATTGCGGCTCCTGAGATCAGCAGGAAGGGGTGGGCGGTGGCGGGAGGCCAATGACCGCCGGATCCAATGACGACCCGGCAGCATATTCAAAAACAGGGCAGGCAGCCCTCCTAAGGCTGTCACTGATATCGGTCAGGAGCATGGTGGATAACGTCCTCGGAGAGCAAGCCAGGTGGGAGGGCAGGTCAGCGGGGTGGAGGGCCCCCGAGGTTCTCAGATGAGTGCCTCGGCGCCCTACTCGAGGAGGTGGCAGCATGTTGTGAGATCCTGGTGCCAAGGGATGGGAGGAGGAGGCCCCCCAACTTAACAAAATGTACCTGGGAGGAGGTGGCAGAACAGGTCAGCTCCCACAATGTGGTGAGATTCACTTGGGTGCACTGCTGCAAGCGGCTTAATGACGTCTTGTGATCGGGAAGGGTGAGTACTGTGTTGGCATGGGTCACTTAGCAAAGCAGTTAGATTGCACCACACCACCACCCCCACCCCCCACCCCCCTCCCCCCGCGACATACCCCCAATTCAGAATTTTGTTTTTCCATTCATTCATTCATGGGATGTGGCCTTCGCTGGGCGAGCCAGCATTTATTGTCCATCCCTAGTTGCCCATGAGAAGGTGGTGGTGATCTGTCTTCTGGATCCACTGCATGTGGTGCAAGGACACCCACAATGTTGTTTGGGGACAAGTACCCAGGATTTTCACCTAGCGACAGTGGAGGCGCGGCAAAACATTTCCAAGTCAGGATGTTGGGTGAATTGGAGGGGAACTTCCAGGTGGTGGTGTTCCATCCATCTGCTGCCCTTGTCCTTCTAGGTGGTCGTGTTCATGGGTTTGGAAAGTTTTAGAGTGTGAGTGACAAATGTGATGGAGGCAACACCTGGGCAAGGAGGTCAGCCCTGCCTGCTTGGAATGAGTGTATGGCAGTTCCAGGGTCATGAATCGGATGAGCCCTGCAAGGTGCTCCTCAGGTGGGGGTGGCCAGGCTGCAGTGACAATGCAGGTACAGGGTGGACTAATCAATGCTCTTCTCTCCTTTCAGGATACGACAGCCCACAATAATGCAGAGCGGCTGTGAATTGGCAGAGGGCAACCCCACCTTCTCATCATCATCAAATACCAGCAGGAGGCACTGCAGCTGGAGAGAGACCATGCGCCAAGGTCAAGTGAGGTTGGGGTGCCATTGGGAGGTAAGAGTACCATGCACTGACGTCACAATGTCTGTCCCTGCAAACATTCCACTGTTGGCTGTATATTGATTTCAGCATCCAACATAGGTTGATAATGGAAGGAGGAGCGCAGCCTGATCCGGGTGCCAGGCTTGCACATTAACAGTGTAATGACTTCAACTAATCAAATGTTCTTGTTCTTCCTTTCAGCCTCACCAGAGCACACACCCGGACTCAGGAGGCTGAGAGACCGCCACTGACCCCTGAGGGCACAGAAGACACACTATCTGCACGTTCATGGAGTGGAAGCCCTGTCTGTTAGCGAAGGCTCCCGGCTCACCCGCTGGCACCTTGATGGCCACATGTGTGCAGTTGATTGCACCCTGGACACGGGGGAACCCAGCAATTGTGGCAAAGCCTCTGGTTCGTTTTGCCTGGCTGGCCTCATCTGAGCGGTAGTGAATGAAAGTCAATGCACGCCTGAACAGAGTGTCTATCACCAGCTTGACACATCTGTGCGAGATTCCACAAAGATCACCCACTGACCTTGGGAAGAGCCAGAGGCATAGAAGTTGAGGGCTGCTGTGACCTTCAGCGCCACTGGCATGGGGTGTCCACCCACACAGTTGGAACTGATCGCAGGGCCAATCATCTGACAGATGAGGTCACTGTCTCCCTTGAGAGACCGAGTTTCCTTCAGCACTGCACCTCAGACATATTGAGTTAGCTGCATTGCCGCCTGTAAACCCTGACAGCAGGGTATTGGCATCTTCTGTCGCCCCTTCTGCCTTGGACTTCCTGTTGGCCCTGTGCCCCTCGTGGCTGCGCCTGTCCTCCCACAGGTGGCCCCCCTGGAAGCTAAATATGGACTCCTGGCCTCCTCCCCCTTCTAGACCTCTCTTCCTCAGAGGAGGAGCTGCCTCAGCGGAGACCACAATGCCCATTCCCAGGGTAAGGGAAGGCTGTCTGATACCTGGAAGGCCCCAAGTGTTATGATTCCTCCAGAGTTCTAAACTGAAGCCTGTGCTTTCTGTCAAAGCAGCTCTGAAGAGAAATGAAGTTGTCCTGTTCACTCAAGCAAGTAGCATTAAGTAATAAACTAAAGTTCTAACTACTCGCATTTACAAGCTCACTCACCCCTCTTATCCCGCCTGTGGATGAGGTTTTTAAAAATGTGGCCTATCCGCCTGCCCGTTGTGCCCGTGCGATGCATTGAAAATCGCAAGGGCTGTGAAAAATCATCCTCAATTGCTGCCTCAAGGGCCTTAATTGGACTGTTAATTAATGGCCGGCGCGCCTCAGAACTCATAGCGCACCCACCTTCCGAAATATCGCGATGACGCGTGATGAAGTCAGGGTGCACGCCTGACGTCATCACGCATTATTTTATGCGTCGGCGTGTCAGCCCTGCCCCCGTACACCGACCGGAAAATTCTGCCCAAAGTTATTACAAAATGGTTTTTAAAGAGTTAAATTGATTGGATTTTTTGCACTATTTTTGTGAATGATATTAAGCTGGTCAGTGAAGTAAAATAATCTGGACTGACTGAGAAGATCACTGTTCCCTATAATAATTAACATTGTATGAATTATTACGAAAATGTTTCAATCCTTCTGCATCATTTTTGCAAAGCTTGCCATTTGGACAGTTTTCAGACTTCACATTTTTCCTAATACAATTTCTGATATAATAAGAAATTACCTGGCATTTTGAAGATAGTTAATTGTCAAGTGGTTTTCCAATTTAACAGTTTCCAGGAAAATGCAGTATTTTAAAATTAAGTCCAGAATTCTGATGTGACCTTTCTCCCCAAACCATATGCATTCCTCAAAAATATTAATGCATTTGTGAAAAATGCATAGGAACTGATATTATAATTGAAAAAGGGTATCTAATTTAACAAATAAATATTATAAAACTAATTATTTAAAGTATCCTGAAAATCAAATAACTTGCTGCAGTTTTTATGCAACAAGGAAAAAGTCATTGCAAATTATTTGTTGAGGTGTTTTATTGAATGAAAAGATGGTCCCAGTGCACACACTTGTCCATGTAACTGTGAGGCACATTTGCATTACTGACAGTGACATAACTGCAGAACATTGCTACTAGCCAAATCTACATGTGAGTTATCACAGGATATGCCCAGCATGCAACATAATTGAGCAATAATAAATGAGAAGTAGAATTTAGCACTCAAAGAATTTGGGCAGAGACGAGACCTGATGTGGTAATGCCATTATTAGCATTTTTGCTGGGCCAAAGTAATGACTTCCAGTTTGGCTTATACACGTAGAAAAACATCAGTTACATCCTTAAGTCATCTGAGGAAAATCTTCAATAAAAGTTTTACTTCTAATCCTTTTGAAAGACAAAAATATTTGAAATATAGATATTGATTTGTGTTTTCACAGAAAAAAGAACAGAATCATGGTAAATACCATATCACGAGTTTTTCAAAAAATGGAACATGACCGTCAGCAAAATCAGTGAGGTTATTTACAAAATGAGTGGAAGCGAGGGACACAAGCTCCAAAAACCAAGTAAAAATCTAGAAATCCCATGTAATGGAAACAGAATTTGACTGATTCAAACATCATAAAACAGTAGTCCTGTTTACATGGAGGTTTCCACATTAACAGTTTAAAGCATTTTCTTTATTAATAGTTTGAACCGAAAAAAATAAAAATATAAAATCAGTTCACACATGAGCTGATTATTGATGAATAATCATTCTGTATTTCTCCTAAATCCAGGACTTCATTATCTCATAAAATTGCAATAAAATGTTACCTGGCACTAAGGCCTGGATTTCACCGAACTGGACTGACTTGGGAGCCTTTTAAAGTGGAGGGCATGTCCCGATTCCAGAATTCTTGATCCCATTCCTGGGCTGTCTAATTTTTAGGAGTGTCTTTAAAGGGTGTGGGCTGCTTTCTTTTGGAAGTCCGCATCCGGCACTCTCGACCTGGCCGACTCCATTGTGAAGATAGGTATCTCCTACTCCTGTGCAATTTTCATGAAGTTGGGCAAGGTTTTTAAAGAGTCATGGTTCACAACTCCTCTAGTGTTCCTTAGAGGAGTTGTGAACCCGAGTGTGTATGACAGACCTTTTAAAAAGTTCAAAGTTCCCCCTCATGGCCCCTATGCCAAGTTACATCCCCCACCCTCCCCCATGTCCCCTCATGCACCTATGCCAAGATCTGGCACTTCCATGCCCACTGCTCCCCTGTACACTTTCTAGGACCAATCAACATCACAGTATAAAATGGGATGTATTAAAAAAAAGTTTTGAAAATATGTAACCCATTGCTCGCTTTCTCCTATGAAAAAAATGTCTGGATGGCAAACTAGTAAAAGTATCAGTATTCCAGGCTGTTTGAAGTTTCAAAAACCAAAAATGACAAACACTTGAGGCCATGACTTATGTCAACAAACATGGTGAAATTGACTGTAGAGATCAGAGAGCTTGAACTATCAATCAATTATTCCTACAGAGAGCAAGTATTTTGTTAATCTCGTAAGTATCTGGGCTCTCAGGCAAGCATACATAGTAAGATTTGGCTGAGACCCCAGACAGCTATTAGAATAACAGAACACCTGCTCCCCAAAGGAAACATTGTTTGATTGACAGCTCAAATTCTCTGATCTTTGCAGTCAATTTCACAAAGTTTGTTGACATAAGTCAAGTGGCTTCAAGTGCTTGTGGTTTATTTTGGTTTTTGAAACTGCTGAAACACTGCTGAAAGTGGATTAGTGGACATGTAAGTGCAGGAGCTTTGCATAGAGGGCATGAGGGGCCTGAGGTGGGAGGAATGGCACAGCTTTGGCATAGGGGGCGGGTGGAAGAGCAGAGTCTGGCATAGAGGGCTTGAGAGGACATTGGGGGTGGGTGGAAGGGCAGTGCCATGATTAGGGAGCATAGGGAGTGGGTGAGGTGCATGCAGTGGCATGGATAGGGCATGGGGAATGTTTGGAGGGTGAAGGGGATGTGAGTCATGAGGGCTGGAGGGCCTTTGTGTTTTTTTACTGGGACAAAGTCCCACAGCACCAAGGCTGACCTTTTAAACAGCCAGCCTCAGCAACCAGCAGTTCCTGTGGCCGACTCTGCACTTCTTCCCAGGTCGGCTGGCCCGACTCCAGCTCGCACCCGCCCCCGCAGCAATGAAGATCCCGCCTTGGCAGGCAATTTCTCCAAAGGCAGGCAAACCAAGCTGGGAATTGTCCCGACTCCCCCAACTGCCCCAAAGATGAAAATGCAGGTCTAAATCTCAATGATGTTTTAGCTTTAAACAACCTTCCTGAATATCAATTATGTACAAGGGATTGCAAAGTTTTAATGAGTCTTTTTGCTTTCCAATTGCCATAGGAAAGTGGTGCATCACAAGGATGGATGAGTTGGCTGACTAATGTCTGGAGCATAGGAGCGAGTCATGGGATGAAACCTCTTCTTTCTCCTCAGAACTACTTCTCAGTGTAATATACTCTTAATTTATTCTGTACTTCTGTTTCTTAGCCTCAGCTGTCAGTGTGGAATAACGAGCAATGAGAAAAATGTGTATTCTTTGGTAAACCACCAAGTCCATGTCATATACTCTGTGTCTGCTAACTAGGTAATCTTTCCAACTTTTTTCACTGATTCTGAAATGTTGATGCAGTATGCATACTGATCAGTAAAATAACATGGTTAAAGAAATCATAAATACCAGGGGAACATTAAAATAAACAGCTCATGTCCCATTTACTTTATCACACTACTGCTGACAGCAGCCTGGCAATGTAAGTAGCAACATGCTGCTGCTTCTAGGGCATAAGGCTAACAAAGTGCTTTTTGCTAACACATCCCCAGAGACAAATACTGCAAAATTCTTGGGGCATTAAGAGCATTTGGGCTGGCCCCTTCCCACTCCATTGCCCCCACACCCCCCCACCCCCCCCCCACCACCCCCCCAAATATTATAATTCAAACATGTAATTCAAAAACCTAAAGATTAAATATTCATCTCATGAAGAGTTGTAGATGTTTCTGGAGGTTCTTCCAACATGTCTTCCTGCTCTGCTGTGATGCTCTATCAGCATCTTCCACTCATCCTGCTCTATTCATTTGTTTCTTTGATCATGTCTTCCTGCTGCTGGGGCCACATGTGGTCACATGGCACAGGTGAATCTCCCTCCATGCTTAGATTCCAGTCATTGCTCGGCAAGCATTGCAATTACTGCAACCGACAGACAGCACTGTTCATGTTTATGGTAAAGTGTTCATGGGCCCCATGGATCCATGCATTAATGTGGCTCCACACTTACCCTGCGACAATAACAACGTTGCTGTCAATGGAGAACAACATTGCCTTACCATCAGTCAGGAAGCAGAGTGCCTCAAAAATGTATCTACCTTCCCCAAGACATGAACGAGCTTCGTAACTACAGCTTTTAAATGGTGCATGCTTTATCAGTACTATGAGGTCTGCTTAATATATATGGAATTGATGCCACAGCTTCAAGAGCTGCAGGTAATAGTACAAAAGTACTTCTTGAAGCAGCTCTGGAATACGAATAGACCATTGCACTCCTATAAATGCTGTGTGACCCATGCTAATATTTACCATTTTAAGTTAGCTCATCTGTGAAAATGAGATTTTATCAATACCTCCTGTACCATAAGTTGTTCAGTTTAGGTTCTTTCTTAGCAGGTGGAAGCATTATATTACAATGATTTCATAAACAAGTACAATGACTAAATCTCCAACATAGTTTATATGTAAAGTCAATATGAAGCCAGGCATTTTCAAAGGAAAGCTTCTTATATTAGGATATGTCATAACTGAAAGCGACTTTTTGTTTTATTTATTAGATGACCCAGGAAACTCAATTAAATATAAAAATACTTGTTTATTTTGGATTCCTGTTGTGAACTTACCTTCATGTTTTGTATTATATTATTGGAAGATAAAGAAGAAAAATACTGAATGGAAAAACAAAAGAATTGAACCAATAAAAAGGGTAATTAATTTATTATATTATTCTGCTAGCTTTCATTTTGTTTTTGCAGTTCTGATGTTGATAGTTCACACAAGCAGAAATAATAGTATTACATGTCTGAAAATATTGATTTTATTAGCACAAAGAGCTCCTGCAAAGCTTCAACAGCAAAATTACAGAGCTTGAAGTCAATAAAGACATTCCCCGATCCTCATCTCCACCTACAGGGAAATTTTAAAAATACAGATGTCATTTGGTTTATTTCCACATTTCTTACCATTAAACTCATTGAAAAAGCAAAAATATTGCATAAGTTGGGCAGACTTCTGATTTATTCATACCTCAAAAATGGCATCATATGTAAAATAAACCTGAATATGAAAAAGACAGTCATATCCATACCTAAACATGTAGCTAATTGTTGTATTATAATTTTAAAAAAGGCTTCAATTAGAACCACAAAATTTCACCAAAATATCCTGCAATTTTTACAACTAAGGGGAGGAAAAGAAAAATAAAGCGTCAGCACTGAGTTTAACAATTCAAACATATCACACAAAAATGATCATGATAATAGAGGAATATCAATAACATTCTCCATCATAGAGCATATTTAATGGATATTATAACCATATTTAAAACAAAATTGCAATCCTGAGGTCAAATATCTTGCCATCCTTGGTAATGAGTGCAATGTTTGGACAGCACAGAGAAATTGAAATCTGTTCTCTGTGCCCAATTTCCTGTTGAACTAGTATCATGTGAATGGGCATTACTTGGGGAGATACAGTCATGAGGCCACAGAAGGTTAATGTAGTCATGATGACACAAGAAATTGAAGTGTTGCTGTATTCCGTCAAAGCCTTTACAAGGCTGGTACACCTTGGAGCCTTAGGAGAGACTGCAGAAAGAATAGTAAAGCCATAGCTGATCAGAACAATCTGGAAGTTTACAGCTTAGAGCCAAATATCCTGGAATGCTTCTGAGCAGTTATTTTTGCAAGTAGGTTATTTCAAGGTGGTAATACAAAGGCAGAGGTACTATGCTTTTAGTAATATAACATGAGGACTATCAGAGAAGAGGTAAAAACCCTAAAGATGAAAATGAGCTTGAAGCTGATGGTAGACATAAAATAGTATATATTAATGGTTGCTTGAACCAAATATTCAGAAGATAAGACATGTACAACATGCTGTCTCCAGATAGGAAGATATAAGTAACCTGCAAACAACGAATGTGGTGTCCATAATCAAAAAGGGGGAAAAAAAAATGTAGGTAACAGATGTTTTCTTTTACTCATAGGATGTGAGCAGCATTGGCAAGGCCAGGATTTGTTGCCCAGCCCTAATTGCCTTACAGAAGGTAGTGGTGAAGGACCTTCTAGAACCACTGCAGTCTATGTTGTGTAGGTACATCCAAGGCCTGGGAGAGGGGGCTGCACAAGGTACAAAACATAGGGGCCCATGCCCTTTGGGCCACAGGCCGAATTTGCAGCTTTTGCTTTACCAGCAGCACCGCCAAAGGCTGTACTCAATTACACGTTTCAACTCTGGAAACTCAGCCACTGTCTCTAATTTGACAGAGCTCCTGGACACAGCATTCTAACTGGCTACCTCCAGGGAGATCTACCTGACAGGTGCACCAGTGCCATTGCACCCACCTCTCCCAGGTCTTGGCCAATATCCCCCTGCTGTGTGCAGAGCCCACAAGCAGTTCAGATGACAAGGATGCCGGTACTTCCTTGGGCCAAGCTACAATGACGTAGATGAAGTGCCTACATGAAACTTGCATGGCCTCCGCCTCAAGCTGCATGGCTGCAGTGACATCCAATATAACCCAAAACCCTATTTTTAGCCCAATTTGTTGGAAGAACAAAATTGAAAAGAATTAATCAGTTTGAAACTGTTGAAAGAGGGAAAAATCAGTTTGAATTTCCAAAAACATGTAGATTAATTAGACTCCAATGATGGAAATAAATTGAAAGGAAAAAGTTAGCATTGTTGACGACAATCCATCACCTTGGTGATTGAGAGTAGATTGATGGGACAGGTTTTGGCCAGGTCGGAACTGCCCTGCTTTTTGTGTACAGGACATACCTGGGTAATTTTCCAAATGGTCAGCTAGGAGCCAGTGTTGTAGCTGTACTGGAACCTAGCTTGGCTAGGGATGAGGCACAAGTTTTTGGTGCTACAGCTGGGATGTTGTCAGGGCCTTTTCAGTATCCAGTGTCTTCACTTGTTTCTTCATATTACTTGGAGTCAATTGAATTGGCTGAAGACCAGCATCTGTGATGGTGGGGACCTCAGGAGAAAGCCAAGTGGATCATCATCTACTCGGCACTTCTGGCTGGATGGTTGCGCATTTTTCAGCTCTCTCTTTTGTACTGATGTTCTGGGCTTTGCCATCATTGAGGCTGGGGATGTTTGTGAAGCCTCCTCCTCCTATTAGTTTTTTTTATTGTTCACCACCATTCATGACCGGATATGGCAGGACTGCAAAGCTTTGCTCTGCTTCATTGATTATGATCTTACTCTCAACCTATGTAATAATGGAACAGGTTGACAGGAGTAAACTGAAGAATGTACAATAATAACTTCAATACTGCAGCAGACACAGATACAAAAGAGGAAGATCCTGCCTGACCAAATTCCTCAATGTCCTTCCAGAAATGACAGCCCAACTGGACAGTGGGGAACTCTAACACATAATGGATCTAGATCTTTGAAAGGCTATTATGATTAAACTCAAAATGAGTACAGATTCAGTTTAAAACCTGGAAACAGATAAGAAATTGGATGAAGGGCAGAAAACAATGAGTATTTGTTCAGCAAATTATATTAGGATTGGGGTAGGGTTTTTCATGTGGTGCCCCGAAACTCAGTCTTGGGATCATCTCCTAGGGGAGAGTTTTCTTCCCGTTGGGCAGGCAGTCCGGGAACGGGAGTGGGCACAGGCAGAGCCGATCGCCACCCGCGCTCAGCTGTGTGCCGCCATTTTGCGTGGGCAGGCCAATTAAGGCCCGCCCAGAGTGACACATGCCCCGAAGTGCTCAGTGCCACCCGTACAGGCGGGGGGAGGAGGGAGCATCAGGCATGTGCGCAAAAGAGTGCAGAAATCTCCCTGAGGCACAGAGCTGCCTCAGAGAGATTAATTTAATAATAAAACATTGCCAAAAAGCAAAAAAATTGTCAGATTTGTCCCCTCATGTGACAGTGTCACATGAGCTGTTGCATATTTATGTATTTTATTTATTTTAATTTATAAACCCTTCGTGAAACCTCATCCCGACCGTGGATGCGGTTTCATGAGAAATGCAAAGGCAGCCTGGGCTCTTCGCCTGCCCGCCAACATTAAGGTTAGATGGGCAGCCCTGACAATCACTTTAATGAGGTAATTAATGGCCTTAGTAGGCCTTTGACAGATCAGCGGGTGCGCAGCCGACTCCGGTGCATGCCCACCGACCTGAAGATCGGAATGATGCACAGTGACGTGGGGCCCACCCCCTCACCCCGAACGGAAGATTCAGGCCCTAGTTTCTATCAATGACTTGGATTCACAAACTTCATGCAAACTGATCAAATTTGAAGATATTACCAAAGTAGGAGAGAATCAGTAGATTCAGAAGAGGTAGTTCAGAAATTAAAGAATAACTTGGGCCAATTATGTAAGTGGGCAGAACAATGGCAAATGAAATTTAATTCAGGTCAGAGAAAGCACCATGTGGAATTAGAAAACAAACAGATGGGTCACATATTCAATGGCTGGTGTTGAAATAGCCATGGATTAAGTTGAAAAACACCTAGGAGTCTTTGTGACTCGACACACAGTATGTCCAACCAATGCAGAGGACCAATCACCAAAACAATTAGAATAATGATAAAGAATCAGGGAATATGTGAGCTAGATCATGTGATTCCCAATGGTTGAAATAACAGGTTGATTTTTTGAGCAACATATAAAAGGGTAAAGGTTTTAGATAAGGGACAAATGCTTTGCTTGCAGAAACTAGCTTTTCACTAAACTTAATTCAAAAATTGTAGAATACATGCCAGAGGAAACCATGACTAAAGTGTATACAATTTTGTATGACATCCAGTTTGACCCTAGTGTCAAACACCTTTGAACTGACCACTCTGCCAGAATGTATAAGTTAAGATGGACCAAATAAATTACCTTTTGCATCCATTGTAGTATATCAGATACAAACAAACACAAGACAACAGCTACAAAAACTGGCAGTGGAATCATTGGGGCTACCTTACATGCCTTTAAGAGGAATAGGTTATGTTTCACCAACATGATTGAATTTAGTAAGAAAATGACTAAAATAGCTGAAGAAAGTCCAGTGGATATTGTTTACTTCAATTTCCCAAAAGCTTTAAAAAAATTCTACAGAAACAGCAATTACAATAGAAGCTATTTCGGTTGTTACAGTTTGAACTTTCTCCTGACATTTCTAAATTAAGTTCAATGAAAAGCTAGTTTCTGCAAGCAAAGCATTTGTCCCCTATCTAAAATCTTCACCTTTTGTACACCGCACGAAGGATCAACAACTACCTATTATTTCCACCATCGGGACTCTCATAATCTGCCTACCATGTTCGCTGATTCTTTTAAAAGTGGAATGTGCCACCAGAAAAACCACATGCTACAGAATCACAGTGCAGAAGAGGCCCTTCGGCCCATCGAATCTGCACTGACACGTGAGAAACACCTGACCTACCTGCTCAATCCCATTTACCAGCACTTGGCCCATAGCCTTGAATGTTATGATGTGCCAAGTGCTCATCCAGGTACTTTTTAAAGGATGTGAGGCAACCCGCCTCCACAACCCTCCCAGGAAATGCATTCCAGACCATCACCACCCTCTGGGTAAAAAGGTTTTTCCTCACATCGCCCCTAAACCTTGAACTTATGCCCCCTTGTGACTGACCCTTCAACTAAGGGGAACAGCTGCTCCCTATCCACCCTGTCCATGCCCCTCATAATCTTGTACACCTCGATCAGGTTGCCACTCAGTCTTCTCTGCTCCAATGAAAACAACCCAAGTCTATCCAACCTCTCTTCATAACTTAAATGTTTCATCCCAGGCAACATCCTGGTGAATCTCCTCTGCACTCCCTCCAGTGCAATCACATCCTTAAATGTGGATAAGTTAAAATTGATACACTTGTTTACAAGTTGAATAATACATTGAAGCAGCAATACACAATAAGTAATTGAAGACACCTTCAAATGAAAATACAGTCCATAAGGGAATAAGGTATGTTTTTAAAAATATGTTTTTTAAACACTTTGAAAGACAGGGATTCTGGATAAAAGTCTCTCTCAGAATTTTGTAATGCAATATTTTATATGAAAGCTGCAACTTTCCTTTACACCCACGGAGTTCAGATCTCCAGCTAGAACTAAAATCTATACAAGCACCCTTCAAAAGTAAATGTTAAAAAGCCTTGAAGTCAGGACAGTCAATCAGCCTTGATTAACAGAACAATGGAAGGATATATTGGATATAGGATAGATTTTGCAGTAGAAATAATGGTGAGGCAATCAGCGCTCATCGTTATTAAGGCATAAATTGATCAACTCCTGGCTCACACACACACACACACACACACACACACAATAAAATGGGAGTCAGGAAATTTCTATTAGAGTCACCCCTCTTCTCCGTAAGCTTCACTTGGTGCCTTGCCGAGAAATCCAGCATTAAAATACATGAAGGGCATGAACTTGCTGTAATCGAAAACAGAATACTGTGGATGTTGAAATTCTGAAAAAGAAACAGAAAATTCTGGGAAAACTCAGCAGGTCAGGTAATATCTGTAGAGAAACAAGAGTTAATGTTTTAGGTTAGGGGCTTTTCATCAGAAATGGGAAAAATTTTACCCTGTTCCACCCTATCACAGACCTTCATTATGTCCTTGGCCCACCCACTTCTTGCTCAAAAACTCTAACTTTTCCCAGTTCTGATGATAAGCCCTTGACCTGAAACGTTAACTCTGTTTTTCTCTCTCCACAGATCCTGCCTGACCTGTTGAATGTTTCCAGCATTTTCTGTTTTTATTTCATATTTCCAGCATCTGTGGCACTCTTACTTTTCAATCAGTGTCTAATTTACTGCCACTTCTCTTCCATGAATGCTTCCCTTGAAGAAGTTCTGCTCTTCTCTCCAATGGGATTTCCATTTGTATATTTTTATCTTGTTCCACCCTATCACAGAACTTCCTTTATCCCTTGTCACACCAACCCCTTCCTCAAAGTTATTACATGTCTAACTTTTCCCAGTTTTGATGACAGGTCCTTTACCTGCAACATTAACTCCATTTCTCTCTCCACAGATGCTGCCTGATCTGCCTGATCCAGCATTTTCTGTTTGTAATTATGAACTTGCTGTATTTTCCCATGGGATACCCAGTAAACATGCCAGAAAAAAATTATAGAGGTTGTCCTTTCAAGTGCAAGTTTTAGTTACTGCTAACCAACTTCGCTGACACTGAAAATGAACATTTACAAGTGCCGTGTCTACTCCGTCAGATTTTAATTATTGTTGGGAGGTGAGACTATTTTTCCTTTTTCTATCTGGTTATTTATCTCTCTCTCATACTATCTTTGACTCTTTATTTTGCTATCCGAACACAATTTGGCATTGAATTTAGTATTCTGACTCAGGGCCAGGGAGAGAAATCATAGGCCATGGTGTTTCTCCTGTTTCTGGGCCCTTTATCCCCACCTCCTACACAGCAACCCCTCCCCCAACATCCTTCGGGTGCCCAGAATTGGAGACCAGAGTCACAGTAGGGTTGAACTGTTTTATATAGGTTCAGCAAAACTTCTTGGCTTTTGTACTCTATGCCTTTATTTATAAAGCGTATTGAAAGCTCAGGTTTATACCATGGCTTTGTCAGACAATTACCCACAAGTTGGTTGTTGATATTATGCCACCAGCTCTGCTTCTTTGATCCTGGCCCCATGAAATATCCAGGTAACAATATCCAAGAAAACTTGAACCTGAGAAGCACCAAAACAACAATCCCATGTACAAGTGAGAATATCTTGGACTCTGTGACATATTCTATTGCACATGTCTCATGACTCCTGGGCGAGAATTTTCTCCCTGTCGGGTGGGGGGCTGGACAGGAGCAGGTGCAGGCAGGCGCGCGGTCGGTCACCACCTGCAACCAGCTGGGCGCCGCCATTTTATGTGGGCGGGCCAATTAAGGCCTGCTCAGTGTGACACGCACCCGGAAGCATTCAGTGCTCCCTGTGCGGGAGGGGAGGAGTAGGCTGAGTCGGGGCCTGCGCTCTTTCACGCAAGTGCACGAAAGAGCACAGAGATATCCCTGAGGCACAGAGCTGCCTCAGGGAGAGTTGTTTGATTTTTGAAAATTTTAGTAAAGATATAAAGATTTTAAGACACATGTCCTCATGTGACAGTGTCACATGAGCTGGGACATGTCTATGAATTTTATTTAAAATTTTTATTAAACTTTAAAAACCTTCATGAAACCTCATCCCACCCATGGATGAGGTTTCATGATAAAAGTGAAGGCCACCTGGGCTCTTCACCTGCCCGCTTACCTTAAGGTTGGACAGGCAACTCAGTTAATTAGTTTAATTGCTGTTTAAATGGCCTTAGTAGGCCTTTGACAGTCCGCCGAACTCAAGACCTGAATGATGCATGGTGACGTCGGGGCGCATGCTCGACATAGCCGCGTGTAATTTTTTACGCCGGCGAGCGGGTCCTAAATCCGCTCACCGACCCGAAGAGTCTGGCCCTGGTTTCACTTGCAAGTTTAAGCGTGGCAAAATGTTCCGGTAAATTACATGCAATTTACCTGCAATAATATACTATTTCTATCCAAACAAGTGGTCTTTGTTAACAGTAAAATTACACTTTGCATTGAATGATTAATATTTTCTCATTTGAAATTGAAAACAAACATACTTACAAATGCCCAGCATGAAGCATTATAATAAGAGAGCAAAGTACTGCAGGTACTGGAATTCTGAAATATTAATAGAAAATGTTGGAAATACTCAGCAGGCCAGGCAGCATCTGTGGAGAGAGAAACAGTACCAATGCTTCAGGTCTATCATCTGTACTAGTTCTGATGAAGGGTCACTGATCTCAGTTCTCTCTGCACAGATGCCATCAGATATGCTGAGCATTTCCAACACTTCCCATTTCAATGAAGCTAAAATAACCCCTTTTAGCAGCCCTCCAAAAGCCAATTAAACTTCTTGTGAGCCTCTCATTCCATTTCCACAAGAAACCCAGTTGCAGCTGCCTAAGATCTGGCTTGGTATGACATTAAACATGTGTTTTTTTAAAAAAGTTAAGGTATGAAGAAAACGTAAACAAATTTCTGAGTTATTAATAAAAATGATCATTAAAATATGTTAAAAAGTGCCAAGCAGCAAAGCTGGCTAGTAAAATCTGTTCTGTCTTTTTGTTAAAGCAGAGCTGGAGAGAAACAGACAAGGCCCCAAGACCTGATCACCAGGGAAGGGGGAGGGGAACGTGGCTGAATTAACAGCAACCTTGCTTTCATCTCTTGTGGTTGAACACTGAGCTGACCTCAGTGGACTTCATACGAAAGTGAGGATCGAAAGTGGATTGCCTTTCAGTCTGGGTTTTCCCCCTCTCCCTGCCCGGCATGTAGGTAGGTTTTTGGGGATAGGAGGGTGCATTTGTGTCCCTGCAACGAGCAGTGTGTGTATGTGTATGTCTGCCTCGCTCTGAGTCTCAGGGCTCTCTCTCTCTCTCCCACACTCACTCAGTCTTATGCACACTCATTCATTCTCACACACATTTACTCACTCATTCTCACACACATTCACTCACTCATTCTCCCACACATTCACTCACTCTCACTCATTCTCACTTTAACTCACTTTTTTGCAGCTTTAATGAAAAAGCCCAAATTTCTCGAGTTTCTCTTTCTAACTCTATCTCCTTGTCCTTCATAATATTCTGGCGAACCTACAATGCACCTTTCCTATTACTTCTATATCCTTTCTGTTTGAAGGTGCTCTGAAGTACAGCCTAATTACAGTCCTGTAAAATTCCGATATTACCTCCTTCCTTTTGTATTTTGTACTTCTAAACACACCAGTGATTTGTTTATCTACTTTTATGGCTGTGTACTTTTGCTCCATCTTTTTAGTAACTTGTATAGTTGCACAATAAGATTCCGCTGCTCCATTTGATGTCTTACATTTTTAAGGCCTGTATTTCCTTTCCCTATTCTTACTTCCAAAATCTATCACTTCACATTCAACTTGTTATGATCCCCCAAATTTTTGGTATAATCCTGATAGGGACCAGTAACTTTTTGTTTAAAGAAGACAAAGTTTGAGATCTAACCCACCTGCTAAGAGAATAAAGCCACGGGATTCCACAGTTTTTGAACAATCAAAATAAACTTAACTATACAAGGTCAGAAAGATAAAACATTTTACAATAACTATCTTATACTCTAACATTCATAGTTAGTATGAGGTAAATGTGAATTAACAGGCAAACTGTGGTCTAAAACCCACAACACACATTAAATAACAAATGCGACCACAAAAGATCCCACGGATTTGTCAGCTACCCAACCAGACATCAATAAACAACGTGAGTCAACTAATCTCACTGAAACTGAGGGTCAAATAATGCACTCCAGCACAGAGGGTAGGACCCACACCTGGCCGTCACATTTCCAGGCCTGCTGTTGAAACACACCCCATAAAGCACAAGTCAATCCAATTGGGATTGGAGGGCAGATTTGAGGTCTCCAGACAGTGAGCATCCCGGCCACTCACTGTTGGAAGGTAGGACGTCTGGCCTCCAAAGTCGTTGGCCATGACATGGAATGAGATCATGCCCAGTAATTTAAAGGAACCCCAGCACAGGGCCGTGTCAGGGGGCCCAGCAAATGTCTGAATTCAGCAGAGTTGTGCAGCTCTTTGGAACATTACAAAATTGTAGGCTTTTTATGTAGATGTGCATTTGTGTGATATCTGATGTGTCCAAAATTTGCCAATGAGCAGAGGTGGCATTCTTTTTGAAGATAAACAAGTTTTCCACATCTTTGCATAGAGGAATTGTAGTTGTATGTTTCCCTCCAGAGACGTCAGATCCATTGGAGTGAGGGGAGAGGCAGGGGAGAAGGGCCAAACCAGCCTCTCGATTTAATGACTGTTCCTGATAGCCATCCTCCATGGAGTCTCTAACCAACGTCATCAACTCATGCCATCTGGCCGGAGAAACCCACCCAAAACACGTGCTGCCTGGGAGGAGGTAGCTGCTGAGGGTCAGCAGCATTGGGCTGGTGAGGCGCATGTGGTCTCAATGTCAGAAAAGGCCCAATGAAATCGGAAGGTGAGTCAGGGTGAGTAAGTCCTCAGTACATGTTATCTTGTGCCTGTATGCTACAGGGTACCGATGCGAATGCAGGAGGTATGTGAGGTTGGCTGGAGCTCCAAGGCAGCATGATGCAGCAGACATTGTTGTTAGTGCCGATGTCAGTGTGCACTTCTCACTTCAGTCCAGTTGTTGGGTGGGGGATTGGCAGCCTGTGCAGGTGAGAAAGGTATACAGTAGTTAGGCTGCCAAGCATTCTGCTAATAAATGTGCCAGAGACATGCCATCAAATAAGCTGACAGTGCTAGTGATTTGCAATGTTACACCTACTTTCAGAAGCATGCCCACAATGCCCATGAGCAAGGCCGGACCGGCAGGGGTGTCCCGAAACACGTGGTGCCGACTCCATTTGAGGAGGAGGTTTTGACGGTCTCTGAGTCTGAGTCACCCATGTCCATGGGCAGCGACGAGATTGAAGGAAGGGATGGGTCTGATGAGATGGCAAATTGCAGAAGCTGATAGAAAAGGGGAGTGGGCAAGTGGGAGGTGGATGAAGATTTGGCATGATGTAATGAAAGTCAATAGTCCCGTTCCGATCCTAAAACCCAGGGAAGCTTCATACACGGAAGCTTCAGATGTTGGTACATGTGTGTAATGTGTCTGCATAGTGTTATCTCTCATGTTGGACATGACTAATGTTGCTGAGCTTTGTGACTTACTGCAGATGTGGAAAGGTTTGTGATGAGCACTAAAACTCTTACTTTTGTCTCTCTGTCACAGGTGAAGCCTCTCCCACTGACCCTCATCTGGATGTTGGGCTGCCACTCCCCTCTGATTATGGGTAAGAACCCTCCGAGGATGCAGCATCACATCCTCTCTCCGTCTCAAACACCAGCGCAGATACTGGCATCTCAACAGGGATTTGCACGTGAACGAGGGCATGCACAGGTTGGTGAGGGAACTTAACAGTCACATGTGCAGCTGCTGGACAGTGTGGTGGAGCAGGCCCCGGGCAGTCGGAGGAGTGTCCTGGGTGATCCAGAGACTGATTCCAAATCGGATGATGAGCCTTAGGGGTCATCCATGAGGCAGCAGGTACTAGATATCCAGTGCAAGGTCCATGGAGGTTTGTGGATATACCAGAGGGCTTGCGTGCTCTGGCCCAAACTGTAGAGGTGTCCAGCCAGGCCACGTACACTGCGATCACCCACTCTTTGGAGCGCCAAGCTACCTCCATGGACAAACTGGCAATTGACCTTGAGGGGCAAACCAAGCATATTGCACACGCGATACCGCACACCATCACCCTGGCTCTGAGCTTAAGGGCCCAGAACCAGGGCAACAGGAGGATTGGAGCATGGGCACAGACTCAGCTTCTGGAACCTCATGGGAAGGCAGAGAGGATCAAATGGTCCTAGTGGAGGAGGTTGAGCATCAGCTGCCTCCATTTGGAACCACCTCTCAGGGCACTTCTGCTGGAGGAAGCATCTCCTGCATCTTTCTGCCATTGACACAGTCCTCATGCATTGCCACGGCAACAGAAGATCCTCCTGCCTCTCAACAGGAGTCTTCTAATGTGGTGGGTGTCATGAAAATATAATAATTTTCATAATATTATTGTGATTTATTGTAAAGGTAGGTTAATAGTGGGGATAATCAGAAGGAAAAGAGGATGGAGACCAGGTTTCTTATACATTCGTAAACCAAAATGGCTTTGGAAGTTACTAAACCTTTTCTAGAGATGGAATATTTAATCCTGAATGGTTTACAAAAAGTAACCGAGGCTAAGCTAACAGAATTGGTGGATAAGTTGGAGTTAGAATTAACCGTCGGGGAAAGGAAAACCAACATAGTTGAGGTACTAGCGCAACATTTAAAACTGGAAGGGATACAAGGGACACACTTTCTTCACGGGTAAGCCAATTGAAATGGCTAGGATTCAGTTGCAAACAAAGCAGCTTGAACACGAAAAGGAACTGAAAAAACTTGATTTGGAGGCAAAAGCAAAAGAAAAGGAAAAAGAGAGAGAAATAAAAAAAAAATGAATAGGAAAAGGAGAGATAAAGACAAAAAAACTGCGGATGCTGGAAATCCAAAACAAAAACAGAATTACCTGGAATAACTCAGCAGGTCTGGCAGCATCGGAGAAGAAAAGAGTTGACGTTTCGAGTCCTCATGACCCTTCGACAGAACTTGAGTTCGAGTCCAAGAAAGAGTTGAAATATAAGCTGGTTTAAGGTATGTGGGGGGGGCGCGGAGAGAGAGAGAGAGAGGGAGAAGTGGAGGGGGTTGGTGTGGTTGTAGGGACAAACAAGCAGTGATAGAAGCAGATCATCAAAAGATGTCACCAACAATAGAACAAAAGAACACATAGGTGTTAAAGTTGGTGATATTATCTAAACGAATGTGCTAATTAAGAATGGATGGTAGGGCACTCAAGGTATAGCTCTAGTGGGGGTGGGGAGAGCATAAAAGATTTAAAAATATTTAAAAATAATGGAAATAGGTGGGAAAAGAAAAATCTATATAATTTATTGGAAAAAAAACAAAAGGAAGGGGGAAACAGAAAGGGGGTAGAGATGGAGGAGGGAGCTCAAGACCTAAAGTTGTTGAATTCAATATTCAGTCCGGAAGGCTGTAAAGTGCCTAGTTGGAAGATGAGGTGTTGTTCCTCCAGTTTGCGTTGGGCTTCACTGGAAAAATGCAGCAAGCCAAGGACAGACATGTGGGCAAGAGAGCAGGGTGGAGTGTTAAAAAGGCAAGCGACAGGGAGGTTTGGGTCATTCTTGCGGACAGACCGCAGGTGTTCTGCAAAGCGGTCGACCAGTTTCCGTTTGGTCTCTCCAATGTAGAGGAGACCACATTGTGAGCAACGAATGCAGTAGACTAAGTTGGGGGAAATGCAAGTGAAATGCTGCTTCACTCGAAAGGAGTGTTTGGGCCCTTGGACGGTGAGGAGAGAGGAAGTGAAGGGGCAGGTGTTGCATCTTTTGCGTGGGCATGGGGTGGTGCCATAGGAGGGGGTTGAGGAGTAGGGGGTGATGGAGGAGTGGACCAGGGTGTCCCGGAGGGAGCGATCCCTAAGGAATGCCGATAGGGGGGGGTGAAGGGAAGATGTGTTTGGTGGTGGCATCATGCTGGAGTTGGCAGAAATGGCGAAGGATGATCCTTTGAATGCGGAGGCTGATTGGGGTATGTGGAACATTCCTTGTTCCAGTCCTACTCCGGCCTCCTTCCACAATTCTTTCTCCGGTACATCGATGATTACGTCGGTGCTGCTTCATGCTCTCGTCGGGACTTGGAAAAATTTATTAATTTTGCTTCCAATCTCCACCCCTACATCATTTTCACATGGTCCATCTCTGACACTTCCCTTCCCTTCCTTGACCTCTCTGTCTCAATCTCTGGTGATAGACTGTCCACCAATATCCATTACAAACCCACCGACTCCCACAGCTACCTCGACTACAGCTCCTCACACTCCGCTACCTGTTAGGACTCCATCCCATTCTCTCAGTTACTTCGCCTCCGTCGCATCTGTTCCGATGATGCTACCTTCAAAAACAGTTCCTCTGACATGTCCTCCTTCTTCCTTAACCGAGGTTTTCCACCCACGGTCGTTGACAGGGCCCTCAACCGTGTCCGGCCCATCTCCCGCGCATCCGCCCTCACGTCTTCTCCTCCCTCCCAGAAACATGATAGGGTCCCCCTTGTCCTCACTTATCACCCCACCAGCCTCCGCATTCAAAGGATCATCCTCCTCCATTTCCGCCAACTCCAGCATGATGCCACCACCAAATACATCTTCCCTTCACCCCCCCTATCGGCATTCCGTAGGGATCGCTCCCTCCAGGACACCCTGGTCCACTCCTCCATCACCCCCTACTCCTCAACCCCCTCCTATGGCACCACCCCATGCCCACGCAAAAGATGCAACACCTGCCCCTTCACTTCCTCTCTCCTCACCGTCCAAGGGCCCAAACACTCCTTTCAAGTGAAGCAGCATTTCACTTGCATTTCCCCCAACTTAGTCTACTGCATTCGTTGCTCACAATGTGGTCTCCTCTACATTGGAGAGACCAAACGTAAACTGGGCGACCACTTTGCAGAACACCTGCGGTCTGTCCGCAAGAATGACCCAAACCTCCCTTTCACTTGCCATTTTAACACTCCACCCTGCTCTCTTGTCCACATGTCTGTCCTTGGCTTGCTACATTGTTCCAGTGAAGCCCAACGCAAACTGGAGGAACAACACCTCATCTTCCGACTAGGCACTTTACAGCCTTCCGGACTGAATATTGAATTCAACAACTTTAGGTCTTGAGCTCCCTCCTCCATCTCTACCCCCTTTCTGTTTCCCCCTTCCTTTTGTTTTTTTTTCCCAATAAATTATCTAGATTTTTCTTTTCCCACCTATTTCCATTATTTTTAAATATTTTTAAATCTTTTATGCTCTCCCCACCCCCACTAGAGCTATACCTTGAGTGCCCTACCATCCATTCTTAATTAGCACATTCGTTTAGATAATATCACCAACTTTAACACCTATGTGTTCTTTTGTTCTATTGTTGGTGACATCTTTTGATGATCTGCTTCTATCACTGCTTGTTTGTCCCTACAACCACACCAACCCCCTCCACTTCTCCCTCTCTCTCTCTCTCTCCGCGCCCCCCCCACATACCTTAAACCAGCTTATATTTCAACTCTTTCTTGGATTCGAACTCAAGTTCTGTCGAAGGGTCATGAGGAGTCGAAACGTCAACTCTTTTCTTCTCCGCCGATGCTGCCAGACCTGCTGAGTTTTTCCAGGTAATTTTGTTTTTGTTTAGGAAAAGGAGAGAATTGGAAATGTGAAAATTTGATCTCCAGAAAGAGAAGTTACCAAGGGGGGAAAGAGAGCAGGAACAAGAAAGAGAATTCCAGCTTAAAAGGTTAGAATTGAAAAGAAGGGCCTCAAATGCTGAGGAAGGGCCTGATGATGAAACAAAACCACCTCCAACCCAAAGCCCAGTGGAGAGGTGTTTAAATTTGTACAAGTCCTTCCAAAGTTTGAGGAAAGGGATGTAGGGACATTCTTTATTTCGTCTGAAAAGGTAGCTAAGCAAATTAAGTGGCCAAAAGAAATCTGGACATTGCCCTTACAGAGTAGGTTGGTGGGTAGAAGTTTACAAATCACTTTCAGATGAGCTTTCAGTGCCTTCTGATGCAGTGAAAAGAAGCTATTAGTGCATATGAGCTGGTCCCTGAGGTATACAGGCAGAAATTTTGAAATATAAGGAAACAACCGAGGCAGACCTATATTGAATTTAAGAGGGTAAAGCAAAGTAATTTTGACCATTGGATAAGGGCATTGAAGACAGGGACAATGTATGAGGCTCCTAGGGAAATAATTCCCCTGGGAGAATTTAAAATCCACTTCCTCTAGGAGTTAGAACCCATGTTGAAGACCACTAGACAGGCAGTGGAGATGGCTAGAACTGGTCCATAAATCCAAACACTTTCTGTCACCCCCCACAAACCAGAGAAGGATAGAAGGTAGGAAGGTGAAAGGAAGGCAAGTAGCCAGGGAAGAGAATGGACAGCTAGGAATCCCCTGGTGACTTCTACTCTACGGGAAGGAAAGTGCTGAGGGTGCAAGTGATATTTAAAGGCCTGAGTGTTTCTATTACAACAAGGTGGGACACCTTGCAGATTGCTGGAAGTTGTGTTGGAAATCCATGGCACTTACTGGGTGTCATGAAGCTATTAATGCATATAATGTCATTGGAAATTTTTTTTTTAAATAAAGTTTAGTCCATGGGTTTTGGATTGAAGCCAGGTAGTCTGGGTGCTTTGATGTATAGTAGTTTTGAGATGTAAACAGCGAGGTGGGGGTACATTTGCATTTTGTTGAATAGGGCATTCAAGAAGGGGAGTGAGCTCTTGCACCTAGCTAGGAGACACCAAGCAAGACATTTATATTACTAATAAAATTGGTGCTATGAATAGGGTTTTATTGTTAGAAGAGGTGGAGTTCAAAGGGCCAGGTGATACAATGAAAATTTACATTCAAAGGGAAGTGTGGGTATAACAGAAAGTCAGTTTTGTGTGTGCAGGGCAGAGGCATGTAATATCAAAGCAGCTGTAAGCCTACAACTGTCTGCAAAGGAACCAAAGTGAAAGGAACCGTACTTTGAATTTGTAAGGTGAAAATGCTTTGCCTGGGGTCTGCTTAAAGTCTATGGCCAGAATTTTATATTCGGCATGTGGGCGTGCGCCCGACACACCGGAACATAAAATGATGCGCGATGATGTCAGGCGTGCATCCCAACATCATCGCAAACTCATGCGTTATTTTGTTCCGCAGGTGCACACCGGAGTCGGCTGCAAGCTCACCGATAATTGAAAGGCCTATTAAGGCCATTAAGCACCTAATTAACTTGAATTTTACGCTGCCCGGCCAACCTTATAGTTGGCGGGCAGGCGAAAAGGCCAAGCGGTTTTACAAACCTCATTCATGAGTGGGATGAGGTTTCCTAAAGCTAATACAAATTAAATGAAAACTTTCTCTTGCTGTTAAGAACATGTCCCATCTCATTTTACACAGTCATATGAGGGGACATGTTTCATTAAATTTTTAATGTCATTATTACTTTTGTAAAAAAGCGCTTCAATCTTCCTGAAGCAGCTCCGTGCCTCAGGGAGATTGAAGTGCTCTTTTGTGGACATGCACGAACTGCGCGCTAGACCGGACTCTCTCTCCTCCCCCCGCCCACACAGGTAGTGCTCAGTGCTACTGCTCGTGATCCATGCAGGGCGGGCCTCAATTGGCCTGTCTGTGTGAAATCGTGGTGCGGAACCAATCACAGGCGACGGTCAGCTTCCGACTGCCCCCACCTGTTCCCATCAAGCCCGCATGCCGAATGTAAAATTCTGGCCTATGCGTTGTTGTTGCCTTAGTGGAAATTAGTTTGGGAATTGGTTAAAAAGTTGTGATAGTAGCAATTTGTAGCCATGTGTATATGCTTAACTTGTGTAAATTAATAAATGTCTCATGTAGTTTGATACAAAAACCTCTCGAGAACTGGTAGTCTTATTCCTGAATTTAGAGCTGCAACTCAAAAATTACCACTTGAAAATATAGGTTATGACGTTGTTTAAAGTTTCCCTCTGGGATTTTAAATAACAGCCTTTACCAACTGCTGTGTTAGAACACTGGGGTACATAAGGGTGATTCAGAAAAAGGAGCCCTGACTGAAAATACAAGTTGGAGCATTTACTGCAGCGGTGAAACAGAGAGTGAACACTGCTGTGAGTTCAAGAGAGGTGAATGAGATACATGAGAGTTACAAAGAATTCTCATCGAGAGGGAAAATAACCCCTTATCCCTCAAATGAAACAGCTAAACGTAAAATTATATTAATAGATACAGGAGCCAATCAAACACTTTTGCTGGAGAAAGGCATAAATTTTCCCCAGAAAGCACCTTAAAAGTCAAAGTTTAATAAATGGTATTGGCAGTGAGTATATACTGTACCTTTGTACCGGGTGCACTTGGAGGATGACAATGTCTGGGACAGTGACAGTCGGGGCTGTTCAGAAGTAGGAGGAATTGATTTACTCTTGGGAAATGATTTAGCTGCAGTGAAGGCAATAATTTCTGCCATAAAGATGGAAAACCCAAGTGAAGTTAAAGAAATGGAGCAGTTACAGGAAAAGGTCCCAGGGAATTTCCCTTCGTGTGTGATGACCCGAGCAATGGCTAAGCAAAGCCCGTCATCAAAAGTCAAAGTGATACCACAAACAGATATTTGGCTACCTGAAACCTTCTTTAAAGACCTAGATAATCCAAAGGAGATGTTTAATAAATTTTCTCTAGTCGCGGCTCAATGAGCCAATTCGGGGTTAAGATAGCACAATCAGCACAATCTGAAGCTGAGGCTGAGAAAGTTCTAGAATGTTTTTATGTTAAAAATGAAGTTCTATTGAGGAAGTTGGGACCTCCTCACAGACCTGCAGGTGAAGAACGGATGGTTGTTCATCAGAATGTGGTACCGCCCAAATATCATAAAGCGATATTAAGGATAGCACATGAAATTTCTATGGCAGGTCATGTAGGGATACAGAAAACTCAACTGTGGATAAACCAGCAGTTTTACTGGCCTAGTCTTCACAAGGACATGATGCAGCTTTGTAAGACATGCCATATGTGCCGGAGGTTGGGAAAACCACAACTTAGAATAAAACCAGCACCCTTAATACCCACACCAGTTTTTGAGCAACCATTTAGTAGGGTGTTAGTAGACTTTGTGGGTCTGTTACCAAAAATGAAAGGAGGACACCAGTATATCTTTATTATTATGGATATGACAACTCGCTTTCCAGAGACCATCCCTTTAAGAACAATTACAGCTAAAGTAGTAGTAAAATAGCTAATCCATTTTTTTTTACTCAGTATAGATTACTGGTGGAGATCCAGTCAGGTCAAGGTTCCAATTTTATGTCTAAAATTTTTTGAAACCATAATGAGTAGTTTGGGTATAAAACAATTAAAGTCCACAGTATATCATCCACAGGCACTAGGAGCTTTAGAGAGGTACCATCACAATCTCAAAACAACGATCGAAGCATGTTTTCATGAATATCCCCATGTTTGTGGCAAAGGACTAGACTTTCTTTTATTTGCTAACTGAGATTCATCCAATGATTCTACGGGTTTTAGCCCTTTAGGATTAATTTATGCACATGAGGTAAGAGGTCATCTGAAATTAATCAAAGAGAAGTTTTTAGTGCAGAGCGATGAATTCTCAATGTTAGATTATGTGTCTGTGTTCCAGGAACAGCTCACAGGGGAGATGGTTTCTCAGGGGGAATGCAGCAAGAGCCAAGTCCCTGGCACCATATGTGGCTCAGCTGCAAAGTGGGGGAGAAAAAAAGAGTGGGAGAGCAATAGTGATGGGGGATTTTATCATAAGGGGAACAGACAGACGTTTCTCTGGCTGCAGATGTGACACCAAGTTGGTATGTTGCCTCGCTGGTGCCACGGTCAAGGAAGTTACTGAGCGGCTGCAGCACATTCTGAAGGCTGGGGGGTGAACAGCCTGAGGTCGTGGTCCATATTGGTACCAATGACAGAGGTAAAAAGAGGGATGAGGTCCTGAAAGCAAAATATAGGGAGCCAGGAAATAAATTAAAAAGCAGGATCTAAATAGTAGTAATATTAGGATTATTCCCTATGCCACAATATCAGGAATCAGTGAATAGACCAGATGAATGCGTGGCAGGAGAGATGGTGTAGGAGGGAGGGATTTAGATTCCTGAGGCATTGGGACTGATTCTGGGGAAGATGGGACCTGTACAAGCTAGACGGGTTGCACCCCCAGCAGGACCAGGACCAAAATCCTCACAGAGGTATTCGCGAGTACTGGGGGAAGGTTTAAACTAGAGTGGCAGGGGGATGGGAACCTGAGCAGGGAGACACAAGAGAATGAAACAAAGATAGGAATGAAAGACAGAAATGTAGAAAGCAAAAGTGGAAAGGCAGGCAGCACATAGGGCCACAGTACAAAGAAGAGATTTTGCTATATTATGACTTAGGAATTTAACAAAGTGACAACTGTATAATAAAAATAAAAGCAATGTTATATTTTTTTTACTCTCTCACACACCACTTATATTAGACAGCTATCAGAGTGGTAAGCAGTAATTGCCCTTTCTTCCTTTTAATACGCTCTTTGTGGTTTTCCTACACATTATCTTGAAGCATGACAGTTGCCATAACAAGAATTTCCATGAAGTCCCTGCTGGATATGGGATCAATATACTGCACATGGTAATCATATGCTACAGGCAAAAAGGAAAAGGAGGTGAGGTGGCGTTGTTAGTTAAGGATGAAATCAGTACAATAGTGAGAAAGGATATTGGGTCAGTCTGGGTGGAGCTAAGAAGCAACAAGGGAGAGAAAGCATTATTGGGAGTTGTCTATAGGCTTCCAAACAGTAGCGGTGGCTTTAAACAGGAAATTAGAGGTACATATAACAAGCGTGCTACAGTAATCATGGGTGACTTTAATGTACATATAAACTGAGCAATTTAGCGATAATACTGCGGAGGATGAATTCCTGGAGTGTGTACAAGATGGATTTTTAAACCAGTACATCAAGGAACCAACTAGGGAACAGGCTATCCTAGATTTGGTATTGTGCAATGAGAAGGGGTTAATTAATAATCTTGTTGTGCGGACTCCTTTAAGGAACAGTGACCATAACATGATAGAATTCTTCAATAGGATGAAAAGAGAAGTAATCCAATCCAAAACCAGGGTCCTAAATCTAAACAAAGAAAACTACGAAGGTACGAGGCATGAGTTGGCTAAGATAGATTGAGGAACTTTCTTAAAAGGCATGATGGTGGAAAGGCAATGGCTAATATTTAAGGAACTGTTGCATTGCAACTGTTATACATCCCTTTCTGACACAAAAACACTACAGGAAAAGCAGCCCAACTAAGTCTAACAAAAGAAATCAGAGATAGTATTAGATCCAAATAAGAGTCCTATAAAGTTACTAGGAAAAGTAGCAAGCCTGAGGATTGGGAGCGGTTTTGAATTCAGCAAAGAAGGGCCAACCGATGGATTAAGAGGGGGAAAATAAAGTATGAGAGTAAACTTGCAAGGAACATAAAATCAGACTGTCAAAACTTCTATAAATATGTAAAAAGAAAAAGATTAGTGAAAACAAATCTTGGTCCCTTACAGTCTGAAACAGGAGAATTTATAATAGGGAACAAGGAAATGGCAGAGCAATTAAACAACTACTTTAGTTCTGTTTTCACGGAGTAAGATAAATAACTTCCCAGAAATGCGAGGGAATCAAAGGTCTAGTGAGAAGGAGGAATTGAAGAAAGTTAGCATTGCAAAAAAAAGTGCTGGAGAAATTAATGGGACTGAAAGCTAACAAATCCCCAGGCCCAGATAATCTACATCCCAGGGTACTAAAGGAGGTGGCTATAGAAATAGTGGAAGCGTTGGTTGTCATCTTTCAAAATTCTGTAGATTCTGGAACAGTCCCAGCAAATTGGAGGGCGGAAAATGTAACCCCACTATTTCCAAAAGGAGGAAGGGAGTAAATATGGAATTCCAGACCGACTAGCCTCACATCAGTTCGAGAGAAAATGTTAGAGTCTATTATAAAGGGTGTGATAACAGGACAATTAGAAAATAGCAACGGGATTAGACAGAGTCAGCATGGATTTATGAAAGGGAAATCACGTTGACAAGCCTAATGAAGTTTTTTGAGGATGTAACTAGCAGAATAGATTCAAGAGAACCAGTGGATTTTCAAAAAGCTTTTAATAAAGTCCCACATAAGAGACAAAATTAAAGCACGTGGAATTGGGGGTAATATATTGACATGGATTGAGCATTGGATGGCAGGCAGGAAACAGAGAGTAGGAATAAATGGGGCTTTTTCAGAGTGGCAGGCAGTGACTAGTGGGTTACTGCAAGGATCAGTGCTTGGGCCCCAGCTATTCACAATATATATCAATGATTTGGATGAAGGAACCAAATGTAATACTTCTAAGTTTGCTGACAACACAAAACTTGGTGCAAATGTGAATGGTGAGGAGGATGTTAAGAGGCTTCAAGGCGATTCAGGTAAGTTGAGTGAGTGGGCAAATACATGGCAGATGCAGCATAAAATGCATAAGTGTGAAGTTATCCAATTCAGTAGGAAAAACAGAATGGCAGAGTATTATTTAAATGGTGAGAGATTGGGAAATGTTGATGTACAAAGGGACCTGGATGTCCTTGTACACCAAGCACTGAAAGCAAGCATGCAGTTAAGGCAGCAAATGGTATGTTGGCCTTCATTGCGAGAGGACTTGAGTACAGGAGCAAGCTTGTCTTACTGCAGCTGTACAGGGCCCTGGTGAGACCATACCTGGAGTACTGTGTGCAGTTTTGGCCTCCTTACCTAAGAAAGGATATACCTGCCAGAGAGGGAGTGCAGCGAAGGTTTACCAGACTGATTCCTGAGATGGCAGGATTGTCGTATGAGAGGAGATTGGGTCGACTAGGCCTGTAGTCATTGGAGTTTAGAAGAATGAGAGGGGATCTCATTTAAACCTATAAAATTCTGACAGGGATGGACAGACTGGAGGCAGGGATGATGTTTCCCCTGGCCGGAGTGTCCAGAACAAAGGGTCACAGTCTCAGGATACGGAGTAGGGCATTTCAGACAGAGATGAAGAGAAACTTCTTCAGTCAGAGAGTGGTGAATCTATAAGATTCGCTACAACAGGACGCTATGGAGGCCAATTTACTGAATATATTTAAGAAGGAAATAGATATATTTCTAATCTCTAAAGGCGTCAAGGGGTATGGGGAGAGAGGAGTATGGTGTTAAGATAGAGGATCAGCCATGATCATATTGAATAGTGGAGCAGTATCGAAAGGCTGAATGACCTACCCCTGCTTCTATTTTCTCTGTTTCTATGGTAGCCTGCAAAGTGGCTCAAGAACATCTTAAAATTTCCATGAGCAAAGATGAAAGGATGGGCTAATAAGCAAGCTATGACCTGAACATTACAACCAGGGAATCAAGTGTGGGTGCTATTGCCTTTACGGGGGAAACCTCTGAAAACATGGTTCAGTGGTCCATACAAGGTAATTAAGAGGGTTGGTAAAGTAAATTATTGGATAGACACCCAGATCAATGGAAAAAGAATCGGCTGTGTCATATCAATATGTTGAAATGATACCATCGTGGGGTGGATAAGGAGGAGCCTTTCTGTCAAGTCGTAAAGTGAAGAACAGAAGAGACAATGAGAGTGAGGCAGAAGGAGGCTTAGATAATTCCCAAATTGAACGTCCTACTATATAGTTGGCTAACACTGAAATATTAGGACAGTTAGACAACATATTTTCATACCTAGGATCTGGACAATGAGGAGGTCTAGTAATGTTACATACAGAATTTAAAGGGATCTGTAGCGACAAACCAGGATGTACAGCCTTGGCCTTACATGATGTGAATGTAGGAGAATCTCCTCCTATAAAGCAGCATCTTCATTGCTTAGGGCCAGAGAAATGGGCTCAGGTACGTTAGACAATCACCTCACTGAACACAGCCAAAGCAGCTAGAGTGCCCCTGTTGTGTTAGTGTATAAACTAGATGGTTTGACCAGATTCTGTATGGATTACAGAAAGGCAGATTCCTACCCAATTCCTCGCTTGGAAAACTGTATTAACAGAATTCGCAGTGTTTTGTTTCTTACCAAAATAGATCTGTTAAAGGGATATTGGCAGGTTCCTTTAACACCCCGAGCTAAAGAAATATCAGCCTTTGTCAGGCCAGATGGTCTTTTCCAATGTTGAGTGATGCCATTCAGACTAAAAAAAAACACCCAGCAACTTTACAGGGGCTAATGAACAAAGTGGTAGCTGGTGTTCCTAAATGCGTGGTTTATTGATGATGTACTGATAAGTAGTGACAATTGGAAACACCACCTGAAACAGCTAGAGGCCCTGTTTAAAAAACTACAATCACCTGATTTGGTAAGAAAAAAGTGATTTCGCAAAAGCACCAATAACCTATCTAGGACCTATTGTAGGACAAGTATAAGTGTTGCCAAGAACAGTGAAAGTACAAGCATTGGTGGAATTCCCTGCCACTAAAACTAAACGGGAGATCATGAGGCTTTTGGGGATGTGTGTTATTTACTGAAAATTTGTACCAAATTTCAGTAGTATAGCTGCTCCACTGATGGAGTTATTACAAGAGAAAGCTAAGGTAGTGTGGACAAGAGCGTGCCTAACATCCTTTGAAAGACTGACAGCAATTTTGATCAATGAACCAGTGTTAACTGCACCAAATTTCATTAAACCCTTCAAAGTAGCATTTGATGCAAGTGACCTGGGGGTAGGTGCAGTCCTATTACATGAAGATGAATTGGGAATAGAAAGGCCAGTGGGATACTTTTCCAAAAAGCTGAATCGACACCAAAAAACATACTCTCCAGTGGAGAAGGAAAACCTGGGTTTGCTATTAGCTCTTAAATATTTTGACGTGTATGTCCACCAGGGATATAGGGAGACACTGGTGATACATTGATCATAACCCTCTGGTCTTTGTGGACAAATTTAAAAACCAGAATGCCAGGCTATTTCAATAGAGTTTATTATTACAGGCCTAACACTTAAAGATTGCCCACATTGCAGGGAAAAACAATGTAAATGCTGATACTTTGTCTTGAATTTAACTTTGCTAAAGGCCAAAATGATACAAAAAGTAACTGTATTAGCTTTGTATAAAAATTAATGAGAGTGTGGGAGTTCTAGTATTTTTTATGTTTCATTATATTTTGTAATGAAACGCATATAAATGTGATGTTTCATTTCGCCAAGACAGAAAATGGTTCATCTTCAAGTACTTAGGGCATTCTGGCAGAATTTGTGTTTTAAAAGACACCATCCCTTGAAGGATTAATACAGGACTCTGACTGCTATTCCTAGAAAAAACATCCTTTTGCAAGAAAGAGTAATTGAGCAGTTGAAAAAAAACTGTCAACTTCTTGACCCAAGTGAACTGTGTACAAAGGGGGAAAGATGGGCTTTATGGCTCTGAAAAAAAAAGAAGCCTGGAAGACTTTTTTAAAAAGTGGGTTTTGGTTTTGCATTGAGAAGGACCAATTGTTTGAGAAGAAAGAGGGCAGCCTTTTGCAGTCCAAAGCCAGTCCACACTTCAATGACACCTCCATGGAGGTCATGATGGAGGAGTTGAGGACCCACAGGAATGTGCTATTCCTGGACAATGGGAGGAGGTGGTCAGCCAGCATGACAAAATGGGCATGGTTGGGGATGTCTCAGGGGATGAACAACTGTAGTGTCTTGGGGAGGACGTGGATCTAGTGCCAGAAGCACTTCAATTACCTTTTTAAGCCTTGGAAGGTGAGCATCCCATGAAGTTCAGTAGGTAGACTTGAGAGTCTCAGAAGCACAGCAGGCCTCTGGCACTGCACACTGCATGGCTTTAATGCAAGCATGTCCCAGCAATACTGAGGGGTGTGTAGCTGGGTCCCTGCCCCAACCCTAGGAAGAGCTCACACCATTGCCACTTATAGATCAGTTCACACAAGCCACATGTCATTACTAGTGTGAGTAGCATGAAGCACAGCAGCATTTTATCACATGCACAATGGGGCGCTTTTGGTGGTACTCTTGTTTGATGGGGCTTATCATTACTGTCAGAGTGGCCTGGGCCAGTGGCATAGAGTTTCGTCATTTTCTCTGCGTGCTCTTAGCACATTTCGAGGAGTAACTGCCCCCCCATCTAATCAGCATTTATGTCCAGTGGCAGTGTGGTCCTTAAGGATTCAGCTTACAAAGGATGCCATAGGGTCAACAGAAGTTAAAGTTTCCCCACTGCATCTCCATGATATGACCTTGTTCACAGGATGCAAGTGAGCTACCATCATCCAGACAGGAGTCAGACATTCACATAAGCTTTCTGAGGATCTATGGAGTCTCCTCACTGCATGTCGTCATTATCCTCTATGAATCTAGTGGCTATGAGGGTCTCCTAAGAATGCTTGCCTCATCTGGCCAGTGGGAGGCCTCATTGCCATCATCCTCACCTTCGAGGACCTCATCACCCTCATCCCCATCGTCATCCTCCTCATCAGAGGTGACGTGTAGCTCCTGCATCTCCTCCTCTGCCAGCTCCTGCCCCCATTGCAGCATCAGGTTGTGAAGGCCACAGCAGACAACGATGATGTGTGACTCCCCCTGTGGACTGTATTGCAGAGTTCCGCCAGGCCTGTCCAGGCACTGGAACCTCATTTTCAACATCCCAATGATTTGCTCTACCAAAGTGTGAGTTGCAGCAAGAGTCTCATTGTGCCTTCTCTCTGCTGCACTCTGAGGCCACCACATGGGCATCATCAGCCACATCCTCTGTGGATAGTCCTTGTTCCCAAGAAGCCACCCTGCACCCTCTATGCACCCTGGAAGATGTCAGGGATCTGAGACCGACTGAGAATGTAGGAGTCCTGGACACTCCCTGGGAATTGCGTGCAGACCTGTAGGATGCATTTGTGGTAGTCACACACCAGCTAAACATTCAGCAAGTGGAAACTCATGTGGCTGATATAGTTGACCCCTTGTTGCCATGGAGATCTAAGCATCATGTGAGTGTAGCCAATGGCACACTGCACCTATGGGAAACTTGAGATCTGCGCAAAACCCAGCTCTTGCTTCCTGGCTTTCCTGATCCTGGGCAAAATGCACAAAGTTGTACGCCTTCATGAATATGGCATCCATGACTTCCTGAATGCACTTGTGTGTTGAGGCTTGTGAGACCCCATGGAGGTCACCTGTGATGTCTTGAAAGGAGACAGTGGCGTAAAAATTGAGCACCGCGGTCACTTTCACAGTCACTAGCAGTGGATGCCCTCCATGTCCTTGTGGTGTCAAATCCTGCAGCAGGTGGCAGATGTGACTGACTAGCTCCCTGGATATGTACAGTCTTCAGTGCCACTGGTTCTTGGTCATCTGCAGGAACGATGTGCCTTCTGTAGACCCTGAGTCTAGCTAGGCATCGACCAGAGATGGCTTGCAGTGGCTCTTCAGTGGCAGGTGCAGAAGCCCCAGCTGCTCCTTTTTCTTGAGGGAGCTAATCCTCTCTCTGGCCAGCCAGGCACCTCCATCACTTTCTTCTCCTTTGTCTCCACTCCCTGTAAGCCATGAGGAATATAGCTAGGTCTCCAGGTTCCATTATGCTGATACAGAATTCCTGCAGGATGAAAAAGTGAGATGTGTGGGTTAGCATGGGTGTACTAAGAACCTCTCTTGGTTAAGTCTCAAGGCCCTTTAATGCATGCCAGTGAGTGTTGGCCACCACTTGAATGGCCAGAATTCAGGGCGCTGCATGGCTGCCCAAGACCCCACCCACCTCCACCCCACTCCACCTGACCAATCGGTGGCAGCTTTGTCCACTGGACTGCATGTTGTGGTCTCAGCTCAAGTGCAGGCATTCTCCTAACCTGCACTGCAAGCTTAAACCACAGGGGACACTGGTCCAAAACTGAATGAAGACATTGCAAGTGGCTGTGAGCACTTCCACCAGTGACCTCTCTATGGCCAGCTTTCACAAGGAGGTTGTAAACTTGCCCAGTCATCCAATTGTTCTGCAGTCCACTAAAACACTCATTAATTTGCAGTTGTGCCCGAGGGGCAAACAGTTCAGGAGCATTTGGTGGCACTTTAATGCTCCGCGATGCTTGAGTAGGCTGATAAACTAGAGGCCCAACTCCAAGCCTGTCAATGGAGCTGCGCCTGAACTGTCTCAGCTGCAAATGAATGGTCATTTTATATAAGGTGTCCCTAATGCATGGCTGCTTCCCTCCCACACTGCCACCCCCACATGTGCTTGTGCACTACCATCATACCATCAGACCATACTGCCTTGTGACCCCCCTGCCCCCCACCCCATCCCACCCCGCAAACTTGACCAACCACAGTGCAACCCTCTCAATGTGACTTCCTTGAGGTCGAGTGGGCGACTCGTGTGAGCGCTACGCAACATTAGCATGCAATCACCTCAGAGTTACCCTTGCAGTTTAGCTCGACAAGTACACACCTTATAAATGCTGTTGTGAAACACGTCAGCTTGTAATCACCAGTGTGTGGGGATTATTCTGGCCAGCAGGGCTTAGAATTATATGCAGATGTATTTAAATTACATTCCTGATGTGCGGCAGCAGGAAACACGGCCTGCCATTGACGGGTGGAGCGGACGATCACAAACTGGTTTATGACAGTGTGAGACTGATTTTTGGCCTTCTTGCCATATTGAATGCTTACATCCATCATGACGCCCGATGTCAATGGGGATGGAAAATTCTGGCCATAGGCTCTGGGGATATGAAATTAAATTATAACATAGTTGTCAATAATCAACATTTGGAAAGCATAGTAGCTGTAATAAAGAGAAACAGCCCAATACAGCTGAACCATTTTTTTTTCAGTTTAGTCTTGAGGTACGAAGGACCTATTCTAATTTTTTGCTCAGAAATGGACAGGTCGGTAATAAATATTGAAGTTCCAAACTTGAAGCTGCTCTACTGTTAACGTATGTTTTATTGAGATTCCTGAGATTTTTTTGGGCAAAACAAACCAGTCAAAACAAGTAAGAACTCACATCCTAAAGCAGCATTGTACTTTATGTGGCTAGTGATTATGCATACAAATGTTATTTTATTACCTGGTGACACATGGCCTTAACATTTGTGACAATAAAGATATTGGCCAGGGTTTTCAGACCCCGCCATAGTGGGACCCGCCATAGGGGATGCAGATGGCCAGCCAAAAGTCCATTGACTTTCAGCAGGACCGGAAGATCCCAGCACTGGGTGGGGCCAGAAAATCCTGGTCATTAACACATTCATCTGAACTACAAACAAAGTACTAAATGACCCAGTATCTCTGCTAAACAATTACATATATTATTTTGTTTGTAATCTGTAGACCTGTAACATCAAAAGCTATGTGAATTTATCAGATCTTCCCCATTAAATTAGGGAAATATTCAATGTAATATAGACAGAAAATGAATAAGTTAATAAATTGCCCAATGAGCATGAAACCGAACCCCTTAGTTGTTTTCTTACACCAGTTCATCAGTTTGTCTTTGCATTTCAATCCATTTTGCCTTTGATTTTGAGTCAATAAAATATAATATTCCCACTTCTATTTACCCATGGAACTCCTGAAAGATGCAAACATGTTTCTTGTAACCCCTTTGATATTCAAACAAACTATTCACTTATCTAAAAATGCAAATGTTAGATCCAACCTATTTACTTGTACCTCAAACCTAACACCTCTATCCTTTTCACGTTTTAAACCTCCCATACAACCTGCCCGCTACTAATCTCTGCCCAGCTGAATTAAATCATACACACACACACCCTTCTTCACAGAATAACACAATAGTCCCTAAAATATTTTTAAAAATCCATTTCTCACAGCACACTGAAAAGTCTCTTCAAATAATGCATTAAATTGTGAAAAACTGCATATTTACTTGAATTTCATATGCTGAGCATGGATGCTATTACAGGTACAGTGTCCCAAAACTGGCAACTTCAGGACCGAGTCTGTGCTGGATTTTGGAACTTGCCAGTTTTTGGGTCAGGTGGTTCAGGTCAAGGGTTACTCGGACCACTTGGAGTGCGGGAGAAGATGGGCGCCAATGCAGCAACTAGCCCAATGAGCCAGTATGACAGTTTACACATCTAATAATAATAAAGATTTATGCATGGCAGCATAAAAAATGTCTAGCTTTAGGGTCTCATCGGTTTACGCATAGCCGGATTTGAGATATTGTACCTACGCCTATAATCATAAATGTTTTCATGCTACTACAGTTTTTGAAGATACATAGTTCTTTTGATGTTGATAACAGGGTTTATTTTAAAATATATAAAGCTTTAAAATATTCCCACAAAATGAACCAAGACAAATTTTATACAGCAATTACACTTTGTTTCTTTTCTCAAAACATGGCAAATCCTGTCCACTCCTCTTAGTTCAAAGGCAATTCATACAAATGATCTAATGATTGATTAATTTTAAGCACCAAGTTCCTATTTTGCTCTGCTACCTACAGTGGTTAATTTAAATAACTGGATACTTCACATTGTTTTAGTGCATAAAAGAGCTTTGAATTATCAGTAATCAGTAACACCAAATTACTTAGCTATATGGATGGTGGCCCTGTGCCATCATTACCAGCAGTCTGCAATGCAAGCAGCACAGAAATAAATCAATGTAAATTCAATGTAACCAACTTAATTTTCATGTTTCAAGAACAAAATGGGTTTTTAATATTTTGCTTGATCTTTCCATTGTAGTATTTATAGCCAATACCTTTTTAAGCTCTAAACACCACCACCTGCAATTTCCCCTCCAAGCTACACACCATCCTGACTTGGAACTATAACGCCTTTCCTTCACTGTCACTGGGTCAAAATTCTGGAAGTCCTTCCCTAACAGCACTGTGGGTATATCTACACCACATGGACGGGATTCAAGGCGGCGGCTCACCGCCATCTTCTCAAGGGCAATTAGGGATAGGCAATAAATGCTGGCCCAGCCAGTGATGCCCATATCCCATGAAAGAATATTTTAAAAGTGTGAAATTCTACTTCACTACTTCCCTTTAAAAATTTGTAGCAAATCCATTTTGCAACTACAGGAAAAAGAGATGTTAATTTTGACAACCAAATAAATGTCTCATCATTTGAGGTTTATCTCTTTAAAAGAAAAAGTTCACAATAAAATTGGTCTCATTTCACTTTATGATCTTACTGATTTTCTGTCCTGCAAATGATCCAAAAAATTATATGCCATTTCAAGAGTGAATTTTTGCATGGAATTTTAACAATTACTTTAACCACCTCAATTAATTTAGCAGTTTTAGTAATATCTTAAATAAGCATTCATTGCTCCATTTTGCTCCACCAGGATGCTGTCAAGTTTTATCCCAGATTTGTCAAACGTTACATGAAGGGTTCAATTAAAATGTTCTGTTGTTCACCTCAAATTAAAATCACCCCAAAAGTTTCTTCAGATCTTTCATTTTGACCAGACATTACCACCACTTATCTTTGACAGCTCTGCCTTTAATCCTTCCTAATCTATCAAAGTTCTTGGTTTCATTACCTCCTCCAACCTAAAGAGGAACTCCCAGTTCTTCTCCACTGTTGAAGTTACTTTCAAGAAGTTTAGTTTCATCTTGTGCGCCAAAGATATTTTTCCTTTCGAACAACTAAATACTTTAAAAGTGTGGATTTCTGTTTTTGGATAGAGACCTGTCATTTGCTTCCAATATCCAAATTTTCTCTTGGCCAATTGAGCAGAACTGAAAAACTACAGAGATCTCTTCTACAGGGCAGAGTGGAGAGCAGCAGAAAGAGGGTTTGATCTAAGCCTGGTTGGATGACAGACATCACAGTTTGGGCGCAGACAAGCTACATGGGTGTGCGAGGATGGCAATAAGACAGACGATCGTGACAGATCACCTGGTAGGTGCAGCTACAAGCAGCAGCAGTAGCAGCATACTGTCTTCCCCTCCCTACATATCCAACGGTTTTGAAACCAAGCCTCACCCCATTGTCCAAGCCTAACTCATTATTTTCCAAGGTTTCAAATTACTCACCTTCAATTTTTCCTTTCTCTTACAATCTTAAATCTTTAAAAACTAAGCTTGGCATCACCCAAAGTTTATCTGATTTCCTTTACAGGTTTTGATTCTTTCATTTTTCAATAATTACAAGTTAGACATCGCTGCATCTTTCACAAGTTCACCAATTACCTTTCCCAATAACATTTTCAGCTTTATGACATATGTGGAAAAACATTTTCTTTTTGATTTCCGCCCAAAGTAAAATTGCTTAATGACAGTAAAGCTGTTACAGATGCAACAACTTCAAGCTGGTCACAGATTTAAATTGTGACAGTGAACTGATGTTGGAACAAACCTAATATTATTCCTTTTTACAGACTTAATGTTCATTAGGCAGTGACATACCTTAAAAATTTGAAATAGAAACAGAAAATGCTGGAAAAACTCAGCAGGTCTGGCAGCATCTGTAGGGAGAGGAACAGAGTTAATGTTTCAAGTCTGTATGAAGAAAAGTCATGCAGACCCGAAACGTTAACTCTATTCCTCTCTCCACAGATGCTGCCAGACCTGCTGAGTTTTTTCAGCATTTTCTGTTTTTATTTCAGATTTCCAGCATCTGCAGTATTTTGCTTTTATCTTAAAAATATGAATCCTGTTTTGATGCACACAGCATAATAGAGCAGCATGGATTGGTGACAAACAGAATACATTTGGTTCTTCACCTTGGTAATCACATCTGATATTCACTGGGGCAAATAAATAATGATGTTGGCTGATTACGAAGCCAAGAAACACAATCAACCATCTGCCTATTTCTGGAACATAGTAACATAGCTCTGCAGGTTACAAAGAAAAGCTATTATTTCTCTATCAGTTCTGACGAAAGATCATCAACCTGAAGCATTAATTCTTGTTTGCTTCTCCACAGATGCTGCCAGACCTGAGTATTTGTAGCATTTTCAGTTTTATTTCAGATTTCTAGTAACTGCATCATTTTGTTTTTATATCATTTATCCTTAACCAGTAACTTTGATCTGAAGGCTAATTTCATGTCAGAACTCACCCTCCTGAACACTAGTGGGATTAGTGGCCAGACCATCAATTCTTCACAATATTATGGCTTGAACAGTACCACAAGAATTGCTGCTATGGAGTTAGCCATTATTTGCTGAAAGTAGGCTAATGGAGCATGCATTATGCTCTAGGAAGTTGTTCACCTATTGGCACACATTAGCTGTTATTGTTCTATTACTTGTCAGCTGCAGCTGCATTCCAGGCCGATTTGCTTTCGTGGCTGAAGAACAGTTTTAGAATTTCTGGGAGGGCCAGGGTATGCAGGATAAGCTGTGTGATATCTGCTTTTTGTTTCTTCCCCACTCTTTTCTAAACAAGGTCACACAGCATTTTATCTTACAAGCTGGCAGGAACCATTGGCACTTGCCAAACAAAGGGTGTTAGGGTGTTATTTCATCAACTACCCCAGGTCTGAAATTTATGGCACTCAATCTTGACCTATTGAATTGCACTGAACATATTTTTTTTTTCAAAATACTGCAGCGTTGAAACAAATGTCTCATTTTAATGATAGTTCAAATTAAAAAGGGCAATTTTTCTCAATTGCCTGGCATTAGAATTTAAGGGCAAGTTTAAATATAATTTCTTTAAAAACTATCAGCATCAGTTAAAGCTATTTCATTTCCCATAGTATTATAGACAGGTAATCAATGTAGATTTTGGGTCAAATGGGTTGAGGGAGGATAACTGGAGTTGGGGACCATGTTGAGGATGAGGAGGGAAGGAGAGGAAGTAGGGTGAGAAAGAATGGGGAGGGAGAAGTGAGGTGAGGTAAGGAGGATGGGAAAGGAGAGAGGAGAATGAGAAGTGAAAAGAGAAGGGGAGGGAGAAGTGAGGTGAGGTAAGCAAAGGAGGATGGGAAAGGAGAGAGGAGAATGAAAAGTGAAGAGAAAAGGGGAGGGAGAAGGGAGGATAAATGTGAGAGATGAACAAGAGAAGGGAGCAGAAAGGAAGGGGATTGTGGTGAGGAGAGAGAAAAATGCAGGAGGAGGAGAGGAACACAGAGTGTGAAAGATAGGAAACAGGAAGGAGAGGAGATAGTGACGAGAGAAGGAAAAGCAGGGAAAAGAAAAGAGTGAGAGGGGAGGAGAGGAGGAAAGAGCAAGGAAAGATGGAGGATATAGCAATTGAGCAAGTAATTAAAAGGGGAGGACAACAGTATAATTTTAACAATTCCACTCCCCTCTCTTTTCTATTACCATTTTCCTTCCCTCCCTTACCCCATCCTGTTACTTTCCTTCCTCTCATCCTCTTTAATGCCTCTTCCATTTCTCTCTTGAAGGTAAAATTCTACTCAATATTGAGTTACTTCCCTGTTTGGGGGTGGGGGGACGGGGCAGGGGCAAGGGCAGCAGGTGGTGTGATAAGTCCTGGTGAATTTCAACTCTGGAGCAGAGATGATGTTGAATTGATGCTCTGTCGGATTTATCCAAACGTGCATGACAGGTGCCCGAGGTCAGTTTGGTGTCAGCTTCAGTGGTTACACTTTTCTTGTTTCCCATTCATTAATCTTACATGCATTTTCTTCACCGACTGGCTAGGAATTCCAATGTGTAGGTTCAAGTGCTACTAAGATCAACTCCTTTACAGCGGCCACTATTTTAGATGAGATTCACGTTTTTAATTGTCCTGCAGCATCAGGGAGTGTTTTTAACTAGGCAGTTCCCCATAGTAATAATGCACTTGCAGTTCTATTTAATTAACAAATTGACCACTGTAGATGCGCGCATACCCCTAAATGATCTTCATGACTGCCCATCCTGACCTGGGAAAAAATACACTTTCAATAAGTCATGAATTTTTGCTTCTTCTTGGTCAAAAAAAATTTAAGTTAGTTGGGAATTTCTGAGATAAATTGATGAAACATTATTTTAAGTGAAGAGGATTACTGGCACTTCAGTATTTCTGAAGGAGGGTTCCAAGAGGACAGCAGCCAGTAACAATGTTACAAGGAGCCCATTCTGTTAAATGGGTCATGCAACATTATACTTACACCACCACCTACAGGCACAATATTATTAGAATGTTGAGACTATTTATATATATATATATTTCTAAAATAGGCACAATACTATTAGAATGTTGAGACTATTTATTTATATATTTCTAAAATGTATTTCATAGGATACCCCCACAGGAACTGCATGTAAACAACATAAGCAATGCACTAATTATACAAACATTTAAACAGATTTGAAGATTAGTGGTAAATTCTTCCCTTTCATCCAAAGTGTAGACTTATTGATTTTTTTTTGCAAAATTAAGGCAGAAGCATAATGGCCTGAGAAAAGTGTTTTTTTTTTAAGAAATCATATTGTACGAAATTTGGGGTGAGGAATATTTTCAGATGTAAATATTTTCAAAAACGAAATCATCAATTTTGAAATTCAAATTAATGTTCTTACAAGTACCATTGTTTAACTATATTTCATAAGGGAAAACAAAAAGAAGTTAAAGTAGAAAATATCAGCATAAAACGACAGGCATGCGTGTTCAAAACTCAATCAGTTGTACAATCAATAAAAATAGCCTGTAAGATGGAGATCACTTATTAAAACTGGGCAGGGGTTCATAAACAAAAATTGTCTGCATCCGAGGCATTTTTGTTTTTATTTCTTGTGAATAATTAGGCCTCCACACAGTTCAATCTGTATCAAGCGAGAACTTATTGTTTCGATATATTATCTTCTTATAGTATGCACCTGCCTGAATACTTGATATGCTTTTTGCCTTTGTTTTCCACTAGTCTACTGCACAAATTTAATTTCTAAAAAAAAGCTTTGATTGTGCAGAACTTAAGATTACATGGAGTGAAACCGTGCAAGTACTTATTTTAACATATTTCCTTAATGCAGACAAAAAGCAAGTTCTTTAAGCTCACTTACATATCTGTTCATTCTGTAACTTAAACAAGGGATGATAAAATTTCCGAACAGATATTATCAACAAAATAAACAAGGTACTTTGAATTACATCAAAGCTTATTTATAAAGTGTTTAGCAAACTGCAATGGAAACAGGAAAATAATGCCCTGATTTTCTAAACTGTTCAACATCTGCTTTTACTTAATGTCAATTTTTGATAACATTGAGAAGTTTCCAAGCATTTTTGTGGAAAAATTCTATATACTTTCCCCATAATTTAATGTCTCAAAAATTATTTGTACAAACATTTTATACAGTTGATGTAGACCATTCAGCATTTATGATCTCATGATAATTCTACAAGATACTGGATATTTTACAAAAAACAGCACTGAAATCTAAACAGTCTAAACTAAGATTTAAGAACACCCAATTAGTACAATCATTAGCATCTGAAATTTTTGTTCAATATAGAAGTTGAAAATGGCTCAGTATATCTACTGATTATTCAGTCTCAAAAGTCACCTAAAGCCTTTAAGCCAACTGGCCACATGCTGACACTCATCCATCAAATCTCAAGTCCACTAATAAATGCCAATTATGGGTCAAATATTCACAAACGTGGATAGCATAAACCATAGGATCATTTCCTTCCATGGAAATTAGCGATCAGTGAAACACCCAGGCAGTGTAAACTGCACAGACTGCCCTACAGCAAACACTCTTCTCCTTACCGACTGCTAACGAGCAGCATTTATCCTCCTCCATTGGTGCTGAAGGGAACTGCACAGTAGTTGTGTTTGGGCTCATCCATATTTTTTCCTATTTCTGTACAGATATGAAACTTTCAAAACTTGTCATTTAGCCTTGACAGAAGTCAAACTGTTCAGCAAACTTTTATTTTGCCTGAGCAGTGAAGCTCACATTTCACATTACCATTTAATTTAGAATTGCGTTGTTTCATTTTCCAGAAGTACACAAATGCATTCCAGATTCTCTGAAGTGAATGTACAGTTTATTCACATTTTTTAAATCTCAATGTTCTACAGGCATGAATACTTTTTATACTCACAAGATATTAGTGATGTGGTAATGCGCTGTTAGGATGCTTTTTTAACTTTTATAGTACTGCACAATGTTGAATTCACAGCTTTGTATAATAAATTGATTAAATATAAAAAAATAAGAAATGGTATAATCCAATTTGTTGTCCCATCCAATTTGCCACATTGTAACATCTTCCAACAGGCATACAGCCCATGTTACAGTAATTTATTTCCGTCCTACCCAAAATTATGATGAATGGTCAGAACTCAATTCAATTATTTAAAAAGTGCAAAGAAACACTAAAACAATAAAACTGGCAATGTGAACTGCATTCTTAGGAACAATTTAAGCTAATTAGCATCAAATTCTCCCCCCATTCATCATACTCCTTAAGAAATATAAACAAACTGTCAGGTCTAACGTAACAAACAGATCACTGAGCTACTTAGCACAAATTATTCTTACATGAAAGCTCCTTCTCAGGCAATATTCTCCTCAAGGGCATTTGGGGAACTGAACTATTAAAATTGAAGACATATGTTTCAGTCAAACTCAACTCCCAGATTATAATGATCACTGTTGTGACAGTTTTCAGCCACCATGTATGATGTTAGAAATGTTGCCTACTTAGATTTGATAACCCATTTTAGAATATCCTTAACAAAAACAATGTCAACAAACTTTGCATACCAATAAAAATTAATAAAAGCCTTCAGCCTCTGATGACAGGCTCAAAAGCAGTGTCGTTAACTTGCATAGCATAAGCTCCAAACAATGAAAATTAAAATCTATTGAAAAAGTTCATTAAACTTACCTCTAAAATTGATTGTGTATTTTAAGATCAAAGTACTCATTTAGATATTTTGAAATAGGTTGCTTTCGTTCAATTGAATCAGTGCTTCATTTCACTAAAGCAGCTCTTATATGCTTCATCACCATTTTCACTGCCACACCAAAATTATTTTGTTGCCTTTTTTTAAAATAGTATGGCAGACACAATTTATGCATGATTATTATACATTAGCTGGTGAGGAAATTCCCATTAATTTTATGAATTAATTGCCTCATGATCCATTGGTTGGCAGACTGGATAAACACTTAAATTGAGGTATAGGCTTGAGCCAAGAAGAGCTTTTATTTGCACAATGATGAATAAATACTACACAATGAGATATACAATTTCTTAACATGTAAAATAACAAAGAGGTAAGTCATTTTTTCTCTAAATGCAGTCACAGTTTTGAGCTGTACGTTTACTTACATTAGCCCGAGTAGTCTGGCTTTGCATATAAAGCTGGCATGGAACTTCTAAACCAGAAAGATTTTCAGCTTCTAGGTACTCTGACTCACCCACCCCAACTTTTTCTAAAAAATACTGAGCTGTCAATCACAGGGCTCAAATCAATGAAGGGAAATAACCCCATTTCAAAGGATTCAAGATGTTAGAAATGCCCTCTGAATTGTGCTGATCAGTTGCCATAACTTTGGCAGAAACCCCGTTTATACATCTATGCAGGGTTTATGCCAATCCTCCACCAAAGTTACGGCAACAGGTTGGGGAACCCCCTGGGGCACAGCATAACCCATAGCTCAGAAATGGATACTGACAGCTGGTTCAGATCTAGAGCGAATTGCGTGGGAAGTATGGGACAGAGGGAGTGTAAGAAATATATTTAGAAATAGCATGTTTCAGCATGATATAATAAGCATGACACAGGAAGCAAGTGTTACATCTACAGGCAATATTTTTAACATACACATAAAATACACACACAAATATTCCTACTTGCCACGGACATTGCGAGAAACATTCAACATTTAAAGAAAAATACATTTCTTACCCCAGCTGAAACATGATGTGCCAAGTCTCTATATTTTTGTTTTGTTACTGACAAGGAGAAGCCAGCTACAATCCAGAGCATCTCAATTCATTTTAATGGAGGCTGCAGCTTCAGGCAAGAATGAGAACTGATTTGTACTACCTGATTCAGGGACACTGATGCCAGCCTGATATGCATGGCATGGAGAAACAAAAAGGAAATTGGACCAAGTGGGTGGATTCTTCATAAAGATGGCACAGGTGTGATGAGCCACATTGTCACTTTCTATGCTGCAAAATTTTATACCCAGCCAGTCGTATTTTCCCAAAAGTCAGGCAGCTCCAGATTTGTTTCTGGCTAGTTCTCAGGCTGTCCGAAATTACAGCCCCCATTAAAACAAATGGAAAACTCCAGGAGCAGGGAGCTCAAGTATCTGGAGGAAAGGAAACCTGACATCTTGGGATTTAACTCCAGCAAGAAATTTGACATTCAGTACAGAGAATGTTCAACCTATGAAATAGACTGCAAGTTACAAATGATTAGTTTATCAGAATTAAGATATTTTGAGTGACGTTAACGATGGTGCTTGTGTTCCTCTGAGGGGGATTTCTAGGTTCAATGAGAAATTAAATATTACTGTCTGGAAAGGATGAAGCAATTCCTGTGCAGGCATGTAGAAAATTTATTACAACTCACCAACTGCCTTCATTCCTTCCCACTTTAAAAAAAATAAGAATTAGTGGCTTAATTAAAAAATTCACCCACCTATACTGTGCCCAAGCTATCAGTAGGGTGCAGGCGTCTTCATAAATAATACTAATATATCAGAGCTACAACAAAAGTATACTTGAATGCTACCACCAATGTTCCTTTCCTGCCACTAATAGATGACTCAGCTGTTAACAAACAAAATTCATATTTAGATTTGTCATAAGGCTTTTTTTTTCATTCATTTCTGGGATGTAGGCTTCACTGACACATTTATTGCCCATACCTAGCTGCACTGAGGTGATGATGATAGGCCTTCTTCTTGAACCACTGCAGTACATGAGGTGCATGTGCTCACATTTGATTAGTTTACTGGACCACTTCAAAGGGCAGTTAAGAGCCAAACGCTGTTGTGGGACTGGACTCACATATAGGCCAGCCCAGGGAGCAAGTGTTAGCTTAGTTTAGGTTAGCAGGTTTCCTTCCGTAAAGGACATGAGGGAACCAGCTGACTTTTTACAACAAATAGTTTAATGGCTGATAACAGCTTTGTCTTTTTAGATCTTTTAAGAATGAATTCAAAGAGTAGAACCTGCCATGGTCAAATTAGAACTCAAATTGTCTAGATTATTAGCATAGATCTCTGGACTAGTAGTCCAGTATTGTAACAAATGCACTGCATTAATATATCAAATTATGTCCAAGAGAGAGAGATGGGAACCACAGATAAAAGTCACATTCATAGTACATGAGATTTAACCAATGAAGTACTCAGAAAGATAACTGTACAGGCTACTTACGGGTTATGCTGCTAACCTATACGAAGAGAAGTATTTGCTTCTTGTTTTTTGCTGTTTTCTCTTAATTCAAAGCACAACTGATTCAATATTATATTATTTATTGAATAATAATTCCCTAAAAGTAGCAATAATCAGCAAAATAAGCAAGAGCATAATTACTCAATGTCATTAAAAACAATTACATTAGTGGGTATCTTGATTTTAAACAAAACATTCAATTTATCATTATTTATTGCCTTTAATCTAATAAAATCATTACAAATGGAAATGTTGAAGCAGATTTTATAAACAGTAATCTTAATGCTTCCTGTTGAAGGTGAATTTGCTTTGTGGATTAAAAAAATGATTGGCAGCATCCATTAACATTGCATGATCATAAAAATGTCCTAAAAGGATGAGGACAGGGAAAACACACAGCTTTAAGAAAAATTGTTCATAGAATTTCAATGACTTTTGTGTTAATAAATTAATGGATTGGTAAAGATAAGCCAAAGTTTATGTTCACTACAAAATAAGAAAAATAAATTGGATAATAAAGGAATAGCATTTGATTTCAATAGTTAAGCAAAAAATATAGTTTGCACAACGCGAAACTTATTTTCACCAATGTGTACTGGCAAAGAATTTATTTCACTGATTTTTGCATTTCTTTCTTCCAAAATACCATGGTGTTCAGCCTTTACATGCAATTATAGATTTGGAATACAATAAATGAAAGTGTGCCAGGAATATATATGTTCCATGTGCAATTTTCCTCCCTTTGAGGTGGTGCAAATGACTGACACAATTAATACAAAACTGGCATTAATGGATGGCAATCTAGAGGATTAACAACTGAAAAGGTACAACTTGCAGATAAAGATGGCCTCAGGATACATTATTATGTTGTAGAAGCAGCCAAAAATGGGAAAGGGCATATATAGAAAGAGCATGTACGAAAAGAGCATATTAGATTAGAAGAAATTTCATGCTTTTGTTCGCATTAAAAATTGTATGGCTGGTTTTATATTGAGCACAATATTTTTGATTGTAATCAAAGACAATATACGGATTAGAGGATGGTCTTGCTAGTGACATTGAACGTAACTGTAACTTTTATCTGTGTAACTCCGGTTTAGTTACAGATCGATTACTTCAACTGGAAATTGAGTGGGTCCTTGAAGGAAATAAACTTGCAGGGCTCCTGGGATAGAGCAGAGGAATTTTTTTATTCATTTGTGGGATGTGGGCTTTGTTGACTGGGCCACCATTTATTGCCCATCCCTAGTTGCTCGAGAAGGTGGTGGTGAGCTGCCTTCTTGAACCACTGCAGTCCATGTGGTGTAGGTACACACACAGTGCTGTTAGGAAGAGAGTTCCAGGATTTTGACCCAGCGACAGTGAAATATCAGCAATATAGTTCCAAAGTCAGGATGGTGAGTGACCAGGAGGGCAACTTCCTGATGGTGGGTGTTCCCATCTATCTGCTGCCTTTGCCCTTCTAGAAGGTAATGGTTGTGGGTTTGGGAGGTGCTATCTAAGGAGCCTTAGTGAATTCCTGCACTACGTTTTGTAGATGGTACACACTACTGTTACAGTGCATTGGCGGTGGAGGGAGTGAATGTTTGTGGATGGGGTGCCAATCAAGCAGACTGCTTTGTCCTGGATGATGTCAAGCTTCTTGAGTGTTGTGGGAGCTGCACTCATCCAGGCAAGTGGGGCGTATTCCATCAAACTCCTGACTTGTGCCTTGTAGATGGTGGACAGGCTTTGGGGAGTCAGGGGGTGAGTTACTCATTGCACGGTTCCTAGCCTCTGACCTGCTCTTGTAGCCACAGTGTTTATATGGCTAGTCCAGTTCAGTTTCTGTCAATGGTAACCCCCAGGATGTTGATAATGGGGGATTCGGCTATGGTAATGCCATTGAACATCAAGGGGCGATGGCTAGATTCTCTCTTACTGGAGATGGTCATTGCCTGACACTTATGTGGCGCAAATGTTACTTGCCACTTGTCAGCCCAAGCCTGGATATTGTCTTGCTGCAATTAGACATGGACTGCTTCAGTATCTGAGGAGTCACAAATGGTGCTGAATATTGTGCAATCATCAGTGAACATCCTCACTTCTGTCCTTATGATGGAAGGAAGGTCACTGATGAAGCAGCTGAAGATGGTTGGGCCAAGGACACTACCCTGAGGAACTCCTGCGGTGATGTCCTGGAGCTGAGATGATTGACCTCCAACAACCACCATCACCTTCCTTTGTGCTAGCTATGACTCCAACCAGTGGAGAGTTATCTCCCTGATTCCTATTGACTCCAGTTTTTGCTAGGGCTCCTTGATGCTACACTCAGTCAAATGCTGCCTTGATGTCAAGGGCAGACACTCTCACCTCACCTCAGGAGTTCAGGTCTTTTGTCCACGTTTGAACCAAGGCTGTAATGAGATCAGGAGCTGAGTGGATTGATCCATGGAGAGCCACACGGGCTCGATGGTTCATATGGCCTCCTATCACTCTAACAGAGGATAAGGGTGTTCTACAGGACAGTCCTAGTTTTGAGAATCATTATCTTCCCTGATACCTTACCTCTGACCTGCCTTCTGCAGATGGTTGAATTGTTCCCTGGTGAGAAAGTCAATCACCTTAGGAATGGACAGACAAGTAGATTTTAGGATGGACAAACACCAACATACACTCATGAGGTTCCAGAACACTAAAAGTTGTCCACAATGTTTTTGGTCAAGCTTCTGTGAATCCAGAAAATGAACAATTTATTTGAGCTCTATTTGGAAAGGTTTTGCTTCCTGTGGGGCTGGATTTTACCATCAGCATGCAGGGGCAGGGTCCGCTCACCGACACATAAAATGATGTGCAGTGACGTCGGGTGGAACTCCCGCCGTCACTGTGCCCCATTTAAATTTTCAGGAAAATCAGCAAAATCAGCTGCGTGCCCGCCGACCTGTCAATGGCCAACTGAGGCCACTGACAGAGCAATTAAAGTAATTAGTGGACCTGCCTGTCCAACCTTAAGGTTGGCGAGCAGGCCTGGAGCCCCGGCAGGGAATAGAAAAAACATGCAACCTCATCCACAGGCGGCATGAGGTTTCATGTAGGATTTTAAAAATTTTAATAATTTTTTTTGGAAATTATGAACATGTCCCAACTCATGTGACATTGTCACACGAGGGGACATGTAAAGGAATTTTTTTTTTCTTATTTAATATTTTTGAAAGTAGAGGCCATCTCCCTGAGGCAGCACTTAGCCTCAGGGAGAAGAGAGTGCTCTATCGTGCGCGTGCATGAAAAAGCGCACTCTCAACTTTAGGCATTCCCCCCTGCCTGCACAGGAAGCGCACAGCACTTCCTTGTGGACGTCACGCTGGGTGGGCCTTAATTGGCCCGCCCACATAAAATGGCGCCACGCCTCCAATTGGAAGCATGACTGCACGTGCCCGCCCATCAATTTCCCCCCCCGTTGGGGGGGAGAATTCAGCCCATGATCTTTCTCCTTGTACCTTTGGCCCTCCTTTTGCTTGAAAAGGTTCTACAGACAGTGATTGCTGTCCAGAACCTCATGTAGCAATTTTTTGAATGCAATAGAGGAAGGTGTAATAGCAATATTGCTAATCATACCGTTATGGCCGTGACCAAATTGACTCTTGTTTAGCATCCACATGTACACTTCCAGGAGTCAGGAATTAAAGCCAATTATAATGCTACTGATTCTCCATTGTTGAAATCAGTTCACTCAGCACAGATCAGGAATAAAACTGGGGGGGGGCTTCCATCTGTATAACTTTGTGACCCATCTCATCACATGATACTAAAGGAGAGAGTTACCTTTCAGTTATGTTTGTGACCTTTTCTATGGATAACCAATGTTACCTATGTGGGTGAGAAATTACTTGAGTGCATAACTGCCTCAAATAGCCCAAGTTACATCTGCAATGCTGACGACTCAATTCAGAACAAAACTTCCCAGTGTAAGTTCCTTTTATTGCCAACATCCAGCCCAGTTACAAACATGCGAACAAGGAGCAGAAGTAGGCCATTCAGCCCCTCGAGCTTGCTCCAGCATTTAATAAAATCATAGCTGATCTGATTGCAACCTCAAATCTGCATCTGCCTATCCCCGATAACCTATCATCCCCTGGCTTATCAAGAATCTATCCATCTCTGCCTTAAAAATATTCAAAGATTCTGCTTCCATTGTCTTTTCAGGAAGAGAGTTCCAAAGACTCACGACCCTCTGAGAGAAAAAATTTCTCCCCATCTCTGTCTTAAATGAGCAACCCCTTATTTTTAAACAGTGACCCCTAGTTCTAGAGATGTCTGTTATTATTTGCTTATGGAAAAGGATAAAGTGAACTAAACTGAAAGGGAGAAGGGAAGATGAAGGTAAAAAGAAATACCTTAAACTCTAACAGCCCTCCCAATAGATGAATCCTTTGTATATATGACGAGGCATTAAATTTTCATCTTTCTATCATTCACTTTCTTTTTCAATTGTTCCTTTACGCTATCTCAAATCAAATTTCAGGATCTCCTTTGAGGATGATAATGTCTCCAGAGTAAAGTTTATGCTGCCTTGCCTGACTGGATTCACCTCCAATATTTTGTACCATCACTTGAATAATACTCAATTAGCTCACACAGGAGGTCCAAAATAGTTTTGTTTCTCAGTGGCAAAATTTGCTCTGCTATCACTATGCTAAATGTTTAATTTGGATGAAGAATATGATTTGTCAGTTTCGATAATACTGAAACAATTTGAACTACAACAGTGTGGAAAACAAAACTTGTGGAAGAACAATACCTTTATTTGGCTCAGTTTTTGGATAGATTTTTTTTCTAAAATGTAAAGAAAATCATTACATGGTATTGGTTTTCTCACTTCCTAATATCGCTCCTAATTTTTTCTCAATTCCCAAAGTCTTTCCACCTCCCATAAGGCACAAGTCAGGAATATGATGGAATATTCTCCATTTCTCTGGATGCTACAGCTGCAACAAAACATAAGAAGCTCAATACCATTCAAGACAAAGCAATCTACTTGATTGGCACCCATGCCACCAGCTAAACTACTCACTCATTCCAACATATCATGGCTGCTGTAAGCACTATCTACAAGATGCACTTCAGTAACTTGCCAAGGGTTTTTCATCAGCACCTCCCAAACCCAAAATCCACCATCTGGAAGAACAAGGGCAGCAGGTGCATGGGAATACCATAATCTCAGGGTTCCTATCGAAGTAACAAGCCTCCCTGATATAGGCATATATCACCATTCTTTCATTAATACGGAGTTGTAATCTTGAAACTCCCTCCTCAACAGCACTGTGTGTCCCCGCACAAAGTACAGTGGTTCAAGAGGAAGGCCCATCACTCCCTTCTAAAGGTAAAGTGAGCTGAGGGGCAATACATGCCAGTCCTGCCAGTGATGCCAATATCCTGAGAATAATTATTATAAAAACAGCCCAAGTAACATTCAATACATGTCAGGACAATGCACAATGGATTTCATTGATGATTTCAATATGGCTCAAACCTAAAAATTGACGTTGCTCCAAGCAGATCCTAGTTGTACATCATTTAAAGGACAGAGGTTTGTGGAGAAATATCCAGTCTGAAATGGAAGGAACTATACAAAATGATGCAGCACTTGGCACCACTTTGACTTTATCCTACATTTCCAGATCTGGCTGTGTAATGGATGTGTCCTAACACGACGCTCCTGGAAGGCATTAGGTGCTTTTGCAGTGGGGAGGATAAACAATGTTAGCTTTCAGCTCAGTCCTTAGAAATAGAATAGTTTTCTCCCAAAGTCACCAATCCCTGCAGGAATCCAATAGATTGGGTGCCATAGTTTTAGGCATGGAAAAATTCTAAAAACTCCCCAATCACTCTGCAAGTCTATCCATTGAATAGTTGAGTGATACTTAATAGAACAGAAGAGCAAAATACTGCAGATGCTGAAAATCTGAAATATTAACAGAAAATGCTATAAATGCTCAGCAGGTCAGGTTGGCACTGTGTAGAGAGAAACAGAGTTAAAGCTTCAGGTCAGTGACCATTCGTGAGAACCAGAAAATCTTACAGACCTGACAGATTTTAAGTAAACACAGAGGCAGGAAAGGAAAGGGTTTGGGGCAGGAGGTGTGGGGGGCAGTTGGGTGGTGGTGGTGTGAGGACGTCGGAACATCAAAAGAGTAAGTCTGTGATAGGGTGGAAGGCAGGTGAGATTAAGTGACAAAAGGGATGATAGAGCAAGACAAAAGGGAACGGTAATAGGACAATTAAAGAAACAATATATGGGCCTAGAGGAGATGTAAATGACAACAGCCAAATCACTATCAGCACATTTGGTCCAAAAAAAATGGGAGCAATGTTTATGATCTGAAATTGTTGAATTTAATACTGAATCCAGAAGGCTGTGAAGTGGCTAATCGAAAGGTGAGGTGCAGTTCCGCAAGCTTCACTGCTGGACAGTGTATGAGGTGGAGGAAAGACAGACCATGTTGGGAGTGGGGAGGTGAATTCAAATGGAAAGTAATCGGAGCTCAGGATCACACTTGCAGACTGAATGGGAGTATTCAACCAAGCAATCACCCAATCTGCATTTGGTCTCCACAATGTAGAGACCACCATCAGAAATGTCCCAGCTTCAAAGCCCAGACTGCATTGAGGCAGCTAATTTCAGTGAGGATGCTGCAGTTTGCCTCGACATCCAGAACAAAGCAAAAGAGCAGCCAGAGATTCCCATCTACGGTAATTATCTTCTACTGAAGTGTGCAATGGCAAGGACTGGGTCAGGTGGGGTGTGCTTGTAATGCCCTCCACTTGTCACTGTCGAACAGCCGGCCACAATCACTGTCAGAAAAACAAAAGCTGCATTTGTGCAATGTCTTCAACAATGAAACAGCACTTCAAGTGCAGATACAAGGGGTGCTATCCAAAAGGTTGGTCAAAAACTTACATTTTTAAAGAAGGGTCTTAAGAGGTTAATTTAAAGCAGTATGGATAGTCAAGAGAGGCAGTGACATCTTGATTGCTAGACTGTGAATGTGAGTCAGTCAGAAACACACACATTGGGCTGAAACTTTCACTTGGTGGGCAGGTGCATGCCGCACCCGCTCGAGCACTAAATGATGCGCGTTGACTTCGGCCGAATGCACCGATGTCAATGCGCAGTTGCGTGATAGTTCAGTCGGCAGGCACGCACCGGAGCCAGCAGTGCACCCGCCGACAATTAAAAGGCCTGTTAAGGCCATTAAGTAATCAATTAATGTAAATTTTTCACTGCCCGTCAACCGGCCTTTGCATTTTTTTTATAAACCTCACCCACAGGCAGGATGGGGTTTCCAAAAGCAAATAAAAATAAAATAAAAACTTTAATTTTTCCTTAATAACATGTCCCTGCTCATGTCACCGAGGCACATGAGGGAACATGTTTCATTACGTTTCTATATTTTTTATTATTTTTTCATAAGTGTTCTTCTCCCTTAGGCAGTTCTGCGCCTCAGGGAGATTATGAAGCACTCAATTGCACGCAGGCATGAAGTTTGTGCTCGGCCTGCTCACCCACCTCCCCCACACAGCACAGGCAGCGTTCAGCGCTGCTGTTCATGTTTCACGCTGGGCGGGCCTTAATTGGCCCGCCAGTGTGAAATCGCAGTCCTGTATCGATAGCAGGTAGTGGTTGGCTTCTCGATCGCTCCTGCTCAGCACCCCTGCCAAGGGCAAAATTCTGCCTACTGAGCGGGATATTGCACTCATCAGGTGGGCACGTGCCTAACCCAAACAAGCATAAAATGATGCGCAATGGCATCAGATGAGCGTCCCAATGACATCGAGCACTCGCGCAATATTTCGGTTGGTGGGAGCGCGCGGGAATCGGCAGCGCACCCGCTGACAATTAACAGGCCTAGTCGGCGGGCAGATGAAAAGGCCAAGCAGCCTTCGGATTTTTTAGGAAACCTCATCCACATGCAGGATGAGGTTTCCAACAGCAAATAAAAATTAAATTAAAATTTTAAAATTGCATTCATAACATTTCTCTGCTTATGTGACAGAATTACACGAGGAGACATGTTTTGAACATTTATTAAGTTTTAATTTTTTATTTTAAAAATCTTCAGCTCCCCGAGGCCGCACGAACTTCAGTGCTTGAGCTCCTCCCACCCCCACCCCCGCAACACGCATTTCACACTGGCTGGCCGTTAATTGGCCAGCCAGCGTGAAATCGCAGTCAGAGTCCGATCACGGATCAGAGGCTTCTCGACCTCTCCTGGGCCCGCCCAACCACCGGAAAATCTTGGCCATTGATTCGGGTATTACAGAATGAACCCTTACTGCTTTGCAACCAAAACTTAGTAGCTGTTAGCTAGAAACAATTAACTTATAACTAAGTTTTGACCCATATTATTGATTGTTATGAGTGATATGATATGTTAACAAGTGAAGTGATACAATATAGATACTTCTCATTAGAAGATTGCATTAATTAAGTTATCTCCTGTGTTGTACTGTGCAGCTGGATTCCACAGTCTACTCTGCTGTCATGACTCTGTGCTGACACTCAAATTCCAAATTGTTCCAGCCAACAGTATCCTTCTTCAACTTGTTGCTGTTAGCTGCTGGGCTTCAAATTGCATTCTGGTTTACCAGCTTCCTTGCTTTAATTTCTGCTGTGTTGGGTATTGTGCAGGAATGCATTTTCACCTGGGTCAGATTTCATTTTTTTCCTGTGTCCTGAACCTTGCACAACTTTCAGCTAAGTCTTTCCTCTGCAGGATTGCTTCTGTTCAACTGTCTCACTCATTTCTGCGGGATCAATTTCTGCTCTTCCTCATGAAATTTTTCACTTTACACTGAACAAGCTCTGATCTGTCCCAGCTGGTTCCCATCCTGTTCTGGATGCTGCTATCTGCTTGCTTTATGTGGCCACTGATTCTGCTCTGATCCCAGTCATCATTCAGGACTCCTCTATACCTTCCTCTACTGGATTGAATTGCTAACTTGTTGGAGTGTGGCCAAGTCACCTATTTGTAATAAAGTTAATCTGCAAACAACTTTCTAAATGGAAACATTAGGTTTATTTACAATACAGCCAGCAGCAACTACACATGTATATTCAACTCCATCTCTATCACAACACTGACTTCGGAGGTGGCCCGCGCTGCTAACACATTAGTTTACACCGATCATGTGATCTTACATCACAGGACCATTCTTAAAAGTACAGTCCAACATTTAACAAAACCATAATTACTACATTTCTCCCCCTTTAATTTTGCTGTACATATTGTATTTACAAGTATATTTATCTCATGGCTTTTACATATTTACACAGGTCACAAAATTTACAAGTTCAGTCTTTCAGATGGTTTCCTGATTTGTGTGGAATGTCGCAGCTCCCCGACTTCAGATTCCTGTTTAGGAACCACATTCTCTGGAACTGCACGAACATCAGGTACTTCGGTGGGCACTTGCAGTTTTGTGTCTTCTACTCTGATAGAGACATCAGTCATGTCAGTCCTTGGTTGAGCATCTTCAACAGGAAACACTGGTTCAGTAATGGTTACAGGTGGAACCATATCTTGTTGTGCTATCTCTCTTTTGCTTAAATGGTCCACATGCTTATGGGTGAACTGACCTTCCACTTCCATGTGGTATGATAATGGTCCAGTCAGTGAGCTTACTTTACCCAGTAACCACTTTGGTCCTTCACTGAAATTCTTCACATATACTACTTCTCCAATAGTAAATTGTGCCTCATGACTATGCAAGTCATGCACAGCTTTTTGGTTTCCTTGACTCTTCTCCACCAAATTTGGAAATATTAAGCTCAGCCTGGTCCTAAGATGGCGTCTCCTCAACAATTCTGCAGGTGTGGCTCCTGTCATCATGTGGGGGGTTGTTCCATAGGGAAGAGTGTCCTGAAGTCAGCATTGCAGTGAAGTAATCTACAAAGAGTGTCCTGCAGTCAGCATCGCTGTGAAGCACTCTGGGAAGAGTGTCCTGCAGTCAGCATCGCGATGAAGCAGTCTGGGACAAATGTCCTGTAGTCAGCATCATGGTGAAGCAGTCTGGGAAGAGTGTCCTGCAGATAGCATCACAGTCTGCACTGGAGTGCTGCTTTGGGAGTTTGGTGAGAAGGGAACGAGACGATCCTTTGAGTACCGTGAGTACGGTCGAGTAAGTATTTACTATTTTTATTGCGTATAGTTTTTAAGGTATTATTTTGTGGTTCATCATTTGTAAGGACTATATTCTATAACAACGAAGAGCTGGGAAGAAGGGCCCTAAGGTAATTGATATTATTTGATATTAAGTATTTTCCAAAAGGTTTAGTTTAATTTAAAAAGGTAAGTCATGGCAGGAGAGCTCAAAGCCGTAATGTGCTCCTCCTGCTCTATGTGGGAAGCTGGGAACATTTCCAGTGCCTGCAGCCAGCATGTGTGTGGGTAGTGTCTCCAACTGCAGCTCCTGGAAGCCCGGGTTTTGGAGCTGGAGCAGCAGCTGGGGACACTGTGGAGCAACCACGAGGCTGAGAATATCGTGGATAGCACGTATAGAGAGGTGGTCACACTGCAGGCTAAGAGTCCACAGGCAGGAAGGGAATGGGTGACCACCAGGCAGAGCAAGAGGACTAGGTATGCAGGCAGTGCAGGAATCTCCTGTGGCTATTCCCCTGAAAAACAGATATACTGCTTTGGATACTGTTGAGGGGAATGGCCTCTTAGGAGAAAGCAACAACAGCCAAATTCATTGCACAACAGTTGGCTCTGCTGCACAGGGGAGGAGTAAAAAGTGTGGGAATGCAATAGTTATAGGGGATTCAATTGTAAGAGGACTAGATAGGCATTTCTATGGCCGCAAACGAGACTCCAGGATGGGATGTTGCCTCCCTGGTGCTAGAGTCAAGGATGTCTCAGAGCAGTTACTGGACATTCTAAAGGGGGAGGGTGAACAGCCAGTGGTCGTGGTACACATTGGTACAAACGACAAAGATTAAAAAAGGGATGAGGTCCTAAAAAAGCAGAATACAGGGAGTTAGGAAGTCAGTTGAAAAGTAAGACCTCAAAGGTGGTGATCTCAGGATTACTACCAGTGTCACGTCCTAATCAGAGTAGAAATAGCAGGTTATATAGGGTGAATACTTGGCTGAAGAGATGGTGTGAGGGGAAGGGTTTCAGATTCCTGGTACATTGGGATCAGTTCTGGGAGAGGTGGGACCAGTACAACCTGGACAGGTTACACCTGGGCAGGACCGGGACTGATGTCCTAGGGGGACTATTTGCTAGAGTGATTGTGGTGGTGGTGTGTGGGGGGTGGGGGGGGGGGGTTTAAAACTAAAATGGTAGGGGGATGGGAACCTATGCAACAAGGAGTCAGAGGGGGAGGGAATCAAGGACAAGAACAAAAGACAGAAAGGGGAATAAGAAAAGTGGTAGGCAGAGAAATCAAGGGCAAGAATCAAACAGGGCCTCAGTGAAAAATAGTGGGCAAGGGACAAGTAATGTTAAAAAGACAAGCCTTAAGGCTTTGTGCCTTAAAGCAAGGAGCATTCGCAATAAAGCAGATGAATTAACCGCCCAAATAGATGTAAACAGGTTTGATATAGTCGGGATTACGGAGACCAGGGATGGGAACTGAACATCCAGGGGTATTCCGTATTTAGGAAGAGTAGACAAAAACGAAACGGTGGTGGAGTTGCATTGCTGGATAATGAGGAAATTAACGTAATAGTGAGGAAAGATATTACCTCTGACGATGTGGAATCTGTAAGGGTAGAGCTGAGAAACAGTAAGGGGCCAAAAACGTTAGTGGGTGTTGTATATAGACCCCCAAACTGTAGTGGTGATGTTGGGAATGGCATTAAACAGGAAATTAGAGATGCATGCAATAAAGGAACATCTGTAATTATGGGTGACTTTAATCTGCATATAGATTGGGCAAATCAAATTAGTAACAATACCGTAGAGGAGAAATTCCTGGAGTGTATACGGGATGGTTTTCTGGACCAGTATGTTGAGGAACCAACTAGAGAACAGGCCATCCTAGACTGGGTATTGTGTAATGAGAAAGGAATAATTGACTATCTAGTTGTGTGAGGCCCCTTGGGGATGTGCGACTAACCCTTCACCTACCACCACCATCATGGGTGGTTGTGCTGATTGGTTTCCATAATGAACAGTTACTCTGCTGATACCTTTTACTTGGATATCTTCAACTGTGTATGTTTTCAATTTGGCAAATGTTTGTTTCAAATTTAATTGTTCACCATTATTTAAATATCTGAAAGTGTGTTCTCCAATTACCGTAGTGGAAGCTCCCGTGTCTACTTCCATTTTTACTGGTTTACCATTCACTTGTACTGTAACAAATATTGGCTCTGTCTTCCCAACTTTCATGTTGGATAATGAATAAATGTCAGAATTTGTTGTTTCAGGCTCTTCTACACTGTAGATTTCACTGGGCTCCTTCTGTTGTTTGGGGGCCTGTTTAAATCTCTGTTTGCACTGTCTCATTATATGTCCACTTCTGTGACAAAAGTAACATTCTACTTTTTTAAACTGCCAATCACTAAAATACTGATTGTTTCCACATCGATTAAACTTGTTCTTTGATTTAGCTGTGAAATTATTTCTTCTTATTTTCAGTTAGCGGGGGGCTGTTTAACGCTTCGTGGCGGAGTCTCGCTTTTTCGCACCACTTTCGGCTAAATGTTCCTGCCCAATTTGGAATATGGTGCCATTTTGCGCCCCTTCTATTGCTTGTGAATCTCTTACAGCATTTTCCATGGCTAGCACTATTTCTAACGCCTTAAAATCCAGATTCACTTAAGCCAACAATCTTCTCTGAATCTTCTTTCACATCACACACGAAATGATACCTGAGCATGTCGTTCAGAGTCTCACCAAACTTGCAATGTTCCGTTAGTTGCTTCAAATTTGCCATGTAGCTAGCAACTGTCTCATCCAGGGCTATATTCCGTGAATTGAGCAGGAACTTCTGCATGGTGAATGAGGGCTTGGGTTGAAAATGTCCTTTCACAAGGTCCACCAATTCTCCAAAATTCTTCGAATCTGGGGCACTGAGTGCCATCAAACTTCAAATCAAACTGTAGGTTTTGCTCCCACAAGTACCCAACAGGATCACTTGCCTTTTCTCTTCCCCCGTGATTTTGTTCACTTGAAAGAAGGCGGCACGGTGTTCTATATACTGAGACTGGCTCAAAGGGATCTATTCTACCAAACTGTGGCATTTTGGGTGAGTTTATCTTCTGTTATTTGAAACAGATGTTGATACTTACAATGGTTGGGTGAGGTACAATACCAATTCCAATTTATCTTGATTTATCCTGACTTATCTTTGTCGCCAGTTTGTTGCAGTGTGGCCTTGTCACCTATTTGTAACAGAGCTGATCTGCAGACAACTTTCTAAGTTGAAACATTAGGTTTATTTACAATAAGTCAGCAGCAACTACACGTGTGCATTCATCTCCATCTCCATCTCTACATTGACTGTGGAGGTAGCCCGTGCTGCCAACACATTGGTTTACACAGATCATGTGAGCTTACATCACAGGACTATTCTTAAAGCTAAAGTCCAACTTTTAACAAAACCATAATTACTATATAACTACTCATGCTGCTGCCCCTGATCATATCTGCTTAATTTGTCCCTACAGCTCCTTTACCTACACAGGATCAATGGGTTTACCCTTCACTGTCCCACACCTACAAGGTGACTTCATCCTATCACAAGGCCCAAAGCTCCAACTTTGGATTCTTCCATATTGTCTCTTTCCTATCCTCTGTTTACAACCAAAAACACTGAATGGATAACCAATTTCATTCTCCTCCTCCTGAGGACCCAACATCACAGATGCCAGTCTTCAGCCAATTCAATTAACTCCACATGATATCAAGAAAAGGTTGAAAGCACTGGATACTCCAAATGGAATGGGCCCTGACGTCATTCCAGTAATAGCACTCACGGCTTAGGCTCCAGAACTAGCTGCGCCCCTAGCCAAGCTGTTCCAGTATAGCTACAATACTGGCATCTACCAGCAATGTGGAAAATTTCCCAGCTATGTCCTGTCCACAAAAAGCAGGACAAATTCAACCCAGCCAATTACTGCCATATTATCCTCCTCCTGACCATCAGCAGTATGGAATATGTCATTGACAGTACAATCAAGTGGCACTTACTTAGCAATAACCTGCTCACTGATGCTCAGTTTGAGTTCTGCCAAGGCCACTCAGCTCCTGCCCTCATTACAACCTTGGTCCAATCACGGGCAAAAGAGCTAAACACCAGAGGTGAGGTGAGAATGACTGCCCTTGACATCGAGGCAGCATTTGACCGAGTGTGGCAGCAAGGAGCCTTAGCAAAATTAAAGTCCATGGGAATCTGGGGGCATCTCGCTGCTGGTTGGAGCCATACCTAGCAAAAAGGAAGATGGCTCTGGTTGTTGGAGGTCAATCATCTCAGTCCCAGGACATTACTGTAGAAGTTCCTCAGGTTAATGTCCGAGGCCCAAACAACTTCAGCTGCATCATCAATGACCTTTCCTCCATGTACGGTCAGAAATGCAGATGTTTGCTGATGATTACACAATGTTCAGCATCATTTGTGATTCCTCAGATAATGAAACAGTCCATGTCCATATGCAGCAAGACCTGGACAACATTCAGGTGCTTGGGCAGATAGGGGGTAAATAACATTCATGCTACACAAGTGTCAGGCAATGACCATCTCCAGTAAGACAGAATCTAACCATCTTGACATTCAATGGCATTAGCATAGCTGAATCCCCCATTATCAACATCCTGGGGATTACCATTGACCAGAAGCCGAACTGGACTAGCCATATAAATACTGTGACTACAAAAGCAGGTCAGAGACTGAGAATTCTGAAACAAGTAACTCACTTCCTGACTGCTGAAATCTGTCCACCATCTACAAGGCACAAGTCAGGAGTGTGATGGAATACTCTCTATTTGTCTGGATGAGTGCAGCTCCAATAACACTCAAGAAGCTTGACACCATCCAGGACAAAGCAGCTCACTTGACTAGCACTCCATCCACCACATTAAACATTCACTCTCTTGACACTGACACACATCGGCAGCATCTACAAGATGCACTGCAGCAATTCACCAAGGTTCCTTAGAGAGCAACTTCCAAACCCATGACCTCCACCACCTAGAAGGACTAGGACAGCAGTTGCATGGGAACACCACCACCTACACGTTCCCCTCCAAGCCACTCACTATTCTGACCTGGAATTATATCGCCGTTCCTTCACTGCTGCTGGGTCAAAATCCTGGCACTCCCTTCCTAACAACACTGTAGGTGTTCCTACACCACATAACTGCAGCAGGTCAAGAAGACGGCACACCATCACCTTCTCAAGGGCAATAAATGCTGGCCAAGCCAGTAATGCCCACATCCCATGAACAAATAAACAATAAAAAAAGGCATGTATCTCCTAATCTCTGTGAAGTCTATTAATTCCCCACGTCCATTTGTACATAGGTTTTAGCTGCAGCTCCATTTTTGTTTCTCTTCTTGCCCCACTTAGGTCTTCTCTCCTATTTCTTCCCATTCCTATTATCCAGCTATGCCTCCTTTCATTTTTGTGTTTCTCAAGTACTTTTCTCCCACCAATCCCTACCATCAGGTCGAACAGCTGGGCTTGAATATACCTCGAATAACCCTACAGCTACCCTCTGCCCTTCAGCATTCTCCGAGGGATCCATCAAGGCACTTGCTTCAGCATTCTTAAGAGTAGCAATTTCAACCATCTTACCCTGAACACACCCCAACCTTCTTGCCCAGCAACGCCGCTGAGGCAAGATAGGATTATTCTCTCTCTAACTCATCTTGAACTCTCTGAGCTGGTCAACAATCACCACCCCTCCACATTTTCTTCTGGAATGTCTATTCACTCATGCAGTAGCCATCCACAACCTGATTGCGGATGATAATATCGACATCCTGGCTTTGACTGAAACTTTACTCATAGATGGTGAAGTTTTGTCCATTACTGAAGCATTCCCCTGCAATGCTTTTCACCAACATAGGAACATAGGAGCAAGATTAGACCATTCAGCCTGTCGAGCCCGCTCTGTCATTCAATTAGATCATTACTGATCATCTACCTCAATGCCACTTTCCCGCACTACTCCCATATCCCTTGATGTCATTAGTATCCAGAAATCTATCAATTTCTGTCTTGAATATGCTCAATGACTGAGCTTCTACGGCCCTCTAGAGTAGAGAATTCCAAAGATTCACCACCCTCTGAGTAAAAAGTTCCTCTTTATCTCTATCTTTAAATGGCCTGCCCCTTATTCTGAGACTGAGTTCTCTGCTTCTGGACTCACCAGCCAGGGGAACATCCTATCTACGTCTACCCTGTCATGTTTGAAATTTGTAAGTTTCAATGAGATCACTTCTCATTCTTTGAAACTCTAGGGAATGCAGGCACAGTTTCCTGAATCTCTCCTCATAAGACAATCGCACTATCCCAAGGATTAGTCTGGTGAATCCCTGCTGCACTCCCTCTGTGGCAAGTATATCCTTCCTTAGATAAGGAGTCCAAAACTGTACACAATACTCCAAGTGTGGTCTCACCAAGGTTCTCTACAAGCAAGACGTCTTTACTCCTGTACTCAAGTCCCCTTGCAATGAAGTCCAACATACCATTTGCCTTCCTAATTGCCTGCTGCACCTGCATGTTAACTTTTAGTGACTCATGAACACGGACACCAGCTGCTATGGCCCCTTTGGACATCAACACTTCTCAACCTCTCACCTTTTAAGAAATACTCTGCTTTTTTGTTTTTTCTATCAAAGTGGGTAACTTCACTTATTCACATTATATTTCATCTTCCATGTTCTTGCCCATTCACTTAGCCTTTCCAAGTCTCCTTGAAGCATTCTTGCATCCTCCTAACAACTTACATTCCCACCTAGTTCTGTGTCATCAACAAATTTGGAACTATTACATTTGGTGGCCATATCCAAATCATTTATATAGATTGTAACAGCTGTGGCCCCAGCACTGATCCTTACACTACCCCGCTAGTAATAGCCTGCCATCCCGAGAGTGAACCATTTATTCCTATTCTCTGTTTTCTGTCTGTTAATTAATTCTCAATCCATACCAGTATATTACCCCCAATCCCACGTGCTCTAATTTTGTTTCTTAACCTCCAGTGTGGGGCCTAATCAAAAACTTTCTAAAAATCCAAATACACCACATCCACTGGTTCTCCTTTATCTATGCTACAAGTAACATCCTCAAAAAACTCCAACAGGTTTGTCAAACATGATTTTCCTTTCATAAATCAATGTTGACTCTGCCCAATCGTGTCATTATTTTCCAAGTGTCTAGTTATCACACCCTTTATAGTAGATTCGAATATTTCCTTTACCACTGAGGTCAAACTAACAGGTCTGGAGTTCTCAGTTTTCTCTCTCCCTCCCTTCTTAAATAGTGGGGTTACATTTGGTATTTTCCAATCTGCAGGAACCTTTCCAGAATCCATAAAATTTTGAAATGTAACCATCAATACATCCACTACCTCTACAGCCACCTCCTTCAACAATCTGGGATGTAGCACATCAGGTCCAGGGGATTTATCAACCTTCAATCCAAATAATTTTTCGAGCACTAATTTTTTTTTACTAATACTAACTTCTTGCAATTCCTTATTTTCACAAGCCCCTTGGCTCCCTTGTATTTCTCAGAGATTTTCTGAATCTTCGTGAAGTCAAACACAAAGTAATTGTATAATTTCTCTGCCTTTTCCCTATTCTCCATTATAAATTCTCCAGTCTTTGCCTGCAATGGACCCACATTTGTCCTTGCTAATCTTTTCCTTTTCACATACCTAAAAAAGCTTTTACAGTCTGCCTTTATGTTTCTCACTGGCTTGCATTCATATTCTCCTTTCTCTTTCTTTATCAGTTTCTTGGTCTTCCTTTGCTGGATTCTAAATTGTTCCCAATCCTTGGGCTTACACTTTTTCTGGCAACCTGATAAGCCACTTCCATTGATTTAATGCAATCTTTAACTTCTTTTGTTGGCCATGGTTGATTCACCTTTCCTGTTGGGTTTTTGTCTTCCAGAAATGTATATTTGCTGTAGACCATATAATGGTTCTTTAAATACAAGCAATTGCCTATCTACTATCAATATTTTGAGTGTATTTTCCCAGTCCGCCATAGCCAACTTGCCCCTCAAACCTTCAGAATTTCCTTTATTCAGATTTAAGACCCTTGTTTCAGAATGAACTATAACACTTTCAAAATTAATGTAAAATTCTTTCATATTATGGTCACTATTTCCTAAAGACTCCTTTACAGCAAGGTAATTAATTAGCCCTTTCTCATTATATAATACTAATCTAAAATAACCCAATCCTTAATTGGTTGATCCATTTACTGGTCTAGAAATCCATCTTGGAATGTGCACATCCCAGGAATTCATCCTCCACAGCTAATTAGGTTTACCCACTCTATATGTAAATTGAAGTTACCCTTATTACTGTTTTTGCCATGTTACATGCAGCCTTTATTTCCTGATGTATACTGTGCCCAATGTTACCACTACAGTTTGGTGGCCTATAAACAACTCAGCAATGTTTGCTTCCCCTTGCTCTTTCTTAGCTCCACCTAAGTTTGATCTTTCGATCTAAGACCCTCTCTTGCTAATGTACTGTTGCCATCCCTTATTAACAGCGTTACCCCACCTCCTGTTCCTTTTTGTCTACTCTTCATAAATGATGAATATCCTTGAATATTCAGTTCCCAGTCTCGGTCACCCTGTAACCATGTCTCCATAATGGCAATTAAATCATACCGATTTGCCTCTATCTGTGCCATCAAATCATCTACCATATTGGGAATGCTATGTGCTTTCAGATACAGCGCCCTTAACTTTGCCTTTTTAACATTATTCCGCATTCTGAACCTATGTGATGCTTGCCTTTGCTTTGTCTGCTTTCTAATTTTGCTTACTACTTTTCTACTTCCTGTTCCTGTTTTGCTTCCCTCCAATTTGAGTTCCGTTTCAGGTTCCAATCCCTTTGCCAATTTCATTTAAACCTTCCCGAACAACACTAGCAAATCTCCCTGTGAGTATATTAGTCCCAGTTTTGCTAAGGTGCAAGCCATCCATCTTGTATAAGTCTCACCTGCCCAAAATTGGTCCCTATGCCTCAGAAATCAGGTGCCCTCCCACCTACACTAATTCTTCACCACCAACGCACCATGATAGCAGTATGTACCATATAGAAGATGCACTGCAGGAACTCACCTAGGCTGCTTAGATAGCACCTTCCACACCCACAACTGCTATCATCTAGAAGGACAAGGGCAGCAGATGGGAAAACCACCACCTGCAAGTTCCCCTTCAAGCCACTCACCATCCCGACTTGAAAATATATTGCCGTTCCTTCACTGTCGCTGGGTCAAAATCCTGGAAGTCCCTCCCTAACAGCACTGTGGGTGTACCAACAGCACATCTTTTTTACTCATTTAAGGGATGTGGGCTTCGCTGGCTAGGCCAGCATTAATTACCCATCCCTAGTTGCCTGTGAGGACTGCAACGGTTCAAGAAGGCAGCTTACCACCACCTTCTCGAAGGCAATTAGGGACGAGCAATAAATGCTGGCCTAGCAAGCGATGCCCACACCTCATGAATGAATTAAAAAAATTGTGTTCAATCGCTCAATTCTCCTATTCCTATGCTCACTAGTACATGACACTGGGGGTAATCATGAGATTACTGCTTTTGAGGTCCTGCTTTTTAATTTCTTTCCTAACTCCCTAAAATCTGCATTCAGGACTTCATCCCTCTTCCTACCTATGTCACTGGTACCAGTGTAGACCATGACCTCTGGCTACTCATCCTTCCACAGAAGAATGTCCTGCAGCCGCACTGTGCCATCCTTGACCCTGGCACCAGGGAGGCAGCATGCCATCCTGGAGTCACCTCTATGGCCACAGAAACACCGTCTGTTCCCCTAACTAATTTCCTATCAATATTGACCTTTCACTCTTCTTTCTCCCCTCCTGTGCAGCTGAACCACCCATGGTGCCTTGGACTTGGCTCTTGCTGCACTCTTCTGAGGAACCATCACCTTCACCAGTATCCTAAATGGAAAACCAGTTAGTGAGCAAGGTAGACTCAGGGAACTCCTGCACTACCTGCCTCATTCTCTTAGACTGCCTGGCAGTAACCCATTCCCTCTCTGCCTGCATGCTCATAACCTGTTGTGTGCCAACCTCCCTAAACCATGTTATCCATTCTCTGCCTCACAGATGCACCACAGTGACTCTAGTCACCGCTCATGTTCCAAAACCCAGAACTTAAGCTTCTGCAGCCACTGACACTTTCTGCAAATGTGTTTGTCTAGGACACATGATGCCTCCATGACTTCCCACATTCCACATGATGGACATTCCACTTGGCAGCAAAACTTTTACCATCTCCCATCCCTATGTATGGCCACCATCTTTGTTCTCTCATGTCCAAGGGGCACAGAATTGAGCATATCTGGTGCATACTTCAGCCATATTTTCTCCACCACCAACAACTGCCTTAAAGGCTTGATCCTGCCCCTTCCACCCTTAATTCCAATAGTCATCAGCCAATTTGATTGACTTCATGTGATATTAAGAAATGACTTAAGGCACTGGATACAGCAATGGCTATAGATCCTGACAACATTCCAGTTGCAGTGCTAGTGCTCCAAAACTAGCCACACCTCTATCCAATGTGCTCCAGTACAGCTACAACATTGGCATCTACTTGGCAAAGTGAAATATTCCCAAGGTATGTTTGTCCACAAAAAGCAGAACAACTGCCTCATCAGTCTACTCACAATCATCAGCAAAGTGATGGGAAGTGCTGTCAAGTGGCACCTACCTATCAGCTTACTGATGTTCAGTTTGAATCTGTCAGGACCACTCGCTTTCATACTTCATTATAGTATAGACAAAAGAGCTGAATTCCAGAGGTGAGGAACAATAACCCCTGTTGGCATCAAAGCAGCATTTGACAAAGAATGCCAAGAAGGAGCTTTAGTAAAATTGAAATGAATGGGAATAGGGGGAAGATTCTCTACTGACTGAAGTCATACCCAGCACAAAGATTGCAGCTGAAGGAGGTGAATCATTTCAGCTGCTTCATCAATGGCATTCCCTCCATCATAAAGTTAGAAGTGATGATGTTTGCTGAAGATTGCACAATGTTCAGTTCCATTCACAACTTCTCAGATAGTGAAGCAGTCAATGTCCACATGCAGCAAGACCTAAACAACATCCAGGCTTCATCTGATAAGCAGTAAGCGACATTCATGCCACACATGTACCAGGCAATGACCACCTGCAACAAGAAAAATTCTGACCATGTCCAGTTGACATTTTAAGGCATTATCAACAAATTTCTCACCATTAACATCCTGGGGTTCATCAGTGACCAGAAACTTAACTCGACCATCACATACATACTGCAGCTACAACAACAGGTGACATATTGGGCATTCTGCAGTGAGTGACAGAACACACTTCATTTGCCTTAACTTGAGGCTCAACAACATTTAGGGAAAAACAGCCCACTTGATGGACGCCCTATCCACCACCTTAAATATTCACTCTCCACCATCTGCACACTATGGCTGCAGAGTGTACCATCTACAGGGTGCACTGCAGTGACATGCCAATGCTTTTTTTGACTGCTCCTCCCAAACTCATAAATGCTATCACCTACAAGGACAGGGGAACACCAACACCATCAAGTTCCCCTTCAAGCTACACACATTTTTGACTTGGAAATATATTGCCATTCTTTTACCTTTGCTGTATCAAAATCTTGGAACTGCCTACTTTACATGAGTGCCTTGCACCCTTGCAGCAGTTCAGGAAGGTGGCTTCTCAAAGGCAATTAAGGCTTTGCAATAAATGCCAGTCTTGCCAATGATGCCTACATCCTTGAATGAATAAATAAAGGACAAAATATTTGCTTATTTTCAAGGGCAATAAATGCTCGCCTAGCCAGCGATGCCCACACCCATTGAACAAATACATTTTTTTAAAAAGCACCTTCATCCAGCACTCTTACAGCCCTTCAATGCCAGTGTGTTGTCAGAATGCTTATTTTGACATTCTGTACTGATGAGCAACAATTTACTCCAGTTAAATATTATGAACACTGAAGCCATTGTCTTTAGCCCAACCAGTAATTCAATAATCATGTCAGCAATTCCATCTCCCTCCTCAAAAACAACTATTCCAATGCTCCCCAGTGTAACCTCCCATCCTTCAGTCTCTACAAATCTTAGCTTTACCAAAACTCTGCTGGCTCTATTCTATTCCACATCATGGGCTGGATTTTCATGGAGACAGGGAGACTTTGCAGAGGTAAATAAAATGGCTGCCAGGAGCCAATTCCGTGATTCCTGACTCCATTCCCAGTGCCCCCAATTTTCACCAGTGTGGGTTAAGGTGTGGGCTGGTGTGGGTCGTGAGCCTGCACCTGCACTCCTGACCTGATCAGCTTCATAGTGGGGGGATAGGCATCTCCTGGTCCCCCACAATCTTCATGAAATTGGGCCAGCTTTTAAAGGACATGTGGCTCATGACTCCTCAGAGGTGACATGAACCATTGTCTGGAAGAGGGAACCTTTTGACAGGTAAGTTCAAAATGTCTTATCTATGCCCCCATGCCAAGTTATGACCCTCTACCAAATTCCCTTGGCCCTTCATACCCTCCATGCCAAGCTATGGCACTTCCATGCCCATTTAACCACTATACACTTTGTGATAAATCAATGAACCCTACAATAACAATAGAATGTGTGAAAAAAACTTTAAAAACATTCATTCTTAACTTTCTACTTTCTTAAAAACTCCTTTTACTGTAGCCTTATAAAAGTGTCAATCACTCAGGCCCTTTCAAGTATCAAAGGCAGAAACTGCAAGCACTTGATATCTCTTTATCTTGTGTAAATAAACATTGTGCAATTGACTGAACAGATCGCAGAGCAAGTGCTGTCAATCAAGCAATGTTTATCCTGAGGCGCAGTTATTTCAATAGACCAATGGATGTCTGGGCTCTCAGCTAAGCGTCATGATGCATTCTTGACATGGAGGCTCTGAGGGGCTATGGGAGGTGGGTGTTGGCATGAGGTGACATGAGTTGGCATGGATGGGACATGGGGAATATGTGAGGGGGGTGTGACAGGTGAGGGATAGAGGGCTATTCTTTCTTTTGCTGTCATTATTACATCTGGGACAAAATCTTGGCGCCCCTGTAGCTGCCTCCAATCACTTTCCAGGGGCAGTGTGCCTGACTCCACTTCACAACCTGTCCCCCAGAATGAAAATCACACATTTACAGGCAGGCTGAGTTGGGAAATTTCCCATCTTCTGCTACCAACCTCTAGAATGAAAATCCAGCCCCATGTTTCACTTATCCATCACCTCTGCCTTCTTCGTATCTAAAATAATAACAGCAACTTATATTTATATCATGTCTTTAATAAAGCAAAAGACACCAAGGTGCTTCACAGGATCATTATGAAAAACAAAATTTGACACCAAGTCATATAAGGAGATATTAGGACAGGTGACAAAAAGCTTGGTCAAAGAAGTAGGTTTTAAAGCTTGTCTTCGGGGAACAGAGAGAGGTAGGGAGCCAGCGAAGTTTATGGAAGGAATTCCAGGGCTTAGGAATTAGGCAGCTGAAGGCGTGGCCACCAATGGTTCAGCCATTAAAATCAGGGTTGTAGAAGAGGCCAGAACTGGAGCAGCACAGAGATCTCAAAGAGTTTTATGGGTGGAGGAGATTACAAACATAGGAAGGGGCAAGGTCATGGAGAAATTTTTAAACAAGGGTGGGAATTTTAAAATTAAGGACATTGCTGGATAGTGGTGATGGTTGAATAGGATTCCATGAGAGTTAGGATTTGCAGCAGAGTTTTGGATGAGTTCAAGTTTACAGAGGGTAGAATGTGAGAGGCCAGATAGAAAAGCATTGGAATAGTCAAGTCTAGAGGGAACAAAGACATAGATGAGGATTTCAACAGCTGAAACGCTGAGGCAGGGTTGAAGTTACAGGGGTGGAGGTAGACAATCTTTGATGATGACACAGATATGTGGTCTGAAGCTGATCGAAGGGTCAAATATGACATAATGGTTGTGAATGATCTGATTCAGCTTTAGACGGTTGGCAGGGAGAGGAATGGAGTTGGTGGCTAGGGAACAGAGTTTGTGGCAGTGACCACAGGCAATTGGTTCAGTCTTCGAATATATAATTGGAGGAAATTTCTAGTCAACCAGTACTAGATGTTGAACAAGGACCTGACAATTTAGAGACAGTGAGGGGGTCAAGGGAGGTGTGGGTGAGGTGGGGCTGGGTGTTGTTGGCATACATGTGAAACCTGACATTATACTGTCAGATGATGTCACTGAGACAGATGGGAAATGGAGGGTCCAAGGATAGGTGCAGGAGTGATAACGGAATTGCAGGTAATTCTCTGGCTATGATTAGGTCGTTAAGAAACAAATCAGTACAGTCCCACCTAGTTGGATGAAAAAGGAGAGGTGTTGGAGGTGAGTGGTGTGATCAACCGTGTCAAAGGTTACAGAGGTAAGATAATCTACCATAGTCACCGATACATTGGATCCATTTTGATCTTGGTACTTACCATGCCAGAGGTGGTAATCTGGCTGGAGGGATATGAACATGTGAGTTCCAAGCAAGATAAGCACGAATTTGTGAGGCAATGGCTCATTCTAGAACTTCAGAGAGGAAAGGGATATGAGGCAATAATTCACAAGGACAGTAGGAGTCAAGGATTATTTTTTGACGAGAATGGTGACGAGTGGAAGTTTGACCGTGAGGGGACAGCACATGCAGAGAGGGAACTGTTAACAATATCAGCTAATATGCGGGGCCAGGAAGGAAGTTGGCTGGTGAGCAGTATGATGGGAGAGGCAGCTGAACGGATGGTGTCAACCTTAGTTCCTTTACAGTTATCCGGAGTTTCCTTACATCCTGTAGTGATCAGAAGAGTCAACCTATAATGGCTTTATCTGTTAATTTCTTTGTCTTTGGAGGAAAAGCGATCAGGTCAATAAGTTTCTGTTTTCTCTTTTGGAACACTCATTGAATTTTAAATGCTTGTGTCTGAGGATGTCTCCTCTTTGTCTGGCTGAAGGGGTTCCATCCTGAGTCCACAAGGAGAAAGTCAAATGGAAACAACCTTTAAACTTAGTCCACAAAATATGACCTTCAAAACAGTTTTTTGTAAAAATTTGTAATATCACAATTGTGCACTGTAATAATATCTCAGTGAAAAATTTGGTGTGATATTTAAGTGGGCAGTGGATAATGAAGATTTTAAATTAGAGGTAAGAGGGGTGAAACAAGGTAAAACGATCAAAGGCGGAGAAGATGCCAAAGTATTAAAGCAATAGATCAAGTTGTGATTTGGTGATAAGATCCATACGGTACCCAAGGCTGCTTTAGCTGGGGAAGTGGTGGAAGATATAGACAGGTGTGCAAACTTCATTAATTGGCAATGTGGCTCATTACTCAGCTAAGCTACCATCAAGGCTATGATGTTATGCCTCATTATCAACGATCATGAAACTCCCAGATTGTCTGGTTCACTTTGTTTCCAATTTCCACCCTTCTCTACCTTCCTCTGGTCCATCTCTGACCCTTCCCTTTCCTTCCTTGACTCCTCTGTCTCATAAGAGCATACGAGTTAGAAACAGGAGTAAGCCACTCAGCTCCTCAAGCCTGCTCTGCCATTCAAGAAGATCATGGATGATCTGAATGTAACCTCAACCCCACATTCCTGCTTATCCCAGATAACCCTGTCACCTCCACCTCCTTGTTAATCAAGAATCTATCTAGCTCTGCCTTAAAAATATTCAAAGACTCTGCTTCCACCACCTTTCCAAAAACTCTCAACCCTCTGAGAGAAAAAAAGTTTTTCCTCATTCCTGCCTTAAATGAGTGACCCCTTATTTTTGAACAGTGAGCCCTAGTTCTAGATTCTCCCACAAGAGGAAATGTCCTCTCCACATCTACCCTGTCAAGACCCCACAGGATCTTAAAGGTTTCAATTAAGTCAACTCTTACTATTCCAAATTGAATAGATAAAAGCCTAACCTGTCCAGCCTTTCCTCATAAGACAACCTGCCCATTCTATTAGTCTAGTAAACCTTCTCTAGTATTGCATTTACATCTTTTTTTAAATAAGGAGACCAATATTGTACACAGTATTCCAGATGTAGTCTCACAACCTTGTTAATCAAGGATCTATCTAGCTCTGCCTTAAAAACATTCAAACACTCCGCTTCCACTGCCTTTTGAGGAAGAGAGTTCCAAAGACTCAACCCTCAGAGAAAAAGTTTCTCTTCATCTCGGTCTTAAGTGAGCAATGCTTTATTTTTAAACACTGACTCCTAGTTCTAGATTCTCCCACAAGAGGAAACATCCTCTCCACATCCACCCTGTCAAGACCCCTCAAGATCTTAAAGGTTTCAATTAAGTTGCCTCTTACTCTTCCAAATTCCAGTGGAAGCAAGCCTAACCTGCCCAGCATTTCCTTGTAAGACAACTCACCCATTCCTGGTATTAATCTAGTAAACCTTATCTGAACTGCTTCTAACGCATTTACATCTTTCTTTAGACAAGGAGACCAGTGTTGTACACGATACTCCAGATGTGGTCTCACCACTGCCCTGTACAACTGAAGCATAACCTCCCTACTTTGGTAATCAATTCCCCTTACAATAAATGATAATATTCTATTAGCTTCCCTAATTACCTGCTGTATCTGCATACTAACCTTTTGTGATTCATGCACGGGGACACCCAGATCCCTCTGAATTTCAGCGTTCTGCATTCTCTCACCATTTAGATAATAAGCTTCTTTTTTATTCTTCCTACCAAAATAACAAGTTCACATTTGCCTACATTATACCCCATTTGCCAGATCTCTGCACACTCACTTAGCCTTTTTGTGTCACTTTGTAGCCTCCTTACATTCTCTTCACAATGTACTTTCCAACCTTTCTTTCTGTCATTAGCAAAATTAGCAACCATTCCTTCGGTCCCTTCATCTAAGTCATTTGTATAAATTGTAAAAAGTTGAGGCCCCAGCACTGATCCTTGTGGCACACCAGTCATCACATCTTGCCAACCAGAAAAAGACCCATTTCTGCCAACTCTCTGTTTCCTGTTAGCTAGCCAATCTTCTATCCATGCCTATATGTTACCCCTACACCAAATCTTTTATTTTCTGCAATAACCTTTGATGTGACACTTTATCAAATGCCTTCTGGAAATCTAAGTACATCCACCGGTTCCCCTCTATCCACAGCACATGTGACTCCTTCAAAGAACTCCAATAAATTAGTTAAACAGGATTTCCTTTTTAAAGAACCATATTGACTCTGCCTGATTGCCTTGAATTTTTCTAAGTGCCCTGCTATAACATCATTAATAATAGTCTCCATTTCTGGGAATGGGTTATCAACTTTCACTACAAATGCATGGGCTCTCACAGCAACCTTGACTACATTTCCTCATATACCACTTCCTGTAAGGATTCTACTCCATTCTCGCAGTTTGTCTCCATTGCGCCTGTTCAGACAGTGCAACCTTTCATATTCGTGCTTCTGATATGTCTTCCTTTTTCCTCAGCTGATGATTTCCCCCACCTGCCTCAGCATGGCCGACAGGGCCCTCCACTGTGTCTGATCGATTTCACACACTTCTGCTCTCACCCTCACCAGGGTTCACTTGTCCTCACCTTCCACCTCACCAGCCTTCGTATTCAACAGATCATCCTCCATTTCTGCCACCTCCTGCATGATGCCATCACCAAACACATTTTCCCCTGCCTTCCCTCTTCAACATTTTAAAAGGCCCATTCCCTCCACGATACCCTAGTCCACTCCTCAGTTACCCCCAACAGCCACTCCCTTTCCTGCGACATCTTTCCATGCAAGATGCAACTCTTGTTCTTTACCTCTTCCCTTCTCACCATCCATGGCTCCAAACACACCTTCCAAGTGAAACAGCAATTTGCTTGTATTTCTTTCAGTTTAGTGTACCGTATTTACTGCTCACAATGTGGTTTCCTCTATAATGGGGAGAGCAAGTGCTATAAACTCAGCATCCATAAAGCACTATAAACTATCAGCAGCAGCTAGAATTGTTTTCAACTCAATCTGGAACCTCATTTAACATTACCATCAAGCCAGGGGACAATACCTGGTTCAATTAAGAGTGCAAGACAAATGCCACAAGCATTAACAGGCATACCTAAAAATAAGGCGCCAACCTGATGAACCTACAACACAGGACTATATGCATGTTAAAACGCACAAGCAACATGTGATAGACAGAGCTAAGTGATCCCACAACCAGCGGAACAGATAAAGCTCTGCAGTCCTGCCACATCTAGTTGCGAATCATGGTGAGCAATTAAACAACCCATCGGAGGAGGAAGTTTCAAAAACACTCCCATCCTCAATGATGGTGGAACCAGCATATCAGTGTAAAATACAAGGCAGAAGCATTTGCAACCATATTTAGCCAGAAGTGCCAAGTGGATGATCCACCTCAGCCTCCACCTGAGATCCCCACCATCATAGCTGCCAATCTTCAGCCAATTCTATTTGTTCAACATGATTTCAACAGCTGAAAGTACCGCAAAGGCTATGGGCCCTGACAAATCCTGGCAGTAAGGTTGAAGACTTGTGTTCTAGAATCAGCCATGTCCCTAGCCAAGCTTTTCCAGTACAAAAACACTGGCATCTACCCAATGTGGAAAATTGCCCAGGTATGTACTTTTCCACAAAAAACAGGACAAAACCAATCTAGTCAATTCCCACACCATCACACTCCTCTCAATCATCAGCAAAGTGATGGAAGGTGTCACCAATAGTGCTATCAAGTGACACTCAGCAATAAAAGTGCTGGGCTCAGTACTGGAGGGGCAACCAAAATGTTCATGCAAATAGATAATAGAGCGCCAACACCTCAGATTTAACATTCTCATCCTCATGTTTAAATCCATCATGGCATGGCCCCTTCCCCTTCTCTGAAACTTCCATGTGTCCCTTTTAAACTTTCCATTCTTTTGACTGGCCTCTTGTGCCCCTTCCCTTTGTGCCACCAGTGTCAACTTGGGCCTAGGGCATGTGTTCTGGAGTTTGAGGAAGCTGTTAGAGACTTTGCTGCCATTGGTAGGGTCAAAGGAGGGTGTTGAAGAGGCCAGAGTCAGAGAGATAAAGAGTTTGAGGAAGGGTGGATTGTAATGCTGTTACATTGAAAAAGCAGAATTTAACCTAAAGATAAGAATTTGAAATTTGATTTATTGGGGAACCAGAGTCCATGTTGGTCATCTTGGACAGGTTATGGGCCATAGATTTTGGATAAGTGGAATATAACAAAGAATGGAGAATAGGAAGCAGTCTACAGAATATTGGCTCAGTCAGATTGGGAGCTACTGCTGAGAGATTCAGTGGCAGATGGGCTGAAGCAGAGATGGACTGGGTGATGTTATTCAGTTGGAAGTAAGTAGCTTTTACAATGGAGAGGCTATGGGCTTTGAAGCTGAGTAAAGTCCACGAGGATGCTGAGATAGATAATCTAACTGTATTTCAGTCTAGTTTGTGGAACCTTGCAAATTAGCTGCCATGTTTCATATAGTACAACAATTATTTCATAAATTGTAACTTGCTTTTGAACATCCTAAAGTCATAAAAAAAACTCTATGTAAACCGAAGTTCACTCTTTCTTTCTGAAGTTACAGACAGTCTGATTCAGCCCGAGACAATTGCCAGGAAAAGGAGGGAATCAGTGGCGATGAGGTAGAGCTGAGGCGAGGGCTCAGGATGATGACTTTCAGTTTCTCATTATCCAGCTGGAGGAAATTGTTAACTGCCCTATTGGGCCAGTGTTAAATAGAACCCTAACAGGGAAGTAATGACAGTAGGAGGACAGAAGGAAGTGGGAGCAATTTTGTTAGGAAGAAAATAAATAATTTTTTTTCGGGTAATGTTTTACATGACTTTCAACCAAGTTGTAGTTGGGCCCAATATTTCTAACTTTAGAGTTGGACTACTTGGGACTAGGGAGCAGGAAAGGGGAGCAAAAAAGACCACTTCAAAAAGTAACCATTGTTATCATGGAATAACATTAAATTTTTAAACTGCGTATCAGGCAATAAAGTTGCTCGATACATTTGTGTAAATTTCTGAAACTCTGATTTTTCTAGGTACTGATACATGACAGTTTTTTTTAAAGGCAGAAATGAGGATATTGCATTAAATCGTTATGTTGCTGGCTTCTGATGATTATAGAGAGGTACATCCCCAGAACATTTGCAACAGGCAAGAAATTATGGCATGTCCAGTCCATTATTACTTGCCGAGCAATCTAATGGGCTTAATATTTGTTTCAACAACAATGTACAGTTTCAAAATAGAAGCACTTATGATACATGATCTTTCATCTCTCTGATTTAGCTTCAGATCCAGCCTAGCCCAAGCTAAAGGGAAAGAAGTCTTTTCTATTCGGGTCCTAGGTGAGTTTGAGAAATCCTAATCCATTTCCAAGTGTAGATGCATAAGACAGTTGAAGATTAGCACAAGCCAGTAGTATAGATATCGAGGGCTTTAGTCAACCTAACAGTTGCCATTACAATGTTCTAGTTACTGACAGGCTAAACAAATCTCCAAATCAATATACCGATCTAATGGCACTAGTTTGCTCAGTTTGAATTTGCATCTGGCAGATCTTTTACTAAGAATTCTCCTCAGGAGTTTCCTTATGTTACAAAAGATATGGCCTCCTCCTCCTTCTGGGGTCTTCTGTCACTGGCAGGAGCTACCACATACATCAAAAAACATCCCTTTTTTGTCAGGATGTGACTGTGAACCAAAGGAACTTATTCTTTTTTTATATGGCTCTTGTATTATTGAGACCAGCTGAAAGTTGATGTAATTAAGGCCAGATCTTAGCAATGAACATTCAAGGAAAGATACCTCATGCTGTGGCATTAACAAGCATCTCCTAATGTAATTATTAACTTAATATTGGGTAATAACAAGTTACCACTGGTAAAAAGAATTGAAAAAGAGAAAGTTTGCCACTGTGCTATCTTTGTTACAAGTGCTAACAGTGCCAACAATGGGCTGATCAATAGGATTATGCGTATATTTATGCCAGAAGTTTCAATACAAAAATTGAGCTATTTACCTCCAGAAATAGTTCTTATATCCATTTCTTGATAAAGCTTGTGTTGTTGAATTTCAACCGGAACAGGATCAAACAATCAAGTAAAGCCTGTTTGCAGTTTTAAAATCCAGTCTTTTTAATTTCAGGAGACAGTAAAAACAATGAGAATTTAGTAAAAATTGCTTTGAAGATGCAATGCCATGCAGTTTTTAAGAGTAAACATTTGTAACATAAAAAGAGGATGTGAAATGTTATAATGTTTGTTTTCCTTCACAATAAAATTTGAACTTAATTAGTTACCATAGAGCATGGCATATAAGTCAACCCAGCGTATAAGACAAGCCCTGTTTTCGGACTGCAAAATGCATGATTAGGCTTATATTCAGCACATAAGTTGACCCTTCATTTTTCATATAATAAATGCATGTTTAGGACTATACTCGCATTATGCCAGCCTCAAGTTTTCAGCTCAGAAATGCATGTTTAGGGTTATACGCGCCTTATAAGTTGGCACCTAGGATACGGGCTGTGTTGCCAAGAAGATGCACGACAGTTTAAGAAACGCCCAAACAGAACAGACTGCGCATGTCGATTGACAAACAAAATGTTTTCATATTTCAAAATGGCGACCACCTATATGCAGTTCACATTTTATACTCAGCATATAAGTTGACCCCTATTTTTGGAAGGATTTTTCAAAGCTTCAAAGGTTGACTTATATGCTGCGATCTATGGTATTGTTTTGATCAATCTGAACCAGAATAAACTAAACATGCCAGAGCCACATGTTGAAGCTGGTGAGGTCACATTCAAGGGGAACAAAAAAATCAGGACCTGTACAAGCAAACTGAAATTTTAATCTCTATGTCAAGATATACATTAATTTATCTCTGATGGGCTGTCATATACTGATGGCTCTCTTTGGCACTAATTCACCATTCCCAAAATTTCTGCCGTTTTGTTGAAAGAGACCATTTAACTCAAAAATAGAAAGTAAACTGAAAAATAGGGAGAAGGAGCAGAAATGTGTGGGTTTCTCCACAATCCATTTCAAACTTTTACATGACAAAGTCAGTATAGTAGCAGTTGTGCATCTGTGTAGAACTGGGCTTCAACGTACAATATTGTAATTATGGTGGTCTTTTTACAAGATCGTTGTGTTTGTTGCTTTACTTAGCAACCATGTTCCAACTTGATCTGTGATCTTCTCAGCCAGGAACCTCTGAAGTGAATACATTCAGAACTCTGCTCCCTCTGCTGGATCGATACATAATTACATTGCATAGCCTCTTTTCATGCAATTGCTCAATGATACTAAGACCATAAGACATAGGAGCATAAATTAGGCCATTCGGTCCATCGAGCCTGCTCTGCCATTCAATCATGGCTGATAAGTTTCTTAACCCCACATTCCCGCCTTCTCTGTCATGAATGATAATATCCTTCAGCGATGCAAGAATTATTCTAATCTTCATGTAATGGATTCCAATAAATTGGAAAAGTATCTACATTTTGTTCAGTCTACGTTGCCCATCCTATCTATCTCAAGCTCAAAGTAATATTTATTTTCACCATTCTTGGAACCACTTTTCCTTATCACATCAGGGTTTCATATTGTGCTTCATTCCTACATGTTATAGTGTAGCAATTGATCTCCCGCAGTATTGCTCATAAAGAAAAAATCTGTCACCCTTTCTTCATATACATGTTTCTTTGCTTTATTCCAACTCTCTTTGTTGAGGTCACTCTATAATTGTGTTTTTCCTTGCTCTCTATCCTTGGTTCCATAATCGTGTGGCCATTCTGGTGCCTACCTTTCAGTTGGTATCTAACTGCTTTCTCACTCTCTTTCCCCCTGAAAGTTCCATTGCTTATGTATGAATGAACCATTGAAAAATAGCAAGGATCACCAAGCTCTCAAGGGTGCATAAGTAGTAGAGAAAATATCATGATCAAAGGCCTAGTCGCAGGTTCAGCGCTCCAAGGGTTGAATCAAAGACAAATTCAAGGCCCTAAATGAGAAGGGGCTTGTGGAGTAAAGTTGTTTGGTACATTGAAGATAAGATGGGTAAGCCATTCATTTTCAGAATTGTTTAGCCTTCTGCATTTATCATCAATAAATTCTAATTTTCAGAATATATAGTGAAGCATATGATGAATCAATATGGTCATCCAAGATTTGAAAAAAATCAGAAATATGATTAAGAATTTCTTTAAGGAATATAGTGATGCTTTTGACTGCTTGGTTGCTCTTTTAATGATTCTGAATTTGAACAAAGAAACATGTTTTTTCTCATATGGGCATGCAGGTACTTTCCCATGTATGACATACACAAGCCAAAAACACTTTTTAATGACATAGAATTATGCTTGTAGTTGGTATGTATGCTCACAATTTTTTGTCTCCTTCGTTGACCTCTAACATTTAAACACTCTTCCTTTAATCAGCATACATTTCAATTCTCCTTTAGCATCCTGTTATGAGGCTGTTTAGCCTGAAACTTGCAGTCCCAAAAGCAGCAAACCCTGAGACATTCACCACTACTGAGAAGCTGACTTACCCTCAAAACCAGAAGTTGATTCTGGTCGGGGGCGGGGGGCGGTGCGCAAAGCTGATGGTCCTGCTGGGATCGGTCAGTCTATAAACTTGGGTTGATTGCACTGTACTTACACCGGTATTTGTGCTAATTTATTTAAGGTTGCTTCCAACAGATGTACAGCCTGTTCAGGAGCACAGCCTTTTTAATCAGCAGGAGCAGCAAAACACTCCCACACTCCCAGCACCCCAACTACACACACACACACACACCATTCCCCCCCCCCCCCCCCCCCCCCCCCCCCCACCCCCCCCCACCCCCCGCCGCGCCCTGGTTCTTCAGTCCCAGCTGACTTGGCTGACTTTACCTTTGATTGTCTTGCACCTTGGCTCTGATAATTGGTTTTTCAGTCAATGGAGTGCAGAAATTGAAGGTAGATATGATCACGAGAAGAGCCAAGATGTTATGTAAGGGAGCATGGGGCGGGGGGTGGGGGGTGAATACCAGGAAGGGAGGGTGGACTAGAATGAAAAGTACATTAAAGAAAATATTTAAACTGAATAAAAACACTGACCTGTCATTGAGCAGAAGGCTGACGTCAAAGGGGACATGGCTTTGCTCGAATTGCACTTCACCACGAGGCCTTGGCACTCACCTCGCCGATGGATCCAAGCTGCAGCCAGGAAAGCAAGTTCCTGCTGTAGCTTACAAAAAAGGTAAAAACATATTTTAAAATGATGTCAGCGGCATATGCCTTCGCTTCACTGCTGACCACAAGATCCGGGCCATTGTCTTTATTTTAAATCAGACGACTCTTAGTTATGCTCATATGTGATGAAATTACTCTTTCATTGATTGAAAAAGCCTGCAACTTCAATTTTGAGAGGAGCAGGATGGTTGATTCCCATGAATTTTTGCAACCCATGCTTTCATTATTCTCTGCCTACTTGGGCTGAATGACCTGCCTTTGTAAAGTGCCTTTATGCATATTTATTTTTTTCCATCACTTTTAAGCTAATTTGGTGCTACCTTTGTGCGATTAAATTTAAGGTTTTGTGAGAAATTATGTGAATTCTGCACAGTCAAATGATGGGCCATGGTGAACATTAATTCTGGAATCCCACAAACTGAATATTCTGTCCAAGTATGGTACTGACCAGATGTCAATTGTACAATTTTAACTTCCTGAAATCTGGAATTGCTCAGCGCTTGCAAGCAGATAATTGCCAGATGGAAAAGGTCCATAGGAACCAGTGCTTACTTTATGCATGGGTATTTTGGAGGTTCATACATCGCAAGTGACTTTTGCTAATTTTCTTAACTTTGTTATCATGCAAACCATACAAGATTTCACAGTTTCCTTAGGTTTCCAACTGATGTCAGGGAATCACACAAAACTACATTATAACCTGCTCCTCATGATTCCTAGGTCGCCACTAAGTGTGGTACTCGCTGTGCAATGACGCAAAATCTCAGGTATGACATCTCTGAAAATATCAGTCATGACACAAGTATTTCTTCTTAAGTTCGATTGTGATTTATGTGCCCCTTATCTGTAAGGACATTACATGACTGCTTGTAGCACAGGATCTTTCATTTTTTTTCTGTTATTCGCACCTGCTTTCGACAGATCATTTGTTTCTTTACTGTCCCATTATCACTCACTTGTATGTTGCATCACAAATTCTTTTGTCATTTAATCTCGCCTGCCTCTCCATGTATTCCTCCTCACAGGCCTTCCATTTTTGTTCTTTTTACCCCCCCCTCCCCCTTTCACTGCTGAAAACCCATTATTTCTCTAACTTTCCCCAGTTTTGATGAAAAGAAAGCAATGTCCTTTGAAATGTTAACTCTGTTTCTCTCTCCATAGATGCCGCCAGACCTGCTGAGCATTTCCAGCATTTTCGGATTTCCCGCAGTATTTTGCTTCTATATTAATGTTCAATTCACTGCCAATTCTTTCCAGGAATGCCCACTTTGAAGAAGCTCTGCACTTCTCTCTGATAGGATTTCCATTTGTTTCTTTGATCTTATTCACCTCCATTGCTTTCCATTTTCCTTCCCATGTTTGATCAGGTATCTACCAAAACTTGCTTTTACTGCCACATCTGCTTCCTCAACAGCTGTCTCTGACTCTGACTTATTCCACATGGATTCCAAATGAATTTCACCCTTCATGTTTCGTATCATTTTCCAAGATATTCAGCATTTCTCAAACCACTGTTCTTGTGCATCCTGGGATCTATACTCAATGCCATGTTCTCAATGGGTCTTTAGCAGCATCAACATGAGCAGATTGGTTGACCACTATGGGATCCACAAACTTGACTCCAAGCTTCTGATCAGTTGTATTTTTAATTCTGTACCTTGTCCTCTCACTGACCTTCCTATCCTCAGCCTCTGCAGTGTTGCAATGAAGCTCAATGAAAGTTCGAGGGATATCACTTCATCTTTCAAACACACATTTTAAGCCTTCAAGCCTCAACAATGAGTTCAATAATTTCAGATCATTTTGTTTTCCTTTTCCTGCTGTTTTGATTTTTCTCATTTTTTCCTTCTTTTGGAGCGTGGATGTTCATAACTCTGACATTCTTACCTTCTCTAGACACATATTTTCTTTCTTTACTTGTGTTATTATCACTCCCCTTGGCCTTGCGCTATGAACCCTTTTTGCCATTTAACTTCTCCTACCTTCTACAATATCAAAGATCTTCCCTTTTGTTCTTTTTCTCCCCCTCACCCCTTCACTTGCTTAAAATACATGGAGCAGAATCTTCTGTTCGGCGTGCCTCAGTGAGATTTCTGCGCTCTTTCACCCCGACTCTCCCTCCTCTCCCTGCCTGCAAAAGTAGCGCTGAGCACTTCCAGGTGCACGTCACACTGGTTGGGCCTGCTCCCAACGGCCCGCGTGACGGGGAGGAAATTCTCCCCATTAAATCTTCAGCTTTTCCCAGTAACCTGAACATTAACTCTTGTTATCTCTCCACAGAGGCTGTCAGACCTGATGATCCCCATAATCATAGGAGTTAGCATGGACACAAAACTATATCGTTTATTCAACATTGAAGTATGCTGTAAATGAATACCTCAATTGTAATATTTTGTCTCTTTGCCTTTTAACTGAAACTTAACAACTTTCCTGATTAACTCTTCAAGCAATTTCTCAATTATAGCAAAGTTAGAGGTGAAGTTCAAATTGAACATGACCATTCCCAGTAGGTTCCCATCCTCTGCAGCATTTTTCACTTTTGTCTTTTGCATAGCTTCCCTCTTCTTTGAGTTTGCTGGTATACCATCTTCAAAAAATATCAAACTAAAGAGTCAGTTTATTCTTACTAAATGGACACTTACCATAAATAAATGACAGCATTCTTGCTGTTTTTTTCTATTAACATCTTTAATTGTGCATCACGCTCCAATTTGCTAAGTACGTCAACCAAATGATGACTGACACCTTCAAATAGTTGGAATGCCTTTTATTATTTTGTCAGTTTATAACTTATATTTATATAGCACACTTAATGTAATGAAATGTCACAAGGCGCTTTACAGGATCATTATAAAAGAAAGTATGGCACTGAGCCACATTAGGAGATGTTGGGTCAGATAACGAAAAGTTTGATCAAAGGAGTAGGTTTTAAGGAGTGTCTTAAAGGAGGAAAGTGAGGTAAAGAAGTGGAGATGTAGGAGGGAAGGCCAGAGCATGGGGCCTAGACAACTGAAGGCATGGCCACCGATGGTGGAGCAATTACAGTATATACTCATGTAAAAGTCAATCTTGTGTAAATGTTGACCCAGCTTTTGGCCTAAAAAAAATCATAATTTTTCATATACTTTGTATAAAAATTGACCCTAGTTTTTCAGTGATCAAACTGCATTTTGATTATTAATTACTTACAGCTAATTACTAGAGTTTAACTTAAAGGCATGTGCAGCAACCTTAACATTTTCCCTCTGCCAATTCTAGTGGCAATCTCCCAGCCAATCAGCAAGACTAATGTGTATCATATGATCTATAATGGTGCCTTCGAGAAAGAATAACAACCACACAGTTCAATTAACCAGCCACAACAAAATAGTCATATTATCACCCATGGAGCCATCCCACTCTACACCAACAGAGAAGTGAAGGAAGATGGCATTTCAGAATTCGAGAGCGGTGCCAGGTCGAGCGTAAGATCCATGAAAAGGCATGATGTAGTACTCCATTGGAAGGCCACTTGAACTTGACAATAAAAATCATGAAATTCCACATTTTATCATTCAGCACCAAGAGAATAAGGCAAATTGATTGGCCTTCATTGGAAATATGGATGAAATACTGATGGACTTGGACATTCCAACAAACAAGACCATTACAAAGACTAGTTCAGAAACCATTCTTGCAGAGAAGGCTGACCACGAGAAGAAGCAGTTCACAGTGGTTCTATCTTGTATGGCGGATGGCACAAACTTAAAGCTAATGGTGAAATTCAAGCACAAAGCTCTCTCCAAAAGAACTTTCACAACGGCATTGTCGTCCATGTTCATGAGAAAGACTGGATGGATGAAGGGGACTGCAATAAATTGATCAAAGAAGTGGAATTTGAGACCAGAAGGACTATAAAGAAAAAAGTTTGCTCATCAAGGATATGTTCAAATCCCACCTTGTCGATGATGTAATCCGTGATATGAGATCAGCCAACGCTGATGAAGCAGTTAATCCCAGCGGTCTTACAAGTGTTGTTTAGCCTTGGATGTGTGTATAAATCTGCGTCCCAGGACAGTATCTGTAGAACAATTGGATGTTGGAAAGTGAAAAAACATTCACGAAAGGCAGAAATATGCAGCACCCTCTCGAGCAACATTGTGACAATGGGTCTTACATGCGTGGAATGAACTTATCCCAATATTGTCCAAATATCATTTCTAAAATGTGAGCCTGAATTTTACCCTCTCCGTGCCCGCGTGATTGGCGGGCCCGGAAGCGGATGAGAGATCTGCTGCTGCTCGCAATCAGATGCTGAACCCGATTTCATGCTGGCTGGCCAAGTAACAGCTGGCCAGCATGAAACGTGTGCTGCCACTGGCTCAGCGTTGCCAGCAGGTGCAGGAGCATGGCAGACATTGGGTGCAATGCGGTTCCAGAGGGGAGATTTAAAAGTCCACAGGAAGCTCCCTGAAGCATGCCAAGAGGTGTTCAGGAGCCTCAGGGAACTGTCTAACAGTTGCCTGGAAGGAGTAACAAATTTCATGATTTACGTCCTCAGGACCACAGCCCACACCAGGTGGGAGGGCAATGCTGGTAAGCACACTGCCCCCTGCTCCTCAGATGATTGCCTGCATGTTCTCCTGGAGGCAGTGAGTGTCTGGCAAGAGATATTAATCCTGCGGGATGGTAAGAGGAGGCTACCTCATCAAACAAAGAATACATGGACTGAGGTGGCTGCCCAGGTGAGCGGGCATGATGTTGTGCGCCACACTTGGATCTAGTGCCGTAAAAGGTTCTGCACTCTGCATGGCTGAGTACGGAGTTGGCAAGGAGCTGTGTACAGTTCTCTTAGAGGGTGCCCAGACTTTGCAGTGATCATGGGTGTGAAATGCGGAGTACCAAATGGTACATATCCCTGTGCCATCAAAGGCTGGGAAGTGTGCCTGCTTGGCTTGGATATGTGCAAGGGTGAGTTTGCCAATTTGATGACACCTCAACCTGGGTCTCCTGGATGAGGGGCGTGAGGCTGGTATGGTGTGGCAGGTAGGGGGTGGACTAATGAAAACACTTTTGTCTGTACAGGAGAAGAGAAGCCATTAGGCATAGCAGCATGCAGAAACGGGTAGTGGGATGCCCAACCTCCTGATCCTGTCGAAGTTTGAGGTGGAAGCCCTTGACTTGGGTTGTGAGCATGGAGCAAAGGTCCACAGATCGCGGACAGGCAGGGGTCTCGGAGAAAAGTAAGGGTCCAATGCACAGGGAAGAGACTGGGGAAGTGTCTAAGAGATGTAGGGTAGTGGCATTTCGACTGAGATATTCAAATCAAGAATCCCCAATGCTCGTCCATTCACAATGTCTCACTTAGGCAGTTGTTCATTGTGACAGGCAACTGTTATGCATGCACAGTGACTTTGTAATGATGTTTGCAATTGACATTTTCTCTTCCTCCCTCAGATGCGCCATCCTCACGACACCCTGCAGACTTTGAGGACCCTCCCATTGAACCCCGAGGAGCTGTGGACAAATGAATCTGTATCACATCCTCCTTCTGTACCAAGCACCAGCACAGATACAGGCACAATGGTCGGCTATAGCATGTTGGGTCAGTTGGGAGTGCACACTGGTGAGGGCACATCACGCTTGAATGAGGGGCTGGCAGAGGCAGAGAGTCCACAGGGCACTGGCAGCCGCAGGATTTCTGGAGACCAGGACAATGCTGAGTCCGAAGCAGATGGTGAGCTTTTGAAGTCGTCCATTAGGTGGTAGATGCTGGATGTCCAGCAGGATGCAGGGGAAGATGTGGCAGAGATCCCTGAGGGTCTGCATGCCATGGTTTCTGTCTTGGAGGAGTCCATGCGGAGTGTGACTTGCAGCTCGGAATGCACAGCCTCCACCATAGAGTGGCAACTCTTATGGAGAGGCAGATCCAGGGACGGAACCAGGGGTTCTGTTTGGACCTGCAAGCCCACACACAGGCAGTGACCTCAGTAGGTCAATGCCAGTGAGAGACATGGATGAGGCACCGAGTTATTCTGCTAGGTATCCATCCAACTATGGTGAGCAGGGAGGTTCAAACCAACCTCACATTGTCAGAGGAGCTGCAGCTCGCATCTGCAGGCACCTCTCAGGATGCTCTGGATTATGGCAGCAGCTCCTCCACCCCTCTACCAGTGACCACTGCATCTGATGAGAATGCAACAACTGAGGAATGCCCAGTCATGGCGCTGGATGCTCCCACACACACGATGCCTGCACAGACTCTGCCAGCCAGAGGATGGCCGTTAAGGTCATCAGAGTCAGCAGGTTGGGGGGTGGGGGGAGTGGAACGCAAAGATACAGCACTTGCAAACGGATGTTTAAGTTAATTTGAGCACAAGAGGGGTCATCACAGGTGATATAACTTCCAATGAGACGTGTATTCTGTTTAATTTGTATTTTCAAGACCAGCATATAAATATCTCACTGCACGTACTGGCCTGAATGTGCTTCAAGCTTTTCAGAGGTGATGGGCTTGGGAGTTTCATGTGACACAGGGGAAGGGCTGCAAACATTATCTCAGAGGTCATAACTTGACTTAAGGGTGACAGGATGACCTCACCAGGAACGTTCAGGAAGCAGGCATCACCCTTGCCCTCACTTTCAAGCCACGTCTTAGATGCCTAACTGGAAGTACGGTGTATCAACATCTCCCCGGACCCCTTGTTTCCCATAAGGTTCCTCACCGGTATACACCTCCTCCCCCTGGGGCTCCTCTGCCACCTCCTCAGACCCAGCACTTGAATTGTCCTCTGCAGCCTGTGGAGCAGGATCGCGGTCTCCATCCTCCAATGGGTTCCCACCTTGACAGAGCCAGATTGTTTAGCATGCAGCACACAATGACAATAAGTAAAACACGCTATGGAGGATATGAAGTGCTCCCCCCAATCAGTCCAGGCAGCAGAACCTCATCTCAAATGGCCCAATGGTCCTCTCAATGACTGCCCTGCTGGAGCATGACTTTGATTATAGCTCTCTTCCACTTCTGTCCTTGAGTGTTTGAATGGCATCATAAACACCTTTTCAGGGGATAGCCTTTGTCTCTCAGGAGCCAACCACCCAAGCGAGTTGGAAAGACAAAGAGGCTTGGCACCTGGGAGTGTCGAAGAATGTACGCATCAAGATAGCTTCCAGGATACCTGACACATACCTGCAATATCTGAGTCTTGTGGTCATGAACAAGCTGGACATTCAGGGAATGAAACCCCTATCTGGTGATGAAAGCACCCGACTCACCCACTGGCACCTTTACGGCCATGTGCTTGCAATCTATGGCTCCCTGGATGCAGGGAAAGCTAGCAATTGCAGTAAAGCCTGAGGCTCACTCAGCCTGGCTTGCATCTGAAGAGGGCATCAGTGGCCAGACGATTGGGAGACATCACATAGGTCTGCCATTGAGCCCTGGAAGAACTTGAGACGAAAAAATTCAGGGCCACTCTAACCTTAAGAGCCACTGGCATAGGGTGGCCGCCTACACAGTTTAAGGTGATCTCCGGACCAATTATCTCGCATTTGAGGGTCACAGTGGCCCTGGAGAGGAGCAGCCTCCTTTGGCACTGGACCTCAGATATGTCCAGGTAGTAAGAGTGCTGCCTGTAAACTGTTCCTGCTGGATAAGGGTCTTTTGCAGACCCTTCTGGCTGCGCCTCTCTTTCCACAGATTGCACTCTGGGGCGCTGCCTGCTGGCACCTGGCCTCCTCTCCCTTGTGACCCTCTCCTCCTCTTCTGACGAGATCCCTCCAACAGAGTAGACTACTTCCATTTTCTTAAAGATGAATGCACAGGATAGTGCACAGGAAGTGGCCTCTCGACAGAAAGCCTCTGCAAATGCTGAGAAATCAAGGAGTTCTCCAGAACACAGAAAAAATGCCAGAAACTGTCTGTAAACCAACTCCCATCAACTTTCAGCAAAACTCCTACCTATTCACCTTGTCAAGATCCTGTTCGCCTTTTGTCCTGCCCTGGATTGAGGTTTCATGAAAAATGCAAAGGCCACCTGGCTAAGTGGCCCGTGTGCTGAACATGAAATCGCATGGGTCATGTAAAATCGTTATGAACTGCCTTTTTAATTTGCCTAATTGCCCTTTAATTGTTGGCGGGCGCGCTTCCGACATCCACGCATGCCCTCCAACCATAATATCACGCCATGGCGCATTGACATTGGGAAGTCCTCCTGATATCATCATGTGCCATTTTAAGTGAGTTCGGGACCATGGCACCCAGTCCAACAGTGTAAAATACAGGCTACGGAATATCAAATGTAGTGGACAGTATCAAGGACAATTACTTGTGGAATGATGGTGCCAAAGTTACCGGTACTATCAATGATGATGATTATGATGAAGACAAGGAAGATCCATATGATGATGTTATACAACCAGGCTATTGGGATAAATTAAAAAAACAGAAAAACCTGGAAAAACTCAGCAGGTCTGGCAGCATCGGCGGAGAAGAGCAAAGTTGACGTTTCAAGTCCTCATGACACTTCAACAGAACTAAGTAGAAATAGGAAAGGGGTGAAATATAAGCTGGTTTAAGAGGGAGGCAGAGAAGGTGGGGGGGAGTGTTGTTGGAACAAACAAGCAGTGATAGGAGGAGATAACCAAATGATGTCACAGACAAAAGAACAAAGAAGTTGAAAGTGGTGATATTATCTAAAAGAATGTGCTAATTAAGAGTGGAGAGCAGGACAAGCAAGGTAGCTTTAGTGGGGGTGGTGGGGTGAAATAAACCATGAGTGGAATACATTTAAAAATAATGGAAATAGGTGGGAAAAGATAAATCTATATAAATTATTGAAAAAAAGGGAGGGGGAAGAAACAGAAAGGGGGTGGGGATGGAGGAGGGAGTTCAAGATCTAAAGTTGTTGAACTCAATATTCAGTCCGGAACGCTGTAAAGTACCTAGTCGGAAGATGAGGTGCTGTTCCTCCAGTTTGCATTGAGCTTCACTGGAACAATGCAATGGAACTTGTTCCAGTCCTACTCCGGCCTCCTTCCACTCTTTCTCCGGTACATCGATGATTACTTCGGTGCTGCTTCATGCTCTCATCGGGACCTGGAGAAATTTATTAATTTTGCTTCCAATCTCCACCCCTCTATCATTTTCACATGGTCCATCTCTGACACTTCCCTTCCCTTCCTTGACCTCTCTGTCTCAATCTCTGGTGATAGACTGTCCCCCAATATCCATTACAAGCCTACCGACTCCCACAGCTACCTCGACTACAGCTCCTCACACCCCGCTTCCTTTAAGGACTCCATCCCATTCTCTCAGTTCCTTCGCCTCCGTCGCATCTGTTCTAATGCTGCTACCTTCAAAAACAGTTCCTCTGACATGTCCTCCTTCTTCCTTAACCGAGGTTTTCCACCCACGGTAGTTGACATGGCCCTCAACCGTGTCCGGCCCATCTCCCGCACATCCGCCCTCATGCCTTCTCCTCCCTCCCAGAAACATGATCGGGTCCCCCTTGTCCTCACTTATCACCCCACCAGCCTCCGCATTCAAAGGATCATCCTCCGCCATTTCCACCAACTCCAGCATGATGCCACCACCAAACACATCTTCCCTTCACCCCTCCAGCGGCATTCCGTAGGGATTGTTCCCTCCGGGACACCCTGGTGCACTCCTCCATCACCTCCTACTCCTCAGCTCCTACCTATGGCACCTCCCCATGCCCACGTAAAAGATGCAACACCTGCCCCTTCACTTCCTCTCTCCTCATCGTCCAAGGGCCCAAACACTCCTTTCTAATTGAAGCAGCATTTCACTTGCATTTCCCCCAACTTAGTCTACTGCATTCGTTGCTCCCAAAGCAGTCTCCTCTACATTGGAGGGACCAAACGCAGACTGGGTGACTGCTTTGCAGAACACCTTTGGTCTGTCCGCAAGCATTACCCAGACCTCCATGTCGCTTGCCATTTCAACACTCCACCCTGCTCTCCTGCCTACATGTCTGTCTTTGGCTTGCTGCATTGTTCCAGTGAAGATCAATGCAAACTGAAGGAACAGCACCTCATCTTCTGACTAGGCACTTTACAGCCTTCCAGACTGAATATCAAGTTCAACAACTTTAGATCTTGAACTCCTCCTCCATCCCCACCCCTTTCCCGTTTCTTCCCCCTCCCTTTTGTTTTTTCCAATAAATTATATAGATCTTTCTTTTCCCACCTATTTCCATTATTTTTAAATGTATTCCACCCATGGTTTATTTCACCCCACCACCCCCACTAGAGCTACCTTGCTTGTCCTGCTCTCCACTCTTAATTAGCACATTCTTTTAGATAATATCACCACTTTCAACACCTCTTTGTTCTTTTGTCTGTGACATCTTTTGGTTATCTCCTATCACTGCTTGCTTGTCCCAACAACCCCCATCTTCTTGCCCCCTTCCCCCCCCCCAAAACCAGCTTATATTTCACCCCTTTCCTATTTCTACTTAGTTCTGTTGAAGGGTCATGAGGACTCGAAACGTCAACTTTGCTCTTCTCTACCAATGCTGCCAGACCTGCTCAGTTTTTCCAGGTATTTCTGTTTTTGTTTTGGATTTCCAGCATCTGCAGTTTTTTGTTTTTATTTTTGTTTTATTATTATTGGGATAAATTATTTGACAATTCAGATTGTTATCAGTGATTTCATTGTGAACTGCTATAGTTAATTTGTTATGGTATATATTTATATTGTGTTGGATGAAATGTATATAGTTTGTAATGTTATAAAATAAATAAATGTTAGAGAACTCATATGAATTCTTTAGTGTTGTTCATTTTTACTTTATTCAATTAAAACTGTCTTTTTTGGGCCCAAATCAAGCACACGTGTTGATCCCTCAAAAAAATCATCTGGGGCCTAAAATATTGGTCTGAAAAATTTGACTTGTACATGAGTATACATGGTATATGTTCACTCTGGGATGTCTCAACTGCAGATGTTCAATGCAACCAAGGCGAGTAGAAACCATCAGGATAGAATGGATTTGATTTCAATATGGTGATAATCCAACTTCAGATTTAACTTGGAAAGCAGAAAAGATGCATTTCGTTCTGCAACAATGTCCTCCAGCTTTGGCATGTCATGTCACTCGCATTTGTTTGTGATACATAATCAGGTGACATTAAGGTTTTCTAGGTATGGGTTAAGCCATCATCAACAAATTCAATATCATTTTTCCGCTAGCTGATTTAACTGCCTAATACCAACCCCTTGATGACATTTGCAAATTCCTTCCACCTTTCAATATTGCTTTATTGCTTGCATCATTTATACTCAAACTACAACTCATGTCCTTTGTAGGTTTAGGCAGAAACAATTCCTTTCCTGTCCCAACGCACATCTTGGGTTGCATGTCCAGTTCAATGACAATCTGGAGACCGTAAAATCTGGGCTACAATGTTGGATAAGCAAAACAAAAACAGAAATACCTGGAAAAACTCAGCAGGTCTGGCAGCATCAGCGGAGAAGAACAAAGTTGACGTTTCGAGTCCTCATGACCCTTCAACAGAACCGGGTAAGTTGGATAAGCAGCTGGTTGATATCTCATTTGCCCTGAGTTGTCAGTAATAAGATGGGGTCTGAATAAGGCCTGATCATAGAATCACAGGATGGTTACAGCACAGGAGGCTGCCATTTGGCCTGTCATGTCTGTGTCTCTATGCAAGTGCAATTCACCTCGTCCCACTCCTCATCTTTTCCCCGTAGCCATGCAAATGTTTTCTTTTCAGATAATGATGCGATTTTCTTTTAAAAGCCTTGCTGGAATCTGCCTCCACGTACACTTAAGCAGTGCATCCTAGATCCTAACCACTTGCTGCATAAAAATGTTTCTCCTCATGTTGTGGTTGCTTCTTTTGCCAATCACCTTTATTCGGTAGCATTGGGCTCTCGATCCTTCTGCCACTGGGAACCGTTTTCCTCACTAATATTACTTCCTGGCTCCCAAATCCTTGCCTGAAGGCTGTCCCGCAACCACTGGTCTTCATGATTCTCATTGATAATCTAGATAAGGGCCTTATTGGAATTATCAAATTCATTAGTTATATAGGCCAAATCAATAGGCTGAAAGCTGATTTAGGCAAGTTCAGAGAATGGGCATATCTATGGCAGATGTTCTTTAATTTGGATTGTCACGAAAACATGTTTTATGTCAAATATTGATTTTTAATCCACCAGCTGGAAACCCGAATTGAACTCTGTAAAACAGAAACTGAAGTGTGACTTAAGCTAGCAGCTCAATGGCTATCCAATTTGCATCCGTGCGCCCTCCACATTCCAATCCATTGAGATGGAGACACTGTGTCTGCAAAGGCCCATCAAGGACTTGAGTGAACCACGTATCCTGTCCCCAACAGCTAGGAATCAAGGCGATCACCTGAGGTATTCGACTGGTGGAGACAAACCATTAAAACAAATCACTTGAACAATGAGACCCTGGCCGAGAGAGGAGACTCCCAGACATGAACTGATTAAGTTACAAGGGGGAATACACTATTAATGTCCATGTTTGATTCACTGACTGAGACAGGCCCACTTTTTGTGTGTTTAAGCTTTTGCTTTCTTGCAGTAAGAGGACAAGCAGCCGAGACACTGATGAGGGAAGACCCAAGTGAGATCCCTCCTTCCTCCTTCTCTCATTAACCGATCTTGCAAGCTTTTGAACCCCGCCTTCTGACTGTGACCATCCAGGGTTGCCCCTGCTGCGGACAGGGACTTCTTGAAAGAAATCAACCCCACACCACTGTCTCCAGGAGAACAGCCAAATCAGCAGGTTACATTATTAAATTCTATCCACAAGGAAAAAGCAGGACCACTGAAATCATCCTAAACCAGCCAAGACACCCAAGCTCCATGGACAATATACTCCTTTTATTTCTCTGGAGTCTAATTTGAATAATCTATCCTTTGATACTCTGTCATCTATTTGAGTGTATGTGGCTGTGAACTTCAGGTGTGTGTGTGTGTGTGTGTGTGTGTGTGTGTGTGTGTGTGTGTGTGTGTGTGTCTCTGTGTGTGTGCATGTGTCTGAGGGCTAAATTTTCCCCCCGTTTGGGGGGCGGGGGTAAGTTCAGGGGTGGGCGCGTACAGGCACGCTTCTGATCAGCACCCCCAATCAGAGGTGCGCCGCTATTTTACATGGGTGAGCCAATTAAGGCCCGCCCAGCGTGATGTCCATACGGAAGCGCTATGCGCTCCCTGTGCAGGCGGGGGAATCCCAAAATTGAGAGTGCGCTCTTTCGCAAATGCACACGAAAGAGTGTACTCATCTCCCTGAGGCTAAGTGCTCCCTCAGGGAGATCGACTGTAAATGTGAAAAAGACAAAAATATAAAAATAAAATTTTCCTTACATGTCCCCTCATGTGACAATGTCACATTAGTTGGAACATGTCCACAATTTTTACAAAAATTTTATTTAAATTTTTTAAAGCCTACATGAAACCTCATCCCGCCCATGGGTGAGAGTTCATGTTTTTTCTAGTTTCCACCGGAGCTCCTGGCCTGCCCGGCAACCTTAAGGTTGGACGGGCAGGTCCTTTAATTTCTTAACTGACCCTGTCAATGGCCTTAATTGGCCACTGACAGGTCGGTGGGCGTGCAGTTGATTTTGCTGCGCTCCCGCCTTCCTGAAAATTTAAATAGGGCGCAGTGACATCGGGAGTTCCCCCCGACATCACTGCGTGTCATTTTACGTGTCGGCGAGTAGGCCCCACCCCCCACTCACCAACTCGTAAAATTCCACCCTGTGTGTGTATGCGAGAAAGTCCGAGATATTTTATTGTTTTACCTAGACTGGATCAAGTACAATAAATGTAGCCTCTTTGTTAAACTCAAGAAAACCTGTTTGACTGGTTCTATTATGATCATGGCACGTAAACAGTTAACATTCACTGAATTGGCAAGCGCATTCACCCTATTAGTCAACAGAAAAATGAGAAAAGAGGGGAACCATTCAACCCTTCTTCACCTGACTCTAACAGGATAAATGTAGTGTCAAATCATTTGAGGTTTATATCATGAAAGGGGATGTCTTTTAAAGACAAAAGATCAAAAGGGAGAGCTGAAAAATAACTAATCATTTATCAACAATGCACAGGCAGTGCGAAGTGGCTAAAGGGAAAACAAGTCGGATCATCAAGTACAAAAGGGAGTATTTTCTTTGTATAACGCTCTGATACATCTGTGTTTGGCGTATTGTACTCCGCTTTCATCCCTGTACATGGTGAATGATATCAAGGCTCTGAAGAAGGTATAGAAGAGGATGGCCAAGATGATACTTAACCTTAGAGCTCAATCCTGAGGAGGGCCTCAGCAGTTAGACTACTTTGGAAAATGACCATAGCTACCATATGATTGAAGTTTTTAATATGAAGGGATTGGATCAATTCCAATTTGATAGGTTATTTCAGATGGATAGGAAATGTAGGCTGAGAGGACATGTGTATGAAATCCAAAGCCAAAGAGTTATGTTAGATGCCAGGATGTATTTATTTTCATAGAAAATCATCACCTTTTGGAACAATTTCCAATATGTGTGGTGGGTAAAGAATCATTGCAGTCCTTTAAAAAGGCAATTGAAATGCCCTTTCCTCCCAAGAACATGTCCAGTGACAAAAGATAAACTGCTGGTCAGCAGGGGTTATTCAGTTATGGTCTACCACAGTCTCCTGTAACCTTGATTAATTACCTTAAGGAGGTGGAAAGGAATTTCCTAGTACTTTTCCTGAATTGGCTGCACACATTTTTCCTCTGTTTTCTTTTGCATCTCAAAGAATATTATATGTTTCCAACAGGAGACAAGGTTGCTCTGTTCTCTGGATGGGGCAGGTTTATAGGAACCTGGTTATACTTTCCACCAATTGCCCCACCCAAGCACAGTGTGGCCCTCAACACCATGTCACACCTTCGTCTCTCCTGTTACTTCTAGTCCCTTCACCTCCTTTGAGCACCTTGCCTTATTGCACTCCCTTGCATCTCCTTCAAAACCTTTGTCATTTCTTGCCCCCTTGAGCCCACTTCAAGTTTTCAAGTTTCTCCCTGAGATGCCTTCTCTCCTTTATTCCTCCCTCAGCCTCTGCGCTGAGAAACTTATCATACTTTGTGATTTCAATCACCATCTCAACACCCCTTGCTCTTTTCTTAAGGTATGTGTACTATTGGTTAAACTATCTATATATAGCAGCAATGTTTATAGGGTTGTCAAACTTTGAGCATTGTCCTGGAGTCTCCAGGAAATTGTGCTAGCAGCACAGGAGAAAAATCACTGTAGCAGTGTCTATTTTTTTTCCTTTTTCTTTACCATTTTTTTTGTTATTATAAAAATATTGGAGGTGAGAAAAAGTCATCCAGTTGGGTAATCAAAAGTCAGTTTGCTTCTCAGTTTGCATGGTTAGGTGGTGTACCGTGAGGATAGACTGTCAGGTTGGAGTGTGGGGGTGGCTGGTGGGGCAGTTGAATGAAGCAGGTGACATGATGAAAATTCCAGAAATGTACCCAGCCAGAGTCTGCAATCCTAATTCAGCAGCTCTTGCTGGCTTAGAATTTCCACCTTGCAGAACAAAGGACTTTTTCTATCTGGATTTAACTAGTTTCTTAAACTGGGATATTCTCACAGGACTCTGCTAATGCTAAAAGTATATTCCTCCAATCCTATATTTCTCTAATCCTATATTTAAACTATTACAAACTCTCAGGCTATATGCAGTCAAACAGATTGCTTTTCCCCCACTCTTTACAGTTTGTCTTTCTCCCCACCTCTAATAGTTGCATTTGGCAATTCTCGTTACCAATGTCATATGTTTATAGAATTGGGTCTGAATAACAAGAAAAATTACTACTTTTTAATCATTGGATCTAACTTTTTCCATCCTTTATCCCCTAGGCCAAAAGTTTGGTAGATGAATAAAGCTAAAGCAAGTTTTACAACATTCAACCTCAAATTTATGGTAGCATTCATAGAATGACAGAACCTGCAGCACAGAAACAGACCATCCAGCCTAACTGGTCTGTGTTAATGCTTATGCTCAAAATGTGCCACCTCCCATTCTAATGAATCTTTGCTCCTGTGCACATGAACAACATTGTCCAAAAAGATAGAGTTCCTCCTTTCCTTTCAGGGTGCAAGGAAAGCCATTTTCTTTTCCATTTTTGATTCTCTATGTATGCTGCATTTTCTGCTACAGAGAACAGCTGTTCTCCAGCTTCTGCTAATATAAGTCTAAAGCTGAGTGGTAGGAAGCATTCAAGAGCATCCTAGATTGGTTGACCCTCTAATTATCCTTTCTTCCCTACTGGTATGAACCTTGCCCACGCTTGCCATCTCCCCTCAAAAAATCTGTTTGTTTTTCTTCATGGTGAATTTATCAAAATTGCATGTTGTTGAGTAAATGGAAAATTAAGGCCAGATTTAGAGCACCGAGCCACTTTCAAACATGGCTCTGTACCTTTAAGGTTTATTATTTGGCTGCTGAAACAAACTCATTTACAATAAAAGGGATTTTTATTGAAGAGTGGCCCTAGTTTAGTCTGGAGGTTCTGTTGCTTCTCCCCTTACTGGTAGGAGTGGTGAGTAAATAGTCTTCAGAGTAGTGGTTGTGGGAGAAAGTGAAAGGATTTATATTAGTTTTTTTAAATGGTTAGGGTGAATTTAACCCCACCTAGCTAGTGTCAAATAGGCTACTGAAGCATTAAAATCAGCTATGTTACTTACCTACCCTCTAAAACCCAGATTCTTCCAACTGTGATTTTCTTCATGCAGCCGCTAGATGAAAGATAAGCCATCCACTGAAAGCCGGCAGGGCCATTCTTAAAATATACAGATCAGAGTTGGATGATGTGATCAGACGCCAGCTGGAATTTTACCTTGAGTGTGAAAATTGCCATGGCCTTCCAGCCAGGCTGAAGAGAGTCAGGAACTGTTGGGAACATGAAGATTCTCACAAGGAAAGTTCAGGTCTCCCCTGTCCCAAGTTCCTCCTTCTGATCTCTCATAAGATGCTTCCACAACCCTCTTCCACACACTCACCTCCAAAGATCTGGGGTCACTTGTCCATTTCCAGATGAGAAGTGGACCAACAGCATGTCATTGAGGCCTGGGGTAAAAAAATTGATTTCTGCAACAGCTGGTGCACTTCCCACTCACCTTGCTACCCACCTGCCAAGAATTAAAGCCAGAGTTTGTGAACGTAATGGCCTGAATTTTTCAGGCGGCGGGGGGGCTCAGCGGGAATGGACGGGGGCAGTCGTGGAGCCAATCGCCGCCTGCGATCAGCTCAGCGCTGCCATTTTACCAGCACTGTTATTGGCGGGCAGGCCAATTAAGACTCGCCCAGTGTAAGACGCGAGCCTTAGTGCTCAGCACTACCTGTGTGGGTGTGGGTGTGGGGGGGGGAGAGACCCAGGACTAGCGCTCTTTTGCTCCTGCACGCGGAAGAGCGCTTCAATCTCCCTGAGGCACGGAGCTACCTCAGAGATTTTGAATTGCTATTTAAACTATTAAATAAATGGTTTAAAAATTAATAAAAGCTTTAGGAGAGCTCATCCCGCTCGTGGATGAGATTTCCTGAAAAATATAAAGGCTGCTTGGCCTTTTCACCTGTCCGCCAACCTTAAGGTTGGTTGGCAGCTTTAACAATTACATCAATTACTCCCTTAATGGACACACACCCAACATCATCGCACGTCATTCTATGCGTTGGCGTGTCAGGCCCGCCCCTGCACACTGACTGAAAAATCCTGCCCAATGTTACAACACAGCATGTGTAATTTTAAAAAATATAGATTTTTTCATAGCTATGAAGTATCATGCTAAATACTTCTAAAATAGCAACTTCCCTTCCAGCGTGGGACAGACATTGTGTAGCTATGCCTTCCTTTGCCTACACCATTATTCAACACTCGGATTTCTTGAAAAATAAGGATCAAGCTATACCTGATGCAATGTTTGGAAGTTCAACTGAAATAATAATTTTGACTGTTGAGGTAAATCTATTGCGCTGGAAGAAGTGTTTATTTTAAAGGATAGCCAAATATTTAAGACATCAGTATGTTACTAAGACAGAGCAAACTGCTGCCAAGCTATAGGTGCACCACCCATTTGCAGATGAAATTTTTCTTCCTATTTCCTCCCTTCGCTACATCTTATAAAACATTTGCCAGTTATCTCAGCTACCCATTATAGAATGGAATTCAATGGTTAAAAAAGAACCTGCTCCTTTATTATCTCTTGTGGGGGTGGATGAACAGCCAGAGGTTGTAGTCCACATGGGTACTAACTACAGATATAGGGAGGGGGATGTGGTCCTGCAATCAGAATTTTGGGAGCAAGGTAGAAAATTAGCAAGCAGGACCTCTAAAGTAGTAATCTCCGGATTACTCCCAGTGCCATGTGCAAGTGAGTACAGAAATAGGAAGATAAGGCAGATGAATGCGTGGCTGGAAAGATGGTGCAGGAGGGAGGACTTTAGATTCCTGGGACACTGGGACTGGCTCTGGGGGGAGGGGGACGGCACCTGTACAAGCCAGAGGGATTGCATCTGAACAGAGCTGGGACTAAGTTTGTTGCAGGTCATTTTGCTAGTGCTGTTGAGGAGGTTTAAAATAATTCAGGAGGTGTTTGGGAACCAGGAGGGAATATTAGAAAGTAATACCAGGATGCACAGGATGTTGGGAGAGGCAGATAGCACTAAAATAGAGAATAGTAAGTTAATAGATGGAGTTGGAGTAAGGGGGCAGTAATGAAGTCTATGCTGTATGTGTGTGAATGCACGGAGGATATTTAATAAAAATGGGGAGTTACAGGCACAGATTACTTTGTGGGATTATGATGTTGTGCGATAACAGAGACCTGGCTTAAGGAAGGGCAGATCTGGATGCTAAATATTCCTGGTTACAAAGTGTTCAGTAAAGATAGGAAAGGGAAAAAAGGAGGGGTGGTGTTTTTGGTTAAGGAGAGTATTGCGGTACTGGAGAAAGAGGATGTGTCAGAGGATTCAAAGACTGAATCGATTTGGCTAGAGCTATGGGATAAGAAGGGTGAAAAGGATGTAATATGTAGACCACCAGCTAGTAGGAAGGATATAGAGGAGCAAATCTGCAAGGAAATTACAGAGAGGTGTAAACATCATAGAGTACTCATAATGGGGGACTTTAATTACCCGTATACAGACAGGGATAGTGGTAGTGTAGGAGGCAGTGAGGGACAAGTGTTCCTAGATTGTGTCCATCAGAACTTCCTACAGCAGTCTGTGTCCAGTCCAACAAGAAAGGAAGCACTGCTAGACCTGCTTCTTGGGAATGAGCTGGGGCAAGTAGGTCAAGTGATGGTGGGGGAACATTTAAGGCACAGTGATCATTGTATCATAAGGTTTAGGATGACAGTGGAAAAAGATATTGGTCAATCCAGAGTAAGAATAATCAACTGGCACAGAGCAGACTTCAAAGGGGCAAGAATGGAAGTGGGCTGAATAGACTGGGAGCAAACAATGGCAGGAAAAACAGCAGCTGAACAATCGGCTACCTTCAAAGAGCAGATGGTTTGGGAACAGTCAAGGCATGTTCCCTCAAAAGGGAAGGGTAGGACAAAAATCCAGAGCTCCCTGGATAACAAAGGAGATAAAAATTAAATTAAAGAAAAAAAGTGTGCTTATGACAGGTGTCAGGTAGCAAATGCAATTGAGAACCAAGCTGAATACAAAAGGCTCAGAAGAGATGTGAAAAAGCGAATATGAGAAGCAAAGAGGAAATATGAAAAAAGATTGGCAGCTAACATAAAAGAAAATCCCGAAGTATTCTATAAGCACATCAAGAGTAAAAGGATGGTAAAAGGAGGAGTATGGCCAATTCGGGACCAAAAAAAGGGATTTACTCATAGAGGCAAGAAGCGTGGCTGAGGTGTTAAATGAATACTTTGCATCTGCCTTTACCTACAAGGTAGATACTGCCCAGGCCATGGTGACAGAGTAGGAAGCTCAGTCACTAGAAAGTTTTAACATTGATAAGGAGGTGGTATTAGATAAGTTGTCAGTACTTAGAGTTGATAAGGCACCAGGGCCAGATGAGATGCATCCAAGAATATTGGAGGAAGTGAGAGTGGAAATTGCAGAGGTACTGGCAATAATCTTTCAATGTTCCCTGGATTCGGGGGAGGTGCCGGAGGACAGGGGAGTTGCAAACATTACACCCTTGTTCAAAAAAGCTTGTAAAGATCTGCCCTGCAATTACAGACTAGTCAGTTTAACTTCGGTGGTGGGGAAACTTCTGGAAACAATTATTCAGGATAGAATTAATAGTCACGTGGAAAAATTTGGATTCATTCAGAAGAGTCAGCATGGATTTGTTAAAGGAAAATCATGTCTAACTTGCTGGAGTTTTTAGAAGAGGTAACAGAGATGGTTGATGAGGGAAAGGCCATTGATGTGGTGTTTATGGACTTCCAAAAGGCGTTTCATACAGTGCCATACAACAGACTTGAGGCAAGTTATAGGTCATGGAATTAAAGGGACATTGGCAACAAGGATACAAAATTGGCTGAGGGATAGGAAACAGAGAGTAATAGTTAATGGGTATTTTTCAGGCTGGAAGAAGGTTTACAGTGGAATTCCCCAAAGCTTGGAATTGGGACCCTTGCTTTTCCTGATATATGTAAATGATCTAGGTCTTTGGTGTGCAGGGGACAATTTCAAAGTTTGCAATGACACAAAACTTGGGAGAATTGTAAACTGTGAGGAGGGCAGTGTAGAACTTCAAAAGGACGTTGACACATTGGTGGGGTGCGCAGATAGGTGGCAGATGAAGTTCAATCCGGAGAAGTGTGAGCTGGTGCACTTTGGTACAAAGAACATGGAAAGATAATATAAAATAAAGGATACTATTCTAAACGGTGTGCAGGAGCAGAGAGACCTGGGTGTACATGTACATAAGTCATTAAAGGTGGCAGGGCAGGTAGTGAGAGCTGTTTCTAAAGCATGCAATATTCAAGGCTTCATTAATAGGGCCATAGAGTATAAGAGCAAGGAAGTTCTGATGAACTTATATAAGACACTGGTTAGACCTCAGCTAGAGTATTCTGTACAGTCCTGTGCACCACACTATAGGAAGGGTATGAACGCATTGGAGAGTCCAGAGGAGGTTTACGAGAATGGTTCCAGGGATGAGACACTTCAGTTATGAGGAAAGAATGGAGAAGTTGGGACTGTTTTCCTTGGAGGAGAAGGCGAAGAGGAGACTTGATAGAAGTTTTCAAAATCAAGAGGGGCCTGGACAGAGTAGATAGGGAGAAACTGTTTCCACTCGTAAACAGATCAAGAACCAGAAGGCAAGTTTTAAAGTGTTTTGCAAAGAAACAAATGGGAGGTGAGAAAATATTTTTTCACACAGTCAGTAGTTCGGGTTTGGAATGCACTGCCTGGAAGTGGTGGAGGCAGGGTCAATTGAGGCATTCAAGAGGGTATTGGATGATTATTTAAATAGAAACAATGTTCAGGGTTACAGGGAAAAGGCAGGAGATTGGCACTAAGTTAAAATGCTCAGAGAGCCGGTATAGGCACGATGGACTGAATGGCCTCCTTCTGCACTGTAACAATTCTGTGATTTTGTGATACTGATAATACTGTTCAATTCCCAAACTTTCATTTAACACTACAGTAGTTTAACTGAACCACAAGGCTTTCAGGTTGAGACTTGATTACAAAATCCCTATTAATTGATTACTCAATAATACTAAATAGCTACACATCCAATATATTATATTTATTCATTTTGAGGAGGATACTTGCAGGGAGAGGTAGATGTATCCACACACCTTCCAATTTACCCACACAACGTAACACTTATTTTTAAATGTACATATTCACAAATATTATTTGGGTAATAGATAATGACAATGTCTGCCTATACATTTTTTACTGTTCAAAAATATGGGCATCAACCTGGAAATGTGAGTGAGGTAAAAGCTTGTTTTAGGAATGACAAATTGAAAATATCAAAACATTTGTAATGTCAAAATAGAAAATATACATATCTTAAGCCCACAGAAAAATCTCCCAACATTGGGCTGAATTTTATAGCCCTGGAGGCGGGGCTGTAATATTCAGTGAGCTGTTCAAAACTGCATTGGCCTCAGCAGAACTGTAAAATCCCACTGGCGTAAAATTTCACCCATTGAAATTAAACTTATAAAAAATCTAAAAAACATGAAAACAAAATACAAAGTCCTAGCTGTCAATGAATGTTTTGAAATATTGTTCCCAAATAGCAAATCTAACATTTCATACCGTTATAATACATTGCCAACAGATGAAGCAAAAAATATTTACATTTTCCCTTTTGAAGCAAGAATGTATTGCTGTCATTGTGGTAGCTCTGTTACTTTATGTAATGCTATCTAACTGAAGGAAATATTTTGCTTCCCACTCTCCTCAAAGCCATCTTCTCATACTTCAGCTGCCTGATTTGGCAATGAAGGAAGAATCCATACAATGAACAACTGCTGTTCCTTGGGTGACCTACATGGGCACACATTGAAGATGTGGGCTGGCAATCCATGGTTATTTTTCCTCTGCCTTCCATGGATGATAAATGGTAAATTTATCCTCTGTGAATGTCACTCAATAGTGGGTTCAGATTCAGGTCTTCCAACTTGAAAGAGTTTAGCTATTATATCTGGCAAGCTGTCTACAATTGTTCTTTTTCACTTAATGATTGCTTGGAATTAATTTATGAAGCACACAGGGTTATATAATAGATAAGTGACTGGGGACAGCAAATAACAAATAACCCTTAAAATGCAATACTTCTTAAATTCAACTTGGTTGCTTCCCAGTTTGCACTGATATCCTATCTTGTGCAAGAAAGACAGTGAGCTGAAATGATTTGATTGCATTGTGGATTTTTTTGACTCAAACCACTAAGTACATAAGTAAAACCTGTTTTATCACTGATCTCTACCATATATGGTTGGTCATTTTCAAATCAGGAACTTAATTCATCCAAAACTAGCATTCCTGGTCAAATTTTATTCTGGGATTCCATCCCTATATTACAACCTTATTGTTTAGTACTGCTGTTCATATTAATTTCAATTCCAGGCATGCTTCCTTGAATGGAGGGGGAAAAATACCATACAATAAAAAATCTAAAATTATATTTATGCAAATAATTAAATTTGCATTTAGCAAATGAACAACGCTCTTCTTAGTTTGAATTGGCCAATGGAAAAAGATAGATGCGCTATATTAGTTGGAAGCCATGCACAATATAATTCTCTGATGTAAGGATACGGTATGGCCAATCTGCATATTTAATTCCTGGAATAAAACAGGAGCTGCAAACAGTTTTTTTAATATAAAAGAAAATTTTCCTAATTGCAACTGAAGATATTCCTTCATGGCCATTATTAGTTTAACTTCAAAAATATAACAAAACAAGATATTACACCTTACAAACAGTCACTTGTTAGTACAGAACTTGAATATAGCCGAAGTGAGAGACATGTTGCCAAAGCTTTTGTCTTGCACTCATTAGAACAAATCCAAGAATGCCAAATTTCAAACGATCACAAAAATTTATACTACAGGAGAAAAAAGGTGCTGATTGGTTGGTAAGTCAACTCTGATTGGCCGAGGCATTGCCATGGAGAAAGCAACAAGAAATTATCGGCTGCAAACAAAAGAAATACATTCAAGCCTTGATCTTTTCTGAATTATCTGGAAAAAATCGGGCACCTATACTGAGCTAATAGTAATCAACTTGCAAGAGGGGACTCTATAATTAGGCAGAGAAATAGCATCCTCTGCAGCCAAGAACAAAAATCCCGAAAGGTGTCTTGTTTACCTGGTGCAAGGGTAAAGGATATTTCACTACAGCTGGAGAAGAACGTGTGATTCCAGTTGTCCTAAGATCTTAAGAAATAGGAGTAGGAGTAGGCTATTTGGCCCCTCAAGCCTACACCACCTATCAATAAGATCATGGCTGATCTGCCCCAGGCCTCAACTCCTCTTTCCTGCCAGCACCTCATAGCCCTCAACTCCCCAATATTTCAAAAATCTATCTACCTCCTCTTTAAAGTTTCAATGAACTAGCCTCCACAACTCTCTGGGGTAGAGAATTCCAGACATTCACTACCTTCTGAGAGAAGAAATTCCTTTGCATCTCAGTTTTAAATAAGTGTCCCCTTATTCTGTAGTTATGTCCCCTAGTTCGAGATTGCCCCAGCAGTAGAAACATCTTCTCAACCTACCCTGTCAAGGCCCCTCAGAGTCCTGTACCTTTCAATAAGATCACCCCTCATTCTTCTAAACTCTAATGAACAGGGACCTAACCTGTTTCGCTGTTCTTGATAAGTTAACCCCTTCATGCTAGGAATCAGCCCAGTGAATCTCTGATGAACTGCCTCCAATGCTAATATATCCTTTCTTAAATACGGGACCAAAACTGTACACAGTACTCCAGATGCAGCCTCACCAATACCTTGTACAGTTATAACAAGACTTCCCTATTTTTAAGCTCCAACCCCCTAGGAATACAGGCCAAAATTCCATTTGTCTTCTTAATTACTTGCTACACCTGCGTGCTAACTTTTTGTGTTTCATGCACTAGAACACCCAGATCCCTCTGTGATGCATTTTTTGGAGTCTGTCTCCATTTAAATAATAGTCTGCCTTTTGATTCTTCCTACCAAAGTGTATGACCTCACACTTTCCTACATTAAACTCCATCTGCCAAGTTTTTGCCCACTCACTCAACCTACCTATATTCCTTTGCAGATTCCTTATGTCCTCATCACAACATGCCCTCCCACCTATTTTTGTATCATCAGCAAATTTGGATACATAACACTCTGCCCCTCCTCAAAGTTATTAATATAGATAGTAAATAATTGAGGCCCTAGAACTGATCCTTGTGGTAGTCCACTAGTTACGTCTTTCCAATCTGAAAAAGACCCATTAATATCGACTCTCTGTCTTCTGTATGTTAACCAATCCCCAATCCATGCTAATACATTACCCCAATAGTGTGGCTTGAGAACGGAGTTGCTTGCCCTCAAACTGAAGTTGAAATTCTACCATGTTGTGATCCATGTTGGAACAAATGACGTAGATAGGAACTCAGAGGAGGTCATGTTGAAAGAGTTTCAGGAGTTAGGCTCTAAATTAAAAAGCAGAACCTCAAAAGTAATCATCTCTGGCTTATTACCCAAGCCAAGTGAAAATTGACATAGGAACAGACAGATCAGGAAGATTAACACTTGTCTTAGGGCTGATGTGGGAAAGAAGGGGTTCTATTTCATGGGATACTGGCACCAGTTCTGGGACAGGAAGTAGCTGGATTAATTGGATGGACTTCACCTCAACCAGGATGGGATCAGTGTCCTAGCAAAAATGGTAAATAGGGAAGTGGCAAAAGCTTTAAACTAGTAAGCAGCGGGCGAAGGGTGGGGGGTTGGAGGGGCTAGGTATCTACAAGAAATACAAGCAGCCTAAATGTAAAGAAGGCAAACAGGAGAGCACAGAAAAGAATAAAGTAAAGGAGGACATTGATGGTAAGGGAATAAACAGAGTTATAAAACAGGAGCCTGAAAAGATTAAACATAAAGTGAGAGAAAATCCTTTCAAATTGAGTTAAAATGTCTGTACAACAATGCATACAAGGTTCATAATAAAACATGGAAACTGCAGGCAATCATGGATTGGGAAGAACCAGATATAGTAGGGATTCCTAAAACATGCCTACAGAAAAATCAGGACTGGGAATTAAACATTGCAGACTGTAACAAATTTTAAATAAAGATTGGGAGGGGGTGCAGGGGAAGGGGCAGTGCAGTAGCTGTACTTATTAGGGATAATATGATGGCAGTAGAAAAAGGGACACAGCTATCAGCTAGATGAAAATAGAATCCTTGTGTATAAAGGATAATAAAGGATCCATCAAACTAATAGATGTGGTCTACAGGCCACTTAATAGCGGAAGGAAGTGGAGGAAGAAATATGCAGACATTTGAGGAAACTGAGTAAAAAACAGAAAATAATGATCATGGAGGATTTCAACTACACTGATATTAATTGGACAGAAGAGGTAGGTAAATGGGATAAGGAAATGGAGTTCCTACAAAGTGTACAGGACATCTTTCTAATCCAATATGTAAAAAAAATCCAATACGAGAAGATTTGCTACTGGATCTAGTAATGGGGAATGAACAAGAGCAGCTAAGAGAAGTAGAAGTATGAGAACATGTAGGCAGTAGTGACTACAATGCTTTGAAATGATGATCGGGAAGGATGTAAGTATGATGAAAATCTTGTTGATAGATTGGAGAAAAGATCATTTTTATGGGCTGCGAAACGAACTTGGGAAAATAAAATAGGCAACAACATTGGCAAAGAATGTCAACAATGGGAAACATTGAAAACAGCGTTCAACAGAGTGCAGGAAAAATATATTCTGTTAAAATGAAAGAACAAACTAAATACCAATGGGGCTCCATGGATGAATGAAGACATAAGGGAACTATTAAGGGATAGGAAAGAGGCATGCATTAATACATAGGCCAGAATCTTCAGGTTGGCAAGCGGGAGTGGGGCCCACTCACCTCCATGTAAAATGATGCACAGTGACATCAGGCATGTGTCCCGAAGTCACCACGCGTCATTCAGATCTTGAGTTCAGCGGGCGCACACCAGAGTTGGCTGCACACCTGCCGAACTGTCAAAAGCCTATTAAGGCCATTTAAATATCAATTAAACTAATAAACTGAGCTGCTCATCCAACCTTAAGGTTGGCAGGCAAGTGAAGAGCCCAGGCAGCTTTCGCATTTATCAGGAAACTTTTTTTTTCCCAGGGTGGAAGAGTCAATTACTAGGAGACATGGATTTAAGGTGAGAGGAGAAAACTATAGAGGAGATGTGCGGGGCAAGTTTTTTTACACAGACGGTAGTGAGTGTCTGGAATTCGCTGACAGAGGAGATGGTGGAAGCAAGTATGATAGTGGTGTTTAAGAGCCCACTTGACAAATACATGAATAGGATGGGAATAGAGGGATATGGACCCCGGAAGTGCAAAATGTTTTAGTTGACAGGCAATATGATCGGCGCAGGCTTGGAGGGTCGAAGGACCTGTTCCTGTGCTGTACTTTTCTTTGTTCTTTGTTCATCCATGGGCAAGATGAGGTTTCATGAAGGTTTTTAAAGTTTAATAAAAATTTTCAATAAAATTCATTGACATGTCCCAGCTCATGTGACACTGTCACATGAGCTGGAACATATCTTAATTTTTTTTTCTTTATTAACATTTTCAAAAATCAAACTAATCGTCCAGAAGCCGCTCTGTGCCTCAGGGAGATTTCTGTGCTCTTCTGTGTACATGCGCGAAACAGCACAGGCCCTGACTCAACCTACTCCCCCTGCCCGCACAGGGAGTGCACAGCGTTTCCGGGTGCACGTCACACTGGGTGGGCTTTAATTGGCCTGCCCACGTAAAATGGCAGCACGCAGCTGATCGCAGGCGGTGATCGGCTAGGCACCCACCTGCTCCCATCCAACCCCCTCCGACAGTGAGAAAATTCTCTCCATAGATAGGAGAGGAGTATATTATGAGAGAAAATATTAAGAGATAGGACAAAAGTTGCAAAAGCAATTAGGAAGGCGAAGAGGGAATATGAAATTAATTTATTAAGGAATATAAAAAAAAGCAAAATATTTCACAGGCAGAACAATACAAAAGGAAGGCTATGATGGGAATAGGAGCATTAAAGGATAGAATAATACCACAGGTAATGATAGAAATATGACAGAAATATTAAATAATCATTTTGTTCAAGTATTTACCAAGGTGATAAAACATATAGAGGTGATATTGGATGATGAGATGAGCAATGAGAAAAGTGCATTTAAAATGAAAAAAGATTTATTGAATAAACTAAACCAGCTCAAAGCAGGGAAATCACCGGTCCAAATGGATGGCATCCTCATATTTTAAAAGAATTTATGGAGGAGATAGCAGAGGCATTACTACACATATTTAGTAATTCATTAGCAAAGGGCATAGTGCCAGAGGACCATGGGATAGCTAATGTAATTCCTATATTTAAAAAGGGGGATAGGACAATTCCAGGAAATTATAGACCAGTCAGCTTAATATCAATGGTAGGAAATATAATGGAATCCCTACTAAAAGAGACAATAGAAAAACATATAACAAAAAATAATAATGAATACTCAGCTAGATTTCAAAAGGAAAAATCTTACTTGACCAATTTTATTCAATTTTGGAGAAGGTATCAGAGAGAATAGACAACGGGTAATCCAGTTGATGTAATTTATCAGGTTTTCAAAATGCCTTCGATAAGGTACCTATAATAGGCTAATGAATAAGGTCAGAGAAGAGGGTCAGGGGACAAGTGGCAGAATGGATTGTAACTTGGCTTCAAGACAGAAAGCAGAAAGTGGGAAGTGATGTTCCAGATGATCAGTGCTAGGACCACTGCTGATCACAACTTGCATTAATGATTTGGACCTTGGAATCAAAAACATAATTTATAAATTTGCGGATCACAACAAATTGGGGGCTTAGTCAATATTGAGGAGGACTGCAACAAAGTACAGGAGACCATTAATAAACTTGCAGAATGGGCCAATATTTGGCAAATGAAATTCAACATAGGTAAATGTGAGCAGTATATTCTGGTAGGAAGAAAAAAAGAGGTGACATATGGGGAGGTGGTGGCACAGTGGTATTGCCACTGGACTGGTATTCCAGAGACTCAGGCTAAGCTCTGGCGACCCAGGTTCAAATCCCAATATAGCAGATGGTGAAATTAGAATTCTGGACCTTTGCCGATTGTCATGAAAACCCATCTAGTTCACTAATCTGCCATCCTTACATTTGACTCCAGACCCACAGCAATGTGGTTGACTCTTAATTGCCCTCTGAATAAAATGCTGGCCAGTAATGCTAATGAATTTTTAAAAATTACTCGGAAGGTGCAATAAGAGGAACAAACGGTACAAATATGCCAACCAAGAAAAGGTGTGCCACAGGCAAAGCCATAATAAAAGCAAACCAAGCACTAGGCTTTATTTCTGGAGAGATAGAATTGAAAAGTAGAAAAGTTATGCTGAACCTATATTGAACCTTGTATTGCATGCCTTATCTTAAAAAGGATATCAAGGCACGAGAGAGGGTGCAGAGAAGATTTACAAGGATGATACCAGAAACGCATGGGTACACATATGCATGGGTATACAAAGCAGGCTGGGTGTCTTTTCACCCAAAAATAGGAACTGAAGGGTGACCTAATAAAGATATTTAAAATTGTGAAACATTTTGATAGAGTGCATACAGAGAGAATGCTCCCTTTTGTGGGGAACAGCATACCTTGAGGCCAATAATATAAGATAGTCACCAAGAAACCCAATAGGGAATTCAGAAGAAACTTCCTCACCTAGAGTGGAGAGCGGTGAGAACGTGAAACTCGTTACCACAGGGAGTGGTTGAAGCAAATAGCATGGATGCATTTAAGGGAAGCTAGACCTGCATTTGAGGAAAAAGGGGATAGAGGATTATGATGGTAGATTTAGACAAACGAAGATAGGAAGGAGGCTCAAGTGCAGCATGAGCATCGGCATAGAGTGAATGGACCAAGAGCCTGCTTCTTTGTGTTTATCCCATGTAATCCTAGGTATGCAATCCTTATTTGCTGACACATCATCCAAAACTTATACTCTGCAGTATGCAAAGTCTGGCTAAACCATTATCATTGTTCTGCTGATCTATAAAGACAAATTGAAATACAAGTCACAAAGATGTAATTCTTGCTGCCATTTCACTATCATTCGTTTCTTTTGAATTCCCTATTGGATTTCTTGGTGACTATCTTACATTGAAGGCCTCAAGGTATGCTGTTCCCCACAAAAGGGAGCATTCTCTCTGTATGCACTCTATCAAAATGTTTCACAATTTTAAATATCTTTATTAGGTCACCCTTCAGTTCCTATTTTTGGGAGAAAAGACACCCAGCCTGCTTTGTATACCCATGCATATGTGTACCCATACATTTCTGGTATCATCCTTGTAAATCTTCTCTGCACCCTCTCTCGTGCCTTGATATCCTTTTTAAGATATGGCAGGCAATACAAGGTTCAATATAGGTGCAATAGTCAAGTTACCCCCTCGTGTTGTTACCCAGCACTTCTCCTTCAACCATAGCCACACAATAGATGAATTAGCCATTCATCTCATTGCTATGTGCAAAGTGCTTCATGTGTTTGCCTATATAAAAGCAATGCCCATGCTCCCAAAGTAATTAATTGGCTGAAGTGCTTTGAAATATCCTGAGCTCATGAAAGGTGCTGTATAAATTGAAGCATTTTTAAAAGAGTTAAAAGCTTTTCATCTAGTGTATATTTGTAGGAAGGCGGAAGACAATGGGTGGAATCATCCCAGATTAGTTCTGAGTGTGGTAGCAAGGGACAAAAAGTTGTTTTACCCACCGGCCGCAACAGCAGGTTTTCAAGCCGTATCATCCCAAACCTGCCACATTATTTGTGCATTCCTGGGAAACACACCGTTTCCATAGTGGGTGGAGTGTGATTCACCTGCCACGCCATCACATCGCTGCTTCATCACGCCAGGCACCACATTTAAAGTACAGCCGCGCTCAATGCTACCAGTCCAGGACTGCAGCAAAGACAGCATGGTCATGAAAGGCAAGAAGACTGCAGCCCTTGAGTGTTTTCTGGAGACTGAGGCCCACAGTGATGTCCACTACCCTCACTCTGGCCGCAGGAGGGGCAGCTACGTTACCACTATGGCTTGGAAGGCGATGGCAATAATAAAAACAAAAAACTGCGGATGCTGGAAATCCAAAACAAAAACAGAATTACCTGGAAAAACTCAGCAGGTCTGGCAGCATCAGCGGAGAAGAACAAAGTTGATGTTTCGAGTCCTCATGACCCTTCAACAGAACTAAGTAAAAATAGGAAGGGGTGAAATATAAGCTGGTTTGAGGGGGCGGGGGAAAAAGTGGGGGTGGTTGTAGGGACAAGCAAGCAGTGATAGGAGCAGATAATCAAAAGATGTCACAGACAAAAGAACAAAGAGGTGTTGAAGGTGGTGATATTATCTAAAAGAATGTGCTAATTAAGAATGGATGGCAAGACACGCAAGGTACAGCTCTAGTGGGGATGGGGTGAAATAAGACTAAAAGGGCATAAAAGGTATAGATTGAAAAATAATGGAAATAGGTGGGAAGAGACAAATCTATGTAACTTATTGGAAAAAACAAAAGGGAGGGGGAAGAAACGGAAAAAGGGTGGGGATGGAGAAGATCTAAAGTTGTTGAATTCAATATTCAGTCCGGAAGGCTGTAAAGTGCCTAGTTGGAAGATGAGGTGCTGTTCCTCCAGTTTGCGTTGAGCTTCACTGGAACAATGCAGCAAGCCAAAGACAGATATGTGGGCAAGAGAGCAGGGTGGAGTGTTGAAATGGCAAGGAACAGGGAGGTCTGGGTCATTCTTGCGGACAGACCATAGGTGTTCTGCAAAGCGGTCGCCCAGTCTACGTTTGGTCTCTCCAATGTAGAGGAGACCGCTTTGGGAGCAACGAATGCAGTAGACTAAGTTGGGGGAAATGCAAGTGAAATGCTGCTTCGCTTCAAAGGAGTGTTTGGGTCCTTGGATGTTGAGGAGAGAGGAAGTAAAGGGGAAGGTGTTGCATCTTTTGCGTGGGCATGGGGTGGTGCCATAGAAGGGGGTTGAGGAGTAGGGGGTGATGGAGGAGTGGACCAGGGTGTCCTGGAGGGAGCGATCCCTACGGAATGCCGCCAGGGGGGTGAAGGGAAGATGTTTTTGGTGGTGGCATCATGCTGGAGTTGGCAGAAATGGCGGAGGGATGATCCTTTGAATGCAGAGGCTGGTGGGGTGATGAGTGAGGACAAGGGGGACCCTATCATGTTTCTGGGAGGGAGGAGAAGGCTTGAGGGCGGATGCGCGGGAGATGGGCTGGACATGGTTGAAGGCCCTGTCGACCACCGTGGGTGGAAAACCTCGGTTAAGGAAGGAGGAGGACATGTTTTTTGAAGGGAGCATCATCAGAACAGATGCGACGGAGGCGAAGGAACTGAGAGAATGGGATGGAGTCCTTACAGGAAGTGGGGTGTGAGGAGCTGTAGTCGAGGTAGCTGTGGGAGTCGGTAGGCTTGTAGTGGATATTGATGGACAGACTATCACCAGAAATTGAGACAGAGAGGTCAAGGAAGGGAAGTGTCAGAGATGGACGATGTGAAAATGATGGAGGGGTGGAGATTGGAAGCAAAATTAATAAATTTTTCCAGGTCCCGACGAGAGCATGAAGCAGCACCGAAGTAATCATCGATGTACCGGAGAAAGAGTTGTGGGAGGGGGCCGGAGTAGGACTGGAACAAGGAATGTTCCACATACCCCATAAAGAGACAGGCATAGCTGGGGCCCATGCAGGTACCCATAGCCACACCTTTTATTTGGAGGAAGTGAGAGGAGTTGAAGGAGAAATTGTTCAGTATGAGGACAAGTTCAGCCAGATGGAGGAGAGTAGTGGTGGATGGGGATTGTTTGCGCCTCTGTTCGAGGAAGAAGCTAAGAGCCCTCAGACCATCCTGGTGGGGGATGGAGGTGTAGAAGGATTGGACGTCCATGGTGAAGGGGAGGCGGTTTGGGCCAGGGAACTGGAAATTGTTGATGTGACGTAAGGTGTCAGAGGAATCACGGATGTAGGTGGGAAGGGACTGGACAAGGGGAGAGAGAAGGGAGTCAAGATAACAAGAAATGAGTTCCGTGGGGCAGGAACCAGCTGACCCGATCGGTCTGCCGGGACAGTCCTGTTTCTGGATTTTGGGTAGGAGGTAGAAGGGGGCCGTCCAAGGTTGGGCGACTATCAGGTTGGAAGCTGTGGGAGGAAGATCTCCAGAGGAGATGAGGTCAGTGACAGTCCTGGAAACAATGGCTTGATGTTCAGTGGTGGGGTCATGGTCCAGGGAGAGGTAGGAGGAAATGTCTGCGAGTTGACGCTCAGCCTCCGCTGAGTTGAAGGGTAATGAAGACTCAAAACGTCAACTTTGTTCTTCCCCGCCGATGCTGCCAGACCTGCTAAGTTTTTCCAGGTAATTCTGTTTTTGTGTAGGGGATGGCAATGGTGCTCAATGCTAATGCTGCACGGAAAAGGCTGGCAATCCAATGCAGATAGAGGATGAATGATCTCACCCGTGTAGTCAGGGTATGGCAACCACCTCATCACTCTAAACTCACATACTCAAGCCCATCACACATTACTGGCAACTCATTCACTGCCAGCTCAAGGGACATCACCAACCATTCTCACACACATACCCTCATAGGTCCATCTGGCCCAATCTCTGGAGACTGCCTCTTCAGGCATCACCATCTTGAGGCCGCTTGCACAGATCAGCAAGTGCCCCCCTAAACACCCTGAGTTACCCTCCTTCCCCAGCCTCCAAGACACTCTCGGGTAGAGAATTCCAAAGGTTAAGTGGCCTCTTCCCTTGCCTGAGGACACTTCTCCCTCTTCGCCTAGCAAGCCCTAGCCCTGCAGTCATTGACAAGCCACCTACATATGGCTGACATGATAGATAGAGGCCTGCCATAAGCCTCCCTAAAAGTGATGTGGTGCTATCTGTGAATCTGGCGCTGATACCTGCGAGAGCTCACCGAAGGAAGGTAGGCAAACAAACCTGGAAGTCCTGAGCGAAGTGCACATCACTTATGTGTGTTGTGAAATACGGTGGCATGTTTTCCTGCCAACGTGGGCAAAAGATCCAGTAGAGGTGGATGAGCCTGGTAGGCAGGCCTAATAATGGTATGTTGGTATATTACAATGAGTCTCCTGACATCCGATGGCAGAGAACGTGGCCCACCATCAGCGGGTTGAGTGGACAATCACAAACTGTGAGGTCCTTTAAAGAATGAATGAAAGCTATGGGAAAAGTTAAAACAATTAACTATTGATCACGCACTGGGCTATGCTTTCAATATTGCACAACGCAGAGCCATACTTTTATCCAGTAGATAATCTATCCTAATGCACAAGAAGACTTTTCCGCTTTTACAGTGCTGTTTTTTCACTTAACAGCTTGCCACTTCTGAAAAGTAACAACCTGGCAACTGCATTATTTAATAGACTCTTAGCTTTTCCAATCACAGCACTGTCTTAACTCACTTGAGCAAACATAGATAAAACTAAGAGAACAATAATTCATGATGAACTGTAAAGGGGGCAGCACAATATTTGCCCAGCTTTTAGACTCTTGCTGTCTCCAATCCAAGGTTCGTATCTCTACTCACCAGGTGTGATTTAGAAAGGCTACTAAAATGTGGCCACCTCCCTGAACATTGCAGAAGTCCTGAAATGCCCACTTCCAAAATGGTGCCAGTAAGTTCTGAATATGTGGGGTTCCCACCCCACCGAATATATCCAGAGGTGAAAATGGGGATCAGGACACATAGGTCCGCACACCAGGGGATATTATTTTCACCTGCCTGACTCTGTGCAGTCCTGAATCAGGACCGCAAAATCCGGTTCAATGTTGGAAAAATTAATGGTAGGCCAAAAGAGTGGGAAAATTTTAGGAACTGAAAAGAATGAATAAAAATATATAGGGAGGAATTAGAATGTGAGGGTGACCTAGCAAGAAATAGAACCATGGAGATCAAAAATCTGTCTAGGCTTGTTTATATTCAGTGACCCAGCCTCCACGACACTCTGGGGTAGAGAATTCCAAAGGTTAACAACCCTCTGAGATAAGAAATTCCTTCTCATCTGTATCTTAAATGGAGACCACTTATTTTGCAACTAGTGTGCCCTACTTCTAGATAACCCCACAAGGGGAAACATCCTTTCAGCATCTACCCTGTCAAGTTCCCTTAGAATCTTATTTGTTTCAATAAGGTCACCTCTCATTCTTCTCAACTCCAATGAATATAGGTCCAACTTGCTCAACCTTTCCTCATAAGACAACCACCTTCATCACAAAAATCAGCCTACTGAACTTTCGCTGAACTGTTTCCAATGCAAGTATATCCCTCCTTAAATAAGAACACCAAAACTGTACACAGTTCTCTAGGCGTGGTCTCACCAACACCCGTGTACAGTTGCAGCAAGACTTCTCAGCTTTCATATTCCATACTCCTTGCAATAGAAGCCAACATTGCATTTGTCTTCCTAAAGACATGCTGTAGCTGCATGCCAACCTTTTGGGATTCTTATACAAGGGCACCCAGATCCTTCTGTACTGCAGAATTCTGCAGTCTCTTTCCATTTAAATAATATTCTGCTTTTCTGCTCTTCCTACCAAAATAGACAACATCACATTTTCCCACATTACATTCCAAACCAAATTTTGCCCCACTCACTTAGTCTATCCATATGTTTTTACTGGCTCAATACTCCTCACAACTTGCCTCCCTACCCACCTTTTATGGTCAACAAATTTGGTTCAAATACGGTGTTCCTTCAGCCAAGTCATTAATATAGATTGGAAATAGTGTAGCGCCCAACAATGATCCCTGTGGCACAACTAGTTACAGTTTGTCAAGCTGAAAATTACCCATTTATCCCATCTTTCTGCATCCTCTCAGTTAACCAATTTCCGATCCTTGCTTGTATAGTACCCTCAACACCATGAGCTCTTATTTTGCATATTTTGTATGTGGCACCTTCTCAAATGTCTTTTGGAAATCCAAATATACTACATCTACTGGTTCCTCTTTCGCCCTTGAGAAGGTGGTGGTGAGCTGCCCTCTTGAACTCCTGCAGTCCATGTGGTGTAGGTACACCCACAGTGCTGTTATGAAGGGAGCTCCAGGATTTTAACACAGTGACAGTGAAGGAACGGCGATATATTTCCAAGTCAGGATGGTGAGTTACTTGGAGGGGAACCTCCAGGTGGTTGTGTTCCCATCTATCTGCTACCCTTGTCCTAGGTGGCATTGGCTGTGGGTTTGGAGTCTAAGGAGCTTTGGTGAATTTCTGCAGTGCATCTTGTAGATGGTACACACTGCTGCTACTGTGCACTGGTGCTGAAGAGAGTGAATGTTTGTGGATGTGGTGCCAATCAAGCAGACTGCTTTGTCCTGGATGGCGTCCAACTTCTTCAGTGTTGTGGAAGCTGCACTCACCCAGGCAAGTGGGGAGTATTCCATCACACTCCTGACTTGTGCCTTGTAGATGGTAGACAGGTTTTGGGGAGTCAGGAGGTGAGTTAATCATCACATGATTCCTAGCCTCTGGCCTGCTCTTGTGGCCACTATTTATATGGCTAGTCCAGTTTAGTTTCTGGTCAATGGCAACCCCCGGGATGTTGATAGTGGGGGATTCAGTGATGGTAATGCCATTGAACATCAAGGGGCAATGTTGGATTCTCTCTTGCTGGAGATGGTCATTGCCTGATACTTGTGTGGTGCAAGTCACTTGTCAGCCCAAGCCTGGATATTGCCCAGGTCTTTCTGCATTGGGACATGGACTACTTCAGTATCTGAGTCATCGCGAATGGTGCTGAACATTAAGCAATCATCAGCGAACATTCCTACTTCTGACTTTATGTGGAAGGAAGGTCATTAATGAAGCAGCTGCAGATGGTTGGGCCTAGGACACTACCCTGAGGAACTCCTGCAGCAATGTCCTGGAGCTGAGATGACTGACCTTCAACAACCACAACCATCTTCCTTTGTGATAAGCATGACTCCAACCAGCAGAGCTTTCCCCCTAATTCTCATCGACTCCAGTTTTGCTAGGGTTTCTTGATGCTTCACTTGGTCAAATGCTGCCTCGGTGTCAAGGGCAGTCACTCTCACCCCACCTCTAGAGTTCAGCTCTTTTGTCCATGTTTGAACCAAGGCTATAATGAGGTCAGAGCTGAACCCAAATTGGGCATCAGTGAGCAGGTTATTGCTAAGCAAGTGCCGCTTGATAGCACTGTTGATGACCCCTTCCATAACTTTATTGATGATCGAGAGCAGACTGATGGGGCAGTAATTGGCTGGGTTGGATTTGTCCTACTTTTTGTGTACAGGACATACCTGGGCAATTTTCCACATAGCCAGGGAGATGCCAGCATTGTAGCTGTACTGGAACAGCTTGACTAGGGGCGTGGCAAGTTCTAGGGCACAAGTCTTCAGTGCTATTGCCGGAATATTGACAGGGTCCATAGCCTTTGCAGTATCCTGTGCCTTCAGCCATTTCTTGATATCACATGAAGTGAATCGAATTGGCTGAAGACTGGCATCTGTGATGCTGGGGACATCCAGAGGAGGCCGAGATAGATCATTCACTCGGCACTTCTGGCTGAAGATTGTTACAAATGCATCAGTCTTATCTTTGGCACTGCTGTGCTGGGTTCCTCCATCTTTGAGGATGGGGATATTTGTGGAAATTCCTCCTCCAGAGAGTTGTTTAATTGTCCACCACCAATCACGACTGGATGTGGCAGAACTGCAGAGCTTAGATCAGATCCATTGGTTGTGGGATCGCTTAGCTTTATCACTTGCTGCTTATGCTGTTTGGCAAGCAAGTAGTCCTGTGCTATAGCTTCAGAGGGTTGACACCTCATTTTTCGGTATGCCTCGTGCTGCTCCTGGTATACCCTCCTGCACTCTTCCCTGAACCAGGTTTGATCCCCTGGCTGATAATGGTAGAGTGAGGGATATGCCGGGCCATGAGGTTACAGATTGTGTTCAAGTACAATTCTGTTGCTGCTGATGGCCCACAGAACCTCATGGATGCCCAGTCTTGAGTTGCTAGATCTGTTCAAAATCTATCCCATTTAGCATGGTGGTAGTGCCACACAACACAATGGAAGGTACCCTCAATGTAGAGGTGGGACTTCGTCTCTACAACGACTGTGGTCACTCCTACTGATACTGTCATGGACAGATGCATCTGTGGCAGGCAGGTTGGTGAGAATGAGGTTAAGTATGTTTTTCCCTCTTGTTGGTTCCCTTGCCATCTGCCAGCAGCTATGTCATTTAGGATTTATCCAGCTCAGTCAGTAATGGTGCCACCAAGCCACTCTTGGTGATGGACATTGAAGTCCCCCACCAGAGTATATTCTGCGCCCTTGCCACCCTCAGTACTTCATTCAAGTGATGTCCAACATGGAGGAGCACTGATTCATCAACTGAGGGAGGGCGGTACGGTATAATCAACAGGAGGTTTCCTTGTCCATGTTTGACCTGATACCATGAGACGTCATGGGGTCCAGAGTAGATGTTGAGGGCTCCCAGGGCAATTCCCTCCTGACTGTATACCACTGTGCTGCCACCCCTGCTAGGTCTGCCCTACCGGTGGGACTGGACAAACCAAGGAATGGTAAACATACTCAAAACATTCTAATAAATTTTCCAAACACAATGCCCCTTCCAGAAAATGATCTTGACTCTGCTTGATTATATTTTGGTTTTCTAATCATCCTGCTAGTACTTCCTTAATAATAGATTCCAACATTTTCACAATGCCAGATGTTCAGCTGTCTGGCCTATGGTAGAATCATAGAATGGTTACAGCGCACAAGGAAACAATTTTGCTCATCATGTCCATGCTGGCCCTCTGCAGGAGCAATTCACCTTGTGCCACTCTCTGCCGTTTTCCTCATAGCCCTGCACATTTTTACGGCCCATGCCTCCACAATTTTCACTCTTATTTCCCTCAGTATCTGTGGATGCATCTCAGCTGGTCCTGATGCTGTTTCAACTTTAATTACAGACAGCTTATCCAATACCTAGCCCTTATCAATTTAAGCCCTTCTGGTGTCTGAATCACCTCCTCTTTCACCATGGCCTGGGTAGCATCTTCTTCCTAGGTAAAGGCAGATGCAAAGTATTCATTTAGTACCTCAGCCATGCTCCCACTTCCATGCCTAAATTTATTTTGTCCCTAATCAGCTCCACTCCTTTTATGATCCTTTTACTATTTATATACCTATAGATGCTTTTGGATTCCCTTTCACGTTAGCTGCCAGTCTCTTCTCATAACCTCCCTTTGCTTGTCTTATTTGCTTTTTCAACTCCCCTGAATCTTCTATCTTCAGGCTGGCTCTCAATTGTACTATCTACCTGACATCCATCATAAGCACACTTTTTCCTCCTCATCTTAATTTCTATCTCTTCTGTCATCCAGGGCATTCTGGATTTGTTTGCCCTACCTTTCCCCTTCATGGGAATGTACCTCAACTGTACCCGAACTAACTCTTCTTTAAAGACAGCACGATGATCAATTACAGTTTTAGCTGCCAATCTTTGATTCTAATTTATTCAGGCCAGATCCATTCTACTCCACTGAAGCTGGCTTTCCCCCAGTTAGTTATTCTTACTCTGGATTGTTCTTTGTCCTTTTCCATAGTCAACCTAAACCTTATGATAAGATGATCACTGCTTCCTAAATGTTTCCCTACTAACAGCTGATCCACTTGGCCCACCTCATTCTCAAGGAACAGGTCCAGCAATGCCTCCTTTCTCATTGGACTGGAAACATCTGTAGAAAATTCCTCTGAACACATTCTAGGAATTGTTGCCCCTCTCTGCCCTTCACGCTACAAATATTCCATTCCATATATGGATAATCAAAGTCCTCCATTATAACTGCTCTATAATTTTTGTACTTCTCTGTAATTTTCTTGCAAATTTGATCCTGTAATCGTTCCCACTAGCTGCTGGCCAATCAACTACACCAAACAATGTAATTGCACCTTTTTTGCTCCTTAGTTCTAAGCAGATAGATTCTGTCCATGACCCCTCTGAGATATCCTCTCTTTCCAGCACTTCAATGTTCTTCTTAATCAATACTGCCACCCCTCCTCCTTTCGTTACTTCCCCATCTTTCCAGGAAAAATCTAATGCACAGTCCTGTCCTTCTTTAGCCAGGACTCTGTTATTGTCACAACATCACATTTCCATGTGGCTTTCTGTGCCTGCAATTCACCATCTGATTTACCACATTGTGTGCATTCACATACATGCACAGTACGCCTAATTTGGACTTAATTACCGACGCTGAACCCACCTAATACTTTCCTATTTCCTACTCTAGTGTTATCTTTTCCTCCCCATATTCTGTACACCTTGGTATTCCTCTCTAGTATTACCTTCTGGTTCCCACACCCTTGTCAAATTTGTTTTAACATTCCCCACTAGCACTAGCAAAGTGACCCACAAGAAAATTGGACCCAGCTCTGTTTAGACACAACCTGTCTGACCTGTAGAGGTCCCGTCTCCCCAAGAACTGATTTCAATATTCCAAGAATCTAAAGCCTTCCCTCCTACACCATCTTTCCAGCCACACATTCAACTGCTTTATCCTTCTATTTCTATACTCACTTGCACATGGTACCGGGAGTAATGTGGAGATTGCTACTTCTGAGGTCCTGGTTCCTCCCTAGCTTCCTAAATTCTGACTGCAGGACCATATCCCCCTTTCTGCCTATGACATTGGTACCAATGTGGACCATGACTTCCATTCACCTTCCCCCCTCAAAGTTCTGCAGCCGTTCAGTGACATTCTTGACCCTGGCACCAGGGAGCCAACAAACCATCCTAGATTAATTTCTGTGGCTGCAGGAACGCCTGCCTGTTCCGCTAACTTTCGAATCTTCTATGACAGTTGCTTTGCAGCCTTTTTCATGCCATCCTGTACAGCTGTGTTTAGCTGTGGTGCCATGGACTTGACTTTGGCTGCATTCCCCAGATGAACCATCACTTTCACCAGTATTCAGTTCTGAATATTGATTGGAAAGTAATATGCATTCAGGGGATTCCTGCACTACCTGCCTGTTTCTTCTTGACTGCTTGATGGTCACCCATTCCCTCTTTCCTTACACACCCTTAAGTTGCAGGCTGCCCACAAACATAAAAGTGCTAACCACAAAGCGCTCAACCTTAAGAAATCTTGAGCTCACGCTGTAAACTGGAGCTCAAACTTGCTGCTCAGATGGCTATCCAGGACACGGAAAGCATATGGAGCTCCTGCATGGATCAGGATGTGCATTCTATGGGACCAAGCTGCCCTCCCATTCCTCTATCTGTTAGATAATAAAATTTACTACTTAAAAAAGAAACTCACCAGATACTCATGTCTCTTCTGCTGATGTCACTTAATTATGGGAAGATTAACTGAAATGTTTTACTTAACACTAATATCCCCAAAAAATAATTTCCCAGCTCCTTAGACTAATTCCCTAACTTTGAAGAAACGGAAACAAAGCTATAATACTCACCAACCATCAACTCGTGGTTTTTCTGTGAAGTCACTTTTTGATTTTTTTTCTCACACTTCAGTGATCCCAATCTGCTTTACTCTCCTCCCAATCTGGTTTGCGGCGATCCTGGTCTGCTTCACTCTGCTCCCGATTTGCTTCCCAGTAATCCTAGTCTGCTTCAATCTGCTCCCGATCTGCTTCACAGTGATCCTAGTCTGCTTAACAGTGATGCTGATCTACCTCACTCTGCTTCCCACATGCTTCACAGTGATCCTAGTCTGCTTAACAGTGACGCCGGTCTACTTCACTCTGCTCCCAACCCGCTTCACAGTGATCCTGGTCCACTTCACACTGCTTCCAAACTGATCCACAGTGATCCCTGTCTGCTACACAGTTTCCTGCTTTCTGTCTCCCTGTTTTCTAGAATATGGTCTCAACGAGCTTTGTATCAGGAGCTAACGTAAACACTTACTCTCAATCTTTTTTGCCTAAATCGTTAATATAGATTATAAATAGCTGAGGCCCCAGGGAAGAGAGGAGAAAAGAATGACAACATGACACTTGAATGGAGAGAGGGAACAGTACCATGTTAAACTGAGGCAATGGGAGAAAAGAACCAAGCTAAACTGGGTTAGAGGGGGAAAAGAGTGCAACGTTGAAATAATTTGAATTAAATCAAATGAGTAAGAAGAATGTGAACTACAGAGAGTGAAGGTAAGGAGAGCATCTCAATGAAAATTGTGGAGTTGGGTGGAATATAGTAACTCTATAAACTAGATTAAAATGTATTGGAGTGCCTTTGCTAAATCTGGTGGTGGAGGTTTGAATTGCGGCAGTGACTACTGGAGTAACTTTAAAAATCGTGATGGTCTGAACTGTCCGTTGAAAATCTAAATTTGGTTTTGTTCTTACTTATTTAAGAAAAAGATTGAGTCCATTTATTGTGAAGTATAAAAATGCTTAAAAAATGAACTTAAGTGATGCTCAAATCAGAATGCATAATTTTAATAATTCTCCGTGGGAATGTGTCCCTGGGAAGGCAGCATCAATTTCATGCTTTCACATTCAGGCATTCACACAGTTATTATCCCCTTCACACCCTCCTCACCCATTCCTTTACAAGTTAAGGCATGTTGTGAATACCTGTAGCCCAAGTTGTAAAGCCTGTGTAATTACCTGTTTTCACATATCAGAACTATTTGAATTGTCAACTTTCTGAAACTGTTGACCAACTTTTGCTAGTTTTCTAGCTATGGTGTTACTAGGTCTGACAGCCTTTTACACATTGTGCATTGTATGGTATAACAATCCCATCATTATAAAACAGCATATACTTTGACGAACCATGGGAGTGTTATGAGATGTTTATCACTGCATTTATAAAAGACACTGTAAATCTCTAACTCTTGCTCTTATGAATATTCTCTGGCTGAAATGGCAAGTAGGTAATTTGCTCTGAGCACTGCAGCAGCTTTTTTTCCCCCAAAGAACAATTTCTTTGGCAATTGAATGCTACTGATCTCCAAGGTTAGTAAGCAAAGTCAACCTGTTGCAAAATTTCAAACTTACTTTCTTTCAACTTTCCAATAATCTTCCAGTAAATAAGCATAATTTGCCATATTCATCCTCTGGATGAAGACACTTCAATAAAGTTAGTTCCCAGTCAGAACACTGAGATTAAACTTTACCAATCCTAAATGTCTGCATAGTTTACTCACTTTTGGTGAATTATAGTTCGCCAAAAATTTTCCAAGCTGCACTTTTCAGTAACCACTCAATTCGAACTATTCGTTTATCAATAAGTAAATTAAAAACCACATTTACTGTTTAGTTTCTGTGGAATACAGTTATTGAGCATAAGCATTGGGGTGAAGATTTGTATTTTGTTATGTCTCATGGACTGTGTAATATGCGTAATAATATCCAGATGGTACAGAACACCAGCATATGTTGATTTAATAAGAGAAATTTTGTGAAAGTAGAATAAAATGATGAATACCATCACATTTCTCTTTCTTCTAAGTCAAATATTTGATGTGGATATTGAAATAAATTTGTGCAAACAATATTTTCAATTCTTCCAACACACAGAAAAAATAAATGTAACTACTATCTTCTGTACTTTATAAATCTATGATATATTCAAAACAATGCACTGATTTTAGACCCATTCACTCAAAACAATTTGTCAATTTGAAGTGTCAGTGTGATATTTCAAGATGACCAACATTTGTTCAATTAAAATCATAAATTATTTCAATTATGAATCATAAGTGAATGCACATCAAACATTTTGAGTCCGCAGAGACACTTATAGGCTATAATGGACCTGATATATATGGGGAAAATGGGAGGATCAAGGGGAGCATGACAGTGTAAGGGAATTCTGGCAAGGGCGGGAACAGACATTTTCTGAATTTATTGGCAGGGCCTCATGATAAACTTTTATTCAATTTCGAATTGACAGGTTGGCTGGACCGGAAAACGAATGGCAGAATGTGGCAGCCAGGGACCCTTAGGGGTAGTCCCTTATAATATAGGCCTTCAGGTCTTGGGAATTTGTCTGATTTTAGTCCCTTGAGTTTCTCCAGTACTTTTTCGTCTGCTGATATTAATTACCTTAATTTCCTCACTCTTATTAGCCTCCAGGTTACCCTCTATTTCTGGCACATAGCTTATGTTTTCTACTGCGAAGACAGGCAAAGTATTTGCTCAATGTCTCTTCCATTTCCTCATTCTCCTTGATAATTTCTCCTGTCCCTGCTTGTAAGGGACCAACATTAACTTTAACTACTCTCTTCCTTTTTACATGCTTGTAATAGCTCTTACAGTCTGTTTTTATATTCCTAGCTAGTTTAATCTCATGTTCTGTTTATTCCCTTTTAACCAACTTTTTGACGGCCCTTTGCTGGTCTCTAAAACACTCCCAATCCTCAGGCTTATTACTATTCTTTGCAGCATTACAAGCCTCTTTTAAACTGATACTATCTTTAACCTTCTTAGTAAGCCACAGATGGATCTTCCTGCTGAGTTTTTGTTTTTCAATGGAATGTGTTTTTGCTGAATGTTTTGAATAGTTTCTTTAAACGTTTCCTACTGGTTACTGAATGCCATACACTTTAGTCTATTTACCCAATCATCTTAGCCATCTCTACCCTCCTAACTATCGAACTGGCTTTGTTTAAGTTCAAGATTCTTGTTGGTGACTGGAGTATGTCATTTTCAAACTTGATGTGGAATTTAATTGTATTATGATCACTATTTCCCAGTGGATCTTTTACTATGGCATTACCAGTTAACCCTGCCTCAATGTACAATGCTAGATCTAAAATAACTTTATCCCTAGTTGGTTCCACAACATATTGCTGCAGGAAACTATCACAAAAGCATTCTACAAACTGATCTTTCAGACGTCTTTGCCAATTTAATTAGTCTAGTCTAGATGAAGATTAAAGTCCCCGATGAATATTACGTTGCCTTTGTTAAAAGCGTCAATAATTTAATGCTATTTTTCTTGTTCTTCTTTTACAAGTCATCAATTCCCTTGCTTTCAAATTTTATTACGTTTCCTAACACTGCCTCTACACTCTTGACATTATCGACAAGTGAGTTCAGTCTTTTTCATCATTGCTTGGAAAGTTGCAGCATCACAGGAAGTGATGACATAGCCCCTTTTTACTGTCTTCCATAAGCCAGTTAAATTTAAAGGTCTCAGCCACTTTGAGAAGCTGGGGAAAAAAAAGTATGTAAGTTAAGTGGATGAGGGGTTAGAGCATTCGGGGGAGGGGGGTGTTCGGGTGGTCAGGTGGATCCGGCAGTTAGTGGGACAGGTTGTCGGAGATCGGGTAGTCGGGGGTCAGGTGACCGAGAGGCGTTGGATGGTTGGGGAGGTTAAGTGGGAAAAGGTGGGAGGGTAGCCAGTATGGTGGGGGGAGGCGGGGAGATGGTCAGTACCACAGTTACTCAGGAGTTAGAAATGCTTTTAATCCTTCTAACTTTTCTTGGCCATTCTGCTAAGAGAGTTGTAACCATCTAAAGTCTCTGATTTAAATCAGAGTTTCAGATGGCTCCCAGTGCGGGGTAGTTGCCCATCAGAAGTTGAAATTTTCCTGGCAATTCCCATGCAGTCCCTGCATGGGACTTCAGCAGGGAGGTCCCCAGTGCATCATCTGGGTTACCTCTGGGGCACAACCCCCCCGATGAATGGAAGTTCTGGGCCTGAATGATACATGTGTATCCTTATTGAATTTATTCAAATTCAAGCTATCTTGGTTCATTTCTAATATGTAAAAAAACACAAATTTCATAATACAAGGTATGTTCCAAGAATTATGAACCAAAAAAGTTATAGTGTTTCACAGAAAACCAAACCAAAGCTGTTTCCATAAAAATATTGCATCAATTATACTGCAATCTCCACCATTGTAATTCTGATTGACATACAGTAGTTATCAGTAATGTTGAGTCTTGCTTTTGACTTCCCAAATCAACTGCCTTATCTGAAAAGCATCTAAGGCATCTGGTTACAAGATTCAACAATAAGTAAGACGAATTCTATATGTCGTAAGATGTACTACTGATACATGCCCATTCTGGGTGGTCTGAACAGCGTACAGTGAGCAATATTTTGGCAAAAAAGTCAGTATCAACCTGTAACTAGTGTTCAATCTAAAGAGATTATAAATTTTAAAAGCCAATTACAATTGACTCTTGTTCTAAGTACTTGTCTTCTGCAATCATTCCTCTGAAAGGTTCCATGGATCTCAAAGTTAATACTGCAAAGTAAAACTTGTTGTCTCATTTCTTTTCCTTAAAAATGTATAAATTCGCATCACACAGATCACTTCATAAACTGTAACTGTGCAAAAGCCCAGTTGCTTTGTTTGTTTCTTGGAGATTTCCATAACTAACTGCTATAAGAAGTGTAACATGTGACAAAAAATAACTGATATCCATTTCCACCTTCCCTTTCCTTTCAAAAGTCCTTGAACCTCCCAAATCCATGTTCATCTTTCCTAGAAGTCCTGGCTTGAAACACTCCAAACAGGTTTTCACCCCTGCTACAGAACCAAAACAGCTCTTAACAAATGTCCGTGACAAAGGTAAACTATCCCTCCTTATCCTTCTTAACCTGCCAATTACCTTTGACACAGTTGACCACACCATCCTCCTTCATAGCCTTCCCATCATCATCCAGCTGTGTGGGAATGCACTTGCTAGGTTCCATGCTTACTTATCCAGTTGTAGCCAAAGAATCATCTGCAATGACTTCTCTTTTCACTCCTGCACCATAACCTCTGGTGACTCCAGAGGGTCTAGCTTTGGCTCCCTCCTATTTCTCATCTACATGCTGTACCTTGGTAAAATCATCCAAGAACTGCGAGTCCGTTTGAATATGTAGGCTGACAACACCTGGTTATACCTTGCCACCAACTCTCACATCCTTGTCACACTCTAAATTGTCAGACTGCTTGTTCAACATCCAGGGCTGAATGAGAAAACATTCCCTCCAACTAAATATTGGGAAGGCTAGAACTATTGTTTCCAGCCCCAGCACAAACTCCAAAAAAAATACACAGGCTCCATTTCTCTCCCTGCTTGAGGCTGAACCAAACCATTCACAATCTTGGTGTCATATTTGGCCCCAAGAGGAGCTCGTGACAACATATATGCACCATCACAAAGACTTCTTATTTCCACCTGAACAACATCGCCTGCCTCTATCCTTGCCTCAGTTCATTTGCTGCTGAAACCCTTAACTATAGATTTAACAATACCAACACACTCCTGGCTGGCCTCCCAGTTTCTACTGTCCATAAAGTTGAGCTGCTCATGTCCTAACTTATTCCAAGTCCCATTCACTCATCACTGCTGTGCTCACTGGCCTCCATCTGGTCCTGATTAGGCAATGCTTTATCTTAAAATTCTCATTCTCATTTTCAAATTCCTCCATGGCCCTGCCCCTCCCCATCTCTGTAATCAGCTCCTACAATCATCCAATATGTCTGCAAGTCTCCAATTCTAGCCTCTTGAGGATACCCAATCTTAATTGTTTCACCATTGATGATCATGCCTTCAGCTGTTAAGCTCTAGAATTTGCTCGCTAAATATCTCTGCCTCTCTTCGCCTCATTCCTCCTTTAAGTCACTCCTTAAAATCTACTTCTTTGATAAGCTTTTGGTCATCTGCCCTAAAATATTCTTACATGGTTTGATGTGAAACTTGTTTAATAACGATTCTGTGAAGCGGGTTGGAGCATGTTACTATGTTAAAGGTGCTTCATGAATTCAAGTTGTTGCTGTAAAGGGTGTTTTGAGGCAAATCTAACCATATTAAAATGCTTACATCCAGCACTTAGTAGAGGTGGACAGTGCCTATCATCATCAAAATCCTCTGTTGAGCAAAAATATTGTGTAACTGCATGAAGCATAAATTACTGTTAAGTGAACTACATTGATGATCTTAAATATTTCACTGACCAGAAGTCAACTGATCAAAAAGTCATTTCTATTCACAGAGCAGACTATAAAGCTTCCAAAGAAATAACCAACAAACACAAGGTAAATCAAATCACATGATAAAAAAACCAACTGCTTTCAACTATCTCATTATATACCTGTCAAAATATTTATGTACAATGTTGTAAATGTTAATAACTCTGAAAATGCATAAAAATGTATTTTTGTAGCTGTGTGAGATGGAAAAATAGAGAATATGACAAAAAAATTAGGCATATGAAAGCACCGAAACAAAGTTGTTGCAAATATCTAGCTCATGGTTCAAGTTAATATTTTAGAGGAAATTAAAATGTTGAGCTTTAGAGATTGCCAGAACACCTAAATAAATTGCAGTTCAAAAGGTGACCCATGTTTGTTTAATGCAATTAGAATAGAAGAGGTAGAGTTATACAACAGCAGGCGGACATACTTAACTGGGGAGCTGGAGGTGTGATGTCTGCAATCCTTGCAAGAAAAGGGGCATTCCAGGGAAATATTTTTGTTTGGGAGGTCGAGCTAACTTAGTTTAACAGCATTCAGCATACCCTGAAAGGTTGTAAAACCCATTTACTTCATCAGCTCAAAGAATAAATTGTAAATGAGGGAGAATTAATCCAAAGGTCACTTTGAGGACATCACAGAACTGGCTTTGGCATTATGGAGATGGGTGGAGCTCAGGGAATTCATCTGGTTTCAATTTATCTGAGTGTTTGCTGAGAGTTAGTTGCAGTTTGGACCTCATGTGGTTTGCAGCTCACTGAGAGAAGATAACCTAAGTAAATGACCATTAGCGAGGACTGCATTGTAAGCAGAGTAAAAACCTAACCTCATAATTAACAGTGTGGAATGTGGTTGAGTCTTAATTTGTTTGAATTTTGTGAGGGAGCAAGAGCTTGAAGGCTACCTAGTTTGAAACTAGTGAAATAATTTACAGTGGTGCCCAGAGAGCCTTGTAGCAAAAAAGCAACAAGCAGATTAGCTTGGAATTATTGCAAATGAAACCGGAATAAGAGACTGTGAAATCCATTGTCAAGAGATGGTAACTGAAAGTTTTATCTCTGAGAATATCTGGAGTTGAGGAGAATTAAAGGTGTTTTCCAGAGGAGTGTGGCATCATTATATCTTTAAGGTTGATGTGTCTTATAAAATAATTCTTGGGGAACTAAGAAGTAAACATGAGTGCATAACTGAGGGCTGACAAGTGGTAAATAACATTGCACCACACAAGTGTCGGCCAAGGTCCATCTCCAACAAGGGAGAATCTAACCATCGTGCCTTGACATTCAATGGCATTACCACCGCTGAATCCCCTACTATCAGCATCCTGGGGATTATCATCAACCAGAAACTGAACTTGACTAGCTATATAAATACTGTGGCTACAAGAGAAGGTCAGAGGCTTGGAATCCTGCAGTGAGTAGCTCACCTCCTGATACCCCAAAGCCTGTCCACCATCTACAAGGCACAAGTCAAGAGTGTGATGGAATACTCCCCACTTGCCTGGATGAGTGCAGCTCTAACAACACTCAGGGAACTTGACACCATCCAGGGCAAAGTAGCCCATTTGATTGGCACCAGATCCACAAACATTTACTCCCTCCACCACCAACGCATTGTGGCAACAGTGTGTACCATCTACAAGATGCACTGCAAGAACTCACCAAGCCTCCTTAGACAGCACCTTCCAAACCCATGAACACTACCATCTAGAAGGACAAGGGCAGCAGACACATGGGAACATCAACACCTGGAAGTTCCCCTCTAAGCCACTCACCGTCCTGATTTGGAACTATACCGCTGTTCCTTCACTGTCACTGTGTCAAAATGCTGGAACTCACTCCCTAAAAGCACTGTGGGTGTACCTACACCACATGGACTGCAGCGGTTCAAGGAGTCAGCTCACCGCCACCTTCTCAGGAGCAATTAGGGATGGGCAATAACCAATGCCCATATCCCATGAATGAATAAATAAAAACATACATAGTTACAAAAAATATTGTTAATTAATTTTGTTTATTTCTTTTACATACAATAAAATTTGTGTTATCTTTTAAAAAGTGAAATCTAGTGGCATGGTTCTATTGGTTAAAACAAGAGATTCAGATTTCTCTTTAAATGTTAACAGTCCCTAACCAGGTCATAACAGTTATAGCAACCAATAATATTTTGTTTATAAGCTATGATGTGAATCATCCACTTATTGTATGCTAAACCAGTGTTGCTAGGTATTGTAATCCTGTCTTAATAGTAACATGTTTTGATTACCTCAAATGAAATTATTTCTGAACCAAATGTTCCAAGAAACTTCTAGATGGATTTTTAATCTCAGAATATCAAAATTAACATTGTTTCGAAGTGAATACTTTCTTGTTAAAGCCACTTTCAACTTGGAAAGAATACAATTCAAGCTATGATCCAATGTTTGCCTTGCAGCAAATGTATACTAACAGGATAGTCCACTCTTTTCAACCATTAGAGTGTACCTAATGAAGCATCAGAGATTGTCTTCAAAAAGTCGAGTTTTTATTTGCTATTACTTCATACCAGCTGCAATTGATGTGTATTGTTATGATATTTCCTTATCAAGGTGCTTTTGCAGCCATCCTAGGAATAACCCACTGCAGAACAACCATAAATGTGGTGATTAGTGGCCCAATGCCACCTTCAGGCCATTTAGGCCAAATAAAGACATATAGAAATTATTCTCCGCATGTGGTAACATGAACCTGCAATTGAAGGGATTGCCAAAACTACTTTATCCATCATAGTTACCAATCTTTTCGATCAGAACCGTAGTATCAACATGCTTTTCTTTATGGGCCTAATCATTGCCAGCAGAGCACAAAGGTGTCTGGTCCATTTGTAAATATGATGCACAATCTATCCAATTGGTAAATTGGTCTAGAAAATACAAATTGCTGCTGGAAAAAATACAATAATACTGGACAAAAAAATTATGCTGACAGTCGTAAGGCTTTGTAAACTTCTCTCTCCCTCTCAATCTGATGAATGGATCTAACACTGGAAGAATAAAGTATAAATCAACCTGGAAATAGACTTTTTTTATTCTTTCACAGGACGTGGGTATTGTTGGCCAGTCCAGCATTTATTGCCCATTCCTAAATGCCCTTGAGAAGCTGGTGGTGAGCCGTTTTCTTGAACCACGATAGTCTATGTGGTGTAGATACACCAACAGTGCTGTTAGGAAGGGAGTTCCAGGATTCTGACCCAGCAACAATGAAGCAATGGCAATATATTTCCAAGTCAGAATGGTGCGTGGCTTGGAGGGGGACTTGCAGGTGATGGTGTTCCCACGTATCTGCTGCCCTTGTCCTTCTAGGTAGAAGAGTTCATCGATTTGGAAGGTTCTGCTAAAGAAGCCTTGGCGAGTTGCTGCAATGCATCTTGTAGATGGTACACACTGCTGTCACTGTGCATCAATGGTGCAGTGAGTGAATGTTGAAGGTGTAGCATGGAACGCTTTGTCCTGGATGGCGTGAAGTTTCTTGAGTGTTTAAGTTAGAGCTGCACTCAACCAGGCAAGCGGAAAGTATTCCTTAATACACCTGACTTGTGCCTTGTAGATGGTACACAAGCTTTGGGGAGTCAGGATATCAGTTACTCACTGTAGAATTCCCAGCCTCTGATCTACTCTTGTATTTACCTGGCTTGTTTAATTAAGTTTCTGGTCAATGGTAACCCCCAGGATGTTGATAGTGGAGGATTCAGTGATGGCAATGCCACTGAATGTCAATGGGAGATAGTTGGATTCTCTCTTGTTGAAGATGGTCATTGCCTGGCATCTGTGTGGTGCAAATGTTACTTGCCATGTATCAGTCCAAGCCTGAATGGTGTCCAGGTCTTGTTGCAGATGGACGCAGACTGTTTCAGTATCTGAGGAGTTGTGAATGATGTTGAATAGTCAATGAACATAACCACTTCTGACCTTATGAAGGCAGGAATGTCATTGATGAAGCAGCTGAAGATGGTTGGGCCCAGGACACTACATTGAGGAACTCCTGCAGTGATGTCTAGGACCGAGGTAATTGACCTCCAACAACTATAGCCATCTTTCTTTTGCCAGGTATGGCTACAAGCAGTGGAGAGTTTTCCTCCTTATTCCCATGGACTCAAGTTTTGCTTGGGCTCCTTGATACCATCTTCAGTTAAAAGCTGTCTTGGTGTCAAGGACAGTCACTCTCACCTCACCTCTTAAGTTCAGCTCTTTTGTCCATGTTTGGACCAAGGCTGTAATGAAGTCAAAAGTGCAGTGGTCCTGCCGGAACCCAAACTGTGTGTCAGAGAGCAAGCTATTGCTGAATAAATGTCGCATGATAGCACAGTTGACAATACCGTCTATCACTTTGCTGATGATTGAGAGTAGACTAATGAGGCAGTAACTGGCCAGGTTGAATTTGTCCTGCTTTTAGTGGTCAAGACATACCTTGCCAAGAAAAAGCCAGTGTGGTAGCTGCACTTGAACAGGTTGGCTAGAGACATGGTTAGTTCTGGAGCACATGTGTATGAACATTATATGCAAAACTTTTAGCGGTACTACCAAGATACTGCTTGACATAAATTCTTCCTTTTGTTGGTAATTCCTCAGTTAGGAAACTAAATATTAGAACAATTGTCTTGAGTAAGTTCTGAATAAAGGTCATCGACCTGAAATGTTAGCTCTGTTTCTATTCACAGAGGCTGTCGGATCTGCTATTTCCAGCATTTTTTGTTTTTATTTCAGATTTCCAGTGTCCGCAGTATTTTGCTTTTGTATTAGAAATGTGGTTTTGTTCAGTATAATGAAATATTGACCAAGAGCAAATTCAGTCTCTTTGGCTGCAATTGGGACATCAGTATAAAAATGAATTTTAGGAGAATAGGATTTTAGCATGCTATACTTCGAAATATGGAGAAACGCCTTTTTTAAAAAAAATATTTTTAAATTGGCATTAATTTACAAATGAATCTTTTGGCAACTTACATTTTACTTTCAAGGTTGTATATACGTACAATCACAAGTGGTGGTCAATATTAAATTTCACAAATATGATACATCAAATTCCTTTTTTTTAGCTCTTTCCAATTCTAAGAAATCAGAAACAATATGACAAACACCTTAGAATAGTTAGAGTCTGTTCTACCAAAGGTTGATCAATTATTTGTATTTTAGACAGCAGATCATACTGCACAAGCTGACCTGAGACAAGGTGCACAGACTTACATTACTGTTCAAATTTCTTCAGCCTTCAATGATTCCAAATGTGGTCCTAGGTCACAGGATGTTTGCGGATTAAGTGTACTGCTAGATACGATATTATGGATGAAAAATGTAATCAGAGGCCAGTACTGCTGTGTTATGGTGGATAAATAAAGCTAACTGATTCCACAGTACCAACAAACAACAGGTTACAGCAAAAGCAAAATACAGCGGATGCTGCAAACCGAAAATAAAGGCAAAAAATGCTGGAAATAGTCAGCAGGGCTGGCAGCATCTGTGGAGAAAGAAACAGAGCAAAGCCTTGAAGCCATACCAAATCCATCATGAGAATGGTGTTTGACAAACAGTCAGGTAATAATAAGAGGAGGAGGCTCCACTAACATTCTCATTTCAGCTGTGCTGGAGACCACCAGGTGAGTATGCAAGTATTTTCTGCCAAACAAGCCAAGTAGACAATCCTAAATTCACCCATCACTAGAATCTTAAGCGTACTACTAATCCCAGTATCAATCTGATGCACTCTGCATAACATTAGGAAAGCAGCTGAATGCACCAGATACAATAAAGGTGAAAGGATATTTGCCAACATCCCAATTATAGTGCTGAAGATCTGTGCACTGTAGAACAAAGGGTTAACAGATGGGATATGCTCATGTATGACTTAGATGGTGATGCACCACTGACATCAGTCAGTCAGGTGTTAGACTCTCTCACTCTCTCTCTTTCCCTCTCTAGAGAGAGAGACAGACAGACAGACAGACAGAACGAGCGGTTGGAATCATGCCTTGGAGCAACATGCCTACTCTGTAACCTGTTTAGAAGTAGTACTAATAAACAAGTGCTAAACAGATACCAGAGTATATCTACAACCTATCTACTAACCAAATCTCATGTCTAGAGTACAAGATAGAAGGACACATCTCAGAACACAATGGCTACAGTGGAGACGTCGATGTGAAAAATACATTGGTGTTATCAAGGAAGCACAGGATGAAGAAACCTTTGAAAGCAGTTCATAAAAAATTTGGCGGAAGCAGGAGGCACAATGGAAAGACATAATGATGACTGTGCCTGGTGAGTAGATCCTGCCCTTGCCTCATCCATTTGACTGCCTCAAGGGCCCACAGAAAGGCCAGCAGTCAGAGTTATGTAAACGCCATTTTCTCTGGCACCAAACAGCCTCAGGCCTTCACGAAAAGAAGCAAAAGCTTCAGGTTAGTTCCTTTCTTTATGCAGTAGGTCCAGTAGCAGATAACGTTCTCCTAACGCAAGGGGTGCAGGAGTCCACCATAGAGTTTGACTCCATTCCTAAAGCCTTTGACACCTATTTTCACCTGAAACAACACATAGTAACTGAATAAGCACATTTTAACCCACGGTCGCAATGACCAGGAGAATCGATTGGATTATTTCTAAGCGACTAGCTAGTTCTTGTGGATATAGGACTGAATGAAGACCTAATCCGTGATCGCATACTGTGTCTGGGATGAAAAACTCTCTGACTTTCTGCAGACCAAAGATAATCTTACTTTGGATCAAACAGTCCAGCATGCGAAGCAGGCTGAGCTTAGAGCATTTAATCAGGCCATAATTCGGGGCAACTCCAAGGCTTCACACAACTCTAGATTGGATAGGCCCACAGGCAGCAACCCCACCCCACAGGAAAGCCAAACAAACCACGCGAAAAAGCAGAAAACTCCATGCCGGCAGTCATTTTGAGATGCTTGTGTTATGGTGTGAAAATCCAGCACAGGCACCAAGATGCCCAGCAGGGGGTGTGGAATGCTTTCAGTGTGGCAAAATTGGACATTTCAAGCATTTCTGCAAATCCAGCAATTTTAATCCAAGTCAAAGACCAGAAAGTATTTATTGAACACATTCCACCCAAGAAATGGAAAGTCGAGTAAAAGATGAAATTACAGAGTTCCTAGGGGAAACCGATAGTCTTAATCCAAACCATTGGTCAGTTACAGTCCAAGTTAAAGGCTTCAATACTACTTTTAAAATTGATATTAGCACTTCTGTTCACATATTAGCAGATGATATTGACTGGCTTCAGCAAACGAGCCTCCATCCATCAGACATCAAATTACAAGGTCCAGGCAGCATAGGCCTTCCAATCAAAGGCAGGATTATTGTTCCTCTTCGCTACAAGGGGCAATAGATCATTGATTCTCCTGCGCTTTTCACAATCAACGTACATCCTTATTGAGTGACAGTCCCACACCTAGAGCCCAAAATAGAAGTACACATCTCAGAACATGTACCACGACAAGGTTTCCTCCTAGCCATGTTGCACCAGTGTGCCTATAACATTGGGATCTCCCCAACAATGTAGGAGATTGCCCAGGCATGTCCCATCCTAACAAAAACAATTACCACCCAATCGTATGCCTGTCATTAATCATCAGTATCATGGAACAGGACAATCAACAGTGTCAGCCAACAACACCCAATCTCAAATAATAATTTGCTCAGCAACGTTCAAATTCTGCCAAAATCACTTTCCTCCAGACCACATTGCAGCCTAATCCAGACATGGGTGCAAGAACTGAATACCAAAGGGGTAAAAGTAGCAGCATCAGGCAGCAGTGACTGAGTATGCCACTAAGCAGACTGATCAAAGCTAGTCAGTAAGGGTTAAAAGACAAACCCTTATTGCTTGAGTCATAACTGCCACAAAAGTGGCTGTGGTTGTTGGATGATCACCATTGCAGCCCCGAGATATCTGAGTAGGAAGTATCCTTGGCCCAGCCATCTTCAATAGTATTACCAATTACCTTCCCTCCATCCGAACATCAGGAGTGGAGCTGTTTGTTGAGGATTGTGATGTTTATCCCCATTCAACGCCTCAATTAATGAAACAGCTCATTCTGGCCCTGGTAACACAGCTCCACATCTGCTACAGTTACAATAGCTCCAATTTTCAATTACATTACATAGGACATACAACCCAACCAGTTCATGCCAGTGTTTATGCTTCACTGAAGCATCCTCCCATCTTTCCTCACCTAAATCTATCATTGTAACCCTCTAAATCCCTTTAAATACATCCATACTATTTGGGCCCCTCCCCCATCCGGTGTCCCTCAATTTGAGGATATCGTCATCTACTCAGGATCTTGAGTTTCTGTCATGGGTATTCATGTGACTGAGCAGGCCAATTCTTGACTCACAGACCTTTTGGCACATGGGTCAAGACATTCCCCAAGATAATAGGATCTGGAGTGCAGGATTTGTTTCCTTTTCTTTCCTTTTTCGCTGCCACTCTACCTCATCATTAAGATGTTGTGACTCAAAACGTGATGCAGCTTGATGGACAAGTTATCACCATTTTGAATGAATGGTAGCAAGCTCCTCTCAGTCATTAATGTCAATTATTGAATTAATTGATTCATTAATTAATGAATTAATCAATCAACCATGCTTCAAGGGGAGCTTCAGAGTGTCTTTGCAGTATTTTCTGTCCCCCCCAACCACCCCCCCGCCCCCGAGAATGTTGTCCATTTGAGAATTGAGAAAACGACCTGGTGGGGGAGATGCTTTCAGCTATCCAGATGCAGTGTCTTGTCCATCAAAGTTGATTTTATAGGAGTTTTGCCTGAATTCTTTTAGAGCTGGCTTCAAGAAGGACACTAGAGTTTGTTCAACGGTCTTCCCATTGAATCCGGAGGATATGGTGGAGGCATTGCTAATGAACTTTCTCTTGAGCTCCTATGTGTCGCAGATACATGGACCAGGTCTCACTGCAGTACAGAAATGAGGTGAAGACAACTGCTCTGTACACTAGGACTTCTGTTGACTTGGAGGTTTTTGTTGTCAAACACTCACTGCATAATTTGTAGAAGGTGCCAGGGTGAGGGACATCTCTGACCAGCTTGAAAGGATATTGGAGAGGGAGGGGGAGGATCCAGTTGTTGTGGTCCATGTCAGGACAAATAACATAGGTAAGACTAGGAAAGAGGACTTGTTTGGGGATTATCAGGAACTAGGAACTAAATTAAATTAACTAAATTAAGCAGGCACAGCTAATCCGATGTTGAATCTCATCAATGATGGCCTTTTGAGAGAGCTGGCTGCCAAAGTGTGGGAAGCCCTCAACATATCCCAGAGTCTCTCCTTCAATACATATGGGAGATGGAACATTTGGCTAACCAGATGCGGGATGATATAAAAGTTTTGTTTCGGCAACATTAAAAGACAGGCCTAGTTTCTTGGATGCAGAATTGAAGGGACCGAGCCTCAGCTCTTGACCTTGTCCAACAGGTACGAGGTACTGGCTCCCTGTGTGGATGAGGAAGAGGGCTGTAGGGAGGATGAGCCAGCTGACCATGGCACCGTGGCACAGGAGGCCATTCAAGAGGGAGGAGCAAAAAGACAAGTGGTAGTTGTAGGGGATTCTATAATTAGGGGAATTGATAGCATCCTTTGTAAGCAGGATCAAAAGTCCCGCGTTGTATGTTGCCTACCCAGTGCCAGGGTGAAGGACATCTCTGACCAGCTTGAAAGGATATTGGAGAGGGAGGGGGAGGATCCAGTTGTTGTGGTCCATGTCGGGACAAATAACATAGGTAAGACAAGGAAAGAGGACCTGTTTGGGGATTATCAGGAACTAGAAACTAAATTAAAGAACAGGTCCTCAAGGGTTATAATCTCCGGATTACCGCCCGAGCCACGTGCAAATTGGCATAGAGACACGAATAAGGGATGTAAACACATGGCTAAAGGAGTGGTGCTGGAAAGGGCAGTTCCATTTCGTGGGGCACTGGCATCAGTATTGGAACAGGAGGGATCTGTACCATTGGGACGGTCTCCACCTAAACCAATGTTCTAGCGAAAAGGGTAAATAGGGTGGTCAACAGGACTTTAAACTAGAAATTGGGGGGGGGGTGGCATGGAGGGTAAAACTCCAAGAAGTATGACTAATGGGAAATAAAGCAGTAGGTTAGCATGTGGGGGTGGGGGGGATTCAACTTCATGGAAAATTATGAAAAAATTGAGAAGAAAGGAGAGCCCAGGAGAGGCTATTAAAAGTCCCCAGAACACAAAATAGGACAGATTGTTTGGAAAGGGCTAGGAATCTAACTTCAAGCAGATCAAATAAAGAGACAACAATGAGAAAGGGGACGGGAAATACAGGACGGAAGGTGTATCTGAATGCACGCAGTATACGAAATAAGGTAAATGAGCTTGTGGCGCAGATGGAAATTGGCAAGTATGATGTGGTGGGCATCATGGAGACATGGCTGCAAGATGATCAGGAAAGACAGTGGAACAGCAATGGCAGGATTTTCTGGGAGTAATTTGGGAGACACAGCAAAAATTCATCGCTAGGAAGAAGAAGCATACTAAAGGGAGGACAAGGCAACTATGGCTGACAAGGGAAGTCAGGGACAGCATAAAAGCTAAAGAGAAAGCATACAATGCGGCGAAGAGCAGTTGAAAACCAGGGAATTGGGAAGCCTACAAAGACCAACAGAGGACAACTAAAAAAGAAATAAGGAGGGAGAAGATTAAATATGAGGGTAAACTAGCCAGTAATATAAAAGAAGATTGCAAGGGTTTTTTGTTAGATATATAAAGGATAAGAGAGACGCAAAAGTGGACATTGGGCCGCTGGAAAATGACGCTGGAGAAGTAGTGGGGAACAAAGAAATGGCGGAGGAATTGAATAGGTACTTTGCGTCAGTCTTCACGCTGGAAGACACGAGTAACATCGTAAAAGTTCAAGAGAGTCGGGGGGCAGAGGTGAGTATGGTGGGCATTACCAAGAGAGAAGGTGCTAGGAAAACTGAAAGGTTTGAAGGTGGATAAATCACCTGGACCAGATGGATTACACCCCAGAATTCTGAAGGAGATAGCTGAAGAGATAGTGGAGGCGTTAGTGGTGATCTTTCAGGAATCACTGGAGTCAGAGAGGGTCCCAGAGGACTGGAAATCGCTAATGTAACCCCCCTGTTTAAGAAGGGAGTGAGGCAAAAGATGGGAAATTACAGGCCGATTAGCCTGACCTCGGTCGTTGGTAAGATTTTAGAGTCCATTATTAAGGATGAGATTTCAGAATATTTGGAAGTGCATGGTAAAATCGGGCAAAGGATATTGGATAGGGAGGGGGAGGATCCAGTTGTTGTGGTCCATGTCGGGACAAATAACATAGGTAAGACAAGGAAAGAGGACCTGTTTGGGGATTATCAGGAACTAGAAACTAAATTAAAGAACAGGTCCTCAAGGGTTATAATCTCCGGATTACCGCCCGAGCCACGTGCAAATTGGCATAGAGGGGAGGTCATGCCTGACAAATCTGTTAGAATTCTTTGAGGAGGTAATGAGTAGGAGAGGAGAGCCAATGGATGTTACCTACTTGGACTTCCAGAAGGCCTTTGATAAGGTGCCACACAGGAGGCTGCTCAGTAAGATAAGAGCCCTTGGTGTTAGAGGCAAGATACTAGCATGGATAGAAGATTGGCTGTCTGGCAGGAGGCAGAGAGTGGGAATAAGGGGGTCCTTCTCAGGATGGCGGCTGGTGATTCGTGGAGTTCCGCAGGGGTCAGTATTGGGACCACAACTTTTCACTTTATACATTAATGATCTAGATGAAGGAACTGAGAGCATCCTGGCTAAATTTGCAGATAATACAAAGATAGGTGGAGGGACAGGTAGTGTTGAGGAGGCAGGGAGGCTGCAGAAGGATTTCAACAGGTTAGGAGAATGGGCAAAGAAGTGGCAGATGGAATACAGCATGGGGAAGTGTCAGGTCATGCACTTTGGTAGGAAGAATAGAGGCAAAGACTATTTTCTAAATGGGGAGAGAATTCAGAAATCTGGAGTGCAAAGGGACTTGGGAGTCCTAGTCCAGGATTCTCTTAAGGTTAACTTGCAGGTTGAGTCGGTAGTGAGGAAGGCAAATGCAATGTTGGCATTTATTTTGAGAGGACTAGAATATAAAAGCAGGGATGTGCTGCTGAGGCTTTGTAAGGCTCTGGTCAGACCACATTTGGAATTTTGTGAACAATTTTGGGCCCCGTATCTCAGAAAGGATGTGCTGGCCCTGGAGAGGGTCCAGAGGAGGTTCACGAGAATGATCCCAGGAATGAAAGACTTAACATATGAGGAATGTTTGAGGACTCTGGGTCTATACGCGATGGAATTTAGAAGAATGAGGGTGGATCTGATTGAAACTTACAGAATACTGAATGACCTGGATAGAGTGGACGTGGGAAAGATGTTTCCATTAGCAGGAGAGACTAGGATCCGAGGACACAGCCTCAGAGTAAAGGGAAGATCTTTTAGAACAGAGATGAGGAGAAACTTCTTTAGCCAGAGAGTGGTGAATCTATGGAATTCATTACCACAGAAGGCTGTGGAAGCCAGGTCACTGAGTGTATTTAAGACTGAGATAAATAGTTTCTTGATTGGTAAGGGGATCAAAGGTTACGGGGAGAAGGCGGGAGAATGGGGTTGAGAAACTTATCAGCCATGATTGAATGGCGGAGCAGACTTAATGGGCCAAATGGCCTAATTTCTGCTCCTATGTCTTATGGTCTTAACAGATTGCAAATCTGGTGCAGAGTGGGCAACAACACTGCTGTCTCCTGCAAACTGTAGACCACATATCTATAGTGGCCAGTTCAGTTTTGGTATGGAGGCAACTGAGGTTAGAGTTTTTCCTCTCAGCGATATTTAGTATGGACACCAGAGGGCAGTCGATCTTTGATGATGTGAATAATCACTTTCTGGTAGAATGTAAACAGTATGGAGGCTTTCACATAGCCTTGTGTGGCCCTAGTCCAGGTTTTGAAAGGGTCTGTTTCAGATCTCCCAGTCAAGGCAGTTGCAGTCATATCATCATTACAGGATTGCAATGAAATTTCTTGGGCATCCAAATCTTTGGAACACAAGGCACAGAGCGTCATGATTTACTGAGCCAAGTACTTTGGTCAGGTCAGTGAAGGCAATGAAGAGCGCCTGGTGTTGTTCCTGACATTTTTCTTGGATTTGTCTCTCAACAATGACCATGTCAGGGGTTCCTCTGCCACTGCTCGGATTATCTTGCATAGGCAGGTTGAGTCTGCTGATGTACACTGACAATTCTATGGGATGGGGTGGGGAGTGGGGGGTGGTGGAACATCCAGCTGTCTTTGTTCTTAAATTGAATTAGACTAACAGTTACACAAACTGCTGATCCTGACTGTTTAATATGACAGTGAGACACCATGCGAGACTGCTATTTTCTGAATATGGAGTTGGGCACAGGCACAGTAAGGAGGGTCAGGTTGATGGGTGCTGGTTTTCAAGTCCCAATTTGTTATTGCACCATTTTCTTAAAACCATGGGTATAGATGTTGCTGCCTGGTGCAGTAGGTTGGTTCCTTCTTCATTACTGTAGAAAAGAAATAAATTGTCATTTTGTCAGCAGCTGAGTGTAATTCCTTGTTCAGGCTGTTTCCATGAGAATTACATAAGTAGTACATACTCTGCCTGTAGTTCAAATTTGCAGCATTTGTTGTTTTCTGCTTGTTTTGCAAGATCACGACATACACAATCTATTGCACAATAGAATTTAAAGATAAGTTTGTTATCTAGAAGTAATCTACAACAATGACCCACAAAACAAAAAGCATTTATTGCCCTTAAATTCCAATTTACAAAAAGCTCAAACCTGCCACCTTCTGCTCAAAGTGGTAACATACTCAGAAGGCTTCCTTCATATCGATGTCTAGATTATCAATATCAAAGTTAAGACTTCCAAACTCCGGCTGTTTAGGGACTAAAACTTTTTTGTCATTTTTAAGTACATGCTCCTAATTTTTCATTTGAGTTTAGTCTTTTATTACAATGCCTAAGAATGGCAAATGTCACAGTAGGTTACAAGTGTCTCAAAACCTGTAAAGTATATTGTATATATGTGTGTATATATATATATATATATATATAATATATATAGTTTCTTCTTAAAATCACACAAACATTACTGTAATAAGTTATTGACAACTCTGTACTGTCATCCAACAAATGCATTCCCCCGTGGAAATAGTTCCAGCACAGTTGGCTTGTTCTGAAACCCATTTCCTTCCCCATTTCCTTCCCACCCACAGTCCCACCATAAAGTGCTCAACAAGAGAGAAGAACGGGGAAGGGGGAAAACGGAAGAGGGAGAAAATGGGCGTACATCAAGGAGAGATAAAGAGGAGAGAAGGGAGGGTACAAAAAAACCGAGAAAGAAGCCAGAAAACAGATGCAGAAAAGGAAAAGCATTAACCAGAAAGGGTACTAACCAGAAAACATAAGTGGGAACGTGTAAGAGCACACACAAGATATGAGGAAAGAGCACATGAAAGACAAAGAGTAAGTGTGTGTACACAGAGAGAGCATGAGAAAGAGAGACTATAAGAGAGGAAATACCAGGGAGAGCATGAGAGATAGAGACAGCAAGAGAAAATGAGAGTAAATATTCAAGACAGCCAAAGGTTGAGAGCACAAGAGGTGCAAAATAAGAGCCTTTGGCCTTCCATTCATCACATTTCTACAGCTACTGATTTGCTCAGCCACACCCTCACCTCCACCTTTGATGCCATCGTCTCCAACAAAATCATTGCTCTTCCTCTCTCTTACCCTGGTAGATCCCCCTGGTAGGGCTCTCACTCTGCTCCCTCAAGTTCGAGACACACAGACATGAATGGATATTGTGGACAATTGATTTCACAATTTATCGCCAGATCTGACTGGATCAGATAAAGCACCATCAGGTCCTATTCTCATATTCCAAAACTCTTGACTATTCTAGGATGATCCTAGAATGGAAAGATAACCCTTGGCTTCTTTTCTCTACTGAAAACAGTTTTCTTCAATCACACACCCATGTCTCCTCCATACTCATCTCCAAAAACATGTGAGAGGAGCTCATGAACTTCTTTATCATGAAGACTGACACCATCCAATCAGCTGCCTCTACTACTACCCTCCCTTTCCTCCCCCAACCGCACCAAACTTCCTCTAACATTCCTTCCTGCCCTAGATCTGAACTTGAACTCTAGTTCCTCTGCTATCTCCCCTCATGCCCTTTCAGAGTTCATTTTATCTATAAGGCCCACTTCCTTCTCCCTTGACCTTACCTCCACTGAACTACTGGTCATCCACGTTAGCAGATATGATTAACATTTTCTCTCTCTTCAGCTAAGTTCCTCTCTCCTTTAAATCCGTTATCATCGCCCTGCTCCTCAAAAAAAAATAACCCAACCTTCCCTGCAAACTAGCAGCCCACTTCCAACCTCCCTTTCCTCTCCAAAGCCCTTGAACATGTCGCTGCCTCCCAAATCCCTTTCGCAGGCCTCTTATGTTCAAATTCCTCCAATCAGGTTTCTGTCCCTGCCACAATACTGAAATAGTTCTTATCAAAGACACAAATAACATCCTATGTGACTGTGACAAAGGTAAATTATCCCTCCTCATCCTTCATGACCTGTCTGCAGCCTTTGACTTGGTTAACCATAAGATCCGCCGCCAAAACCTTTCCACCCTTATGCAGCTGGGTGGGACTACACTCATCTGGCTCCACTATTACTTGTCTAATCACAGCCAGACAATCATGTGAAATTAATTCTGTTCCCACTCCCATACAGTTACCTCATGTCCTCCAAGGATCCACCCCTGGCCCCTGTTATATTTCAGAAAGCCAGGTCATGAAGGATAGAACTAGTCCCAATCTTCACACATAGAGAGGTATTTATTTGCAGAGATACACATTACAAACATGCACCTCCTCACCCAAATCTGTTCCTTTTTATGGTGCTCAAGTGAATCCATCACCTGCATATAATTAAACCCAATTAACGTACAATTAACCAATCCCTCATCTACATTTTATCTTAAGATCTAAAAACACGTCAGTTTCCACATGTATGCTGACAAAATCCAGTCCTATCTCACCACCAACTCCAGCAACTTCACAGATATGTCTTCGCATGGCACACTATTCAAGACCTCACATGCCCATACACCTCACACAGCTTTCAATGTTTCCTTAAATATGTTTTTTCTTCTTTCAGCTTTAAACACATTGTTCTCAACTTTCTTTGGAAGTGACCTTTCCCAGAATATGAAAATCTTTCTCGTTATCTTTATGGCCACCGCTTTTGGAATAAAATAAACTTAATAACTTTGCTTTATTCATTTATGATCTTTGCCAGTTGTAAAATTTCCTTTTCTTTTTCTTTGAAATTCAACAGCTAAAAATTCAACTCCTCATTTATCTCCTAATGCAAATTCCTATTCATGTTTTATGTACTTGTATCCTATCTTAGCTCATCCATCTCCACTTCAGAAATGCCTGCTTTGACACCTAACCCTTTGACGATTTAAACCTTGCAGTCTTATTTGCCTTCAGTTTAATTAAATTATACACACACACACACAGAAGACAGGCACTAAGGAATTGTATAAGAATGACTGATATACTTCTGCATGCATTATGACACCATTGAAATCAGAAAATTGAATTATAATGTGCATTTTTAGGTCCTTTTTTTTGTTTTTGGAAAGAGTGATGATCAGTGATAGAGATAAGGTAAGAGTGGGAGGGACTGTTGGTAGATGTGGACGTGTGGTTGAGGCTACACATATCATTCGTGAATTATTTGACCAAGTAAAGCCCAAGCAGAAAGGGGCTGTCAGCATTGTAGCCTCCCTCCCTCTTCATGTTTCTGCACCTCCTGTTGTGCATCCTCCTCCTCCACCTCATCGAGCTCCTACTCTTCAGTTTCCTGCCTGATTGGTGGTTCCAGGATCGGGACCCTCAGAATTTCCAAGATGCACTGTGACAAATCTTTAATTATGCTGTGCATGCATGCATGGATTCCAGGCCAGGGTCGTGAGCCCCGTAATGAGAGGGTAACCTTTATTGCTCAGGAATCAGACTTTAACTTGTCTTACTGGGTCAAATACAGATGGCATGGAGGACTGCTGCAGAATAAAGGAATTTGTGGTTACTGGTAGGCTAATGGGCATTCACCAGCATGATATGTCACCTGTGGTCGAACACTGCACACCAAATCCCTTTCGATTTATGAAAATGGCCAGGTTCAGGTGAGATGCATGCAGTCAATGGCACCCGTACCATTCGAGAGCCTACAATCCATGCAGATCCTCATGCTTGCTCCACCCATCTTGTCTCTGGCAAGAAGGAATGAGATGAAGTTGTCTTTCTTTGTAGGCGGCCTCAGTGGCCTCCCTTGCACAATAGTGCACTACAAACTGTAAAATGTTGCTTATATCTCTTGTAGCATTCTGGAAGGATTTCACTTTGACACAATAATCTGTCTGCCTGCAGCATGCAGAGCAGTCAATAGGTGTGTTCACACAAACCTCTTTACCCCCCACTTCCTACCAAAGATGGTATCCGTCACACTTCCCAGCAGATCCCAGACTCTATTTAAAAGCATAGGCCCAGAACAACAGACACTGCATAGCCAAGGGCAGAATTTTGCCCTTGGCGTGCAGGCTCGGGTGGGGGCAGTCGGGCCCGGAAGGCAATTTCACATTGGCGGGCCAGTTAAGGCCTGCCCAGTGCTGAGCGCTGCCTGTGTGGGCGGGGGGAGGAGTATGAGCCAGGTGAGCACAATCTTCGCACATGTGAGCATGTGTGCACTACATAATCTCCCTGAGGCAGTGAGCTGCCTCAGGGACATGAACTGACCGGATAAAAAATTAAAGATCTTATAAATGCTTTGAAACATGTCCCCTGATGTGATCCTGTCACATGAGCAGGGACATGTTTTTACTGTAAAATTTTTATGTGATTTTTATTTGCTTTAGGAAACCTCATCCCACCCGTGGATGAGGTTTCCTAAAAAAGTAAAGGCCGCTTGGCCTGAACCTGAACCATTAGGTTGGACGGGCAGCGTAAATTTGAATTTAATTAACTTTTTAATGGCCATAATAGGCCTTTTAATTGTTGACGGGCAGGCTGTCAACTACAGCGCGCGCCCGCCGAACAAAATATTGTGGGACTGTGCGATGACGTCCGGACGTCCAACATCAGCACGTGTCATTTTACACTCAGCCGAGTCATGCGCACATATGCCTGCCAAGCGTAGTTTTCTGCCCCAAGTTTCATCCCCGCTGTGCCCCACTAAATCATTAATTTCCTTTCAGTCATGCATCTTATACTTAAAACGATTAACTAGAAAAAATAGCTCCCTCTGTAATTGAAGTTCTCAGAATGAAACACCAATTGAAAGTTAGATGGGGGTATCAAGATGCATTAAACTTATATGAGAATTTACTTTAACAGCTTTCTTGATTCCAACATCAAAATCTGATTCTAACCAGCAATAACGAACTGTAAACCCACAAAATGCCCTGTATCTTTTTCATTTAAGAAATCAAAGTTTGTCTCACTGTTTCAATCTCTAAATTTTCCAGCTTAAATATTCAATTATCTTAGGTAATTCAGTAAGAAAATTTCAAATTTTAGTTTGAGTATTGTTCTTCATTTCAGGACAATGAAAGCTTTGATAGTGATAATAAACCTCTACACCATCTGTTAACTCTCGGCATTTTCTCCATCATCCAATAGTTCTCTAAACTGCAGTTTATTTGTAATTAAACACATAACTCTTTGTGATAACCTGTTAGAAGCAGATGGTAAATTGTATTTTGCTCAACAGTACAAAGAAAATGCAGTTGATCAATTATAATGTTATCATTTGAAATGGTGTTTACCAGCAGAGCATAAAGAGGAAATATAATTCTTACCAAATAACCTGCAAACATTAAAAGCATAGCTCAACTCAGAAAAGCTCTAAGTGCTTGGATCTGAGTTGATTTACTAGCAAGACACCAGAGAAAAAAAATCCTGCTTTTCAGAACAGCAGCTCTAACTTTTATGTTCCAGTATTCTTTCCAGCAAATCAGAGAGCTGCAATACTTTTCAGTGTCAATATATTTGATGAGAGAATCAAACATTTCTTTTCACATACAATATCAAAGACACGGAGACAGAGCAGGAAATAAGGAAAAGAGCACCAGCTTTGTTCTATATTAAAATATACCAAATGATTTTTTTTACAAAGGACTATCTGGTGGCCAGTACACATCAATCCAGAATCTTGATAAATCTGTGGAACATACAGACTGTAAACATTGCACGAAACTCCACCACCTAAATATGGTACCAATTTCTACTAACTGACATCAATGACAGCACAAAATTAACTGATACCATTCCACATTACTACAGACCAACCAATGTCAAATTTACAAATTCTGAAGATTTTTTTTTTGAGTTTACCTTTGGTCCAACATTATTCTTACATATATTTAACAATTTGAGGACTTTACTGACAGGAATATATTATTATGAAAGAAAAATTTATAAATCAATGGAGAAAATTTATATTTACAAAATAAGCACTGGGTATAAACTCATTTCCAATCTTTTCTTGTTTGGACATTAATTATAATATTCTGAATATAATTTGCCGAATGAGAATATATTCAGATTGTAGTTTGTCCTCTTTTTTAAAAATGTTCATTATGAAACTAGACTGAGCCTTAGCAGCAATTTTTTAAAAACAATAAGTTACAATAGTAGAAACAATGATATTAGCAAATTATATGCTAGGCATGCTGTGGATTGGCCTAGCAGCCAAGACAGTAGGCATAAATGGGTCATTTTCTGATTGGCAAGATGTAACAAGTGGTGTATGACAAGGATCAGTGCTGGGGCCTCAGCATTTTACAATTTATTTAAATGACTTGGATGAAAGACTGAAGGTATTGTTGCTAAATTTGCTGTTGACACAAAGATAGGTAGGAAAGTTGTGAAGAGGAATAAGGAGGGTACAAAGAGATGTAGATAGATTAAGTGAGTGGGCAAAGATCTAGCTGGCAAACGGGGTATAATGTGGGAAAATGTGAAATTGCCAATTTTAGCAGGAAGAATAAAAAGGAAGCATATTATATAAATGGTGGAGATTGCAGAGCACTCAGATGCAGAGGGACCTAGGTGTCCTAGTGCATGAATCGCAAAAGATTAGTATGCAGGTCCAGCAAGTAATTAGGAAAGCTAATAGAATGTTATCATTTATTGCGAGGGGTACTGAATACAAAAGTAGGGAGGTTATGCTTCAGTTATATTGGGCATTGGTGAGACCACATCTGGAGCACTGTGCACAGTACTGGTCTCCTTATTTAAGGATGTAAATGCATTGGAAGCAATTCAGAGAAGGTTTATGAGACCTGGAATGGGCCAGTTGTCTTATGAGGAAAGGTTGGACAGGCCAGGCTTGTATCCACTGGAGTTTAGAAGAGTAGGAAACAACTTGATTGAAACATACAAGATTCTGAGGGGCCCTGATAAGGTGAAAGTGGAGAGAAAGTTTCCTCTTGCGGGAGGATCTGGAACTAGGGGTCACTGTTTAAAAAATAAAGGGTTACTCGTTTAAGTCTGAAATGAGGAGGATTTTTTTTTCAGAGGGTCATGATTCTTTGGAACTCTCTTCCTCAAAAGGCAATGGAAGCAGAGTCTTTGAATATTTTTAAGGCAGAGCTAGATAGATACTTGATAAGCAAGGGGATGAAAGGTTATTTGGGGTAGGCAGGAATGTGGAGTTGAGGTTATAATCAGATCAGTCATGATTTTATTGAATGGTAGAGCTGGCTCGAGGGGCCGGGGGTCTACTCCTGCTCCTAAGTCATATGTTTATATGCATATGTAAGTACCCGATTAAAAGATTAGCATCTCTTATACCAAACAAGATCAGTCTAGTACCACCATTGTCAATGAAAGGATTATATGCCACATGGAGCAATTAGAAAGCAAATCTACTGGATTGAATAAGGAGATCAGGAAGGTCCAGTGAAAGGGGAAGAAACAATTCAGTTGTCTCGCATTTCAGTAACCTCAACGCTCCTCCTTTTCCTTTACTTGTGCTCTGTCCCACTTTAATCCTGCTTTTCTTCTCCTCTCTTGCCTTTCTTTTAAATTTGTCTCCCATATTATTTTTCTCTCCCCATTAGACAGTTTTCACATTTCCTTATCCTCTTACTTTTCTACAATCAGTTGAAAAGCCTCCCTTTCTATTAACTGAGCAACTTTAGCTCAGACACTAATTGATATCAACTTGCAGCATCAAATTGCTACGCTGGAGCACAAATCAAGTGTTCTTAAAGAAGCCTAAAGGGTGATATTGAATGTGACAGTGAGAGGCTTGGCATACAATTTAATCATGTGAAAATAAATTGGACAAATCTTACTGAAAAAAAACGTGTGTTGACCACATATGCCATTTTAAATGTACAAATCAGCCAACATCTTCAGGGATTAAGAGATAGGTAATCATCTATGGATTCTATGGAACATACTGGTTAATTTATGCCAATTTGCTTCAGACAACTGGCATCTCACCCTTTCACATACAGCTTTTTTTAAGACTTTGCTGGATTTGAACATTAATTGCCCATTAAACTTGCTGCAGAAAGTTGGTAAATAAGAGCATGATTGCCCTTTTCGTGAAACGTTGATTGTTAATGCTATGCTAATCTACCTCTCTGGCTCAGAAAGGGAACAATTTAAGCTGTTCGGTCCCATTCCTGCATGTAGTAAATTGTTATTAGACTTTTTTAAAATATAAAATTCATTTCCCTTCTGTCTCACTCTGAATCCAACTTTTATTTTGCTCTGGGCCAGAACTTCCTCAGAATGGCAATCAGAATCGGATTGCCACTCCGCTCCTACTTTCTTACGCCAATTTTTTTTCCATCCTGTCTCAACCAACATTCCGACACAGGCCAGGTGAGACCCAGGCAGTGCAGTGCATCCCCAGGGCCTTGCTTCAAGTGCAACTCTGTCAGATGCAAGGAGGCCACATCCCCTTTTTACGGCACCAGCTGCCGTAAGCCAGGTAAGTTAAAGGCCCAGCCAAGTTTAAAGGTTCTCAACAAGCTGGGGAGAGGTAAGTATATAAGTTAAGTGGGTAGGATTTTGGAGGTTGGGAAGATTTAGGGGGTCGGGGGCTATTGGATCAGGTCAGGCCTTGGGGGGTTGTGTGTCAGATCGGGCCTGGCCTTGGGGGTAGGGTTGGGCCAGGCGGGCCTCGGGGGGAGGGTCAGGCCAGGTGGGCCTCGGGGGGAGGGGGAGGTTGGATTGGGTCGTGCATTGGGGGGGGTGGATGGTGGCCTAGTCAGGCCTTGTGGGGGTTGGGTGAGAGTTGGGCCTGGTGGATGGGGGTGGGTGTTTGGGGGAGGGGTGAGAGTCAGGCCTGGCAAAGGGTGGGGTGGGAGAGAATGTCCCTGTGGGTGAAGAGAATCCTATTGGTTGGGGAGTTCCCGTTGGCAGTGGTCTAGTCACTTGGCAGTGTGGGTATCCTGTGAAGGGGTTAGTCGGGGGTTGGGAGGAGACCCCTGAGGCGGTGGGGGGGGGGGGGGGAGGGGGGCGGGGTGGGTGGGGGGGGTCCTTTGGATGGGGATTGGGGGAAGTCCCCCGGCAATTCTTATGTGGAGGGGAGTGGTTAGTGCCGTGGTGGGGAGGTCAATGTGGGTCTGTGTTACCCAGAAGTTAGAAGAGGATTTGATTCCTCTAACTTTTTCTGGGTAACTATTGATGGAACCCAGTTGGAACCATCCGAAGTTTGCAATTTAAATTGCATTTTCAGATGGTTCCCGATGCAGGGAAATTGCCCATGGGATGCATGGGCAATTACTGTGCAAACCTCACCTGTGAACATCTGAGGGGGGTGGCAGGGGGTAGTTCCTAGCTCCTCTTTGGGATATATGCCCCCAATGCCCTGGAGTTTGGAAGTTATGGCCCTCTATTTCTCTTTCTGTATTTGATTCAACTCTAATTCGTACATTCTAATTCACCTTCCTTCTCTGTAATTCCTGTTTTTCATTCCTTAAGGAGACAGCCTGGTGGTCCTATCATTCACTGAAGACCCAGATGCCCCCTTGTTGACTTGGTTGCATCATTATCAGTTCATACTTACAAGACAAAACATTGTTGAGTTGAAGATCAAGGGAAAAAGCCTAGCTAATGAGGCATGCCATGAGATGCTCCACTCCATCAAATTCTGCGCCATTCATATCATTTTTCATTTTTAAACACTTTTACTATTTTTGCATATTAATTTCTTTCATGACTCCTTATTGTTACTAACGATTTTATTTGAATTGTCAGATTTTATCCTACCTGTTCTGTTCCTATTAAAAATACTGCTTCGTCACTTTTCTTTTCAGATCTCTAACATCACCACCTCATGCCACATCATGACCTTTGCTACAATCCCAGTAGAGACCAATAACTTTAAAAGAAAGATTTGCATTCCCAATGACCAACTTAAAGGAATCGCACAACAGAATTTCATGTTTTAAGACTTCTACTCTAACAAACAAAGCAAAATCAACATGAAGTAAACATTACTTAGTAGACAACTAAAACTCTAAACTAAAGAAAAGATAACCCTTATTAATGACTTAGAACGACTGGCTATTATAAAGTCAATTATTCTTCACTTTGTGGGTTAACATAAGCTGATGTAAAAAGTAATACCCATGCGAAAAGTATATCAATTTGGGATATATTATCTTCTCATAGTTAGAAGTGCTTCACATTACTCTGTAAATATAACAACTATGTACACCATACAAGAGATAATTAAGAAACATTTTAATTGCCTTGTTAATTTATTAGTGATTGTAATAAATCTGCTTTATTTCCAAAAATCACTGGTTGTTGGGAGGCGGTGGCATAGTGGTATTGTCACTGGACTAATAATGCTCTAGGGACCTGGGTTCGAAGCCCACCATAGCAGAAGGTGAAATTTGAATTCAATTAAAAAAATCTGTAACAAAGCAGGACACCAAAACAAAAAACACTTGCAGATCAAGTGTATATATACACTTCAGCACCCCGATGGCATTCTTCTCAATGTTCCCCTCAACCACTTGTCTGGTAAACTGCAAATGCCACACAGTCAGCTTCTCAGACATTTCATGAAAAATCAGTCACAACCTACATACAATTTGGGTTGGATATTTGCTTGTGGGATGCTGTCCCCACCTGGGTGCTTCATGCTTGCAGCCTAATGTCCCTGGTTCTCTTCCACCTGTTCCTCCTGCATTGCATTCAGAATCAGCAAAAGGCTGGGAAAATGGCTGCTTTCATGGGATGAGAATGGCTTCAATGCCTCCTGGAACAGGTGATTTACAACTGCTTCAGGTAACTATAGGTGTCCAAGCACTAGAAAATTTGGTTCAAATGTCAATAAAGCAGATAAACAAGTGCAAGTGCAAGGAAACTAACATACAAGGCTCTGTAACTGGGAAATCAGGCTTTTACCACAGGCAGAGATGCAAATGAGCAGAGGGATCAGTTAAAAATTGAGAAGACTTCTGCAGATTATAATAATTCACAAATTATGTAATCTTTTAGGCTGTATATTTGTCGTGTATCCCAAATATGCATGTCTCACAGCAAATATGCAGCAAATTCCAGATTCAAGACTGATCACAGTTTACTTTAACTAATTTTTCCCCAGGACTTCAAAACTGTGGAACTCTACCTCCTTCAGTTTCTCTCTTATTCTACAATTTTCACGATGTTAAAATTCAAATTAGTGGTAATGCCCTCAAAATTAGCTTAGATAGAATGACCTAACCTAATCACGATTACATGATTTAGCTCATGTTCTCTTTTACTCTTTCCAATCTGTGTTATGGCTTGAACTATGGGCCTTGGTTTGTCAGCTTGGTTTTTCATTCAAGGCCATACACTGTTATGAAGTTATTGATTCCCATTTTCATATTCAGTGTTTTCAGTTTTATTGCTTAAAATAGTAACTCTACAATTTCAATCAGTTGACTTCAGGCTACAACAGTGATTTTGCCAAATTTAATATTTTGGAATCAACTATCTGAGGGATGAACAATTCTGGACACATTATTGGCAATATTTTAAGGACCATGTGATGAAGAACAAACCATTCCAAATACTAAGCACTGACTTTCGGATTTGGTGCACTGAGCTCTGAAATGTCTTTGCATTTTAAGTGACTTCCTATTAACTTAGCTCAACTACTAATTATATAATCTACAGATTAGTCTGAGCTAAAAGAAGATTTTTACATGTATTTTTCAAGATACATACACAGTTTACTCAACACTAGGATTTCAATCAAGTGTAAAGCTGTAAAATTTTCATACTGCACACATTTGGCCTGAAAACATTCAGGAGGGTGGGTGCCTATCTTTCCAAACTTGACAGAGTATTTTGAGCTGCAGAAGGGTCTGATGAAAGAAATCCTGCTGCTTACCTGTGTCAATGTAGGGGAAGCAAAATGGCATGATAAGTTAAAGGTATCAAAAGGAAACAATTTGGCATGATTGTCATTTTGCTTACAGATTACTTGTATCAGTAAGGTAAATATATTCACTGATAATATGGAACAAAGTTGCCATAATTGTAAATAAACATTTAGTAAATTTAGAATTAGTAGCAAGAGATAAAAACTGGTTAAGGAACCATTAGAAAAAATGTAAACAGAAGAGTTACGTGAGGAAAAAATTAGAAACAGTCTCCAAAGGTCTCAAATCATGTAACTGCTGAAAATGTGCAGTAATCTAGATAATTCTAATGTTATAGTGCGGAATTGCAAAAGAGCTATTTATGGTAATTCACAGTTGGGCCGTCAAATGATTAGAAAAATTCATCATAATTAATTGCGAGATGTACATTTTAATATCAGTTAATCTTTGTTTAAATCTCATACAATGCTACAATTACTGTAAGCATTTCAAGTTTCTTTTATTCCGGATGATATCTTCGGATAAACAACCTAGCATTAAAAACTTCACGGTTTTGCCTGGTTTCAAATCATCTGCTGTGACTCAAAGAAATCAGAAAAAAATCCATTTGTAAATCGGGAATAAATTTGCTACGATAGAGGAAGTTACAAGAGCAAGGAGCACCATGGGAGCGGCCCCAAGAATAACAAAGCGCAGCAGAGTAGCAGCTGAGAGGGGTGAATGGCACAGGAGAAAATAACTGCAAAGTGATGTCAAAACTCAAGGAGGGATGACTGAGATAAGATTACAGGTAAACATTTAAAGTAGCCTCCTTATAACTCAAACTAGATGAAATAATTAGTTTAATGTGTAAACTTTTAATCAAATGAATAAATCAAGATTAAGATAGGGATGGCAGTGTAGATGGTGTGCTGCAACTGAAGCTGCAGCCAGGTTCATGGAAACCATGAGATAAAAACAAAAAACTGCGGATGCTGGAAATGCAAAACAAGAACAGAATTACCTGGAAAAACTCAGCAGGTCTGGCAGCATCGGCGGAGAAGAAAGGAGTTGACGTTCGAGTCCTCGTGACCCTTCAACAGAACTCAGTGAATATTAGGAGAGGGGTGAAATATAAGCTGGTATAAGGTTGGGGGGTGGGGGGGGGGAGAACTGGTGTGGTTGTAGGGACAAGCAAGCAGTGATAGGAGCAGATAATCAAAAGATGTCACAGACAAAAGAACAAAAGAACACAGAGGTGTTGAAGGTGGTGATATTATCTAAACGAATGGGTTAATTAAGAATGGATGGTAGGGCACTCAAGGTACAGCTCTAGTGGGGGTGGGGTGGAAAGACTAGCAGGGCATAAAAGATTTAAAAATAATGGAAATAGGTGGGAAAAGAAAAATCTATATAAATTATTGGAAAATACAAAAGGAAAGGGGAAGAAACGGAAAGGGGGTGGGAATGGAGGAGGGAGTTCAAGATCTAAAGTTGTTGAATTCAATATTCAGTCCGGAAGGCTGTAAAGTGCCTAGTCGGAAGATGAGGTGCTGTTCCTCCAGTTTGCGTTTGGCTTCACTGGAACAATGCAGCAAGCCAAGGACAGACATGTGGGCAAGAGAGCAGGGTGGAGTGTTAAAATGGCAATCGACAGGGAGGTTTGGTTCATTCTTGCGGACAGACTGCAGATGTTCTGCAAAGCGGTCGCCCAGTTTACTTTTGTTCTCTCCAATGTAGAGGAGACCGCATTGGGAGCAATGAATGCAGTAGACTAAGTTGGGGGAAATGCAAGTGAAATGCTGCTTCACTTCAAAGGAGTGTTTGGGCCCTTGGGCGGTGAGGAGAGAGGAAGTGAAGGGGCAGGTGTTGCATCTTTTGCGTAGGCATGGGGAGGTGCCATACGTGGGGATTGAGGAGGAGGGAGTGATGGAGGAGTGGACCAGGGTGTCCCGGAGGGAACGAGCCCTACGGAATGCTGCTGTGGGGGTGACGGGAAAATGTGTTTGGTGGTGGCATCATGCTGGAGTTGGCGGAAATAGCGGAGGATGATCTTTTGAATGCAGAGGAGGGTGGGGTGATAAGTGAGGACAAGGGGGACCCTATCATGTTCCTGGGGAGGGAGGAGAAGGCGTGAGGGCAGATGCGTGGGAGATGGGCCAGACACGGTTGAGGGCCCTATCAACCACCGTGGGTGGAAAACCTCGGTTAACGAAGGAGGACATGTCAGAGGAACTGTTTTTGACGTTAGCATCATCAGAACAGATGCGACAGAGACGAAGGAACTGAGAGAATGGGATGGAGTCCTTACAGGAAGTGGGGTGTGAGGAGCGGCAGTCGAGGTAGCTGTGGGAGTCGGTAGGCTTGTAATGGATATTGGTGGACAGTCTATCACCAGAAATTGAGACAGAGAGGTCAAGAAAGGGAAGGGAAGTGTCAGAGATGGACGATGTGAAAATGATGGAGGGGTGGAGATTGGAAGCAAAATTAATAAATTTTTCCAAATCCCGACGAGAACATGAAGCAGCACCGAAGTAATCATCGATGTACCGGAGAAAGAGTTGTGGAAGGGGGCCGGAGTAGGACTGCAACAAGGAATGTTCCACATACCCCATAAAGACACAGGCATAGCTGGGGACCATGCGGGTACCCATGGCCACACCTTTTATTTGGAGGAAGTGAGAAGAGTTAAAGGAGAAATTGTTCAGTGTGAGAACAAGTTCAGCCAGATGGAGGAGAGTAGTGGTGGATGGGGATTGTTCGGGCCTCTGTTCAAGGAAGAAGCTAAGGGCCCTCGGACCCTTTGGGGGATGGAGGTGTAGAGGGATTGGACGTCCATGGTGAAGAGGAAGCGGTTGGGGCCAGGGAACTGGAAATTGTTGATGTGACGTAAGGTGTCAGAGGAATCACGGATGTAGGTAGGATGGGATTGGACAAGGGGAGAGAGAAGGGAGTCAAGATAACGAGAAATGAGTTCTGTGGGGCAGGAACAGGCTGACACAATCAATCTACCGGGACAGTTCTGTTTGTGGATTTTGGGTAGGAGGTAGAAGCAGGCCGTCCAAGGTTGAGCGACTATCAGGTTGGAAGCTGTGGGAGGAAGATCTCCAGAGGAGATAAGGTCAGTGACAGTTCTGGAAACAATGGCTTGATGTTCAGTGGTGGGGTCATGGTCCAGGGAGAGGTAGGAGGAAGTGTCATCGAATTGACGCTCAGCCTCCGCAAGGTAGAGGTCAGTACGCCAGACAACAACAGCACCACCCTTGTCAGCGGGTTTGATGACAATGTTGGGGTTGGACCTGAGAGAATGGAGTGCAGTAAGTTCAGAGACAGACAGTTTAGAATGAGTGAGAGGAGCAGAGAAATTGAGATGACTAATGTCACACCGACAGTTCTCAATGAAAAGCTCAAGAGAAGGTAAGAATCCAGAGGGAGGGGTCCAGGTGGAGGAAGAATATTGGAGGTGGGTAAAAGGATCCGTTGAACGGGGAGAGGACTCATGCCCAAAGAAGTGAGCATGGAGACGAAGATGGCAGAAGAAGAGTTCAGCATCGTGCCGAGCCCGAAATTCATCGAGATGAGGGCGTAAGGGTATGAAACTAAGTCCTTTGCTGGGCACTGAACGTTCAGCATCAGAGAAGGGAAGGTCAGCGGGTATAGTGAATACACGGCCGGGGCTGGGATTGGAAGATGGGGTGGGGACGGAGGGACAGGCAGGGGTGGAGGGTCCTAGATGGGTGTTGGTGTCGATGAGTTGTTGGAGCTTGCATTTCTTAGCACTTGAGAGAAAGAGAAAAAGTTTCTTGTTGAGGCGTTGGATGAGACGAAGAAAAAAATGAAACTGGGGGCACACGCAGCTTTGAAAAAGGGTGCGGCGGTGCTGCTGGAAAGAGAGGTGAAGGGTGTTCATATGGCGGCACATGGCACTGAGTGTGGATCTCAGAATGTGACGGGAACAGCAGTCCGAGAAACGTTTTATGTCCCAGAGATACCTGTAATCGTGGGTGGGTTCGAAACAAGAGCGATGGAATTTCAGTTGAAATCCACGTGGGGTAAGTCAGAGACGGAGACAGTCACTGAGAAAGGAGATATGGCTGTGAAAGCGGGTTTTAGTAAACACCTTGTCAAACACCAGGAGAGAAATGGAAAGCAATGAAGGTGAACAAGACAAAAGAGAGATACAGAAATCTTGTCGCAGAGAGGAGCAAAATTTCTTCAAGGTAGGCATTTCTTGAAGAGGAGTGACAGTTAATTAAACACAGAGATAAAAACAAAAAACCCCTATCATACCTTTACGCCCTCATCTCAATGAATTTCGGGCTCGGCACGATGCTGAACTCTTCTTCCGCCGTCTTCATCTTCGTGCTCGCTTCTTTGGGCTGGAGTCCTCTCCCCATTCAACAGATCCTTTTACCCACTTCCAATATTCTCCCTTTACCTGGACACACCCTCTGGATTCTTACCTTCTCTTGATCTTTTCATTGAGAACTGTCGGCGTGACATTAGTCGTCTCAATCTCTCTGCTCCTTTCACCTCGCGGAGGCTGAGCGTCAACTCGCAAACACTTCCTCCTACCTCTCCCTGGACCATGACCCCACCACTGAACATCAAGCCATTGTTTCCAGGACTGTCACTGACCTCATCTCCTCTGGAGATCTTCCTCCCAAAGCTTCCAACCTGATAGTCGCCCAACCTCGGACAGCCCACTTCTACCTCCTACCCAAACAGAACTGTCCCGGTAGATTGATTGTGTCAGCCTGTTCCTGCCCCATGGAACTCATTTCTCGTTATCTTGACTCCCTTCTCTCTCCCCTTGTCCAGTCCCTTCCCACCTACATCCGTGATTCCTCTGATACCTTACATCACATCAACAATTTCCAGTTCCCTGGCCCCAACCGTTTCCTCTTCACCATGGACGTCCAATCCCTCTACACCTCCATCCCCCACCAGGATGGTCCGAGGGCTCTTAGCTTCTTCCTTGAACAGGGGCCCGAACAATCCCCATCCACCATTACTCTCCTCCATCTGGCTGAACTTGTTCTCACACTGAACAATTTCTCCTTTAACTCTTCTCACTTCCTCCAAATAAAAGGTGTGGCCATGGGTACCCGCATGGTCCCCAGCTATGCCTATGTCTTTATGGGGTATGTGGAACATTCCTTGTTGCAGTCCTACTCCGGCCCCCTTCCACAACTCTTTCTCCGGTACATCGATGATTACTTCGGTGCTGCTTCATGCTCTCGTCGGGACTTGGAAAAATTTATTAATTTTGCTTCCAATCTCCACCCCTCCATCATTTTCACATCGTCCATCTCTGACACTTCCCTTCCCTTTCTTGACCTCTCTGTCTCAATCTCTGGTGATAGACTGTCAACCAATATCCATTACAAGCCTACCGACTCCCACAGCTACCTCGACTACAGCTCCTCACACCCCACTTCCTGTAAGGACTCCATCCCATTCTCTCAGTTCCTTCGTCTCCGTCGCATCTGTTCTGATATGCTAACTTCAAAAACAGTTCCTCTGACATGTCCTCCTTCCTTAACCGAGGTTTTCCACCCACGGTGGTTGACAGGGCCCTCAACCGTGTCTGGCCCATCTCCCATGCATCCGCCCTCACGCCTTCTCCTCCCTCCCAGGAACATGACAGGGTCCCCTTGTCCTCACTTATCACCCCACCCGCCTCAGCATTCAAAGGATCATCCTCCGCTATTTCCGCCAACTCCAGCATGATGCCACCACCAAACACATCTTCCCTTCACCTCCCCTGTCGGCATTCCGTAAGTATCGTTCCCTCCAGGACACCCTGGTCCACTCCTCTATCAGCCCCGACTCCTCAATCCCTACCTATGGCACCTCCCCATGCCTACGCAAAAGATGCAACGCCTGCCCCTTCACTTCCTCTCTCCTCACCGTCCAAGGGCCCAAACACTCCTTTCAAGTGATGCAGCATTTCACTTGCATTTCCCGCAACTTAGTCTACTGCATTCGTTGCTCCCAATGCGGTCTCCTCTACATTGGAGAGAACAAAAGTAAACTGGGTGCCCACTTTGCAGAACATCTGCGGTCTGTCCGCAAGAAAGACCCAAACCCTCCCTGTCGTTTGCTATTTTAACACTCCACCCTGCTCTCTTGCCCACATGTCTGTCCTGGGCTTGCTGCATTGTTCCAGTGAAGCCAAACGCAAACTGGAGGAACAGCACCTCATCTTCCGACTGGGCACTTTACAGCCTTCCGGACTGAATATTGAATTCAACAACTTTAGATCTTGAACTCCCTCCTCCATCCCCACCCCCTTTCCATTTCTTCCCCCTTCCTTTTGTTTTTTCCAATAATTTATATAGATTTTTCTTTTCCCACCTATTTCCATTATTTTTACATCTTTTATGCCCTGCTAGTCTTTCCACCCCATCCCCACTAGAGCTGTACCTTGAGTGCCCTCCCATCCATTCTTAAATAGCACATTTGTTTACATATCACCACCTTCAACACCTTTGTTCTTTTGTCTGTGACAACTTTTGATGATCTGCTCCTATCACTGCTTGCTTGTCCCTACAACCACACCACCCCCCTCCACTTCTCTCCACGCACGCACCACCCCCCCACCCCCCCCCACCCCACCCCAACCACCTTATACCAGCTTATGTTTCACCCCTCTCCTAATATTCACTCAGTTCTGTTGAAGGGTCATGAGGACTCGAAACGTCAACTATTTTCTTCTCCGCCGATGCTGCCAGACCTGCTGAGTTTTTCCAGGTAATTCTGGTTTTGTTCATGGAAACCATTGTGATCCTGGCCAACCATATCTGCAATAAGTATCTACATCTCAAGGAACTTCAGCTCAGAGCTGTTGAGCTCAAGCCCAAGGTGCAGCATTGCGAGGCTTCAGGAAGGGGAGGAGTTAAGGACATTTTGATCCAGCAGATAGTCATGCCCCTTAGCCTTGTTGGTGGTGCAGGTGTGGTTTGTGGTGGGAAACAGGAGGGTATGACTGAGTCAGGCAGATAAGGGACCCCCAGGTGCAACGAATGGACCCACAATTTTTGTCCTTATCCAACATGTGCAAGATTCTTGCTATGTGAATGAGGGAAAAGTCTACAGAGTGGATCAGCAAACCAACTATGGCATCATAGTACAGGAGACCATTTAAGTGGGGGAAGTGAAAAGGAATGTGGTAGTGATTGGGGATAGTATAGTCAGGGGAATAGATGCTGCTACCTTCAGCCGCAGCCAGGTGCTCAAAACTGTGTTGCCTGCCCAGTGTCAACGTTAAAGACAATATACAATTAACATATGGACAAACACTTTAGAAGATTAAATGTGTGGTTCAGAGAGTGGTGTGGAAGGCAGGTGTTGAGTTATAGGACACTGACACCAGTAATGGGGAAAAAGGAAGTTGCTCTGTTAGTACTGACTCCACTTAAATAGGGATGGGATCAGTGTCCTGTTGATTCAAATAACTAGGGTGGTAGATATAGACTTAAACTAAGAAGGAGTTGGGAGGGAGTATTTAGAAGAGGGTAAATTCAGAAGTAATAAAAATAAATCTCGAGCCAGTACCACAGAGTAGAGATTTGAATAAAAATATGCAGAATGGGTTAGGAAAATACAAAAGAGCTTAACAAAGATAATGGTGACTAGGGTGACATCAGGAAAAACATTGAACTAAAAACTGAAGGCACTATATTTGAATGCACTAAGTATTTGCAAATAACAGATGAACAGCACAGATAGAAATTAATGGGTTTGATCAAATAGCCATTATAGGGACATGTCTCTAGAGTGACCAAAATTGGGAATAAAATATTTCAGAATGCTTGACTTTTAGAAGAGATGGGTAAATGAAAAAAGGAGGAGAGGTTGCTCTCATAATAAAGAAAGGGATAAAGACAGAAAGGACCTTAGCTTGAAAAATCAACATGTAGAATGAGTTTGGTGGTGCTAAGAAACAAGGGGCAGAAAACAAATGGTTTCAGACATGGGCCATGGTTTACAGGCTGTCTCACAGTCATCGTACTGGGCAGAGTATAAATCAGGAGATTAGTAGTGTTACAAGTGAATACAATAATCATGGGGGAACTTAAATCTTCACACGGGTTCGGCAAAATTGGCAATAATAGTGTGGAGGTCAGGTTCGTGGAAGAATTTGTTATAACTTTCTACATTAAGGTGTCAAGGAACCAAGTAGCAAAGAAACTATTTTAGATCTAGCTTTGTGCAATGAGACAGGATTAACTAATACCATCGGAGGAAAGGAGCCCCTGGGGAAGAGTGATCATAATATGATGAATATTATACTGAGTTTGAGAGTTACCTATGAAAGTAGCATCTCATGTTTGGACAAAGTAAATTATGTAGGTATGAGGGGCAAGTTAACTAAGGTAGATTGGGAAACTGGATGAAAAAACATGATGGTAGGTAGGCAATGGCAAACATTTTAAAAATTAATTCATAATTCGCAATGATCTCACGTTCCCTTAATGGATAAAAAAAAAATAGGGGTGCATTTCCTCCCCAATGGGTGGCCGGGCACGGGAAAACGAGGAGCCGATTGCCACCCGCGATCGGCTGCGCGCCGCCATTTTACATGAATGGGCCAATTAAGGCCTACCCAGCATGACGCGCGCTTGGAAGTGCTAAGTGCTACCTGTGCAGGTGGGGGGAGGAGGGAGAGTCAGGGCCTGCTCAATGCCTCAAGGAGATTAACTTAAGTCTTAAACTTGGAAAAAATAAAACATTAAATTATTCAGACATGTCCCCTCACGTGAAAGTGTCACATGAGCTTGGACATGTTTATGAATTTTCATAAAATTTATTTAATTAATAAACCCTTCATAAAACCTCATCCCGCCTGTGGATGAGGTTTCATGAAAAATGCAAAGGCCGCCTGAGCTCTTTGCCTGCACGCCAACCTTAAGGTTGGATGGGCAGCCCTGACAATTACTTCATTAATTTATTAATGGCCTTAACAGGCCTTTAGAAGATCAGAATGATGCGCACACCGTGCGTCATATTACACGTCGGCGTGTGGGGCCCGCCCCCGCATGCCAAAAAGAAGATTCTGGCCGTAGGAAAAGTAGTCCAATCATAGCTAACAAGAGAAGTTAAAGTAAGTATTGGATTAAAGAAAAAGGCTTATAATGTAGCCAGAATGGGCCGGAGGATAGGGAGAATTTTAAAGCTCAGAAAAGAATGATCAAGTAATTGATAAAGAGAGAGAAAATAGGATATGGAAGTAAATTAGCAGGAGACATAAAACTTATTGCAAAACCTTCCATTGATTAGAAAATAGGAAAAGATTAGCAAGAGTAAATATGGATTCCTGAGAGGTAGAGAGACAAAGAAACTATACTGGGCAATAAGGAAATAGCAGACACTAAACAAATATTTTGCACCCATCTTCAAAGTAGAAGAAAAAAATTCTGGAACTGGTTGGGAACCAAGACTCAAATGAAAATTAGGAACTTAAGGATATTGGTATTAGTAAAAAAACTGTAATGTGGAAATTAAAGGGACGAAAATCTGACAAATCCATAGGACCCAATGGCTGACAAACATGAATTTTAAAAGAGATGGTTACAAAGATAGTGAATGCATTGGTTTTGATCTTCCAGAATTCCTTAGATTCTGGAATGGCCCCCATGGATTGGAAGGTAGCAAATATTAATCTGTTATTCAAGGAAGGAAGGGAGAGAGAAAATGGGGAATTGTAGGCTAGTTAGCTTGATATCAGTGTTAGGAAATAGAGAAACTGAAGTAAGTTATGCTTATATTTGTGGGTGTTAGGGATGAGTTTTAGCTTTAAAGTTGAAGTTTGATTTGTATTTCTGTATCTGTGAATTAAGAAAGGTCAATTGGGATTTTAGTTTCACTTTAAAAGGCTGCTTGCATTTCTAATGAGATGTTGACTTATTTTGTTGGAGGAGTAAGGGAACACTTCTCCCTTCGACACAAAACATCCAGACCCAGGCCAATTATTGTTCCAGGTCCAATCACCTGCTGTCCGCATTTCAAAATCCTGGCTGAGCCCACAATTGTTATAACTCAGCAGTTGGTAAAGGCTGAGTTATTTAAAATCCCAGAGGGAAGCTTTAAATAACTGTTATAACCTATATTTTCAATTGGTATGTTTGAGATGCAACTCTGAATTCAGAAATGAAACCACCAAGCCTCCAGAGGTTTTATATATAAATTAAATTAAACATTTGTTAATTTTGCAAGGTATTAAACACCAACACATCTACAAATTACTACTATAATAACTATTAAACAAATCCCCAAATTAATCACTCCTAAAATCTTCGCCAAGGCAACAATAACCCATAGACTTTAAAGAGACACCAAGCAAAGCATATTTTATCTTACAAATTCAAAATGAGGTTATTTTCAATTTGTTTCCTTTGCAGACAGTTGTAGGCTTACTGGTGCTTAGCTATCACATGCTTCCAACTTCCACACACAAAACTCTTCTGTATATACCTAGCCTTCCCTTTGAATGCAAATTCTCATTGTATCACCAGGCCCTTTGAACTCCACCTCTTCTAACAAAAAACCCCTTTCATAGTAACAATTTTATTAGTAATGTAAACAGATTGCTTGGTGTCTCCTAGCTAGATGCAAGATTTCACCCCCAGTCTTTGCATGGTTTATTCAACAAAATGTAAATATCCCCTTACTGTTTACATGTCAAAACTACTATACATCAAAGCACCCAGACCAGCTGGCTTTAATCCAATTAAGACACACACAGACACACCCACAGGCACAGACACTACTACAAATCCAATTCAAAATAATTTCCAATATCATATATAACAATATCTCTTCATGACATCAGTGGTAGAGAAAATACTAAAATCTATCCTTAGTGACATGCAAAGACAGTCAACATAGACACATCTGTTAAGAGTTTTTTGAGAAGGTAACTTGTAGGACGGATAACGGGGAAATATATATTTCAATTTTCAGAAAGCATTTTCACAAGAGGTTATTATATAAACTCAATGCCGATGAGGGTGGGATAACATATCAGCATAGATTGAGAACTGGGCCCAGATTTTCAACTCTGGGTCGGGTTCGCCGTGTCAGGAGATCTCCCAGCTCGGCAAAACCAGCTTTTAAAAATTTTTGTTCGTGGGTGGTGCAGGAGTCAGGACAGGTGACCCCAGAACAAATGAACAGGCTGCCAGGTGCACAGCCGAGGCTAGGTGCAAGGCCTGCCTCTGTGTCCTGGCATTGTGTTTAAATAAATAAAAAAAGTTCCTCCAGCCCTCCCAACCTCCCACACACTCATTATGCCCCATCCATACCAACTTATGCCTACACATGCCTCCTTCACGCTTTCTTTGACCCACCCATGCCAACTTATGACAACACATGCCACCCACACCCATGGCCCCCGTAACCCCTCTGCCAACTTGGTGCTCCTCTACCAACTTGGTGCCCCTCTACCACCTACATGGCCCCCATACCCCCATGCCAATTCCATGACCCAGTATCCACCTCTATTGCCCCACACCTACTCTGCCAACTTGGTGGCCCCTCTACCACCCCATGGCCTCCATACCCCCAATTCCACTTTAGTGCCCCAGTGCCCACCCCCTTTGGCCCCATTCCCCATATGTCAACTTCATGCCCATCTCCCCACCCCATTGCTCTCAAACCCCCAAACCAACTTGGTTCCCTCTACCCACCCCATTGGCCCCATACCCCTAAGCCAACTCATGCCAACCCATGCCCCCACCCACCACCCTTTATCCTCACTCCCTCCATGCCAACTCATCTAGTACCCTTCGGCAGTCTCTTGACAGCTTTGGCAGGTCTAACCCTTCCTGGATAGCTTTAAGAGACTTCATAGCTCTTTAGCAGTTCCTTGACAGCTGGACAGTTCTTCGGCAGCTTGACAGTTCCAATAATTCCAAAGGGTGCCTTACCTGTCCCAAATATTCCCAAAGGTGCCCTGGGACCCCATCCACCAAGTTCAGAGCTCCTCCTCCTACCTGTTCTAATCTGCACACTCCAGACTTCACACTCCTGTTCGTTCAGTCCCATTTCAGTGGAGGTAGCTAGTGGTTTAAATGGCCAGGTGCCTCCACAAATCACGCATACGGGAACCCCAGCCTGACTCCAGTCCCACTAACTATTGTTCTGATGCCTCCGATGACCCCCCCCCCCCCCACAACAAAATAGAATCTCCATGACTTACCCCCCAACCACCCCACTAAGGCCCCATCTCCTCTGACTACCCGCTGACCCCCCCATCAAACTCACCCAATACCCCATGACCACTTGTCCCCACTCCCATGACTACCCCACTACTGACCACCCAGCCCCCACCCCACAACTCAACTCTCACTCTCCCACATGCCTGACCTTCACCCTACCCACTGACCATCCAAACCCTCACAATGACCTCTCAACCCCTCCACGGACCACCACCCAACTGGGCACCCCACCCCCCCACCACTCAACACCCCTTACTCCACCCCCCCCACTGACCACCTGACCTTTCCACTGACTACCCGATTTCCATGCCTGACTGGCCAACCGACACCCCCCCCACCCCCCGACATCCCCCACCCCACTCCCCAACACAATCTTATCCACTTACCTTACAAAATTACCTTCTCCCTGACTTCTCAAAATGGTTGGACCGTTAAACTTGTCTGCTTTACATCAGCTAGTGCTGCAAAAAAGGGGGTGTGGCATCCTTATCTCTGACTCTGCTGCCCTTGGGACAGGGCCTCAGTAACCTGCTGTACTAAACAGTTCTCGGCAGGCCTGAGTCGGAAGGTCAGGCGAGAAAGGTGTGGCTGGATTTTAAGGTAAAAAACCAGAAGCAGAGGGGTAATCTGCCCCTGATTGCCACTCGACGGAAATTCAGGGCCACAGTCTCAGGATGAGGGATCAGCCATTTAGGACTGAGGTGAAGAAAATTTCTTAACTCAAAAAAGAGAACACTTTTGGAATTCTTTATTGCAAAGAACTATGGGTGCTCAGTCATTGAGTGCATTCAAGTCAGAGAGAGATTGATACATTTTTGAATACTAAGGGAATCAAGGAATATGGAGACATTGTGGGAAGGTACAGCTGATGTATAGTAGACTCAAGAGACTGATTGGCTTACTTCTGCTATTATTTAAGTTCTTATAAACTCTACATTACTGAAGTAAAATAATTTAAAGAAAATAAACAAGATCACCACTTCACCCGTGTTAATCCATACAAACATACGAGCATATGAATTAGGAGGAGTAGGCCATCCAGCCCCTTGAGCCTGCTCCGCCATTCAATAAGATTATGGCTGTTCTTGATTGTGGCCTCAACTCCAAATTCCACCTTAGGTTCCCTTATTAGTCAAAAATGTATCTACCTCTGCCTTAAAAATAATCAATACCCTGCCTCCATTGCTCTCCAGTGAAGAGAGTTCTAAAGATTCACAACCTTTCAGAAGAAAAAATTTCTTCTCACCTCCATCTTAAATGGGAACACCCTCTTTTTTAAAAAACTGTATCCTCTTAGTCTCTAGGTCCCCTCAGGATATTAAATATTTCAACAGGATCACTTCTCAATCTTCTAAACTCCAAAGGGTATAGACCCAGGCTGTCCAACTTTCCCTCATAAGATAACACCCCCATCCCAGGTATCAGTCAAGTGAATCTTCGCTGAGCTGCTTCTAATGTATTTGTATCCTTTCTTAAATAAGGAGATCAAAACTGTACACGGTACTCCAAATCTGGTCTCATCAAAGCCTTATACAACTGTAACAAGACATTCCTACTTTTATAAAATTCCATTCCTCTTGCAATAAACAATAACATTCAATTTGCCTTCCTAATCACTTGCTGAAAAAAAGCCAGCATCTCTTAACAGAACAGCACTCCTTCATTCCTGCACTGAAGTATCGATGAGGATTATATGTTTTGGATCCTTTTTTTCCTTCCAATTATCTCTCTTCTGAAATTTTAACTTAGAAATTTTTTTTTGTTCTTTTTGAAGTTAAATACCTTTTATGTGTCTGTATTCTTTGTGCTGCTAAACTTCAAGTGAAATAATACTATCACAGCATCTTTTAGCACTTCCCCCCCCTCAAGGCAGGATACAAGGAAAACCATTATTGCTAAATCTTCTTACAAACGGAACCGCCAACAACCTTCACATAGGCGTTAAAATTTAACCCTGTTATGATTACAATACTTAATTTTTCTCTCTTGTACTTAAACTCCAAAATTCCATCCTTTGTGAAAAGTTTTGAGAGGGTAGCAATGAGGAAAAAAAGTGGGAGGTCGTTTACAATGTTGTCCTTGTTATGGCCAGTGAAAAACATTTTTAGATTTTCTTTTCTTGCAGAGCCTATCAGCCCTAATATAGTAGCATTTCATTCTGCATGGTGGGAAGGCATAATGAAGACATGCTTTATAAAAAAAACTTTAGGCTGGAAACCACTAATTGAATTTTTTAAAATTAAAGCCACCTTCCAATGACTTGAAATCACAGCCAAAGATGGGTGAATATTTGTATCACTGTACCCCCTATATTCCAATGAAGATAACCTGTCTGCAAAGCCTCACCAGGGACAATTACCTTGAAGGAGTTTGAATGGGGGTCATCTCCTACCTTATTAGAAAAGTATCCTAACTACCACTTGGATATTCAGCTGGGTGGGGCCAAACCATTAGAGATAATCCCTTGGAAAATGGGACTCTGGATAAGAAAATAATGTGCCCAGACAGACTCTAATCATGTAAGCCAGGCAGCTGGACCATATTTGGGTCACTCAGCAGTTGGAAAGAGGGTTATGTGACGAGCCAGCTAACCCTTTGTGTGTTTAAGCAATTGTTTCTTTCTGCAGACCAACACAAGCAAGTGAGGTGCTCAAAAAGCAAGATCCTGCATGGGTTCCTTCTCTCTTTCCATCCAATTTGCAAGTTTTGAGTCCTGTCTGCTGTTTAACTATCCATGTGTCACAGATGGAGAGTAAAGAATTAACCTAGTAGCTGCTGTCTCCTGAAGAGAGAAATTGATCATCAACATCTGCACCACCTCAACGTCGTACTCAGAAGAAGCAACATGTTCAGCCTGAAGCCAGCCAAGTTACCAACCTCCAGGATCCGTATACCCCTTTAACTTAACTGGACATTAAATTGCTTAATCCACCCTTCTACTCTGTAATCTATTTGTGTGTGAGAGAACCTTGAGCATGTGTGTGCATGAAAGTTGGAACTTTTTTTATTATTTTACTTAGACCAGGTTAAGTACAATAGATACTATTCTCTTTTATTCTTAAAAACTCAAGGAAACCTGTCTTTGTGTTCCTTTTACAGTAACAGCATGTAAACAGTTTAACACTCATTGAATTGGCAAGTACATCCTTTTTTTTAAAAAAAAACTGTTGCGGTCAAACAGGGAGTGGGAAAAGAGGGAAGCCATCATACCCCTCCTCACCTGTTCATAACAGAAATTTGGGGGCTGCATCTGTGGTCAGACCCACAGACAAATGAGAAAATGGAAGGGTAAACAAAACTGATCCCTGGACGTATTTTAAAAACTTCCATACAGGTTTTCTTGTGGCTTACAGTGCTCGAGTGCATAAAATATCCACATTCAAGGTCAATACCTTCCTAGAACAGAGTGAAGTAACTTAGCACAGTTGAGGCAAGGATACACATGGTCAAATGAGGAAAAGGTGAATTTAAAGTAGATATTAGGGAGTACTTTTTCATAGAGAAATTAACCCATGGAATTAACTTCCAGGAAGGGTAATCAAAACTATAGCTCTAGAATCATTCAAAAAACAAAGTATATTGTGAAATGGGAGCTCAGCAGTAGGTTTCTTTCAAAATCAATGATTTGAGAAGCCCCTCTGCATCTAAGCATATTTGAATGTTGGGTTCCTGTTATCACAAATGGTTTCAGCTCCCAATTGTGCTGCATCAGCAATTAGTTCACTCCTAATTGTTCCATCAAAAAGAAAAATTGCCCATGATCTCTTTAACTGAAGCAAGTTTTTTGTCAGATCAATGAAGGACAAAATCTTTAAAGATTGATTTTGGTGAGGGAGAGGTTACATGGATTAAGCAAAGCTAGAATAAAATACTTCCTTTAAAAAAAATTATGAATGCACAACCTGCAAATGCCTTGGAGTGTGTTCCTCAACAATAATTTTTAAATTAGCTGATCTCAGCCAAGGCATCTCTATATACCTTGATGGAAACAAATAGCCCAGGTTCCTCCTCCCAATTGATACATAGTGACTACTGTTGGAAAATACATGCTGATAGCAGGCAAAGACAGACCCACACTAACCTGTACAACCCAAGTCAATGACCTGGTGACACCCAGTTTTGAGGTTCACACTGGGAACAGCTGCTTCAACAGTCTACCAAAGTTTGATGAGCAATATCACAAAAAAGTTACTGCTTTCAGCACAGATAGAAAACTGAGAAAATATGTTGATAACATCAGTTACATGTAAAAAAGGAAGAATGCAACCAATCAGAAGGCATGCACCATGTAAAAAGCACTAATTTGTATTTTACATGAAAATATACATTGTGTAACCAAATTTCAATAGGAAAATGTCAGCTTAATATGTGTTTTTTTTTATTCTTTCACAGGATGTGGCCATTACTGGCTAGGCCAGCATTTGTTGCCCATCCCTAATTGCACTTAAGGTGTTGGTGAGCTGCCTTCTTGAACCACTGCAGTTCATGTGGTGTAGATACACCCACAAGTGCTATTGGGGAGGAGTTCCAAGATTTTGAGCCAGCAAAAGTGAAAGAACGATAATATACTGCCAATTCAGAATGGTATGTGGCTTGGAGGGAAACTTGCAGGTGGTGGTGTTCCCATGCATCTGATGCCCTTGATTTTCTAAGTATTAAAGGTCGCCGGTTTGGAAGGTGCTGTCGAAGGAGCCTTGATGAGCTGCAGCAACGCATCCAAAGCATGCAAAGAAATGTGTGTACAACCTGTGAAAAGCACAGCTCTCAGAAGAAGTGAACATATACCAGCACTAAAACTGGTTGTTGACCTGGACCAGTCCCATCGCAACATACATCAGTCTGTCAATTCATTCCAAACTCATAAAATTCCCTAAGCCCTACTCAATTGGTGCAAGCATTTCTAAAGCGTGCCCATTTATAAATAATGGTACGATTCCAGCTAAGGTTACCCCTGGACATGCCTGATCCCAGAGTGCACCCAACTTGACAGACCTTAACTTTTATTTGTTTGTTTAGATACGTGGAGAGTAGCTACCGAACAGGGTCACAGTAAGGTTCCAAGACAAGCTGATGGGCTTTTAACAAAAGAATAAAACATGTATTAAACAAGAAATGATGAACCATATTACACTACCCCTTCACCCACAACTATACCTTTACAGAACAAAAACAGAATTACCTGGAAAAACTCAGCAGGTCTGGCAGCATCAAATGCCAGACCTGCTGAATTTTTTCAGGTAATTCTGTTTTTGTTTTAGATTTCCAGCATCTGCAGTTTTTTGTTTTTATACCTTTACAGATATATACAGAGTTTAAGGATAACACAAGTTACAAAAGCTATCTTATACGCTAAGGTCCACAGTAAGTACACAGTCCATGTGCCAATAGGAACCCTGTGGTCAAGCACACCACTCTCTAAAACCAAGTGACAGATGCCACCTCAACCAGCTGCTATGGATCTCTCCTCAAGTCTCCCCAGATGCTTGTCACGTTGTGAGCCAACTGGTCTCACTGCACTCCGTCTTTCACACATGGGTTTCCAATCTCCACTGTCCAAGACCTCTCCTTGGAATCTTCTTCCAAACCGATGCTTTCTCTCAGGTGCCTTCCGCAAGGGTTCACCTCCAGAGTTCCAAATTCTCCTTCTGAGGTTCCTTTATCCTGGGTCACCACATGCATTCAAGCTGTCTTCCACACACTCTCTCTCACAGACTCAGCCGTCAACGGTACCACTGCTTCACATGCTCATGGCAAAGAGTTACAGGCCTTCTGTTATCTTTTTGGGCCTTCTGGCCTCTTGCAAGCTGTTCTCACTTTACATCTGCTTTCTGCAGCTTTTGTCTCCTTAAATCTGAAATTTGAAGCCTTTCTCTCCGCCCCTCACTCTTAACTTCACTTAACAGGTCCTTTTCCAGGTTCCTAACCTTCCTTTGACTAGAAGGTCTTCTTGCAACTCTCCTCTGTTCCACTCCCCTGGATTTTGGGGCCTTTTCTTTAGCTTGGGGACTGGCTATCTGTCTCCTTTGCTCCAGTCTCTCCTGGCAGCTACTTTCAAAACAACTGAACTCAAACAGATTCCAAAATCATACTGCTGTTTCTCTTCCTGTTTGTGGGAGGGACCTGCCTCTCTGGACCCCTGTTCCTAGGCAACAGCGCTGTTTTTTTCTACTCTTGTTTGCTTAACTTAGCTTGCAGTCATAAAACTCTCATTAGAAGTGCAAGCACCTTTTAAAGTGCAACTAAAACTCAATTTGAACTTTCTTAACACACAAATACAGAAACACAAACCAAACTTAAACTTTAAAGCTAAAACTCATTCCTCACACCTATAAATACTATCTCTATTTCCTAACAACAATTTATTTCAAACTCCAGAAAATGGCAACTGTTACTATATACTTCCATATGAATGTCAAACAGTCGTTCTTCAACATTACCACAATCTTAAAATTTAATAAAGGATTCTGATAGGGCCGTTGTTGAAACTGAACCTAGATTGTGGTGTGACAGCAGTGAGGCATGGGCCCTCATGGAGAATGGGTAGTTAATTAATTACTTTTAAAGGGCAGCCTTTAAAAGTTACATTGGCAAAGCATGGTAAAGAATTTGCACACAGCAACACACCACAAACAGCAAATGAATATGCAGATGCAGTGTCAGTGTTAGACTGTTTAAAGTGAGACATGCTTTTAAGTGCAGCCCTGCCTCCTGTCACTAACTTTTGTATTTTTAACAAGCAGGTGTTTTATAACTGTCTCCTTTGCAACAAAATCAGTAAATGGGGAAAAATTTCAACTAGTCAGACAGCAATCATTTTAAGTCAGGCTGTTGCAATGGCAAAAATAAATATTTAAGAATCCCATGACCAATCAACTAAGTTAACCGGGCTGGGTAGAGAGTGATGTAATGCTGCCGGAGCGCTCCAGAACCTCCAACCAGTGCTTGGGGAGCGCAGTGCAGGGGAATGGAGGCCCAGGGAAGAGAGGTTGGCTGCAAGAGCCAAGGCTTTGGGGAGGAGAGGCTGGCTGCGAGGCCCAGGAGTGAGATGCTGTACAGTGGAGCCCCAGGTCAGGAGGGATAGGGCGTGGAAGGAAACGGCTGTCTGTGTGTGTGTGTGTGTGTGTGTGTGTGTGCGCGTGTTGCGCATATGCGTGTGTGTTTGGGAGTGAGAGAGTGTGGGGAGTGAGGGAGACAGTGTATGACTGAGAGAGAGGGAGAGGAGAGTGTATGGAAGTGAGAGAGTGAATGAGAGAGAAAGTGAGTGTGTGGGATTGAGAGATAAAGAGATTATGTGTGTGTGGGAGTGAGAGAGAAAGAGCAAGTGTGTGTGGGAGTGAGTGAGACAGCAAGTGTGTGTGGGAGTGAGAGAGTGAGAGAGAGTGAGAGACCCATTTGTACCCAGGAAATGGACCCACTCCTCACAAGCCTCCAACCAGGGAGGCACCACCTGGCACTGTAATGCATTTGGCTACTGGAAGTGTTCAAGGGGCAGCCATCATTGCAGTAGTATGTGGCATATAGGAGTGCGCCATCAGCTCACGGGGAGAAAGCAGCATATTCTGCAGGTAAATCCCTCACCCTAGATTGAGGCGAGGCCAAGTCAGTCCACTTCAAGCGTTCATTCCCTCAGGAAGAACAATGTATTCTGCTTTTCGATTAATGTCCTTTCTTCCTTTGTGTTATCGTAAGTAGAAGTGCATCAGGCAATGGTCTCCATCACAGAATCTCAGCATCAGGGTTGCAACTTCTTTAGACTTCCTAACCTGATAAATATTTTATAAGTATCAAGACTTGGGTCATGTAAAACCAAATTCTCTAGGAATACAGAAGTTTCTCTAGGCCCAGATGTTTTGTCAATCACTCATTTGAAGCACAACCACAATATCTAAAACGAAAAGGCTATGTATATTGCGAAACAATGATAATTGGTCAGAAATTAGGGTGTGAGACATTATGCAATAGATAGGGTACCAGGAAAAAGATAGTTGTGGATGTAGGCAAGGATTTCTTCCTTACTCAACATGTTGGGAAGTAATGGATTTAATCAGTAGCAGTGCTCCTGAAATGATATCTGATTTCCATGTGGGAACTGTAGAATTTCACAGCACATAAGGAAGCCACTTGAGCCATCCTTGTAACTGCACAACTTTCAGAAGGAACTATCCATGTCGTCCTATTCCCCATACTCTTTTTTAATTTCAGATATGAAATATATGATGGATTCTATTCCTGCTACTGTTTCTGATGGGGACATTCCAAATCCTGAACAAACCCTTCAATTCATCGTATTATTAGATTTCATTTGGTTGTGAAAATTACTGCAGCCAACTTGGTATCTGCTGTAAGAATAGGCTCAATTTTCAGGTATAAAGTTTTCAGAAGTGGAGATTGGGATCTGCTGGTTGGTGGAAATAAGTAATAGGGAAGAAAAATAAGTTATTTAAATATATAGTCAGACATTCTTGTTATGTCCTTATTATAAACAGGAGAACATATGCTAACCTGAAATCTAAAAGTCATAATGAAGGTGCATTTGGAAAGTAGCCTCAAAAATAAATATTTTACCAAGTCTAAAGCAATGGCAAGAATGCATGTATAGGTATCAGATACAGCTGAAGTTAACTAAAGCCACAATTGAATGCCAAAAATGCACTGGAAAACAAAACCGATCAGGTGGCATTCCCTTGGTAAATCTTTATAAGTTCTGTTAGAGACCAGAAAAGCCACATAGATCCTTTGAAAGATCTAGCATGGTGGTTAGGATTGAGCTGGCGGATATGGCTGAAATGCTAAGTATATATTTTGTGTTCATTTTCACAATTGATGATGATACAGTGATGGGTACAAATGCTTTAGATATTGATTCCTTAAATGTAAATGTATAAATGGCCTTAGCTTGGTTTGAGGCACTGAAGATTGATCAGGTTCTGGACCTGATGACATTTAACTTCGAATACTGTAGAAAATTGGAGAGGTACTATGCGGGCCATTAATTTAGCTGACTAATAGTTCTTTGAGATCTGGACTAGTTCAAATTGACTGGAGAAAGAGTTTGATGCATGAATGCTTGCACATATGTGCCTTGCCCCATTCATTGACATCTATATAGGAGCATAGGAAGTAGGAGCAAGTGTAGGCCATTCTGCTCCTTTGGCTTGTTCTGCCATTCAGTTAAATTATGGCTGATCTGTATCTTAATTCTATTTACCCAGTTGAGTTCCATATCCTCTAAGTTATCTGTAATTCATGTTTTTAATAGGTTTGAATTAAATAATTAAACTATCGCATAAAGAAATTCTAGCTAACCTAATGATTCAAAATACCACATGGTTTGAAATAAAATGCCTACCGGCACTAATATTCCTAACTTCAAAAGCATAGTTTTACTGATGTTTGGGGATTCAAATGATTAATACAAAGGAAAACAATGTAATAGTAGATTTAGAAATGATAAAGCCAACACAGTTTCTTGGAGCTCCTGCACCTCAAAATTTCCCACTACTCCACTGTGTGTAGATAGTCCCTGCACAAAGCCTTTATAACTTGTTCACTTGTGCAACTTGTTTGAATGAACAGCGCAAGTGCCAGTGGCCACAGTGCAGATGCGCAACTGTTTCTGATGCAGGAATTACAGTGAATGAATATATCTTCAGATAGCCTGCTTTTCCTGTTGTTGATTGAGGAAAGAATCTTGGCCTGAATACTGCAAGAGGTCCTTGCCATTGTAGTAACTAAAGGTATAGCCCCTCATGCTTTCTTGGAGGCTCCGACCAATGAGCCCTAAGCACTGGTAATTCGGGGGGGGGGGGGGAAGCTTCCTGATCGAGCATGTAGCATCTGAAAAGCTCTCTGTAATAAAGTTTATCTGTTTCTTGTTGAAACCTGTCCAGTCCATCAAGTCATTATATTTGGCGATGAGGGTAAAATAGTACTGACGCTGCACCTTGTTTACATGAATACATCAAAGAAAAGACTACTCACCAGTCATACCATTCTTCAGCAGAATTGATCCTTATGATGCGGCTATGGAAAGCTGGAGCCAGAATGTAGAGCGCCTTGGTTTTTTATTTTGTAGCAAATGAAATTACCGTGGAGGAAAAGCAGAAAGCAATCCTTTTGAGCAAGACATACGATCTCATCCACAGCCTGATGGCCCCGGCCCCGAACATGCCCAATTCTAAGTCCTTTAATGTATTCGTGGGCCTCATGAAAACACATCTCTAGCTGAAGCCAACCGTAATAATGCTGCAGTTTTAAGTTTAATTCCAGAGTTAGGGCCCCAAGAGAGTCCATCCCAAACTATGTAGCTAGCTGAAGCAGTTGACAGAACACTGTGACTTCGGGGACACGCTAAATGATTTGCTGCTGGACCAATTAGTTTATGGAGTTCAGGTCGACACTATTCAGCACCTTTTACTCAGAGGTCAATACTAACTTGAAGCGTGTCCTGGAAATATCACTCACCATGGAAAGTGCTGCGAGAGACTACCAGGCTTTGCAACACATACAACATGATGCTGTTCTTCATCTGGGATGAGAACGTACCACCGGGTGTGGCACGAAAACCAGAGACACAGCATCGAAGCGAGAGGCAATGTTACTGTTAGAAAAGCCGAATAGAGACACTTCAGCAGCAACTCCAAGGTTAATTTGTTATAGATGTGGGGGTGACCAAAGACCAGACACCTGCAGATTCAAGGGGGCAGAATGTCATTACTGCCTTAAGAAAGGTCATGTAGTAAGGCAACGCAGGTCGAAGTCGAAACATCACAAAGCAGCAAACCAACATGATTGAACTGAAAAATACAGCAGAACCTGAAGCTGCCAATACCGACATCTACTCCCTGTACAACGTCACTGCTGTAAAAACCAAACCTACTACTGTCACAATTCAAGTGAATGGGAAGCCACTAATAATGAAGGTAGATATGGCAGCCTTGGCCAAAGTGGTGGGAGAGCACACATTTAAATTCCTAAATAAAGATACCCAGCCACAGAATCTGGAGCAGACAACCACTAAATTGAAGACATACACTGGAGAATCTATACAGGTAAATGGCATTGCCACAGTGCCAATGTCCTATCGGCATCAGCAGTAAAGGGCATTACCACTGTCAGCTTCCAGTGTAATAATGACAGGAGAAGGACCTAGTCTTCTGGGCTGAGACAGGTTACAGAAAATCAAGCTTAACTGGTCTTAAATATTTCACCTGAAAACAGGAGTCGTCCCTGAACTGCTAAGGAAATACGACAGTGTATTTCAGGACAAATTAGGGAAGTTAAATGGCTTGCAAGCAAAAATATATGTAAATTCTCAGGCGACACCACGTTTCTTTAAGGCCAGGCCCGTTCCTTATGTGCCGAAGGAGAAGGTGGATGCAGAACTGTGCAGATTAGAAAAGCTGGGCATCATCCAACCTGTCCAATTCTCAGAATGGGTAGCATCTATAGTTCCAGTGGTTAAGCCTGAGCAAACTATATGATTTGTGGGGACTATAAATTGACCATAAACAAGGCAGCCAAACTAGATAAGTACCCCATTCCAAGGATAGATGACCTATATGCAGTACTAGCTGGAGGCAAATCCTATACAAAATTGGAAATAAGCCATGCTTGCCAACAATTAGAGCTGGATAGCAGGTCTAGAAGATACACGATTATCAGCACACACAAGGGTCTTTATCAGTATACTTGCCTACTCTTTGGAGTATCATCTGTACATTGAATCTTCCAAAGGAAGAATGAAGAGTCTTTTGCAAGGACTTTCCTGATAAGTAGTAGTATAGCCAGATGATGTCATGATCACAGGGTCAACCGAGGCCAAACACTTGACCAACCTGGAGGAGGTGCTAAGGAGATTCATGGAAACCGCCATACGATTAAAGAAAGAAAAAAGTGCATTCCAAATGCCAGAAGTTACTTACCTGGGTCACAGGGTGGATGCTATGGGTTTACATCCAGTAGAAGAGAAAGTTAGGGCAATAAAAGATGCACCCTCACCATCCAATGTAACCGAACTTAAGTCTTTCCCGGGTACTACTATACTACTATAGCCGCTTCTTACCAAACTTAACAAATGTGTTGGCACCACTGCACTTGTTGTTAAGTGGTCGCGGAATTCACAATAGGAAGAAGCCTTTGTGAAAGTAAATAAACTGTTGCATTCATCATGTTTATTGGTACACTATGACTCATCGAAAGAATTGGTATTAACATGTGATGCTTCTCCTTATGGTGTTGGAGTTGTGTTATCACATAGGATGGAACTTGGATCGGAAAGGCCCATTGGCTATGACTCGAGAACCCTTTCCACAGCTGACAAAGTTTTTCCCAGCTAGAAAAAGAAGGTTCATTATTGGTATTTGGAGTGAAGAAATTCCACCAGTGACATTTCATGGACATTTCACCATTGTGTCCGACCATAAACCATTAATGGGTTTATTCAATGAGGATAAGCCATTCCATCAATAGCATCAGCAAGAATTTTACGCGTATGAGTATACCTTTATGTACCACCCTGGCTTGCATATTGCAAATGCAGATGAACTCAGTCGTCTCCCACTGCCAGATACATTGTACATGCTCCAGTGCCACAAGAAGTTGTGATTGTACTGAATTTCTTGAATTCTTTGCCTGTGTGTGTGAAGCAAATTAGAAATTGAACTAACAAAGATCCAATTTTGTCGAGAGTCAGAGGTCTTGTATTGCAAGGGTGGTCAAATTCACCAGTGCTTGAAGAGATGAGACCATTCCATGCCCGAAAAAGAGTTAAGTTGTCAAGATGGAATATTGTTCTGGGGATCAAAAGTTGTTGCCCCTTCACAAGGAAGAGAACCACTCTTGACAGAGCTTCACAATGCGCATCCAGGCATACCAAAGATGAAAATGCTTGCACAAAGCTATGCCTGGTGGCCAGGCATTGACAGTGACATTGAAAGCATGGCCAAGCACTGTCTCCGTTGTCAGCAACAACATATGTTGCCTGTTTCAGCTCTACAGCATCCGTGGGCGTGGCCTCATCAACCTTAGATTAGACTACATATTGCTTATGTAGGACCGTTCTTAGGTAGCATGTTTTTGTTAATTGTAGATGCACATTCTAAGTGGATGAATGTAGACGAAGTCAGATCACCAACATCGAGCATAACTATCAAGAAGCTGCATCACTGTTTTAGCATACATGGCCTACCGGAAATCAATGTTTCTGATAATGGAAAGTCTTTACCAGTACAGGGTTTCAGAGATTCATGAATTTAAATGGATCAAACATATTAAAACAGCCCCATATCATCCCTCGCCAAGTTGTTTATCTGAGAGAGCTGTGGAAACTTTCAAATCTGGAATGAAGGAGTCATCAGAAGGCATTCTAGAAACTTGACTTTCCCGCTTCCTTCTCAGTTATCATACAACGCCTCATTCGACTCCAGGTTCAACACCATCTGAATTATTGATGAAACACCACCTACATACAAGGTTAAGTCCAGTGTTTCCAAACTTAGAGGGGAAGGTAGAGAGGAATCAGAGTAATCAAAAATTGAATCACGATATTCATAGCAAAGCTCACACATTCACTGTAGGAGACACAATATTCATGCGGAATTTTGGAAGTGGACCTTGTTGGATTCCTGGAACCATTGTCTCAGAGGCTGATTCCTTATCCTTCCAGGTGGAAGTGGAAGACAGAATTGTTCAAAAATACGTGGACCATATTGCGATAGAGACACATTCCAACAAACTATTCTGCCTGTGATTAACATCAAACCTTCAATCCGTGAGGTGACAGATCAGTCTAGAATAGACATGCCTGATGTCTCTGTAGAGACTGCCACTTTCTAATGAGGAATCTCATACTGCAGTTCCTGATCATGTTAATCCTGTGGAGAAACCTCAAGTGGTAGAACTATGCCGCTCTAACCGAATAACGAAAGCACCTCAGAGACTTAATCTTTAATCACCTGAAGTTGTATATATGTATATGTTGTTGGATATTCAAATATTCTATATAAATAGAAACTGTAAAAAACTAAGAGGAGGAAATGTAGCAATTGAAGGTATAGCCTCTCCTGCTATCAGGGGGCACGTGATGTTCTTGGAGGCTCCGACCAATGAGCCCGAAGCGCAGGTAATTCCTGAGTTGGGGGGGGGGGGCAAAGCTTCCTGATGAGGGTCCTGATTGAGCATGTAGCATCTGAAATGCTCTCTGTAATAAAGTCTATTTGTTTCTTGTTGAAACCTGTCCAGCTGATCAAGTCATTACAAATACCGTACTCGTTAAGGATGTTATTGCCTCGGTAAACCTGCGGAACTGCATTTAACATCTTAACTGACAGCTCAAACTGCATCTTGCTTCTTTGTTTTCTAAATTGTTCAGAATATGGCTAACACTAGAAAGCTATATTTTTTGCTCTTAAGAACACAATTAGCCAGACCAGGTAGGGGTAACGTTAGTGAGCTAATAGTTGAATTTTTACAACAATCCATAGGTTGCCATATTCATCTTTTCCTGGTGCTTGCCCACAAAATTATAAGAATCATTTAATTCAATTTCCTAACATGCCAGGGTGGGACTTGGTCATGACTTCAGTGTTACTGATCCAGTAACATAATTACTCCAGCACTGTATCTCTGTTCTGTTTAACAGTAACCTAGTCACAATAACCAGCAATGATTAGAAGTCAAGGAAAACAATGAAAATAATGCACACCCGTACATCACAGTGGTGCAAGATAGTACTACACAGTCTGGTAAGGTTAGTTTTAATTTGACAATAGTAATTATTTCAATAACAAAAAAAAAATCAATATTTCAGGACAGATGGGGAGAAAAAGTAATTTATTCTTCATCTATTTCAGTCAACTTGTATGAAATAACATGATCAGACTGGCCACATTCTGAAGATATTTATGTAAATATGAGCACTGAAGAAAAATATGAAAATAATTGCAATTTATTTTCTTCCCTCTTCAACTTGTTTCACTTTGCTGTCATGTCAAGTTCACATTACTGAGCATAACAACATTAACAGTCTGGGTCAAAAGCAGAAAGTGCTGGAAAAACTCAGCAGGTCTGACAGCAGCTGTGGAGAGAGAAATAGAGTTGACATTTTGAGTCCATATGACTCTTCTTCCAAGCCAGAAGAGACAAACGGACTCTTTCCACAAATGCGGTCAGGCCTGCTGAGTTTTTCCAGCATTTTCTGATTTCCAGCATCCGCAGTATTTTGCTTTTATCTTAAAGATTTGGGTAAATCATTACACCACTAAAAATCATTGAAACAACTTGATGACAATGTTCAAACAGATCCAGGAACAAGTTTGTAAAAGTTTGATCATTCAGTGTGCTTTCTTTTGAAAGGATATCACTTCCATGTCAATCACAATTTCATGATAGTAGTTGTTGCGATACCTTCCATTAAATTACTAGAATTAAAACATGAAAAGATAATCGTGTTTATCTCACAGAGCTAGTTCTGCTTAAATGCATATGCATGAAATTTACTCTACACCACTTGAATCGCTATGCACATTGAGTTATTTTGATCTGCAAAACACAGAAGGAGAAAACAGGCATGGATCAAAAAATACAAAAACATAGTATCAAATATTGCTCTGGAAACACTGTCAGGGCGTCTGCTTCAGAGGCAATATGGAAACTGCCACCATTTACATCCTATACTTCATTTCAATTTTTATTTTCCACCTCGTTAACTGAGTCACACCTACTTAAGGCCGAAATGTAAAGCATCTTTTTATATGCTTTTGTCATGATACATTACTGACTTTTCATTAATTCAAATCTAAATGTGAAATTAAACAGAAAATGGTGCAAATATTCAGAGGTCAAGCAGCATTTCTGATGAGAAAAACAAAGTTAACATTTCAGGTCAAAGACCTTTCATCATAACTGAAAGGTTGTTGACCAGGATGGTAACTCCAGCATTTGTCACTTTACTTCAGATTTCCAAATCGCAGTATTTTACTTTTGCAAATGTAACTTTGTGCAGGCATAGGTACTGCAGTCAATCAGACAATAAGCAAAGTTTGAACAAGTGTCAAGTTTTGGTTACGTGGTACTGGAAAACTGGTCTGATGCTCCAGCTCATTACAGACCATGCCACTTCTGAGCTGAATCTTTTAAGGATTACGCTCATGCAGTACAAACAGGTTTCAGATTGCTGTCCATAAGTCATGTCACTTTAATGCCAAGGTTTTCTGTTGCACAACCAAAGGGTTCTTAAGCAACACTCCAAACTGCCTCCTACAGCTTCATCATTCATCATTCAGTGACAACCCTGAAAGTATTAAAAATAAGATGTACAAGAAACACAGCCCCTAAATTCTGATTTAAGTTATTTTTATCTGCTTCAAAATTGCACAACCTATAAGCAATTAGTTGAATAATAGCAAATTATTCACTGACTTTGACAGAACCCAGCAATTAAATTTCATTATCCGATTAGATTTTGTTATAAGTACTAAAGAACACTCCTCATTTTTGTTTAACAGGATGCTGTAATCTTCCACTTAACCTGGCACACAGTAAAACAACAACCATATTAAATTTTCATTTCTAATTTCTTTCACCTAATCCTTGCACTGCTTTGAATTGCACAGCAATTGCCAATGAAACCTGAACTGAGGGAGTGGCAGGGAAGCAAAGGAGAAAACAATGTTTTAGCTAAGGGTGCATTACCGCATATTATGACACTTAATGGAACTATACTATTAACTTGCACATTAGAAATGCTGTACTAAAAGTCAGAGAGCACTGAGTTTGCTTTTATTTTAGCATTACTAAATAATGCATCTCTTGTCTCTCTCTTTTCCAGCTATTGCACCTGCCCACAGCCTATAAGATATTCACTATACTTTCACTGAAGCTAACACACAAAATGTAGATCCAGAATTTTACAGCACAGGAGAAGGCCCATCAGCCCATTGTGCCCTTATGGATCTTGCAGCCTTCCAGTTATCTGCCTTTTCCCCATATCATTGAAACTTGTTCTCCCTGTTATGAATGAAGTTTGAGCTAAAGCTAATTTTAAACTATTAAAATAAAGCCAAATAAAAAATGTATACTATACAACAACAATGAAAACATGCATCATATTTTTAAAAACACAGCTCCTGAGAATATTGGTTCCATGTTTAGAATACCACTTGGCAGCACTGAAGAGTTATCTACTGACGGTTAAATTGAATTGCACACTTCTACTATGTTCGCATTGCAAGGCAAATTGTTCAAGGCGTACAACAAGCATGGGTGCTGATATTAGTGGAAGTTCAGTCTTTTACCTCCACCTCTTTCGGGCTGCTGCTGAGATTCACTTTCATTACCTCTAGCCTTAGCTTTTCAAATGCCCCTTATGAGCTTACTAAACTCCAATGAGCACAAATTTCACTTTGTCTGAAACTCCATGACCCCACATTCTGATCTTTACTAACCCCTCTATTGCCCTGCCACACCCATGGGTTTTTAATGAATACTTTGCGCGGAATTTTATGCTCCACGGACTAAGTATGGTGGCAGGCGGGAAAAGCAGTGTTTTTCCTGCCAGCCGCAATGGTGGGTTTCAATACCTGATTGTATGCTTCTCCACTCATTAAATATGTGTCAACAGGAAACATGTCATATCCCAGGTGGGTGGCCTGTGATTTGCTCACCCTGCTGTGACCAAAGCGGATCATCTCAGCAGGTTCTATATTTAAATTGCACCTGGGCATAGCATTCTCAATGTCCACAATCCAGGATTGCTGGAACAGGAGATAGCCCCCTAAGGGAGGAAGACTCCAGCCCTCAGATTTAGTGACACGTCACTGGGTCACCTTCTTGACACCACTGAGGATCGCGGCAGGTACTCTATTCCCGGGATGGCAGGAGGAGGTCCAAACAGCAGCTTGGGAGGAGGTGACCAGGGCGTTGAGCGCCAATTCAGCCCGTAAGAGATCAGCCATTCATTGCAGGAAGAGGGTGAATTATCTCATCCATTCTGCCAGGGTAAGTCAATCATCTCATCACTATCAACTTATACTTTCACAAACACATCAGACATTCACAGGATGAGTCTTCACAGGGATCTCACACACTGCCAGCTCAAGGGACATCACCACTCACTCGCACACACACACCTTGACATCTTCATCTGGCTCACATCCTGTACAGCTCACATACTCATCCTATGCACGGCTCCACTCAGCACCCACACAAACCAAGCATCCTTATCATCTGCCTTGGCATGCATCTTGATCACACTCTCACCATCTGTTTTCGCAGGACAAGCTCACCAACAATACGAGGGAGAGGTCCCAGACCAGTTGTGGGATGCCTGAGCTTAAGGCCCTCAATCCCTATGAGGGGTACGCTGTTGAGCTGGCCAGTGAGGACCGGAACCATGCCTGTGGCGGCAGTGAAGTCAGCAGTGCAGACCCAAGTAAGGACCCTTCATCAGTTGCTCCTTCAGACAGGGATACTATGAGTGCGTTGTTATGTTTGAGTCTGCTGCCATGCATTAATTATCTCTCCTCTAAAAGGCACCACAGTCAAACACCCCAGGGAGATCGGGACCCAGCCCTTCATCTCCAGCTCTCAGGGCATCTCGGATGAGGATCCAGGCAACATGCTGCTAGAAGATCCATCATAGCACTCACCCATAACCCTGCACCAGAGCAGGGATACACACCTCGGTGGGACCTAGTTTTACAGCAGGCTTTGCGTCACAATCTGATGAGCACAGCACTGATTCTGGTCCATAGCAGGCGCAGACTGGCCAATCCAAAGTCACCAACACTTGAAGGACTGCTGGAGACAAGAATTCCACTGAATCTCAGTCAGATAACGAGCCTGTGGATTTGGTCCCAAATCAAATGTTGGAGTTGCAGCAAAAGTCACAAGAATATCAGGCAGAGTTGTCAGATGCATTCAACAGATTGCAACGTATGTTGGAGGAGTCCATCCACGTTCAGTCTGAGGTAACACCAAGGATAACACTGTTCAGATGGTGGCTGCCATGGAGAACTTGGTCCAGGAAAAAGTGCCTGTGCTGCTGCAGGAGTTGTAGTCCATTGCTGTGGGCATCCAGCAATGGCTACATGAGAGGGGGCCATGGCACCTCAATCTCACTCCAGGTGCCCCTTCTCCTCAAGGAGTCAGCCAGGGGCCCTCAGGCACCCATAGGGCGAGGACCAACAGCTGGACACCCTGGGGCCATCCACCCAGGTAACTCCAGGAGTGTCCAGCCGATCTCAATCCCCTCTGCTTGTGACCCCATCAACTGTAGCTCCACAGATTGAGGAGGATGCACCTGTCCCACAGCAGAAGACCTAAAGCAGGCTGGGGCCCTCCAGGTCTCATCTCTCCAGAGGACACCCACCAAAGTCATCACAGACAACAGGCATAGCAGTCAGAGGGCTGCCTCCACCTCTGCTGTGGATGTCAGGGATGCATCAAGATGTAGCAATAGGGTTAGGAAGCTCAAGAAATACTAGGAGCACAACAGTTGCACAGGTGCACACAATTCCCAACAACGTAAATAGAATTGCAGCCATTTCACATCTCCTCTTGTGTATGCCTCCTCTGTATGCTGAACTGGGTGGTGGCCTATCAGGTGTCACACCACGTTCCCTCCCCTCACTTAGTGCAGAAGTCACATCATGTGGCTCAAGTCAATGTCGCATGCAGCCATCTCATAACAGTGAGTGTCGGTTCTCATCTCACTCCCAACATCAGTAAAGCGTCACCCTTAAAGAAAAGTGTGTTTGTGCAAGGCATCTCCTAGATATGCTTTGCAGGTTTAAGGGATGTTCATTCCTGGCTGTGTAAGGTAGAGGGTGATGTAACTCTTTTGAGTACAAACCTGTTTCCATCTGTTCTGATTCAGATGAAGTTACATTGTTTCATAGTTTGCCAGTGTGAGATTTGAACTCTTGATCTTGGAGTTACAACCCCAGTACCATAACCACTTGGCTATTTAGGCCAAGCTGTAGAGAGTGATGTAGCTCAACTCATCTGCCTGCCTTCATCATTGTCGATTTGACGAGCGAAGATCTACACAGCTCCCCAATATTGGTGGGCACCTTCCCACTTCGATGTTCCTGAGCTCTGACCCTTGCTGATATATTGTTGTCCTGCATTCAAAGCTACAGTGTTTACCATTAGCGACTTTAGAGTTGTCCGCATTGCACCCACAAGGCTGTCATGGATGTTAGGGGATGCAGCATTGGGCCATGTCATCTAGTATGCATCCCCTCACCTGGCGAGTTCTGCGATGCTAATTTCAGATGGTGATGTGTTGGGGGGGGTCTGTGTCATTGGGGAGGCAGTGGCATAGTGGTATTGTCACTGGACTGGTAATCCAGAGACCCAGGGTAATGCTCTGGGGACCAGGGTTCAAATCCCACCATGGCAGATGGTGAAATCTGAGTTCAATAAAAATCTGGAATTAAAAGTCAGAGAAGATGCAGCACTTGCTCTTTTGTGCACTTACGATGCCATGGCATAAAAGGCTATGGGCCTAGTGCTGGAAAAAGGGATCAGAATAGTTAGGTACTTGTTTGACCGGCACAGACTCGATTGGCCGAGGGGCCTTTTTCAGTGCTGTGGGCTTCTATGACTCTATTGAGCCCGATCGCGATGCGCATGTTTTAGCCAGAAGGGATAGCAATGCTGAGGGGGAAAATGGGACAATGATGAGGATGGAATGCAGCTGTGTGTGCTCTTTATTATCAGCCATATTGAACCTTGAGGGCTCCATGGTCTGTCTGCATTTTTGAACTAGCTAGGGCCACTGCTGGCCATCAGAGGGAAATGATTGTGTCGAAGAGAAGGTATGTTCCCGTCTGGCAGGCAGGTGTCTGAAGATGGTCCTCGTGAGGTCCTCCATGCCCAGTGAAAGGTCAGGCTAACTGCAGTCCCGCATAGTTCCCATGATATTTTCCCCTCCCATCCGCCATTATGCCTGCCGCTGGTGGAAGCGGAAACTCCCACCCACCCTTTGTGTATGTTTTTACAAAAGGGGTGATGCAGACAATTTCATTAAGGAGGAGAAGTGTGAGATAATGGATAGGATAAATAGAGAAACTAAAATGACTAAAAGCTGACAAATCCCCAAGACCTGATGGCCCACATCATAGGGTTCAAAAATAGATAGCTGCAGAGACAGTGGATTGTGGTATTCTAAAATTCCCTAAACTCGAGAATGGTTCCAGCAGATTGGAAGTTAGCAAATGTAACACCACTTTTCAAGAAAGGAAGGAGAGAGAAAACAGGGAACTACAGGCCAGTTAGCCTGACATCAGTCATCAAGAAAATGCTGGAATCTATTAGGGAAGTTTTAACAATGCACTTAGGAAATCACAGAATGAACAGAGTCAACATGGTTTTACGAAAGGGAAGTCACATTTGACAAATTTATTAGAGCTTTTTCAGATGTTTAGCAAGGTAGATAAAAGGATGTAGATGTGCTACACTTATCAAATGCCTTTTGGAAATCTAAGGTGCAACACAAAACGTTAATACACAGGATCTCATAGAGCTGAAGGTAATATATTAGCATGGATAGACGATTGATTAATAGGCAGGAAACAGAAAGTGGGGATAAATGGGGCATTTGCAATTTGGCAGGCTGTAACTGGAGAGCCATTAGGATCTGTTCCAGGGTCTCAGCTACATATTTAGAATCCATAATAATGACGTAGACGGAGAGATAGAGTGGTGTATCTAAGGTTGCTGATGATATAAAGTTGGTGGGAATGTAAACTGTGAGGAGGGCACAAACTGTCTGCAAAGAAATATAGACAGGCTAAGTGAGTAGGTAACAAGGTGGCAGATGCAATATAGTATGAGGAAGTGTGAGGTCATTCACTTTGGCAGTAAGACAAGAAAAACAGAATTTTTTTTAAAAGGTGTGAAACTTCTAAATGTTGATATCCAGAGAAAGTTGGGTGTATTCGTACAAGGAACACAGGAAGTTACCATGCAGGTACAGCAAGAAATTCAGAAGGCAAATGGCACGTTGGATTTTTTTTTAAAGTTTCTAGAATTTATTGATTTACTATGAGACCCAATATACAGAGGTAATCAGTACAGCAGATTATTGCAAGGAGATTAGAATACAAGAGTAATAAAGTCTTGCTATAATTGGATAGGTTTTGGTGAGACTACACCTGATGTAATATGTGCAGTTTTGGTCTCCATATTTAAGGAAGGATATACTTTGCCTTGAAGGCAGTGCAGCAAAGCTTCGCTGGACTGGTTCCAGGAATGAGGGCGTTCTCCTATGGATGAGTAGCTGAGTAAATTGGGCAATACTTTCTAAAGTTCATAGAGTAGTCACAGCACATAAAAAGGCCATTCAGCCCATTGTGTCTGTGCTGGATCTCTGAAGGAGCAATTCACCGAATGCCACTCTCTTCCCTTCTCCCCATAGCCTTGCACATTATTCCTTTTTTGATGATAACACAATTTCCTCTTGAATGCCTCGATTAAGCCCGCCTCCACCATACTCTCAGACAGTACATTCCAGATCTTAACCACATGCTGTGTGAAAAAGTTTTTCCTCATGTTGCCATTGCTTCTTTTGCAAATTACCTTAAATCGATGCTTCCTGGTTCTTGACCCTTCCTCCAAAGGGAACAGTTTCTCCCTATCTACTCTGTTCAGAGACACAATAATTTTGAATACCTCTATCAAATCTTATCTCAACCTTCACTTCTCCAAGGAAAAGGGTCCCAACTTCTCCAATCTATCTATCTATGTAACTTAAGTTCTTCATTCCTGGAACCAGTGTGGTGCCCAGAACTGGACACAATACTCCAGGTGAGGCAGAACCAGTGTTTTATACAGGTTAATCATAGCTTTCTTGCTTTTGTACTCTATACCCCAATTGATAAAGTCTAGGATGTTGTATGCTTTTATTAACCATGCTCTCATTCTGTCTTGCCACATTCAATGATTCATGCACATTGACACCCTGGTCCCTTTGCTCCTGTACAAACTTAGAATCATACGCTTTAAGTTATATTGTCTCTCTGTGTTCAACCAACCAAAATCAATAACTTCACACTTCTCTGCATTAAATTGTCCCCCATTCCACCAACCTGTCTTTGTCCTTTTGAAGTTCGACATTACCCTCTTCACAGTTCACAATTCTTTCAATTTCATATCATCAGCAAATTTTGAAATTGCGCCCTGCACACCAAGATCAAGGTTATTAACATATATCAAGAAGACCAGGAGTCCTATCATTGACCCCTGGAGAATTTCACTACAAAGTTTTCTCCAGTCCAAAAAACAACCATTAACTACTACTCTATTTCCTGTCCCTTATATTCCATGAGCTCCAACTTAGTGATCCCGTTTTTTCAATATTTAATTTTTATATATATATATTTTTCCCACCTACTTTAATTATATTTAAAATGTATTTCCATTCATTGTTTTATCCCCACCTTTTAGCCTATTTTGATCTTTTTTCCCACACCGTCCTCTCCCCCCACCCCACCAGGGCCATCTGTCACTTGCTCATCCTGCTTTCTACTCTTAATGTCACCATTACACCTCCTTTAGCCAGTATCACTATCATCACCACCCCTTCGACCTTTTGTTTATTACATCTTTTGCAATCTCTCCTTTGCCTCCACCTATCACTGGCCTTCTCTCCAGCTTCACCTGCTCCACCCCCCTTAAACAGTATATATTTCACCACATTTCTATTTCTCTTTAGTTCTGTAGAAGAGTCATATGGACTCGAAACTTTAACTCCTGTCTTTCTCTCCACAGATGCTATCAGACCTGCTGAGTTTTTCCAGCAATTTTTGTTTTTGTTTCTGATTTCCAGCATCTGCAGTATTTTGCTTTTATTTTTGCTCTAGTCCACTGTGTGACACTTATCAAATGCCTTTGGAACATAATATCAACAGTATCACCCTCATTTATCCTCTCTGTTACCTCATCAAATAACTCAAGCAAATTAGTTAAACACAATTTGCCTTAATCAAACCATGCTGGCTTTCCTTCATTATCCCACATTTGCCCTAGTGACTATCAATATTGTCCCAAAATATAGTTTCTTAAATCTTCCCCACCGCCAAGGTTAAACTGGCTTGCTTATTGTTGCTGGTCTTACCTTTACATCATTTTTTGAACATGGGTGTAATGTTTGCAATTCTCCAGTCATCTGGCACCACTTCTGAGTCTAAGGAAAATTGGAAAATTATGGCCACGCCTCCACAATTTCTTCTTTCACTTCCCTCAGTATCCTTGGATGCATCTATCTGGTTCTGGTGCTTTATCAACTTTCAGTACAGATAGCTTATCCTCTTTCACCATGACCTGTGCAGCATCATCTTCCTTGCAAAAGACAGCTGCAAAGTATTAATTTAATGCTTCAGGTATGCCCCCTGCCTCCATGTGTAAATCCTGTTTTTGGACCCTACTCAGCCCCATTCCACCTTTTGCTATTTACATGCCTGTAGAAGACTTTGGATTGCCTTTTATGTTGGCTGCCAGGCTCTTCTTATACTCTCTCTTTGCTTCTCTTATTTGCTTCTTCACTTCCCTCCTGAGCCTTCTATACTCAGCCTAGTTCTCAGTTGTATTATCCACATGATATCTGTATAAGCACACTTTCTTCTTCATCTTAATCCCTATCTCTTTTGTCATCCGAGGAGCTCTTAATTTGTTTGTCCTACCGTTCCCCTTCATGACAGTACACCTTGACTGTGCCCGAACTCTCTCTCCTTTGAAGGCTCATTGTTTAGTTATAGCTTTGCTTGCCAACCTTTGATTCAAATTAATCTGAGTCAGTTCCATTTTACCCATGAAGTTGGTTTTCCCTCAGCTAGTTGTTCTTACTCTGAATTGTTCCTTGTCCTTTTCCATAGTAAACCTAAACCTTATGACACAATGATCACTGTCCCTTAAATGTTTCCCCTGATGACATTGATCCACTCGGGCCACTTCATTCACAAAACAGGTTTAGCAATGCCTCCTGTATAAAAACAAAAAACTGCGGATGCTGGAAATCCAAAACAAAAACAGAATTACCTAGAAAAACTCAGCAGGTCTGGCAGTATCGGTGGAGAAGAGTTGACATTTCGAGTCCTCATGACCCTTCGACAGAACTGGGTTCTGTCGAAGGGTCATGAGGACTCGAAACATCAACTCTTTTCTTCTCCGCTGATGCTGCCAGACCTGCTGAGTCTTTCCAGGTAATTCTGTTTTTGTTTAGCAATGCCTCCTTTTGCTTTGGACTGGAAACATACTGTTGTAGAAAATTCTCCTGAACACACTCTAGGAACTCTTTCCCCTCTCTGCCCTTCACCTTAGTACAATTCCAGTCTACCTTTGGATAAAAAAGTTCCTCCATTATAACTCCTCTACTACTTCTGGCACCTCTCTGTAATTTCCTTGCAAATGTGTTTGTCTACATCGTTCCCACTAATGGGTGGCCTATAGACTACACCAAGCAATGTAATCGCACCTTTTTGTTCCTTAGCTCTAGTCAAATAGTTTCTGTCCTTGACCCTGTAATAGCATCGTGTTAACAGCTGCAGTCGAGATCAGTAACACTTTTTTTTAAAATCCAAAATTCCAGCTAGTTACTGAAAGAATGAAGCCACAATATTCCAAGTTTAAACACAAGTATTTTACTATACAAGAGTCAAATGAAGCAAACAGAAAATACTATCTTAGCTAACCCCCTATACTCTAAAACACAGAATAAATATAAGTTAAACATGATTTAACAGGCAGATTGCAAGTGATTATAAACTATAAATTACCCATGATATAGCAGATGCAACTAAGACACATCTTCTGAATTGGCTCAGCAGTCCACTCAGTACAAATGTCCTCAATCTCAGTCACAAAGCCCTTCAAAAGAAAGAATTTCAGCTTCTCTTCTTATAAGATTAGCTTGGTTCTCAGCTGATAACAGCTCACAACCAACCAGGGTTCCACAGGCATTGTCTTCACCAAAGATGGCACGCGTCTACAGAACCTCCTCAACTCTGCATACAATGATCTAGATGGCATAGTTTTTTTTTATTTGTTCATGGGATGTGGGTATTGCTGGCTAGACCAGCATATACTACCTATCCCAATTTCCCTTGAGAAGGTGGTGGCATGCTGCCTTCTTGAACCGCTGCAGTCAATGTGTACTGGGGACACCCACAGCGCTGTTAGGAAGGGAGTTCCAAGTTTCTGAACCAACAAGAGTGAAGGAATAGCAATATAGTTCCAAGTCAGGATGGTGTATGTCTTGGAGAGGACTTTGCAGGTGGTGATGTTCCCATGCATCTGCTGCTCTTGTGCTTCTAGGTGGTAATGTTAATGGCGAGAACATTAGCTGGAAGAAGCAAGAGTTGCATATGGCTGTCGAACAGCAGCAGGTCAATGGGGTAAAAACAAAATACTGCGGATGCTGGAAATCTGAAACAAAAACAAAAATAGCTGGAAAAACTCAGCAGGTCTGACAGCATCTGCAGAGAGGAACAGTTAATGTTGGAGTCCGTATGACTCTTCATCAGAACTAAAGAAATATAGAAATGTGGTGAAATATAAGTTGGTTGAGGGGTTTCCTCAACCAGCATATATTTCACCATATTTCTATATTTCTTTAGTTTTGATGAAGAGTCATACGGACTTCAACATTAACTGTTCCTCTCTGCAGATGCTGTCAGACCCGCTGAGATTTTTCAGCTATTTTTGTTTTTGTTGCAGGTCAATGGGGTGTCAGTTGAGATCCATATTAATCAGATACACAAGGATGCCCAATGGAAATTTTCAGAGTATCATGGTCCTAGTAATGTTGGATGGAGCTCCAGTAGTCATGATAGTCAACACCAGCGCATTAGTCAGTTAGTGTGATTCTGTGTCGCTGGATCATGAAGAGTTGAATCAACATCAGCTGGAAAAGTCACAAATACATTTATGCAGTTACCATGACAAGAAAATTCCCATAATTGGTAGTGTGGCTCTTCCGGGGCACATACAATGATCAATGTGCAAAATTGCCCATCATTTTTATACAAGGTGAAAAATCCAGTCTTGTCAGGAAGAAATTGGTTAGCAGCACTGAAGAAATTGGAACAAGCCATGTGTGATCAGAGGAACACAAAGCAAGTTTATTGCAGGCCACATCCATTCAATTTGTGTAAAAGTCAACTGTAGAAAATACCCTGCTTGTACATTATGATGTGTCCAAAAAGCTAGCATCTGATGCCTCTCCATATGGAATAGTTGTGTGGTCTCTCATGTGCTGGATAAGGGTGAGGAGAAAGGCTGCATTTGCCACCCACACACAGTGCCAATGAGTGAAATAATGCTCAGATAGAACATGAAGCATTGTCTTTGATTTTTGGCGTAAGGAGATTTCATAACTACTTACTTGTGTAGTCATAGTTGCACGATCGAAACCGATAACAAGTGACTGATGGCTATGTTGAATCCAAAGTCTTCAGAAACCACTTTAGCTGCAGCCCAAATGCAGAGGTGGGCTTTGATTCTGTCTGCTTATAAGTAAGATATTAAAACTGGACAATTGGAAGATCATTGTAATGCCAATGTGATGTCTAGATTACTGTCACCACCCAAAGTAGAACGCAACAGGGAAGATGTATTCTTCTTTTCACATGTAGATGAGTTACCAAGTCACTGCAGGTAATATTAGTAGAACAACTCATAGGGATCATAGGGATCCGGAATAGGCAAGGATATACAAATAAAAGGCAAATGGTGGCCAACAAAGATACTGAATGCAGAAATCAGGCCACATTTTATGCATAAGAATGAGTTGTCAGCTGATAAAGGCCTTGGGGAGCTAAACTTGGAATTCCTGAAAAGCATAGATTACAGTTACGAGGTGAACTCCATTACCAACACTTAGGAATGACAAACAGCCTATCTTTGGCGGCCATGGTTAGATAAGGACATACTTTACACTGTTTCACAGTGCTTTCTATGTCAAGTAGTAGAAAAGAATCAGTCATCCTGTGCAACCATGGAAATGGCCAGCTTGAGTGTGGCAGAGGCTGCACATAGATTTCACAGAATTTGAAGGACTACAGCTATTCATTGTGATGGTTTGTGATTCAAAGTGGGTTGAGGAGTTTTCACCAAATAGAACAACAACTAGCAAAACTTGTTATTTAGGGTAGTTTATTTGCTGCTTATGGGTTCCCAGAGGAAATTGTGTCTGACGACAGGCACCAGTTTTGGTCAAAAGAGTTTGTAAAATTCATGAGAATGAGCAGGATAAAACACACTAGAGTTTCACCGTATCATCCTGCTTCCAATGGAGCAGCATAGCACACAATACAATTGTTAAATGTACTTGCAATAAGCAAATGCTAGATACAAATCTGAAGCAATGTCAGTTTTCACTGGATCACAGACTGGCAATCATAACTTTAGCTATCATAACATACCTCACATTAATACCAGCAGAGCGCCAGTTGAATTGTTCCTTAGAGGTCAGCCCAGAACAAGGTTTTCATTGCTAAAACCACATTTAGCACAGTCAGTAGAAGGAAAACAATTAAGACAGAAAGAGAGTCATGATAGAGTTAGAGTGAGAGAAACAAGTCTGAAGTTGAATCAGGAGGTTAGAGTGAAGAATCATGATCATAAGTGGTTGAAAGTGGTTTCTAGAAAGAGTCATGAAATTAGTCACTTGTTAGCACTGAACTCGAGTTTTGCTCAAAAAGAGATACGCTGTAAAAGCTTTTTGACTTGCACTCATCAGGACAGATGCAAGGTAGCCAAATCTCAAAAGGAACAACAATTTATACTGCTCAAGAAAAGGGTGCTGATTGGTTAGCAAGTGAACTCTGATTGAGTGAGACGTTGCCATGGAATATACACCAGGGAACAGGTTAACTGCCAAGCTTTTGTTTAAATTCAAACCAGGCAAGTTGACTCTGATCAAGGCACTGCCACTGGGAATGAACCAGGGAATGACTGTCCCCAAAGCTTTTGTTTAGTTGGAAAAAGTACAATGCGTGGACAGGTTTTTTCTGTTTGCAAAGGACAGGACCCCCTGAACGTGAATATATTCAGCTTCTTGCACACAAAAATAAGCCACACTGCAAGCCTGACTGATAACCATAAATTTGTTGTTAGGGCAATTCTTAGCAAAATCGGGATTGTTTATTAAGTGTTGCACAATCACGGAATCACATCTAATGTTGGACAGTATGTCTTGAGTTTTGCAAGCACAGACTGGTTGAGTATGGTCAGTACTTCGCCTGTTGCAAACAGCCGATGGGATGTCATGTTTGATACAATCCACTAGTCATTGGGACGTAGGGCCTGCATACAGGGCATCACAGTGACGCTGAAATTCATGTAGCACATTGCTTATTTGTGTGATAGGCAGAATGCCTTTTTGGCTTGGCAGCAGCATCCTGGCAGAGAATACCACTCATGTTGCTACTGCATAGTAGCTGCATGAAATGGCTAGCTTTACCTGTTGCTCAAATTTTTGAGACATCTTACACTTCCAGGGTAATCTGAGGTAGACTCAGCACCTTTCCGGACCAAAAGTTGCAGCCTTAGGCCCATTCGTGAGTTGTGCAATATGTAGTGAGTAATGATTTGATTGGGGTAGCCATTATGCTGCAGGGTAGCTTTATGATAATATTCATAGCTCACTGCATCCCCAAGACACACAAAAGTGATGTCCCTCTATACTCTATCTTATCTATGACTGGTTCTGCACAACATGAATTGGCCAAATTGTTGACCGAGTTGCCACAGCCAGTAAAATTAGATCACGTTTTACCTATGAACATATTAATTAGGAGCAGGAATAGGCCACCCAGCCCCTCAAGCCTGCTCTGCCATTCAATAAGATCATGGCTGATCTGATTGTAACCTCAACTCCACATTCCTGCCTACCCCCATAACCATTCACCCCTTTTGCTTATCAAGAATTTATCTTTCCAGGAAAGTATTCAACAGACTCTATTTCCACCACCTTTTGAGGAAGAGTGTTCCAAAGACTCACGACCCTCTGCGAAAAAAATTCTCATGTGTCTTAAATGGGCACCATCTTTAAACAGCAACCTCTAGTCTTAGATTCTCCTACAAGAGGAAACATGCACTGCAGAAACTCTCCAAGGCTCCTTAGCACCTTCCAAACCCACGACCACTACCATCTAGAAGGACAAGGACAGCAAATAGATGGGAACACCACCACCTGGAAGTTCCCCTCCAAGCCACTCGGCATCCTGACTTGGAAAAATATCACCATTTCTTCACTGTTGTTGGCTCAAAATCCTGGATCTCTCTCCCTAACAGCACGGTGGTTGTACCTACACCACATGCACTGCAGCGGTTCAAGAAGGTAGCTCACCACCATCTTCTCGAGAGCAATTTGGGATGGGCAATAAATGTTGGCCTAGCCAGCGAATCCCACATCCCTTGAATGAATAAAAGAAAAAACATCCTTTCCACATCCACCCTGTTAGTATTCTTCAGGGATCTTATATGTTTCGATCAAGTTGCCTTTTACTCTTCTAAACTCCAGTGGATACAAACCTAGCTTGCCCAACTTTCCTCATAAGACAACCTTCCCATTTCAGGTATTAGACTAATAAATTTTCTCTGAATTGATTCCAACACATTTACATCCTTCCTTAAATAAGGAGACCAATACTGTACACAGTACTCCAGGTGTGGTTGCACCAAAGCCCAGTATAACTGAAGCATAATTTCTCTACTTTTGTATTCAATTCTCCTCGCAATTAACAATAACATTCTATTAGATTTCTGGATACCTTACTGTACATGCATACTAACCTTCTGTAATTCATGCACTAGGACATGAAGGAGGAGGAAATTGGGAAGAATCAAATGAGTCAGATGAATCATAGAGTCGGGATACGGGTCAAGTACCAATAGCTACTCCAACACAGGTCATGTCAGAACCTAGTTCAGACCCAATTCAGAGTCAGGCAGATATGTCTGATGAAGTAGGAAATTCAAGTGTAGGATAAGGTCAAAATCAGTTTTTGTTGGAGATACCTTCTCCTCAGGCTCAGTTCAAAATGGGCTAATGTCCTTTCATAAGTCCTGAAGGTTTGGGTCAGGAAAGGAGCTATCTTCTTAGGAACAGCAAACCAGTGGTTAAGTTTCAATTGTGAGTAAAAGAAAACAAAAATGTATAAAATGGTGTGGAGCTCAAACATAATGTAACATCTTCATTAAGGAGAGGGGAGCTTAATAGTGCCCCGTAAAGGCCATTTGTGTATGTACGTACATAAACCAACAGGATTAAACTAGTCCTCTTTGTATGGATGGCCATATTGTCCACAAGTGATTTTGGCTGTAAAGACGTTTTGACAGACGTCTCTGGGCCATCCTCTGTCTCCAGCACTGCCATGTTCCCCTTCAACAATACTGCTACCCCTCCCCCATTTCCTTCCTTTCCTATCTTTCCTGAACACCTTGCTTCTAGGAATATACACCCAATCCAGCCCTTCTTTGAGCCATGGCTCCATTACCACCACAACAGCATATTTCCATGTAACTATATGTACCTGCAACACATCAATCTTATTTACCACAGTTCACACATTCACAAAAATGCAAACCAATCACAATTTAGACTTTGTTACCTTCTCCCTGATTCTTACCCACCTAATACCTTACTACTTCCTACTCTAGTGCTCGATGTCTCTCCCATTAATGCGTGATCTTGGTATTCCTCTCTAGCATTACATCCTACACACCTGCCAAGTTAGTGTAGACCCTCCCCAATAGCATGACCAAATTGACCCACAAAGAAATTGGTTCTGGCTCTGTTTAGATGCAACCTGTCGGGCTTGCACAGGTACCATCTCCCCCAGACTGATCCTAATGTCCCAGGATTCAAAAGCCCTCCCTCCTGCACAAGCTTTCCATCTGCACATTCATCTGCTTCATCCTTCTATTTAGACCATAAGACGTAGGAGCAGAAGTAAGCCATTTGGCCCTTCAAGTCTGCTCCGCCAATCAATGAGACTATGACTGATCTGATAATCCTCAACTCCACTTTTCTGCCTTTTCCCCATAACCCTTGATTCCCTTACTGACTAAAAATCTGTCTAGCTCAGCCTTGAATATACTTGACGACCCGGTCTCTACAGCCCTCTGCGATAAAGAATTCCACAGATTCACTGCCCTCAGAGAAGAAATTCCTCCTCCTTTCTGTCTTAAATAAGCAACCCCTTACCCTTTGGCCCTAGAGTCTCCCAGAAGGGGAAACAACCTCTCAGCATCTACACTGTCAAGCACCCTAAGAATTTTATATGTTTCAATAAGGTTACCTTTCATTCTTCTAAACTCCAATGAGTACAGACCCAACCTACTCAACCTCTTCTCATAAAAAAATCCCTCCATCCCTGGGATCAACCTACTGAACCTTCTCTGGACTGCCTCCAATCCCAGTATTTCTTTCCTTAGATTAGGGGACCAAAACTGTTCACAGTATTCTAGGTGTGGTCTAACTAGTGCCTTGTATAGTTTTACCAAGACTTCACTATTTTTATAACCCATTCCCTTTGAAATAAAAGCCTGGAAATCCATTTGCTTTCCCTTTTACCTGCTGAACTTGTATACTATCTGTTTGTGATTCATGCATGAATTTCTATATTTCTATTTCTATACTCATTTATGTGTGGTACCAGGAGTAATCTGGAGATTACAACTTTTGAGGTCCTGCTTGCTAACTTCCTACCTAGCTCCCTAAATTCTAACTGCAGGATCACATCTGTCTTTCGACCTAAGTCATTAGTACTGATTTGGACCACGACCACTGGCTGTTTACCTTCCCCCATCAGGGTGCTCTGCAGCCGTGCATTGACATGCTTAACCGTGGCACCAGTGAGATAGCATACCATCCTAGATTAACATCGGAGGCTGCAGTGACACCTGTTTGTTCCCCCAATTATTGAATCTCCTATTACAATTGCTCTTCCAGTCTTCTTCGTGCCCTGCTGTATAGCTGAGCCACCTGTGGTGCCATGGACTTGGTTCTGGCTGGACTCCCCAGATGAACTGTCACTTTCACCGGTATTCAAAACAGCGGTTGGAGAGTGAAGGAGCAGGAGTGAATGGAGACTCCTGTCCAATCTGCCTGTTCCTTCTTGACTGCCTGGTGGCCACCCATTCCATCTGCCCCTGCACACTCTTAAGCTGAGGGGTGACCACATCCTTACACATGGTATCACCAAAGCTCTAAATTTTATAGATTTGTTGCAATGACCCCAGCTGCTGCTCAAGCTCTGAAACATAGGTCTGAAGCTGCTGCAGCTAACAACACTTGCTGCATATATGGTTTTTAAGGACACAGGATACATTCTGGAATTCCCACATGGCACAGGATGAGCACTCAAGTGGACAGAGTTCTCCTGCCATTCTTCTATCTATTAAATAATAAATCTTACTAATGTACTTAACAGGAAAGGTTCACCAGCTACTCACTTCCCTTCTGTTGACATCACTTCAATATAGAGAAGTTAACTGAAACGTTTTACTTAGCCCACTTTGTTAATAAAATGAAATTTTTAATTTCCTTAGGCTAACATTCCAACTTGGGAGTTAGGGACACACAGCTTCAATACTCACAACCAATCAACCCATGACCTTCCTGTAATATCACAGTTTGACATTTTTATTCCTTTTCCAAACTTGGGCGCACCCCAGTCTGCTGCTACTGCCGACTCTCCCCAAGCAAGTGATAGGCCCCTAGCCTGGGCTTCAATTTATTCTCTCTCCGCTAATCTAGATTGCTTTCAAGTCCACTGCTGTAGCTGTCACTTGCTCCAAGTAAGCGATAGGCCCTAAGCCTTGGCCTCAATTTATCCTCTCCCCACTGCTATTGCTGCTGTCTCTCACTCTAGCTAAGTTAAGATAGCACCTCCAACAGTGTAGGGCTCCCTCAGTATTGCATTGAATTGTTGGCCTTGATTTTTATCCTCAAACCCTGGAATGTTGTGACTCAGAGATGAGAGTACTACCAACTGAGCCACTGCTGACACTCACAGACAGCACCCCGACAATACAGCATTCCCTCATTGCTTCACCAGAGCGCCAGGCTTGATTATTGTGCTCAAGTCCTGAAGTGGTGCTTGAACACAGAACCTTCTGCCTCAGAGACAAATGTGCTGCCAACTGAACCACAAGTGTCATTCATAGCTTTTAGAAGAATAAGCGATAATCTCATTGAAACATACAGGATTCTGAAGGGGTTTCACGGAGCTGACATTGAGGGTTGTTTCCTCTGGCTGGAGAATCTAGAACACAGGGACAGAGCATCAGGATAAGGAGCCAATCATTTTGAACTAAGGTGAGGAAACATATCTTCACTCAGAGGGCTGTGAATGTTTGGCATTGTCGACACCAGAGGGTTGTGGATGCTCCTTCACTGAGTATATTTAAGTCTATGATCAATAGATCTGGGACAAACAAGAGATATAGGGAGGAGTCAGGAAAGTGAAGTTGAGGTAGGAAATCAGACATGATCATATTAATTGGCAGAACAGGCTTGAGAGGCCAAATCGCCTACCCATGCTCCTATTGCTAATGTTCTTATAAGAGGGCGGAAATATTAAGCATCCTTGAAAGTGGACCAAGTCACCAGGCCCAAATGAAATATATCCCAGGCTGTGAAGGAAAGGACAAGAACCCTGGCGTAGAGGTACAAAAGGGACTTTGGAGTATATATGGCACTTCCAAGAGATCTGTTCACACCCATTTAATGTTGTTTCAGTCAAATAATTCAAGAATTTACATTTCAGAACAAGAAACAATACATGAATAGATTATATTAACAATGGGCCATAACTTCCGAACTACAGGGTGTCCTTTCGGGAGAGTACACTACAGATGCTTTGGAGAACCCCCACCCCACCCCCAACCAGAGGTTCACAGGTAAGGTTTTCACACCAATTGTCCGGAATGCAAACTTCCTCTGAACAGTTGCCCTGCACTGGAAACCACCCAAAAATGCGATTTAAATTGCAAACTTCAGATGGTTCCAAACGTTCCCCAGAAAAAGTTAAAAGAATTAAAACCTCTTTTAACTTCTGGATAACTATTGTACAGACCCAGTCTGACCCCACCATGGGATTCCTCTCACAGCACCAAACTCCCAAAGGAGTCCCCCATCACCCTGACCTCCAGAGGTGTGCTCCCACCTCCTGACAACACCCCACGCGGGAATCCCCCATCCCTTGACCACCCAGGACCACCACCACCCCACCAACTACCAACCCACTCCGGATACCCCCAACCCCCAAGGGACTACAGCCCTGACAGGAACTCCCCAACCAATGGGATTTCCCCCACAACCACAGGGATTCCCCCTCCAGACAGGCTCGATTCTCACCCCGAAACCCCCTACCCCAGGCCTGTCCTGACCCAGCACTCTCCAAGAGCCTGACCTGACCCGACACCGCCCCCCCCCCCCGCCAGAGCCTGACCCGAACTGGTCCCCCACCTGACACCCCTCCCCCAACACTCCGCCACCCCCCCACGAGGTCCGAACCAATCCACCCCGGCATGAGGCACAACCCCACCCACTCCCCACCACACCACCCTCCACCCCAAGGCCTGACACTCTCCCAATCCCCCTGACCTGAACCTGCCTCCGCCGACCCGAGGCATAACATGCAACCCCCCCCCCCGCACCCCCATCCGAGGCCTGACCCTCCCACCCCCCTGCAATCGGGGGCTGACTCCATTCCCCAAAGGAACGTCTACTCTATCACCCCATCGAGGCACAAATCCCCCACCAAGGCATTACTCGGTCCTGCCCCACACCCCAAGGGATGACCAACTCCCCACCACCACCCCAAGCACAACCCGAAGATCTCCCCACCGAGGCATGACCCAATAACCCTGCCCCCAAGGCAAAAACTGACCCAGCCCCTCTCCCCTCATCCGGGACCCAGCACTCCCTCCTCCCACAAGGCATATCCTGTCCCAAACCCCACCAGAGGCCTGAACCTCCAACGACCTGACCCCTGCCAACCCACCAAGGCCCACCACAAACCTCCCACCCCCCATCCCAAGGCCTGCCACAGATCCCACCGAGCCAACCTACTCCCCCCATTCAGGCATGAGCCGACATTCCCTCCCCACCCAAGGCACAACCCGACCCTTCCACCCTGAGGCCTGACCCAACGCTACCCTCCATCCCCACGAGGCATGACCCGACCCCCCCTCCCCCCACCCCCAAAGAACAACCCAACCACCCCCTGCACTGATGCAGAGACACAGGCCTCCCCTACCCACCCACGCATCAAGGCACAACCCAACCCATCCCAACCCGACGACCCCAACCCTCACCCCCATAACTTCTCACTAGCCTATCAAGAACTTTTAAATGTGGCTGGACCTTTACCTTACTTGGCTCACTACTGCTATAAATAGGAGGCATGCCTCCATGCATCCAACAGAGCTCTCCTCGACGCTAGGCCCAGGGACATGCTGCATTGCCCAGATCTCGCCTGGCCTGAGTCGGAAGGTCAGGCGAAATAAAATCAACAAAAAAAATTAATGCAAAAAACTAGGAGCAGAGTGACAATCCGACTCAAGGAAGTTCAGGCCCAATATGTCCTAAGTAAGTCCAAAAATTTTGTTTAGAAAATTTCAGAACTATACTTCAATTACACTCTGCTGCAAGGACTTCGTTTTGAGTCACAAACTGAAGCTCTTAGCATAGCCAATTAGTGACTCCTGGTCAATTGAGGAAGGGCATCAGAGCTCAGCTTTCTGAGTACTCCTACTGTCCATAAGATTTGAATTATGACCGTTTTATGCTTAATTTTCTTCACTTTCACAACTTCCTGTGTTATGTTTTACTATGGGGTCAGCTTGCTCATGAACTGGGTGCACACTTATCTGTCAGCAGGCAAGTCAATTAAAATATACTGCAGATGCAGAGACCAATATGAAATGAAGCATATACTATTTATTCACACAAACAACAGACCACTAACATGATGTGTGCTTCTCCAACCATACCCTACTATAGCCTAATATTAACATAGTAGCCCGCACTTCACAGCTACTGGGTCTTATAGTCACATAGTCCAATCTGCTCACATTCTCTTAAAAGTGTATTACATCTCAGATTATGACATCCCTCCGCCTTTACTTGGAGGTACATCTTACAATATATTAACTATTTACAAAAATGAACTATTTACAAATTCAGTCTCTCAGGAGGCTTTTTCAAACAAGTTGATCATTGCAGTTCTATGATTTTGGATGGTTTATCCGAAGCCTCCCTCCCAGGAGTCATCTGTCCACTGGGCTGCGCAGTAGGAACCTGTATTTTTGCCTCTTTAACTCTCTCAGGGTCAATGGGTTCTACAGGTACTTCCAAAGCAAGAGGAGTTCCTTCTACCAGTGGTGTAGGCTCCAACAGGAATGTTTGGTGCATCTTTTCTTGTGGATCTGTTTCCCTTTTCCTGAGGTGATCTACAGGTCTCCTGATTATCTGACCTTCAACCAAAAGTATGGTAGGACAGGGGTCCTGTCACTGCACTGACTTCACCTGATAGCTATTTGGGCCCATCTCCAAACTTCTTTGCAAAAACTGCTTCTCCTACAGTGAAGTTTCTTACACAACTTTGGTAATAGTGTTCATTTTTCTGGGCTTCCTGACTTCTCTCTACCCTCCCCCCTAAATTTGGCCTTACGAGTATTGACCATGTCCTGAGACATCTCTTCATTATTAACTCCGCAGGGGCAATACTGGTTACTGGTGGTCGAATGTGGCATAGTCCTATAGCTGAGCAGGAAACGTGATAACTTCATTGCTATAGAGTCCCCCTCTAGTTTTTTTCATTCTGTCCTTGAAGGTCTGGACTGCCCTCTCGGCCAACCCACTGAATGCAGGGTGGTATGGCAAGGTTTTGACATGTGTTATGCCGTTGAGACTTGTAAATCTTTGGAATTCCCCGCTGGTGAATGCCGTTCCATTATCAGACACTATTATCTCTGGTAAACCATGTATCACAAAATTCTGACACAATCTATGGTGGTGGCAGATGTGGGTGACTGCACCTCATATATATCCATCCATTTGGAGTGAGTGTCGATAAGTAAGAGGAACATTGGACCCAAAATAGGCCCCATGTAGTCTACGTGGAGGCAGACCCATGGCCTTCCTGGCCATTCCCAAGGATTCAGTGGAGCAGGAGGCAACTTCTGAACCTTTTGGCTCTACATGCAGCTCTTGACCATGTTTTTAATTTCAGTGTCCATCCCTGGCCACCATAAGTAGCTGCACACCATCATTTTCATTCTGGAAAAACCGGGGTGAGTGCTATGCAATTCTATCAATAATGGCTGTCTTCCTCTGAGAGGCACAATGACTCTTGCTCCCCTAAGTAAGATGCCAGCTTGGCAGGTGAGCTCGTATCTCCTGTTAAAATAGGGCTTCATTTCATCCAACTTTGGCTCTCGTTAGACCACCCCCGCAATACTGGTCCTCTGACGTGAGACAAAACTGGATCGCGGTTCATCCATTCTCGGATCGGTTTGGCATTCACTAGTGATGAATCCAGAAAGTTTAATAACAAGACAAGTCCTTGAGGGATGGGGACATTCACATTGCTGTCCTTTAGAAGTAATTGGCTCAGCGCGTCAGCATTGGCAATCTGGCTTCCTGGCCGGTGGATAAAAGTATATTTGTAAGCAGCTGGAATCAGTGCCCACCCTTGGATGCTTGCTGAGGTGCGGCGATTAGGGGTATTGCCTTATCTTCCCCAAACAAGCTTAATAGTGGCTTGGATATGATGGTGTGATCGGATACGATGATGAAGTGGCGACCATGATGTATTGGTGGAATTTCTTAACACCAAATAGTACATTCTAGTGCATGAGTCACAAAAAGTTAGTATGCAGATACAACAAATAATTAAAAAGGCTAATGGAATACTATCCTTTATTACAAGAGGGATTGAACATAAAAGTAAGGATATTATGCTTCAGTTATACAGAGCATTGGTGAGACTGCACCTCAAATACTATGTGTAGTTTTGGTCTCCTTATTTAAAGGAAGGCTGTAAATGCATTGGAGGAGGTTCAGACGAGGTTTACTAGATTGATACCTGGAATGAGTGGGTTGTCTTATGAGGAAAGGTTGGACAGACTGGGCTTGTTTCCACTGGAGTTTAGAAGAGTGAGGGGTGACTTGATTAAAGCATGCATGATTCTGAACTGCCTTGAAAAGGTGGAGGTGGAAAGCATGTTTCCTCTTGTAGGCGAGTCCAGAACTAGGAAGCACAGTTTTAAAATTAGGGGTCACCCTTTTAAGACAGAGATGAGGAAAAAAATTTTCTCTGAGGGCTGTGTGACTTTGGAACTCTGCGTCAGAAGGCAGCAGAGGCAGGGTAATTGATTATTTTTAAGGCAGAGGAAGATAGATTCTTGTTAGGCAAGGGAATCAAAAGTTAGCGCGGGTAGTTGGGAATGTAGAAATCTAAACACAATTCGATCAGCCATGATCATATTGAATGGCAGTGTAGGCTTGAGGGGCTAAATGTTCCTATTTCTTATATATATATATATATATACATATACATATACATATACATATACATATACATATACATACAATGGATAAGCCTTCTTTCTCTATTTCTGAGCATCTTCATTCTGCCACACTGAGCATCCTTGACACGTAGCCAAAGAGCCGTTTGGAGCCATCTGCCATCCAGTGGAAGAGTACTGTCCCTACTCCATAAGGGGATGCATCCCAGGTTAAAAATCAATTCTTTCTTTGGCTCGAAATGTACCAACAGGGCCGATGAATGTAGTAACTGCTTTACTGCCATAAAAGTCTGTCATTGTGGGGCGTGCCAAGTCCACCTGTGGTTTTTCTTGAGTAACCCGTTTAATGAAGCCAGTACCGTCGACAAATTTGGGAGAAAACAACCGTAGTAGTTAACCATTCCCAAGAAGGACTTGAGTTCTGTTGCATTTTTCAGGCTTGCGCCTCATGAATAGCTCTCACTTACAGAGTGAAGGCCCTGCAAGTCGACCCTATGACCCAGATAAATCACTTCTTTTGCTTGGAAGATACAGTACTCTGGCTTGTGAGAAACACTTCAAAACCTCTTCCAAGTTAGCCAGGTGTTCTTCATCTGTTACTAGGACACCTCCATACATACCTCCATTCGACTGGATTTTCTGTTGACTTCTGCTGACACATTGATTGGCTCTGTTTTGCCCATTTTTAAGTTGTGTCGTGAGTAAATATCTGGCTCTGTTTCTTCTGGCTCCTCCATTATATAAATATCACAACTTGCGTCTTTTTTGAAATTTGGCCTCAATCTTTCCTATCAATATCACATAAAGTGCCCATTGTGATGGCATTAAGTTAGTGGCTCTGATGAAGAGTCATACGGGCTTGAAACGTTAACTCTGTCTTTCTCTTCACAGATGCTGTTAGACCTGCTGAGTTCTTCCAACATTTTCTGTTTTTGTTTCAGATTTCCATCATCCGCAATATTTTGTTTTTATCTTAAGTTAATGCTCTTACTCATCCATCCTGCCTCTCAGTTTCCTGAGGCAATGTTCCAGCTCCTCTGTCCCTGGTACCACATTACGTCAAGTGTCTACAAGTCTGTACTCCTCAACGAAGCTTCCCAATCTCCTCCTGCTTCCCATCCTTCCTCCACTTGACGGCCTAGCTTCCCGGCCCCCTCACGCCTGAGCACTCAGGAGAGGGATGTCAAGTGAGAAAAGGTTGGGAAGCTTGACCATCAAGCTAGAGGTGAGAAGTGCAATGAAATTAAATGATTTCTTAATGTTGTGGGGATCAGCCCTAAGCATGGGAAATCTTAGAAGCAGAACTTTACAGCCTTGGTCTTGGAACAAGCATGTTGTCTCCTCTGCGGTCTGTTAATAAAGTTTACTGTTTCTTACAAGAAACCCATCCTGCACTCAAGTTTATTACAACTGGTGACGAGGATAAATAGTGCCAATGCAGCACATTGCCTCGCGACTGAGTGCATTCTGATATTTTAAGGGAAGAAAAGAAAAAGTATACTCACCAGCAATGCCTCACTTTGGTAGAATTGACCCGTACGACTAATTCATCGAGGACTGGAGCCAATACATTGAGCGATTAGGTTTCTACTTTGTAGCTAACGAAATGACGGTGGAGGAAAAACAGAAGGCAATTCTCCTAAGTGTCTGTGAGAGCAAAACCTATAATCTAATCCATAGATTGACAGCTCTGAATGCGCCAAATTCCAGATCCTTCACCGAGCTAGTCGACCTCGTGAAAGAACATTTTCAGCCTAAACCCTCTGTGGTCATGCAAAGATTCAAGTTTAATTCGCGAATAAGGGCCCCCAGTGAGTCGATCACAATGCACATTGTGGAGTTAACGGTTAAAGGAGCACCTGTGACTTCGGTGATACTTTAAATGACATGTTGCAAGATCGTTTAGTTTGCGACATAAATGATGATGCCATTCAGGGCTGTTTGCTTGCAGAAGTCGAGATAGACCTGAAGCGTGCCATGGAGCTAGCCTAGCATAGACAGTGCTGAGAGGGACTCACAGGCTTTGCAGAATGTGCAAATGGCGCCATTATGCAGCTAGGGTGGGAACCTGCGGCCAGGCATGACGTGAAAATCAGGGAGGCGACAATGAAGCGGGACACAGTCCCTACCACTAGAAAAACAAAAAGAAATGCTGGAAGCAGCTCACCAGTAACCCAGAAGTTAAAGTGTTACCGCTGTGAGGGAAATCATGCACCCAAAGTCTGTAGATTTGAAGAGGCAGAATATTACTATTGCCATAAAACAGGGCATGTTGTTAAACAGTGCAGAACTCGATCAAGGCAGCCATGCAGATGTCAAATCAAATTAAATGAAGTGCACAATATAGAAGAACCAGACGTTACTGAGGCTAGCGTTTATTCCCTACACAATCTGAAGGCCAGGAAAACTGAACCAATCACTGCTACATTTCAAGTAACTGGAAAGACTCTGATCATGGAGGTGGACACAGGAGCATCAACTACATCTTTAAACATCTCAGAGAAGGTACCCAGCCAATAAATTTGTAGAAAACCGCTGCTCAGTTAAAAATATATACAGGAGAAGCAATACAGATGAAAGACCTGTAACATGCGGACAACAGACAGCTCAGCTGCCAATAATTCTTATAACAGGAGAAGGACCTAGCCTCCTGGGCCGTGATTAGTTGAAGGAAATCAAACTGGTCAGGAACTTTTCAGGCCAGGGCAAAAAGAAATCCTGAGTTGACAAGGGAATATAAGGTGCCAGATCAACAAAGAATAGACATACCCGATGTCTCTGAAGTAATTCTGAACTGCCAGTCTCTAGGGATGTCTCTGAAGCTGCAATTCCTGTGCAAGTCAGTCCAATGGAAAAACCTCAAGCTGTAGAGTTGTGTCATTCTACGCAAATCCAAAAACCTCCTCAAAGACTAAATTTATAATGGCAAGCACTGTACATAATATATAAGATGTTTTGTAAATAAGAGGGTAAAACAGAAGTAAAGGTGGAGGAAAGTAATACTTGTAAGTTAAACGATTTCTTACTGTTATGGGGATCACGTGACTGTATAGACCAATTAGCCCTAAATACGTCGTCGGGACAGAGCTTTTTAGCCTGGGTCTTGGAATAAGCATGTAGTCTCCTCTGGAGTCTGTTAATAAAGTTCACTGCTTCTTACAAGAAACCCATCCTGCACTCTTTAAGCTTATTACAGGAAGCATGGCCATCGAGTTGGCAGAGGTGGGATAGCTGGGGCGTCGGGCAGGATGAGGCCGGGGTCGGGGAGCTTGGCTGTCGGGCGGGACGAGGCCAGGGTCGGGCACTGGGCTGTCGGGCGGGATGAGGCCAGGGTCAGGGCGCTGGGCTGTCAAGCTTGTACATTTTCCAGTTCAATTAGTTGTTGAAGCAGCTACATATCAACTCATTCCACTTCATTGAGGGATATGTTTAGGGGGTGGGGTTGCAAATAAGGGGCCGGAAGCAGAAGCACCAGGGCCCATGAGTTCTTCCTTGATCTTGCTTGTGTGTGGAGACGGAGGATGTGCGGATGGTTTTTAATGAACACTTTGTGTCTGTTTTCATAAAAAAGAGGGGTGATATTGCAATAAATATTAGATGAAACTTCTATTCAAACCCTACAAAGACATAGTATGCTTTAGTAGCCTCTTTAACCTGTCAAACAAACTGAGCTTAAAACACCCTGCTGAGATAGTTGTGGCTTTTGGAACTCAGCCAAGCATTCATGATGACATAATACTAGCCCCTGGGGAAATATTGAAGAACTCTAATGAAACTGCATGATCAGATGCTATTGTTTTTTTTCTCGCCTGCAGCAGATTGCCTGTCAATCAAAGCAGTCCAGCAGAGGCACTTTTTGAACTCCCAGTAACAGCTGCAGCTTGTTTTTTTTTAAAAAGAGCAGGGGATTTAAAAATCTTCAGGTCATTTATATAGACTTTATCCTCCCTTCAAGAGCTTTTATGTCTACTCCAACAATTCATGACACCGACTCTGCAGGTTAAGGCCACTGCAACAGCCAAAATGGGATCTGCTTGAACTCAGCACTGAGTTCAAATAGCCCTGCTGAGTTCCGGTTTCCCTCCTGTGTTAAAGATGCCACACCCCCTTTCTGAAACTAGCAAATGGAAATGGGGGCAGGACTTAAAGATCCACGGAATCTTTGCAGCTCCACAAAAATCTGATCCTATGTTTCTGTTTATAAAACCAAGTATAACATATGCTTCTTTTTTTAAACAGCCTTCTTAAATTGTCATGCCACCTTCAACAGTTTGTGCACACACATCCCATCCCCTAGGTCTCTGTTCCTACGCCTCTTTAAAATTGTGTCACACAGTTTCTATTGCCTCTGACCATTCTTTCTAACAAAATGTATTATTTCACATTTCCCTACATTGAATTCAATCTGCCATATATCTGCCTATTTCGCTTCTCTGTCGACTGAAGTCTGCTATAACCTTCCTCATTGCTTACTAGATTTTCAAGTTACTTGTCATGTTACTTTGATATAAATTAATGATCTGGACTTGGGTATGCAGGGCATAATTTCAAAAAGTGCAGTGGTCCGAATATGAACAGCATTGTATATTTCCCTCCTGTTTGAAAAACAACCGCTTACACTGCTCTTTGCTTTCTGTCCCTTACCCAATTTCATATCTATTAATGCTCCTTTAATCCCACAGGCTTCAATTTCACTAACAAATATACAACGTAGTTTTGTCAAATGCCTTTTGAAAGTCCAAATGCATAACACCACCCTTATTAGCTTCATCAGCCATCTCCTTTACTTCATAGAACTCAATCAACTTAGACAAACACTACTTGCCTTCAGCAAATCCATGTTGCCTGTCATTTATTAACCCACATTTTTCCCCAAGTAAAAATTAACTTTGCTTTGGTTTATTGTCCAATATTGGGCTGATTGGACAGTCGTTGCAAGCTTTATCTTTTATAGAGGCATGTAATATTAGCAATCCTTCAATTCTCTGGCACCAGTCTCACATGCAAGAAGGATTGAAAGAAAGGAAAGTAGGCTAGGGTTTTATGTGGATAATGGCCCCATGTCTGTGGATGATATTGTTAGAGGGCATCATGGTGATGCGGAACCAAAGGAAGCCAAGGATTAATTATTGGGACTCTTGAGGTGGCAGTGCAAGAGTAGGAAGAGAATCTACTTCGAGAAACATAGGGAAACATAGAAAATAGGAGCAGCAGTAGGTCATTTGACCCTTACAGCCTGCTCCGTCATTTAATATAAGCATGGCTTACCCTCTAATTCAACGCCCTACCCCAGCTCTATTCTTATACTTCTTGTCGCCTTTGGAGCCAGAAATCTATCTATTTCCTTCATAAATATATTCAGTGACTTTGCCTCCACAGCCTTCTGTGGTAGAGAATTCCACAGGTTCACCACCCTCTGAGTGAAGAAGATTTTCCTCATCTCAGTCCTAAATGGCCTAACCTGTATCTTCAGACTGTGGCCTCTTGTTCTAGACTCCACCCCCAGCCAGAGGAAACATCATCCCTGCATCCAGTCTGTCCATCCCTGTCAGATTCAATGAGATACCCTCTCATTCTTCTAAACTCCAGAGAACACAGACCTCAACGGCCCAATATCTCCTCATCTGACAATTCTGCCACCCCAGAAATCAGCCTGGTGAATCTTCGCTGCACTCCCTCTTTGGCAAGTATATCTTTTCTTAGATAAGGAGACCAATACTGCACACAATACTCCAGGTGTGGTCTCCCCAAAGCCCTGTACAACTGCAGTAAGACATCCTTGCTCCTGTACTCAAGTCCTCTCGCAATGAAGGCCAACATACTAGTTGCCTTAACTGCTTGCTGCACCTGCATGCTTGCTTTCAGTGATCGGTGTACAAGACACCCAGGTCCTTTTGTACATCAACATTTCCCAATCTATCATCTAAATAATTCTCTGTCATTCTCCTTTTCCTACCGAAGCGGATAACTTCACACTTAAACACGTTACATTGCATCTGCCATGAATTTGCACAATCACTCAACCTGTCCAAATCACCTTGAAGCCTCTGAACACCCTCCTCACCGCTCACATTCCCACCAAGTTTTGTGTCATCAGCAAACTTGGAAATATTACATTTGGTTCCCTCATCCAAATCACTGATATATATATATATGCGGCCCAAGCACTGATCCTTGTGGTACCCCATTAGTCACCAACTGCAAATCCGAAAAAGACCCAAATATTCCTACTCTCTGTTTCCTGTCTGCTTACCAATTCTAAATCCATGCCAATATATTACGTCCAATCCCACGTACTTTAATTTTACACATTATTCTGTCATGTGGGACTTTATGAAAAGCTTTCTGAAAATCGAAATATACCACATCAATTGGTTCTCCCTTATCTGTTCTGCTAGTTACGTTCTCAAAAAACTCAGGGAGGTTTGTCAAACATGATTTCCCTTTCATAAACCCATGTTGACTTTGTCTAATCCCATTGATATTTTCTAAGTGTCCAGTTATCACATCCTTTATAACAGACTCCAGCATTTTCCCAACTACAGATGTTAGGCTAACCAGTCTCTAATTCGCTGTTTTCCCCCTCCCTCCTTTTTAAAATAATGAGATTACATTTGCCACCCCTCCAATCTGCCTGGACTGTTCCAGAATCTACAGAACTTTGAAAGATGGCAACCAACGCATCTATTATTTCCATGACCACCTCCTTTAGTACCCTGGGATGTAAATTATCAGGCTCTGGCTAATATCGGTAAGTGTGAAGATAAGCAAGGGCAGTGACGGAGATGCATTAGAGGATTAAGCTGTGAATGACCATGTCAAAATCTGCAGAAAGGTTAATGAAAATGAAGAGAAACAATTAGCCATGTTCACAATCATTAAAAACATACATGACTTTGTTTACAATCATTTTATGCTGTGGGATTGATGAAAACCTGATTGGAGGGGTTCAAACAGAGGAAGGGAAAAAAAAGATAAAAGCAAAAAACTACAGATCCTGGAAACCCAAAACAAAAACAAAAATACCTGGAAAAACTCAGCAGGTCTGGCAGCATGTGGAGAGGAACACAGTTAACGTTTCAAATCCATATGACTCTTCAACAGAACTAAGGAACAATAGAAAAGAGGTGAAATGTAAGCTGGTTTAAGGGGGGGGGGGGTGGAACAAGAAGAGCTGGATAGAGGGCCAGTGATATGTGGAGATAACCAAAAGATGTCACAGACAAAAGGACAAAGAGGTGTTGAAGGTGATGATATTATCTAAAGGAATGTGCTAATTAAGGGTAGAAAGCAGGACGAGCAAGGTACAGATAGCCCAAGTGGGGGTGGGGTGGGGTGAAGGAATCGAAAAAGACTAAAAAGTAGAGATAAAACAATGGATGGAAATACATTTAAAAATAATGGAAATAGGTGGGAAAAGAAAAATCGATATAAATTATTGTAAAAAACAAAAAGGACAGGGAAAATCGGAAAGGGGGTGGGGATGGAGGAGCGGGTTCATGATCTAAAATTGTTGAACTCAATATTCAGTCCAGAAGGCTGTAAAATGACTAGTCGGAAGATGAGGTGCTGTTCCTCCAGTTTGCATTGAGCTTCACTGGAACAATGCAGCTAGCCAAAGACAGACATGTGGGCATGAGAGCAGGGTGGAGTGTTGAAATGGCAAGCGACAGGGAGGTCTTGGTATTGCTTGCGGACAGACCGAAGGTGTTCCGCAAAGCGGTCACCCAGTCTGCGTTTGGTCTCTCCAATGTAGAGGAAACCGCTTTGGGAGCAACGAATGCAGTAGACTAAGTTGAGGGAAGTGCAAGTGAAATGCTGCTTCACTTGAAAGGAGTGTTTGGGCCCTTGGGCGTTGAGGAGAGGGGAAGTAAAGGGGCAGGTGTTGCACCTTCTGCGGTTGCATGGGAAGGTGCCGTGGGAGGGGGTTGAGGTGTAGGGGAAACTGCTTTGAGAGACAACAAGCTCAAGCGCCTTGCAGAGGAAAAGGTATTTGGAAATGGAGGAGTAGTAGTTAGTGAGGGTTGGGAGGGGGCTTTTGAGGACCAGAGTGATGTCCATCGTTTTTGAAAAGGGAAAACAGTGCCTGATGAGAAGGAACCAATTACAATTCAGTAACAGGAAACCAAGTAGGGTTGTCAAGAGTTTAGTAAGCATGGGATTGAAGCAGAAAAAGTTCACAGAATCAGAGAATTGTTACAGTGCAGAAGGCAGCTATTCAGCCCGTGGTGTCTGCACCAGCTCTCCAAATGAGCAAATCATTCTAGTGTCATTCCCCTGCCTTTGACCCAATAATCCTACCCCAATAATCCTACACATTCTTCCTTTTCAGCTAACAGTCTAATTCTCTTAGAAACCATACACAAGTTACGGTACAGAAAGAAGCCATTCAAACCACCATGTCTATGCTGGCCAGAAAAAGAAAAAGCGGCCCATTTTTATCCCACTTTCCAGCACGTGGTCCTTGCATGTTATAGCACTTCACATGCAGATCCAGGTACCTTTTAAATGAGTTGAGCGTTTCAGCCTCAACCACTGATTTAGGTAGTGAATTCCAGATGCCCACCACCCTCTGCGCGAAAAGGTTTTACCTCATGTCCCCTTGGTAATTGACACCTCAGCTAGGGGAAACAGGTCTTTACCAGCTACTCCAGGCCCCTCATAATTTTATACACCTCAATTAGGTCACCCCTCAGCCTCCTCTGCTTCAAGGAAAGCAACCATAGCCTATCCAATCTTTCCTCACAGCTGCTCTGAGGATTATTTTCCAATCATCAATAGATACAGGTAAGATACCAGAGGATTGGAGGTCTACAAGTGTTGTACCATTATTTAAAAAGAGTGCAAGGGATAAGCCAGAAAATTATAGACCAGTCAGTCTGACTTCAATGGTGGGCATATTATTGGATTTAATTCTGAGAGACAGGGTAAACTGTCTATTATGACCCAGCAGTTGGTAAAGCTGAGTTATTTCAAAATCCCAGAGGGAAACTTTAAACAACTGTCATAACCTACATTTTAAGTGGTATGTTTGAGATGCAACTCTCAATTCAGGAATCAGACCACGAGCTCTCGAGAGATTTTATACTAAACTCAATGAAACATTTTTCATGGCTACAAATTACTGCTATCATAACTTTTAACAAGTTCCCGAACTAATCTCCATTAAGGCAGCAGCAACCCATAGACTTAACCAGACACCAGGCAAAGCATTTTCACCTTACAAATTCGCTTACTGTTCCTGTGGAGACAATTGTAGGCTTACAGTTGCTTTGATCTTACATTGCCTCTGCTCTGCACACACGAACTGCTATCAGTTATATCCAGCATGTCTCATTGAATGTAAATCTAACCATCACCCCTTGATGTTCAATGGCATGACCATCACTGAATCCTCTATTATCAACACCATGGGGGGTTACCATTGACCAGAAACTGAACTGGACTAGTCATATAAATACTGTGGCTACAAGAGCAGGTCAGAGGCTAGGAATTTTGCAATGCGTAACTCACCTCCTAACTCTCCAAAGCCTGTCCACCATCTACAAGGCACAGGTCAGGAGTGTGATGGAATACTCTCCACTTGTTTGGGTGAGTGCAGCTTCACCAACACTCAAGAACCTTGACACTATCCAGGACAAATCAGCCCACTTGATTGGCACTACATCCACAAACATTCACTCCCTCCGCCACCGAGGCACAGTAGCAGCTGTGTGTACCATCTACAAGATACACTGCAGGAATTCACCATGGATCCTTCAACAGCATCTTCCAAACCCACGAGTGCTATCATCTAGAAGAACAAGGGCAACAGATAGATGGGAACACCACTTCCTGGAAGTTCCCCTCCAAGTCACTCACTATCCTAGCTTGAAAATATATCGCCGTTCCTTCACTATCGCTGGGTCAAAATCCTGGGACTCCCTTCCTAACAGCACTGTGGGTGTACCTACACCACATGGATTACAGCGGTTCGAGAAGGCAGCTCATCACCACCTTCTCAAGGGCAGCTAGGGATGGGCAATAAATGCTCAGTCAGTGAAGCCCACATACCATGAATGAATAAAGAACAAGTTATACAGGGCATTGTTGAGACCACATCTCGAATATTGTGTGAAGTTTTGGTCTCCTTATTTAAGGAAGGGTGTAAATGCGTTGGTGGCGGTTCAGAGGAGGTTTACTAGTTTGATACCTGGAATGAGCGGATTGTCTTATGAGGAAAGGTTAGGCAGACTGGACTTGTTTCCTCTGGAGTTTAGAAGAATCAGGGGTGACTTTATTGAAGATTATAAGCTCCTGAACGGTGTTGACAAGGTGGATGTGGAAAGGATGTTTCCTGTTGTGGGAAAACAGTGTCAAATCAGTGGGAGGCATTCAAATATGAGATTCTACGGGCACAGTGTAGACATGCCTCCACAAAAAAATGGGTGGTACTGCCAAATCTAGAGCCCCCTGGCTATCCAGGTGCATATAGCCAAGATAATTCAGAAAAAGAAAACTTATTACAGTCACAAAACATTTAATACTGTAGAAAGCCTAGAGGAGTATAGAAATTACAGGGGTGAAGTAAAAATGGAAATTAGGAAAGCAAAGAGAGGATACGAGAAAATATTGGTAGGTAAAATTAAAGAAAACGTAAAGATGTTTTACCAGTACATTGAGCAAGAGAATAACTAAGGAAAGGGTGGGGCCTATCAGAGATGTGCAAGATAACTTGTGGATTGATGCTGAAGATGTGGACAGAGTTCTCAATGAGTACTTTGTCTCCGTCTTCACAAAGGAGAGGGATGATGCAGACACTCTAGTTAATGAGGAGGAATGTAAAACATTAGATACATTCAGCACAGTGAGAGAGGGTGAACTGGAGCAACTGACATCCTTGAAGGTGGATAAGCCACCAGGGCCGGATGAATTGTATCTCAGGCTGTTAAAGGAAGTCAGGGATGGCCCATAGCATTTGCAGTACCCAGTGCCTTCAGCCATTTCTTGATATCACGTGTGATAAATCGAATTAGCTGAAGACTGGCATCTGTGAGGCTGGGGATTTCCAGAGGAGACTGAGATGCATCTTCCACTTGGTACTTCTGGCTGAAGATTGTAGAAAATGCTTCAGCCTTATCTAAAATTCAAAAAAGCATTCCACAAATTGCAAGTACTTCAACTCTAATTAAACACAAAAGCAACAATCCAACAGGAGGTTGCTTTCCAAACATTTGCGAAAAGCAAAATTCCTGGAGTTTTAAATGGTGAGGTGGGTGATGATGTGCAAGAATCAGATTTAGATGTTCAGCATCAGTCCAAAACAAAGTAGATTCGGACAGATCAGTTTTCACTGATGTGCTGGGTTCCTCCATCATTGAGGATGGGGATATTTGTGGAGCCTGCTCCTCCAGTGAGTTGTTTCACTGTCCACCACCATTCACAATTGGATGTGGCAGGACTGCAGAGCTTAGATCTGATCTGTTGGTTGTGGGATCACTTAGCTCTATCATTTACTGTTTATGCTGTTTGGCACGCAAGTAGTCCTGTGTTATAGCTTCACCACATTGATACCTCATTTTTAGGGATGCCTGGTGCTGCTCATGACATGCCCTCCTGCACTCTTCATTGAATCATGGTTGATCCCCTGGCTTGAGGGTAATGGCAGGTTGTAGGATGTGCCAGGCCATGAGGTTACGGGTTGTGTTTGAGTATAATTCTGCTGCTACTAATAGCCCACAGCACCTCATGAACGCCCAGTCCTGAGTTGCTACATCTGTTTGAAATCTATCTCATTTAGCACGGCGGCAGTGCCACACAACACAACGGAAGGTATCCTCAATGTGAAGATGTGACTTCGTCTCCACAATGACTGTGTGGTGGTCACTCCTACCGATATTATCATGGGCAGATGCATCTGCGGCAGGCAGGTTGGTGAGGATGAGGTCAAGTATGTTTTTCACTCTTGTTGGTTCCCTCACCACCCACTGCAGACCCAGTCTAGCAGCTATGTCATTTAGGGCTCGGCCAGCTCGGTCAGTAGTGGTGCTACCAAACTACTCTTGGTGATGGACATTGAAGTCCCCTGCCCAGAGTACATTCTGAGCCCTTGCCACCCTCAGTGCTTCCTCCATGTGGTGTTCAACATGGAGGAGCCCTGATTCATCCACTGAAGGAGATACGTGGTAATCAGCAGGAGGTTTCCTTGCCCATGTTTGACCTGATGCCATGAGACTTCATGGAGTCCGGACTCAATGACCTGTACCATGGTGTCATGGCCAGCCTGCTCATCCAGCCTGCAGATCTCCCTTTTGTCCACAGGTTTGAGCATCTCAAATCTGTTTGATAATTGCAAAGTCTGAATCACTTCCACTACTGTCTGCTTGGTCCCATCACATGGCTCACTCACAGTCACATCCTCCTGTCACTCACTGCTGACCAAAACAGATGACCCTATTCTAAGAGGTATGACCATCTTCTGGAACAAAGTGCAAAGGTATTTCCCCTCCTCCCTTATGTTGTGCAGTGTCTGCAGTTCAGCTTCCAGAACAATAATCCTGATCTGGAATTCCTATAGCTGCTTACTTTCTGCAGAACTGTTTGTCATGGATCGTCTTGGTGTACAAAAGCTCCCACATTGCACAGCTGCAACATTACACCTATCCTGCCATTGTTACATATGTTATTTAGTTAATCTAATTACTTATTTTATTAACTTAGAATAGTTCCTACATTTACCACACCTCTTTCCCCATGCACCAAATTCCTACGTGAACCTAATTCGCCACACACTCAGTCTCCGCCTCACTTGGACATAGTCAACTCTTCACCCCCTGAGCATTTGAGAGAGAGTGTGTGTGGAAGGAAGACTGAATGCACGTAGTGATCCAGGGGAGAGGAACTTTGGAAGGAGAGTTCAAACCCTGGAGGTGGATCCTTGCATAAGGCATCTGAGAGAAAACGTTGGTTTGGGAGAAAATTCCAAAGAGAGTTCTTGGAGAATGGAGATTGGAAACCCCCACATGAAGGACAAAGTTCAGTGAGTCCAGTTGACTCACGGTGTGACAAGCACCTGGGGGAGTTGATGAGAGATCCATAGCATCTGTCACTTGGTTTCAGCGTCTGGTGTGCCTGACCACAGGTCACCTATTGGTTTATGTGGACTATGTACTTATTGTGAATATTAGAGTATAAGATAGCTTTTATAACTTGTGTTATCCTTGCAAATCTGTATATATCTGTAAAGGTATAGTTCCGGGTAAAGGAGTTTTGTCATATAGTTAATCTTTTCTTGTTTAATAAATGTTTTATTCTTTTGTTAAAAGTTCATCAGCTAACTCCTGTGACTCAGCTCAGTAGCTACTCTCCACGTATCTGAAAAAAAAATTGTTTTCTGACCATCAAGATCTATTAAACTGGGTTCCACCCTGGGATCTAGCTTGCCCAGTAGTAACAATAGGTAACACCTAAAAGGACTTACCGGAACTTACCATGTGAACCTAATTCGTTATTCACTCAGTCTCTGCCTCACTCCAGCATAGTCGCCTGTTTCCTCGCATGTCCCTTAATTTATTTCTTCCACTCCAACCAATCAGAGGTTTATCTTTTTTTCTTATTTTCCTGTTCACCTTCTGGTTCTAACAACATAACCATCTCTCTCCACAGGTGGTTTCTGACCCATTGAATGTTTTCATTGATTTCTTTTATCCCCCATTATCCTTTTCAAGGACGTGAGTGTCACTGGCTTACCACACCATTTCAGAGGGCAGTTAAGAGTCAACACCATTGCTGTGGGTCCAGAGTCACATGTTGGCCAGAGCAGGTAAGGATAGCAGATTTCATTCCCTAAAGGGCATTAGTGGTTTTTATGACAATTATATCACAGACATATTTTCAGCTTTTGAATTGCAGATTTATTAATTGAATTTAAATTACACCAGCTACCAGGTGGGACTTGAACCCTCTATCCCCAGAACATTAGCCTGGGCCTCTGGATTACTAGTCCAGTGACATTACCACTTCACTTATTTTACTTTAGGTGAAAAATGACTTTATTGCTGGCTTTATGACAAACATTTAACTGCAAATGCCAAAAACTGCATCTTTAGAACTGTTGAGTCACATCACTATTTCTGACTTTTACACCTCCCCTTCATGTCAATGATAAAGCAGGTAAATAATTTACCTGCCTTCAGATCTCAGCCAGTGAAGTTTAGGACAACTATTAGAACCTGGACAAAAACAAAAACAGAATTACCTGGAAAAACTCAGCAGGTCTGGCAGCATCGGCGGAGAGGAAAAGAGTTGACGTTTCGAGTCCTCATGATCCTTCGACAGAACTTGAGTTCTTTGTTTTGGATTTCCAGCATCCGCAGTTTTTTTGTTTTTATCTATTAGAACCTGGAGTCGCTCACTATCCAATTTCCTTTGCTAAAAGTACTACCCCTGTCTGCCCCACAACTTCATAATTAACTATTTCATTCCAAAACATTTCTATTTTTGAAACTCAACTACTGAAAGCAGAAAAGCTCAAAATGCGTTTTGAGTTTGCAATCTGAACTGCTGCACTGTTTTCAGTTCAACTGCCTATCACTAAAACAAAATGGTCATAAAAATCTTGTAACTGACTCAACAGTTCTAAAGGTGCAGTGTTTGACATTTGCAGTAAAATGTTTAGAAACTTATCAAATTAAATTAAAAAGATCTACCTAATACATGTATCCCATACATAAACCATTCAGGTCTAATTCTTTAATACTGTTTTTTTTCTGGATTAATCTAACACAACTTTAAAACCATATTAAATAGTTAATTTTATCCAACCTAAGGTGGGGGGGGGGGGGGGGGGGGTGCGCGCGCGCGCGCAGTGGTGGTGGTGGTGGTGGTGATCGTCAATTGAAGGGAAGTTTAAAAAATGAAAAAGAAACAAGAGAGCAGAGGTGCAGGGTAGTGAAGAGCTGAACGATAATCAAAGCCTGACAGGAATGGGCAGAAAATATAAGCAGGAGAAGGCAGCAGAAATTAGAACCACAATGAGTAATGATGGTAAAAAGTCAAAGCTTAAGGCTCTTCATCTGAATGCATGCAGAATTAATAACAAAGTAACAAGACAGATGAGTTGACAGCACAAATAGAAATAAATTATAATGACTTGATAGCTATTTCAGAGATATGATTGCAGGGTGGGAACTCAATACTCAAGGGTATTCGACATTCCGGAAAAATAGGCAAAAAGGCAAAGGAGGTGGAGTAGCTTTATTAATAAAGAAAGGTATCAGTGCGGTGGTGAGTAATGATACAGGTGCAATAGCTTGTGATGTGGAATCAGTTTGGGTGGAAACAAGGAATAGCAAGGGGAAAAAGTCACGGGTGGGAGTCGTCCATAGGCTCCCAAAGAGTTGTCTCACTATAGGGCAAAGTATAAATTGGGAAATAACTGAGGCATGTAAGAAGGGCACTACAATTGTCACGGGTGATTTTAATCTGCATATTGACTCGATAAATGAGATTGGTACGGGTAACATGGAAGACAAATTTGTCGAGTGCATCAGGGGTTGTTTCTTAAAGCAATATGTTGCAGAACCTACCTGGGAACAGGCAATTTTAGATCCAGTAATATGTAATGAGGTGGGATTAATAAGAGATATTAAGGATCCTCTATGAAGTAGCAATCACAACATGGTAGAATTCAAGTTCAGTTTGAGGGCAAGCAACTCGGGTCTCAAACCAGTGTCCTCAACTTAAATAAGGGCAATTACAGAGATATGAAGAAAGAGTTGTCTAAAGTGGGCTGGGAAAATGGACTAAGAGGAAGGTTAGTGGATAAGCAGTGGCAGATATTTAAGCAGATATTTCATAACGTTCAGCAAAAATTTATCCCAGTCAAAAAGAAGGACTCAATGAGAAGGATGAACCACCCATGGTTAACAAAGTGGTCAAGGAGAGTAACCTATCAAAAACTAGTGGTCCCCACAGGATTGGGAATTTGCTTAGGAACCAGCAACAGATTACTAAAAAGCGAATAAAGTGGGAGAAAATCGATTATGATATAAATTGGCAAGAAATATATAAACAAACAACAAGGGCTTCTATGGGTATATAAAAAGAAAGCAAGTGGCAAAAATGAGCATGGGGTTCTTGGGGGATGTGACTGGAAAATTGATAATGGGGAACAGGGGAATGGCAGATGATTTAAATCAATATTTTACATCGATCTTCACGGTGGAGGACACTATCAACATCCCAAAGATATCAGATAAACAAGGAGCTAATGGGAGGGAAGATATTGCAACAGTCTTTATCACAGGGGACAAAGTGTTGACAAACTAATGGGACTAAAGGTAGACAAGTCACCAGGATCTGATGGCCTGCATCTAAGGGTTTTAAAAGAAGTGGCTGCAGATATAGTGGACGCAGTGGTTGAAATATTCCAGAACTCTCTGGATTCTGGGAGGGTCCCAGCGGATTGGAAAACCGCTAATGTGACGCCCCTGTTCAAGAAGGGAGGGAGACAAAAAGCAGGAAACTATAGGCCCGTCAGCCTAACATCTGTTGTTGGGAAAATGCTAGAGTCCATTATTAAGGAAGAAATAGCAGGACATTTAAAAAAGCTGAACAAAATCAAAGAGTCAACATGGCTTTGTGAATGGGAAATCATATTTGACAAATATGCTAAAGTTCTTTGAGGATATAACAAGCAGAGTTGTTAAAGGGGAACTGGTAGATGCAGTGTGTTTGGATTCCCAGAAGGCATTTGATAAGGTGCCACATAAAAGGTTATTGCACAAGATAGGAGCTCACGGTATTGAGGGTAATGTATTAGCATGAATTGAGGATTGGTTAACACATAGAAGACAGAGTCAGGATTAAGGCGTCTTTTTCAGGTTGGAAAGATGTAACTAGTGGAGTGCCACAAGGATCAGTCCTCGGGCCTCAATTATTTACGACCAATATTAATGATTTGGAAGAGGGGGCAGAGTGTAATGTATCCAAATTTGCTGACGACAGAAAAATAGGTGGGAGGGCATGTTGTGATGAGGGCATAAGAAATTTGCAAGGGGATATAGACAGGTTGAGTGAGTGGGCAAAAACTTGGCAGATGGAGTTTAATGTAAGTGTGAGGACATGCATTTTGGGAGGAAGAATCAAAAGGCAGACTATTATTTAAATGGAGAGAGACTCCAAAAAAGTGCAGCACAGAGGGATCTGGGTGTTCTAATGTATGAAACACAAAAAGTTAGTACATACAGCAAATAATTAAGGAGGCAAATAGAATTTTGGACTGTATTCCTAGGGAGTTGGAGTTTAAAAATAGGGAAGTCTTGTTACAACTTTACAGGGTGTTGGTGAGGCTGTAGCTGGAGTACTGTGTACAGTTTGGGTCCCTGTATTTAAGAAAGGATAGACTGGCAATGGAGTCAGTTCAAGAGAGATTCACTGGGCTGATTCCTGGGATGAAAGGGGTTAACTTATCAAGAATGGCTAAACAGGTTAGGCATTTATTCATTAGAGCTTAGAAGAATGTGGGGTGATCTTATTGAAGCGTACAAGATTCTGAGGGGCCTTGACAGGGTAGATGTTGAGAAGATGTTTCCACTAGTGGGGGAATCTCAAACTAGGGGACATAGTTACAAAATAAGGGGACACTCATCTAACACTGAGATGCAATGGAATTTCTTCTCTCAGAGGTTAGTGAATGTCTGGAATTCTCTACCCCAGTGAGTTGTGGAGGCTAGATCACTGAAAGTATTTAAAGAGGAGGTAGGTGGATTTTTGAAATATTGGGGAGTTGAGCGCTATGAAGCTGGCAAAAAAGAGGATGAGGCCTGGGGCAGATCAGCCATGATCTTATTGAATGGCGCAGCAGGCTTGAGGGGCTGAATGGCCTACTCCTGCTCCTATTTCTTATGGTCTTATGACTCACAAGTTGATAATCAACCTTTTCAGCCATGTTACGAACACACATCTCTTACCCATCAAATCCTCAAGTGGGACCTGGACCCAGAGCTTCTGGCTCAGAGGCAGGAACACTACCCACTGTGTCACAGGACCTCTGAAATATACTCTTTTGAGCAAACAATAAACCAATTAACTAATAAAATAATTAGCAGTTCTAAAGGGGCACTATAACAAAAATCAAAAACTTTAACAGAAACTTATCAAATTAAATTATTGTTACCAGGGTTAAGATTAAGACTTGAACCAACAACCACCTGATTCAGAAGCAAAATTGCTACCAACTGAGCCACAATGCATTCACCTCTGACAGTATATAATGGCTTAGTTTTGCTGTAATTACTTCCACCAAATGTATCAGCATTCACCATCATTGCTCCTTTGAAACTGATAGCAACTTTTGGAGTCCACCAACATGCAGTTAAATGCGAAAATCCAGAAGTTGCTGTTAGTGATTCTACACTTCTCCATAGTGTGAGTGCTGAAATCCCTGTAGGTTGCAACGAATTAGAAACCACTGAACTGTCAAGATCTTCCGCTTATATCCTGTAATATTGCTGTTAAAAATCCATGATAAGTTATGCCTTGTTAATAAGGGGTAATTGGGTTTTTAATAGCGTAAGTCATAACTATTGAAAAACTCTGTGATCCTGAAAAACTAGTTTTATTTTTGCATAAGGTCTTTTTTTTTTCCCATTCTGATTAAAATTCCAAGTTCTTTAATAGAAGTTTATAATATTTCAGCTTCTAATATGTGTGTCCCAATCTGTATTTCTGTAAAATTTATAAACATCGAAGGAAAAAATCAGTGCGTTTTACTTCATGATTTGCTGTCTGTGCAAATACTTCAATGTGATTGGCTGCTTATCCTGCTTCATATTATTGCTGTTGCTAAATGTCCAGAAATCCCTTGGACTTGGTGCTAGATTTAAACTAATGTAAGGAAAGATGAAATCCATTCCACAAAGCTCACTAGATCTTTGTGGCCAACTTTCTTCAAGATCAGTGGCAAGCAGCATCACTTAACCATTGACTGCAAAATCTAGACCAACGTACTAATTCATCAATGCAAGTGATTAAGAGCGATACAGGCAAGCGGGGGTGGATTTACAATGAAATATACCATGCCATGGCATGGGGCCTCTTAACAATAGGGGGCCCCAAAATGAATGAGTTTCAAAACATTCAAACTGGGTGTGCGAACTGGTGCTGCATTTACAAAGTTAAAAATGGAAGCACCAAGTAAATTAGTTATTTTTGGGGCCAAGCCTCTTGTGTGACAGAAATGACAGGCACCCGGGGTGGTCTGGGCAATATCTCCGCCTCTGATCAGCTACAAAAACATACCTGAAGTAAACATGCTCAGATGCACTCGCTTTACTGACAAATGATCATTTTGCAAAACTGTTCTGTCTCATTCTCTGTCAAACCTTCAAAGTAAATAGTAGGACTCCGACTATCCAACCAGGAAAGCAGTGCTTTGAAAGTAAGTTTTAAAGGAGATTGAAATGTTCAGAAATTATATTAATAGACAATTAGGAATTTCTCCTTTTCCAACCAGACTGATGCAGCAATTATATTTCTCACTTTTTCTGATGAATCCCTCTCCTCTCACATTCTCTCTCTGATACAAGGCATGCCACTTGTTAACAAACCTAGAGCAGACCACTAGGGGCACATGGTGAGCCAACTCATTTTACCGAACAATAGTGAAGTCCGTCCACTCCCCTCAGCCCATGATTGCCAATGCAAGTAGGGAGCTCACTCATTGGTTGTTTGAACAAGTAGCCAGGTCCACAGGTTAAAGGTGTCAACGGTGGCTCCTGACTAGCAGTCTGGCCTCTGGGTCAGATGGTTGTGGGTTCAAGCCCCACTCTTGTCCAAACAGACATTCCAAGGAAGTGTTGGCCTGTCAGAAATGCCACTTTTGGATGTAAAAGATCCCATAAGGATATTTTGAAGAAAAGCATATGAGTTACCTTTGGTGTCCTGGCCAATATTTATCCCTCGATAAACGTCACAGAAAACAGATTCTGGTCACTATCACTGTGATAGTGTTTGTGGGATCTTACTGGGCGCAAACTGGCTGTGAGTTTCCCACATTCCCACTTCAAAAATATTTTATTGGCTGTATAGCTTTGGAACTTCTGGTGGTCCTGAAAGGTGCTATATAATTGCAAGTCTTTAAATTCTGGTATGGCTATGAGGTGGTTTTAAAAGCACCAACCCGCCATGCTGGGATGAGAGGAATTGTAATTAACACACATGCTTACGGCTAGCTTCTTACCTCAATAATGCCAAGTTAGACTCAATGACAGGAAATAAATAGAGGCAGATTTGACTGGCACTGCTCTGGGCTACATCGTATCAGCTGATTTTATAATCACATCTTCAGAATGATTTCTTGGCTCTCACTTCAGACATCACATCTAGCACAGAGAGACACCAGAAACTGGATTGTAAAACAGACCAAGGTCGGATGTTGGAGGGAAGATGCTGGGCAGTCTCAGAGCCTCAATCCCATTGAGGAATTCCCACATTCCCATTCTCTCTTAATAATCATGCAAGCTTTGATGGGAGAGGAGTTTCAGTAAAACCCAAGCCAGTTTGGTCAGAGGTTGAAATATTGATCGCGAGCCAAGGTCAATTTAATTTGATTTTAATTTAAATGATTGTAACGCAGGTCGGCCTGAAACCACAACAGCAGCTCATGCTCTTTCACTGAGCGAGAATGTTACAAGACTTTCCAGCGAGTGATGAGATCTCAGTAAAGTGCAACATTTCTCAGGTCTCCTAGGTAACCGATGTGTTGTCAGTGCTATTTTGCCTCAGTAAACTGTTGGCAACGAAGCAGGGCTCCAGTCTGCTATCTCCGTCCTTGAACAAAATTATACCAACAAACTGACATCGATGTTCAAGTGGGCATCTGGTCAACTTTCTTCTCCTACCTGCAGACACTTTCTCCCTCTCTCTCTCTATGTGTATAATCTGTCCTTGGTTTTTGGCTTTTCTCATCAGCAAGTTCCATGTTTGCTCACCTCAATATTTACTATCATTCAGGCAAGAGGTGAACTTGGATTTCAACAAGACAACTATTCATACAGGCATGTTTTTTTACAAGTGAAGAAGCAATTATCAATTTGTGTATTTTCTTGGCTTCGCATTTCGGGTCCCGAGGGGGCCCAAAAATGAAGCTGAGCACAAGGCCCCACTAACTGTAACTCTGCCACTGCTGGCAAGGTAAATCAGATTGCATGACTGTAAACAACATTAATCACAAAGCATGGTCCTTCAAAGTCCTCCATCAGCGGGGATTTAAAAGACAGTGTTTCCAAAGTGGGGGGGGCGGGAGAATTTCCTCCACAGCAGGAAATAAGTTTTTGTATTCCAGCAGTGAAATTTGTATTTCCCTAATAATTGAAAAGTAATCACGTTCAGAAAACCATTTACCCAATTCTGCGAACTGAAGCTTCAAAAACATAAATACGCCCTTAAAACCTGAATTAAACTGTTGTAATTCTGGGCGTTGGATAATGTTCCTAATAACCTTGGGAACAGTCTGATTGATGGATGGGCGCCATCGGTGTGGAGCTTCTGAATCACGGAACTAGAGTAGAGCTCACCAGTTATCGAGTAAGGGCAGTTCTTAGTCGGTAACCAGGGGGTCCGACACGTGTACACGATGAGCCTTTACGCTTGTCATAAGCTTGTTGTATGTGGTGACACTGGCAAAGCAATATCTTTACTTATTCCTCGTTGCGATGAGGGCATTTAGAGGCAACCATTACTCTCCGACCTCTTTTCAACATAGTTCGAACCGATTTAGAAACATATTTGGAAGCCATTGATTTTGCCGTCAATCCACCAACTCGCATGCCAAAACATTCCGTATTTAAACATCTTTGCATAAAATATATTTCTGCGTCTATTCACTCCAAAATGTACATTGTGTGTGCGTGTTTTTAAGTATTATTCTTGACTCACCCGCAGACCCTCCGGCAACTGTCTGATGAGAGGCTTCTCGCAACAAACTCTGCCTTTTCACCGTCATTTTCCACTCTGGAACAAAATATCTCCATTAACCGCGTTATTAAATCATGCTATGTTGTTCATAAATAAAAGTTACGGAAATAACTTAGGTTTCATGACTGTGCCGACCTCAATCTTTTGTTAAATTAGATAAAGTTATACAACACTGAAGGTACAACTCACAACTGCAAACAGCGAAATAATACGGGGCAAAGCATGAGATCAGCATGGGCGGGGACTGTAGAGCTAGGGAGGGACAGAGACAACGCATGAAATCAAATTGGGTCGGGGATAAAGAATGTGAAAGGAACAGCAGAAGCAAAGTACGAGATAAATATGGGCAAGGGTGCAAAACCTGAGAAGAGGGGTAAAGTGTGTGATTGGGTTACGGTGCAAAGCAAAAGGGGTTGGAAAGAGTCGGAGGTAGACCAAGTGAAGGTCGGAGAAGAGAGGAAGGAAAGTTGATGAAATTACATTGGGGAGGCCAAACACAGATTGGATGATCACTTTGCGGAACGCCATTATGCAGTCCACAAGCATGACCCTGAGTTTCAGGTCGTTGGTCATTTTAATTGTCCACCCCACACCCACTTTGACCGCCTAGATTTTTCAAATGAAGCACAATTGAAGCTCCAGGAATAACACCTCTAGGGTTGCCAACCGTCCTGGAATGGCCGAAAGTCTTCTAGAACAGGCATCAGTCTCCCAGTGGCCAAAGAAAGCCTTCCTGGAGATTTCAAAACAATATTTCATTGACACTATTGAGTGAGTTAGGCCAGTTTGCTCCACAAACATCATCCTGCAAACCAGGAAGGAGGGTCCTCCAGCACTGGCTGGGAAATGTAGTCTCTCTATCTGTGTGCAATGGAGAGTGGGGACCTGAGTGTAAAGCAGACAACAACTCCCTGAGGAACTGTGGCTGGGAGTGGGGTGGGAGGTATGAGTGGTGATGTGATTTGTTTAGTGAAATGCCAGAAGTTGAGGTAAAGCGTGAGAGTAGTAGCTGAATGCAGCTCTAACAGAGTGTAAGCAGCAGTTCAGTTGAGATTGAGATTTTCTTGTTGCTGATGCTTTCCATCAACAGCAGTATGAGGAAGTGGAGCAAGATTTGCATTTATATATCCCTATTCATACACAGCCAACTCATAAACCTCCCAGAAAGAAAAAGCAGTTAAAGCTGGGAAATAAGCATACTAGTCTGAACTAGTCTTGTATATCTTAAAATGGAACACCAATAAAAACTGGGATTAAGAGTACTGGTCCGAACTGTTTTTCCCTTCTGGGCTAGAACCTGCTCACGCCATGCCTCCGGAGTTCCGTGGCATAACTTCCATAATGTCTCCTGGAATATGTCCACCCACAGTAGTTTTCGGGAGGGAGTTCCAAGATTTTGACCTGGCAATAGTGAAGGAACAGCAGTATGGTTCCAAGTCAGGATGATGTGTGGCTTGGAAGGGAATTTGCAGGTGGTGGTGTTCCCATGTATCTGCTGCCTTTGTTCTTCAAGTTGGGAGAGGTTGCAGGTTTGGAAGATGCTGTTGAAGGGAACTACCAGATTGTGTACTACTATCATAAAACCACTAGATTGTTGTAAAAACCCATGAGATTCACTATGTCCTTCAGGGAGTAAATCTGCCATCTTTATCTGGATTGGCCTACATGTGACTCCAGATCCACAGCAATGTGGTTAACTCTTGACTGCCCTCTGAACTGGCCTAGCAAGCTACTCAGTTGTATCAAACCATTGCAGAAGTTGTATAAGAACAAAAGTGGATATACCACCCAGCTTCAGCCGAGGCACTGGACAGAACAAAGCCAACCCTACAACATCCTCCTCATTAACAGCTGGAAACTTGCACAAAATTGGGATAGCTGTCCTACAGACTAGTCAAGGAGCAGCCTGACATGGTTATACTCATTAAATCATACCTCACAGCCAATGTCCCAGACACCTCCATTACTATGGGGCAGGACATACCCACTAGAAGCAACAGCACAATGGTATACAGTCAGGAGGGAGTCCTCAACATTAACTCTGCACCCCACAAAGTCTCATGGCATCAAGTCAAACATGGGCAAGGAAATCTCCTGCTGATTACCAGCCACCACCCTCCCTCAGCTTTTAAATCAATACTCCTCCATGTTGAACACCACTTGAAAGAAGGAAAATGGATGGCAAGTACACAGAATGTCTTTATGACTTGATTGTCCATCACCAAGACTGCCTCAGTAGCACCGCTACTGACTGAACTGACAAGGACATATGGCAGGTGGGGATAGAACCAATAAGAGGGAGAAACCTAATCCAGATCTCACTCACCAATCTGCCTGTCATAGATGCATTTGTCCAAGATAGCATTTGTAGGATTGACCACCACACAGTTCTTGTGGAGCCAAAATCCTGTCTTCTATCAAGAACAACCTCCATCATGTGTAGTACTACCGCTGTGCTAAATGGGATAGATTCAGAACATATCTAGCAGGTATAAACCGGGCATCCATGAGACACCTTGGGTCATCAGCAACAGCAGATTTATATTTATATTCACTTTCCAAACCCATGATCACTACCACCTAGAAGGACAAGGACAGCAGGTAGATGGGAACACTACTACCTAGAAGTTCCCCTCCAAGTCACTCACCATCCTGACTTGGAAATATATCGTCGTTCCTTCACTGTCGCTGGGTCAAAATCCTGGAACTCTCTTCCTAACAGCACTGAGATGTACCTATACCACATGGACTGCAGCAGTTCAAGAAGGCAACCCACCAACATCTTCTCAAGGACAACTAGGAATGCAGGCCCAGCCAGCAAAGCCCAGATCCCGTGAATGAATAAAAAAAAACAACAATCCATAACCTCATTGTCCAGCATACCTCCCATTCTACTATTAGGAAACCTACCCTTCAATGAGATGTGCAGGATAGCATGCCAGGAGCAGCAGCAGGCATACCTAAAATTGAGGTACCAACCTGGTAAAGCTACAACACAGGACTACACCCATGTTGACTAGCAAAAGCAACAAGCTATAGACAGAGCACAGCCAATGGGTCAGATCAAAGCTGTCTGCCTGTTTCATCCTGTCATCCTGCCACATTCTGTCATGAAGGAGGAGGCTCCAAAAACATCCCTATCCTCAATGATGGGGGAACCCAGCATGTCTGTACAAAAGATAAGGCTGAAGCATTTGCAATCATCTTCAGCCAGAAGTGCCAAATGGATGATTCATCTTGGCTTCCTCCTAAAGCCTCCAGCATAATAGATGCCAGCATACAGCCAATTTGATTCACTCCATGTGATATCAAAAAACGGCTAAACCCACTGGATACTGCAAAGGCTGTGGGCCCTGTCAACATCCTGACAATAGTACTGAAGAATTGTACTCCAGAACTATAGTCTCATGTAAAAGTGGACCCCATGACTTTTAGTCTAAAAAGAACATAATTTTTCATATACCTTGAGTAAAATTTGATCCTAGCTTTTCAGGGATCAAAGCCTACTAATTTCAAAACCCAAAGTATAATCTTGGAGATGTTAATCATTCTATTTCAATGTAAATGTATGAATATTAATGAAAATGAGCACCGATAAATAAATGCTTAAATCAGTTATATGTTTAAGTTTTGTTTTTGTTTATTCAAATTATTAAAGTGCTCATGTTATGAATAATAGTTAAAATGAAATCTTTAGTGTTGTTGGGTTTTACTTTAATCTGTTGTGATTGTCTTTTTTGGATTTCACTTGGGCCCAAATCATGTAGGCATGTTAACCCCTCAAAAATATTACCAATGTAAGTTTCAACCCCAAGACTTTTGGCCTAAAAGATTGGCCTCAAAATTTCAACCTTTACATGAGTATAGATGGTAGCCATGCCCCTAGCCAAACTGTTCGAGTACAGCTACAACACTGGCATGTACCAGACAATGTGTAAACTTGCCAAGGTAAGTCCTGTTCACAAAAAGGGGGACAACTCTAATTTGGCCAGTTACCATCCCATCAGACTACTCTCAAGCATCAGCAAAGTGATGGAAAGTGCCATCAACAGTGCTATCACAAGGCAATTATGAGGCTGTGGTACTTGGAAGCCAATCACTCCAGCCCAGAACATTGCTGCTGGAGTTCCTGAGGGTACTGTCCTATGCCAAACCATCTTCAACTGCTTTATCAATGAACTTCCCTCTCAGTGGGGTAGTGGGAAATTTTGAGGCACAGGAGCTCCAAGAAAATGTGTAGGCCTTATTATTTCTAAATCTACTATTACATTGTTTTCATCTGTATTAGTCATTTAAGTCCCTAAACATAAGTAAAACAATGCTTTTTAAGTGAAAAGCATAAGTGCCCGTATGCATTTAATTTCAAACCATGTGGGCATTTTGAATCATTAGTCTTCAGCATAGCTAGAATATCATTATCCAACAGTTTAATTATTGAATTCAAGCCTATTAAAAACATGGAAACAGGAAACTTTACTGACATGATATGGAACAAAACTGGGTAAATAGAGTTAAAATACAAATCAGCCATAATTTAACTGAATGACAGAACAAGATGAAGGGGCTGAATGGCTGACACTTGTTCCAATTTCCTGTGCTCCAATATAGATGTAAATGAATGGGGCAAGGCACATGAGTGCAAGCATTCATGCATCAAACTCTTTCTCCAGTCAATTCAATCTAGTCCAGATCTCAAAGAACTATCAGTCAGCTAAATTAAAGGCTCGCATAATACCTCTCCAATTTTCTACAGTATTCAAAGTTAAATGTTATCAGGTCCAGAATCTGATTAATCTTCAGTGCATCAAACCAAGCTAAGGCCATTTATACATTTACATTTAAGAAGTCAACATCTAAAGCATTTGTACCCATCACTGTATCATAATCAATTGCGAAAATGAACACAAAATATACATTTAGCATTTCAGCCGCATCCGACTCCTTAATCCTAACCACCATGCTAAATCTTTCAAAGGACCTATGTAGCTTTTCTGGCCTCTAGCAGAGCTTATAAAGTTTTACCAATGGAATGCCACCTGATTGTTTTTTTTTTCTCAGTGCATTTTTGGCATTCAGTTGTGGCTTTAGTTAACTTCAGCTGTATCTGATACCTATCCGTGCATTCTTGCCACTGTTTTAGACTTGGTTAAATATTTATTTTTGAGGCTGCTTTCCCTATGGACCTTTATTTTGACATTTAGATTTCAGGTTAGCATATACTTTCCTGTTTATAATAAGGACATAACAAGAATTTCTGACTATATATTTAAATAACTTTATTTTTCTTCACTATTACTTATTTCCATCAACCAGCACATCTCTATCTCCACTTCTGAATTCTTTCTTTATACCTGAAAATTGAGCCCATTCTTACAGCAGGTACCAAGTTGTCTGCAGAATTTTCGCAACCAAATGAAATATGATGACTGTCAATATGAATTCAGGGCTTGTTAGGATATGAAATGTTGCCACCAGAAACAGTGGCTAGAATAGAATTCATCATACGTTTCATATCTGAAATTTAAAAAGAGGAGTATGGGGAATAGGATGACATGGATAGTTCTTTCTGAAAGTTGTGCAGTTATAATGATGGCCCAAGTGGCTTCCTTCTATGCTGTGAAATTCTACAGTTCCCACATGGAAATCAGATATCATCTCAGGAGTACTGCTACTGATTGAATCCATTACTTCCTAACATGTTGAGTAAGGAAGAAATTCTTGCCTGCATCCACAACTATCTATTCCCTGCTGTCCTATCTATTACATAATGTAAGACACCCTAATTTCTGACCAATTATCATTGTTCCGTAAAATACATAGCCTTTTCATTTCAGGTCTTGTGGTTGTGCTTCAAATAGGTTAAATAAAGTGATTGACAAAACTTCTGGGGTCTAAAGAAACCTCTGCATTCCTAGAGAATTTGACTTTAAATCACCCAAGTCTTGATTCTTAAAAAATATTTATCAGGCTGAGAAGCCTAAAAATGTTGCAGCCCTGGTGCTGAGATTCTATAATAGAGTCCATTGCCTGATTCACTCCTGCTTACAATGAAAGAAAGGACATTAATAAAAAACCAGACTACATTATTCTTTCTGAGGGAATGCAGGATTAAAGTGGACTGACTTGGCCTCGCCTCAGTGCTAGGGTGAGGGACTTACCTGTAGAATGTGCTTCTCTCTCCCGGTGAGTTGATGGCACACTCCTATATGCCACATGCTACTGCGATGACGGGTGCCCTTTAAACATTTCCATAAGTCAACTGCATCACAACGTCAGGTGATGCCTCCCCAGTTGGAGGCTCCTGTTAGGATTGGCTCACTTCTGAAGGAGTGGGCCTGTTTCCTGAATACAAACAGATCACCCACACACACGCACGTTCACACACCCACACACACACAAACTCACTCTCTCACTCCCACACATTCTCTCTCTCTCTCTCTCTACTCTCATTCCCTCACTCTCCCTCTCTCTCCCAGACACACTCTCTATCTCACTCCCACATTCATTCTCTGTCACTCCCACACACACACTCTCACTTACTCCCACACTCTCACTCTCTCGCTCCCACACACTCACTCTCTCTCTCTCACACACACATACATACACACACACACACACACACACGTCAGCCTCTTCCTCCCACATCCCCCCCTCCCCACCTCCCCAACCTGGGGCCCCACTCCACAGTGTCTCACTCCAAGGCCTCGAAGCCAGCCTCTTCTCTGTGGGGCCCCAGGCCTCGCAGTCAGTGTCTCCTCCCTGGGGTCCCAGGCCTTGCAGCCAGCCTCTCTTCCTGATGCCGGGCTCTTGCAGTCAGCCTCTCCTCCCTGGGGTCCCAGGCCTCCACTCCCCTGCACTCTGCTCCCTGGGTCCTGATTGGAGGTGCCGGAGCACCACTCCAGTGAGCTCTGGCAGCACTACACAACTGGACCCTATAGCATAAGATCAGAACCGGAGATGTTCACTGATCATTGCAATGTTCAGTATCATTTGTAACCCCTCAGATACTGAAGAAGTCTGTGTCTACATATAGCAACATTCAGGCTTGGATTGATAACTGGAAAGTGGCATTTGTATCATACAATGACCATCTCCAACAATTGTTGAACTCAGTATTCAGTCTGGAAGGCTGTAAAATGCCCAGTCGGAAGATGAGGTGCTGTTCCTCCAGTTTGCGTTGAGTTTCACCAGAACAATGCAGCAGGCCAAGGACAGACATGTGGGCATGAAAACAGGATGGAGTGTTGAAATGGCAAGCGACAGATCCCTTCCCTTCACCCCACCCCACCCCCACTAGGGCTATCTGTACCTTGCTTGTCCTGCTTTCTACCCTTAATTAGCACATTCCTTAGATAATATCACCACCTTCAACACCTCTTTGTCCTTTTGTCTATGACACCTATAGGCTATCTCCACCTATCACTGGCCGTCTTTCCAGCTCTACCTGTCCAACACCATCCCCCCCTTAAACCAGCTTATATTTCATCTCTTTTCTATTTTTACTTAGTTCTGTTGAAGAGTCATACAGACTCAAAACGTGAACTGTGTTCCTCTCCGCAGATGCTGCCAGACCTGCTGAGTTTTTCCAGGTATTTTTAATTTTGTTTTGGATTTCCAGCATCCGCAGTTTTTTGCTTTTGGCTTAGTGTATTGTAAGTGAAGTGAGGCACCTGAATGTGTCATATACTATATTTAAACAATTGAACTTGTTATATCTAGTTCATGGTTTATGTTAATATTTTAGAGGTAATGTTTAGTTCTGGAAAGATTATTATTGTGAAGGTCAGGTAACTAAAATGCTGGGCTTTAGACATTGCAAGAACAGCTAAAAGAAAACAGCAATTCAGGAGGTTACCCATGTTTGTTTCATAGAATCAGAATTGAAGAGACGGAGCCATAAAACAGCAGGTGGGCTTACTTAGCTGGAGAACTACACTGCTTGCAAAGAAGTACAGCCCGGAGAGATGTTTTGTTTTCGGAATTAGAGCTAAATTTGTTTAAAACTATTCAGTGAACTCTGAAAGGCTACATCATCATGGAGATGGGTGGAGCTTAAGGAGGTTCTCTGCTTTCAGTTTATTTGAGTGTTCTGCAGTAGGGAAAGGGATCATGCTGAAAAGGTGCTGCTGTTAGCAGGCTCCAGACAGTTATGGCACAAAGAAACCCTTGGAGGCGTTGGTCCAGCTGTTCATTGCAGTTTAGACCTCGTGTGGTTTGCAGGTCACAGATAGGACCTTTGAGCCTGTTAGCAAGCTTCAAGCAGTTAGGGCTCAGAGAAATCCAGGACAGCTGAGAAGGTGGCAGAAGGTCACTGGTTCCTTGCCAAGCAGTTATGGCGCAGATAAGCTCTGGGAGACATTTATAGCTCAGTGAAGCCAGGAGACTGGAGTTCAGAGAAACCCATGGGCAATGCCAGCTTAGTGAAGTTAGTGGTCCGCAAAAGAGTTGGAAGTGTGCCAGTAATTAGAGGCAGGAGTGCAGTTTTGTGAATCCTATTGAATGCAGGCTAAGGAGGAGAAATTGTAAGATTGGGAGGTGAACAGTCATTGAGGCAGTTTGAGTCAGAGTGACTTTTGAGGAAATCCAGAGATCTTTGAAAGTGAGGGGTTGAAATCCCTCATGAGGGAGACAGCATTTAACGAAATATTGGGGCCCACATTGGTCACTGACATCTAGGTGGGTTGCTGAGGAATCTGTGGGATCTGTTTTGGTTGCACCTGCCATTTAATGATCAGAGTGGTGTGTTCAACCACAGTTTGCCTGTTAATTCATATTTACTTCATGTTAATTCTTAATGTTAGGGTATGAGATAGATATTGTAGGTTGTTTTACTTTGCTGACTTTTTATAGTAAAGTTTGTTTTATTTGTTTTAAACTGTGGAACCTGAAGCTTTATTCTCTTCATATGTAGCTGGAATTTCAAACTTCGTTTACTTTAGATAATAAGTTACTGGTCTCTAACTGGGTCACAACAAACTGTAATGCACTTTATGTACTACCACACTTGAAAGGTATTGTAATTTACCTTTATGAATTTTATGAATAAAGTGTATTTTTGGTTAAAAAAAATCTTTAATTCTACTGGTTGAATGCCAACTCATTAAATAGCTCTCTTTCACAAAGCTTGGCAGACAATTGCTTTCTGTATCATTTAACACCTACTGGATCTGGTTCAATAAAACCCCTCCATATATGGCACAAGTAATTGCTTTTGACACCTTCTGGTTCCAATTCTGCAATGGTCAGATTGATAACTTTATTTATTTAACACTTAAGCTTATACAATAAAACTACTTGCCTTACTGTCAACACTGTTGCTAATCCTTCACTAATAAGCTTACTTGTTTGAGTGCTCATAATCTTAAGCATTCCCTTTAGCTGTTTTCACAGTGTGGCACCATGCTCCCATAATAATTCAATATCAGCTCAGTCCCAGGCCACCGTTCCTGCCGCAGCTTCTCAACCTAACTACCCTCCAAAATGCTGCTTATTTTGTATTTCATTCAAAATTGGAGGCCATGTTTTGTCTAAATCGCTATCTTAATTTAGCTGATTAAATTCATCCACATTTTCCTGCATCATAGTAGAATAAAACACATACTATGGATTACATGGGCTTTTTGGAATAGGCACAGTTGATACTGGTACAATCACGTAAAACACGTCATAAAAGCATGTTAATGAGTTTTAAAAACTACAAGTTCAATTTGGGACCCTTCATAGTACAGCTTAGCTGGCACCATTCTGCTGTTATTGAATATTGCCCAGTTTGGAACACAGAGGTAGCAGTTCATTGCACAATCAAAATCCCTCTAGGCTACACCTGTCCCCAGGGTCAGGATTATATATAAGTATATTGCTCCTGCTGCAGTTTGCCAAAATCCTTTAATAATTTAAGTTGCATAGCATGCATCCATTTTCTGCTCTTGTTTTTCTACACAAGTATACTGATGGGCTTACTTTCTGCATTGTAAAATGAGTCTTTCTACAGAGGCTTTGGGAAGGTCTTTCTCAAATTTATTTGTTGTACCAAAAGAAATTCCATTTATAAAGCACTTTTAACTCATAAATGTCCCATGTTCCCTCGGAGGAGCGTAATCAAAAAACATTGATACCAAGTCAAAGGAGGCATTAGGACAAGCGGCCAAATGCTTGGTCAATGTGATAAGTCTTAAGCGGTTCCTTAAGGGTGGTGAGTTTGGGAGGGAACTTCAGGACTTGGATGGCTGAAGACATGGCCACTGACAATGCAATGAAGGAAGTGGGGATTTCACAAAAGGCAAGAATTGATGTAATGCATCTCTACTTCATACTCCTGTTGCAGCATGTTTTCTCTATCCACCCTTTATGACTGTTTGTCAATGTCTCAGACAGAACATACTTGCTCTCTTATTTTCCATAATCAGTATATTTTGACTGAAAAAAGTATATCTTTTCTTACCCTTGGCATGTGTATTCCAATTTAAAAAATCAGCAGCAATCTCCTGTGTGTATAAAAATAGAGGTTATTTATTCTCACAAAATTACCCCAAATTAACACAACATCTCACACTTGGTCTCATGCATACACACACAAACATACACACAAACAAAGATTGAATACAGAAAAAGATAGTGTATTGTAACAGATTACAGTCAATTCAGCCTCTGATTTATGATTACTGGTCTACCATGTGGCAGGCCTGTGGTTTCTTGAATAGATTTAATGATTTAAAGTTGAAGTGTGGGTTTTGTAAAGTGAAAGGTTCACAGCAGGTTGAGAGGTTTCTTGTAGTTGAATATCTAGGAAGTTGGTTCTCAGGTGAACTTTGAAACTGGAACAGGTTAAGTACTTTGGCTGCTTGATGACTTGCAGCTAGTTTGAGGGTCTGGCTTTCACACTGGCTGATGACAGATAGTTCTTAAAAGGCAAAGATGGCATAGCCTTTCTCTGCAGCGTTTGCCTTGTCTGTGTTCTTCTGCGGTATCTCCCGGCACCTCTGAGGCTTTAGATAAAATTCATTTCAAGTCGATTTGATCACGTGACCACTGGGTTAACACTTCTGAGGCCCACTCAGTCTCATTTGTATGGGGGAGGCCATCGTGATACAATGAGAATTTTTTTTTATTTGTTAATGAGATGTGGGTGTCGCTGGCTGGGCCAGCATTTATTGCCCATCCCTAATTGCCCTTGAGAATTGAGTGGCTTGCTTGGCCAGTTCAGGGGCATTTAAGAGTTAATCACATTGCTGTGGGTCTGGAGTCACATGTAAGCAAGGCTGGGTAAGGAGGGCAGATTGCCTTCCCTAAGATACATTAATAAGCCAGATTGGTTTTTCTTTTTACAACAATCGACAATGGTTTCATAGTCATCATTAGGCTTTTAATTCCAGATTTTTTTAAAATTCAAATTTCGTCATCTGCTGTGGTGTGATTTGAACACAGATCCCCAGAGCATTACCCTGGGTATCTAGTACCTGAGTACTAGTCCAGTGACAATACCACTATGTCACCACCTCCCTTAATGCCATTGAATTTCAATCTTCCCTTTTGTCCAATATGAAGCATGGAGATAGGCAGTTTGAAGACTCCATAGTCATTAGGTGTTGGCCTGTCCTTAAACAATGTCATGTGTGAGTTCCATAAATGAGCTGTGAGGTACTCTCACCTATGCCCATATTTAATTAGGTGTTCACCAGAGACTTGATACTTTAGGTCGTCCAAATGTCAGAAGTCACATGATTTGCAGAAGCCACCTTAACAGCTTGCTGTGTCCAATTTTTAAACAAATTAAACACAATTCCAGAAGCTACCATTTGAGCTCAGTCCATGTGTAGAGTTATGAATATGACATACCTTTATTGGGTATGACTTTCTTCCGCCACAGGGAAAAAACATTGAATTTTGATTACATTTTCTTTATTTTGTTTTCCTGGTAGAGCAAGTGAGATAGGATCATGAATTCTGCACTCATTCTACCATCCACATATTAATCTTATACTGCAATTGTGTGTAACAGTTTTCTTTTCAAACTTATGTTCCTCATCATCCCTTGTGGGATGAGGTGCAAGTGAAATTGTATTTCTTAGGGGTGTGGGGCTGGCTTTAAGAAGGCTTATATTCAGAACTTTGGCGCTTTCTGTCCCCCTTTTCTTTTTTAAGATTTCTAGATTTGGCTCGTGGGCTGGAATGTTTGTTAGCATTTAGTTGTAGTGTTTTGGAAACTTGACCACCAACAGACATGTGATTTCTGGTAAGCTGTGGGGATAGTGGAATGTCCAATTTAATTCTACAGTCCTGGAAAGAATTGGGCTCCACAGACTGCTGAAGGAAAATGCTTAAACTATGCAAATTTATGTTACTGCATAGCTGCCCTGCTTGTACATCCCTTAACCCTTCTATGGCTGTTTCTACACCCCATTAGTTAGAAATTCTGTTTCCGATACATTGACAAATCTTATTTCTAAGATGGTTGTGTGTGGCGAACTGGATTTAGACCCTGCAAGATATCCGGATTCACCCCCTGCACTTTGTCTTCAGTGGGTTCTAAAGTTGAATTGTTGTGCCTGGCAATATTCAAATTTTGAACTTGATCCTCTGACCTCTTAGTGGATAATTCTGTACAGACAGCATTTGTATTTTCTTTGTGGATTACCCCAGTGCTGTTTGTCTTAGGGTATATCGTCTTCCCTTTTCCATTTACCTAGGGATAGATTTTTCACCAATCTGTCTCATGTTATTTGGGATACTACTGCCTCAGGTGGCTATCCAGCTTCTGCTGCACTCCCCTCAGGCTCTTCAACTGGGTAAGGCATCTCCCTCACTTTCTGCCTGTTTATTTGAGAATTTTCTTAGTCCCTATTTAAATCCAGGAAGAAAGTTTCTACTAACCACCCCTCAGGCACATTTCCTTCAATCTGCTGCTTCTGTTCCAGCACTATTTCTTTCCTCTGGCTCTATATTGGCCCTTTTAAATTCTACAAGCCCTGCTCTGGCTTCTGTAAATTTGGCTGCTTTAAATTTTATGGGCTTTAACCCAGCTCCTGTAATTTTTGCTGGCGTTTCTTTAGTCTTTATAGTCCTTACTGGTTCTATCACCCTCTGCAGGCCTCTGCAGCTGAGCAGCATTTTGCTTGTTCCCATCATTTTCCCCAGTCTCCATGGACAGCTCTGGACCCTCTGGATACAAGACTATGCTTTCAACTAAGTTATTGCTCAACAACAGGTCTACCCCCTGCATTGCCAAGCTCGGAATGACCGCAACCATCTCTACTCTGGTGACCAACTTACTCTGCAGGTAAATTTTAATGAAGGGAACTTTCAAGCATTTGCCAGTAAGCACTTTTACCAATACTGTGGTATTTGTTCTGCTTTCAGGTGGCATCTCTGCAAGCTTTGCTACAAGTAGGATTTGAAGATAGCCAGTGTCCCTGAGGACAATTTGCTCGAGGCCCAGGATACAAAAGGAGTCATTTTCCCTTTGTGTACAAAGCTCTGGTAGGTATTCTGGTCCTTCCTGGTTACAGTTAAGCTCAGGTTTACTCGCCTCATGGCTACAGATACTGTCCTAACTGCAATGTCCCCTGTTGGTTTCTTGGCATGCCAACAATTTTCTTTAAAGTGCATGCGAACAATTTTCTTTAATGTGTCCAGGTTTCCCACACTGAAAGCACACAGAGCAGCCTCCTGATGATTGTGGGAGACTGATCTGTTTTTCCTTCCCTACTCTCCCTTTCTCTGGAGCTTGTTTCTGTTTAATCCACCTCCATGCACTCTCTCCCTAGCTTGTAGGAGTTAGTAAATGCAGGTCTATTCTGAGTTAGAGGGTTTGTGGGTCAATTCTTAGTCTTCTGCTATGATACCTGCATCTCTGGCTTTTGAAAGCCTTTGTTCCTCCACATGAGTTTTAAGGTTGTATGGGAGGCAGTTATTGAACTCCTTTAACAGGATTATTTCCCTTAATTCCTCATACATGCAGTCAGTTTTGAGTGCTTGCACCCACCAGTCAAATGCTAACTATTTAATTCTCTCAAATTCAAGGAAAGTTTGAGGAGGCTTTTTATGAGAGTTCCAAAATTGTTGGTGGTACGACTCCAGTACGAGTTCATAGGCACTTAGGATAGCAGCTTTTGTCTGTTCATAATGTGCAGAGTTGATTGCAGGCAGCATAGAGTAGATTTTGCAAGCTTTTCCTAGGAGCTGATCTTGCATTAGGAGAGTACAAGACTATGCCAGCCACTTTAATTAATCTGCCAGCTTCTAAAAAGCTATGAAGAGGTTTTCCACATCCCCTTCCTCAAATTTTGGCTCTAATTTGAATACATTAAAAAATCAAAACTTGTTTCTGAGCTTTGGGTTGTTGAATTACCAGTGTCACCCCCACCAGGTAAAGACAAGTTCTCCCTATCTGCTTCAATCTGCCTTAGTTCCATATCCTTTTGTGCTTGTAATTCGTCCTCCAGTTGGAAAGCTCACTCCCAATCTTGTTACTGGAATTCTCTCTCCTACCTTTCCTTACAAAATTCTAGCCCTCGCTCCAGTCTTCGGGGCGAATTTTGGCTATGGTAAACTCAGATTCTATATCTTCTGCCTGTCCCAAGTCTGGCGTGAGGCCAAGATGCCCAAGCAGCATTTTTAATTTCTCAGACTTCTGTGCTTTATGACGTATATTAAGTTCTATCTGCTAACTATGGCTTTTCACTGTTCTATGATTAGTGGTGCTAATTTAGCCCAAGTGAGTCATCCTGTTACATGAATGCTTTTACATCGAAGTCAACCCTCTTACTTCCAATTATTGGTATTCACAAAGCTTAGTGCTATAATCCCTTTTGTTTTTGTTTCAACAATTTTGACTTTGTCACTTTTCCATTCTAATTCTAATTTTCCTTTAAAGTCAGATTTGGCTTGTTTGCTGGATCAGATGGATTTAAATCCCAGATGTAGCCTTCAATTCTGCCACAGATAGAATGTATTGGCTCTCTTACTGCCCAAAATCAGTATACTTCGTATGGAAAGAAGTGGGTCTTTTCTTACCATTGGAGTGTGTATTCCAAAAAAAAATTCAGCAGCAAGCTTTCATGAGTTAAAAAATAAAGAAGTTATTTATTCTCACACACTTAACCTGAATTAACGCAACATCACACACTCAGTCTCATGCACGCACACATACACACAGACAAGCACACACAATTATTGAATACAGATAAGGATAGTGTATTGTTATAGATTAACATCAATTCAGTCCCTGATTTACGAATCCTGGTTTCTCATGCGGCAGGCCTGTGGTTTCTGAATTGTTTCAATGATTTAAAGTTGAACTGAATGTCTTATAAAGCAAAGAGTTCACAGCTGGTTGCAAGGTTTCTTGCAGTTGAATATTTAGGAAGTTGGTTTTCAGATGAACTTTGAAACTGGAACAGATTAAGTACTTTGGCTGTTTGATGACTTACAGTTAGTTTCAGAGTCTGGTTCTTAGACTGGCTGGCGAGTGATGGTTCTTAAAAGGTAAAAATTCCTCAACCTTTCTCTGCAGCATCGTGTTCATCTGCACTGGTCTCTCTGAGTCTTTATATAAAATTCGTTATCTCAAGTCAAATTTAATCACATGACTGTTGGGTTAACACTTCAGAGGCCCACCCAATCTCATTGGGATGGGGAATGCCACCATGATACAATGGGAACATGATAGTGGCCATTGAGTTTCAATCTTCCCTTTTGTGCAGGATGAAACATTGAGCCAGGCAATCCAGAAACTCGATAGCCTTTAGGTGTTGGCCCATCTTTAAACAATGACATGTGTGAATTCCACAAATGGGCTGTGAGGTGCCCTCACCTATGCTCGTATTTAACTAGGTATTCGCCGGGGATTTGATACTATATGTAGTCCAAAAGTAACATGAGCTGTGGCAGCCAACTTATTTGTGTCCAGAAACTTCCATATGAGTTCAGTCCGTATGAATATAGCATGTCTTTACTGAGAATGACAGTTGAACTTTTGCAAAAACTGCACCAATCCTGCATAGGATTGCCATATATATCCATGAATATAAAAGACCATGTACTATGTTCTGCTATAAGTATGTAGCCTGAAGAATGCTAACAGTCTTTGATCACCTAGAAGATGATAGGCAGTAAGGTTGGTTACATATAGTAACATATCATCAGTATACAGCACAATTTTTTGTTCAATTCCCCTAATTTGCACTATATGTATGTCTGAATTGGTCCTCAGGTACATTGCCAATGGTTCTATGGCAAAAGTGGAAAGACAACAGGGAGAAGGAGTAGAAATGAGAATCCTGTCTGATCCTTCTTTGGAGAGGAACGTATGCCGAATAGATCGTCAGCAACCTGCCTGGTGAATCACAGCATCCCCAGAGATGTTCAAGAAACTGAATCGACCAAAAGATCATGTGGGTTGGATAAGATCTATGAACAACTTTCCTCAGCTGTTGTATAACATTCTCACCCATTAACGCTGCTGCTTCTCTTCCTCCAACCGTTCCTTCAACCAAAAAAATGAAGCAAAAGTAGCACCCATGATAAAACAGTGATTATTTAGTCAAAGGGAAAAACTGTGAAAGAGACACAGACCTAACCATCTGGGTGCTGTAGATGCATGCCTCTTTAAATACAGCTTTCAGTCATGTCAAGAAGTTTGTTGAAGCCAATTTCTCTAGGTTTTACTCTTAGGAATATTGTTGGGAGGATCTTCTTACCCTGTCAATGATAATTGTCTTGGGGTCCTAGCCATGCCACAGGACCTCAACTTGCAGTTATTAATGAGGCAACCACCTATTGCTGGTGAGTGCATTTATTACCAGAATCACAACTAAGGAAGATTAGCTAACAGTTAAATAGGGCACGGAGATTGCACAGACTCTGGTTCAGCCTGTGACAGTGACCAGGGAGAGGCTGCAACCAGTCATGAGGAACCATTGTGAGGGCTGAAGTTAGTTGCTTTGGTCTTCACAACATTTAATTGGAAGAAATTTCTTCTGTAAAGGAAATATCATTTTTTCTTAATATCACTGTAGGATACTGAAACAGGCTTGTGTGTGCATGTTTATGTGTGTGTGTGGGTGTGTTTCTAATTTAATTAAACTAAAGACGGTCAGAGTGCAAAGTTTGGATCATCAAATGAGTTAGGTGCAAGCAGGCATTTGAAATGGAAATGGACAAGCTAACATTTGCATTTTTAGATAAATTGAGAGATTGTTAGATTTTCAAAGGGACATAATAAGATGTTTTATAACTGGCAGGATAAATAATGCAAAGTTGTGAAGTTTATTTTTCCTGAAAATGCTGGCCATAAGGACAACATGAAAGATCTTATATTTGGAAAGGTTTGCGTTTCAAAGAAAGTTTAAAACAATAGATTTAAAGAATCAAAAGGGAGAAAATATATTTAAAGATAAATGGAAAGCTGTACATGGAGTGGCCCTGTGAGATCTTGAGAGATGGACTGTATGAAATAGACCTGTGAAAAAGCAGTGCCTAGCCACCCAGTGAGGTGCTGGTTTGTCTCAGAGTGCAAGGTTTTGTTAAAAGCCTTGGAGTTCCATTGTTGAGTTAGAGGGAGAGATAAACTGTGAAATACCCCTCATATAGCAACAGTGGATGCTTGTGGTAATATTGCTGGATGTTTTATAGATTAACAATCTATTCGGGCTGTTTCCTGAAAGGGGTGTGCAGTTGGGAGTCTAATTAAGTAGAAATCTTTTGGGAACTGTTATAAGACTAAGTTTAACTGTGTAACTAATCTTCAGTGTTTTTTTTTCTTTTGTTAATATATGTTTTAACTTAATCTTTAAAATCACCAAAGGTGGTAGTGGATTCTTTACTTCTACCTTTAGTGTACATACCTTCTCATAATAAATACAAATTGAAAAATTGCTGTGATAGCCTGGCCAAGTTTCCCTTTAAGATTCAGTCAGCCTGGCAAATACCACCTGCCATATCATAACACTACCCATCCAGAACTGAATGTCAGACAAGCAAGTTGACAGCACATAAGTGCAAAAGGGATTGAGAGAGTCGTGCTGATATAGAGCTGGGCATCGTCAACATAAACATAGAACCTGACATCAAACCGATGATGTCACTGAGTAGAATGCGGAGGAGAAATAGGAGAGAGCCAAAGATAGATCTAGGGGAACTCTAGAATTAATTGTGCTGGAGCGGTAAAAGATGTCATTGCAGGAGATTCACTACCTATGTCATGCCCAGTGAAGAAATGTCCTATTCACAACTGCAAACATGGACTTTGTTCCCGTGTAAGCTTCTGGAACTGTCCTTTATATTTTAAAATAGACACTTACAAGGTGGCTAAGATGGCTGCCAAGAGTCAAGTAACATTTGCTTATTCAACACAGACTATCTCATGCTTTCAGCAAGTTCTAACTTTGGAATGCGGGCCTCCACCTGGAATGGACATACCAAGACAAATGTTATCTGTGGGATTTACAGTTTACCCAAAATTTTAAGTCAATAGACCTGTAGACTTCTAATCTCCAAGACCAATGCTTCACAAAAAAGAACTAAAGAGACCATAAAATAAATGTTAAAGACCACAATCTATCTCCTATTTTATATCAAAGGCCTTTTAGCTTTAAGCTATTCTGAGTGGACAATGGCCATTGATCTTGTGATTGAAAATGGCCTCTGTGACTGAAATCCTTTATTATCCCATGACATAGGAAAACGTCTGGGCAGTCTTCAGAAGATCACCACAAGACAGCAGCTTCAGAAAAATGCTGTGCCATCTTTTCCCTTTAAGAACCAGAGGCTATAAAGTCTTTAAAAGCCTCTCAGCCTGATTCCAAAATTTGAAGTCCATCTGTAACAAAGTTTGACTTGATATGTAAACCACATGTACCTAGTTTCACAACCTGCTGAATACTCATCTCTTTGAGGGAATCTTGAAACAATCTGGGTATCTGATTTCAGCTATTTGAACCCATCTGAACTACAATTCAAGAGTGGAAAAGGACTCCTTTCTCCACTGGGCTTGCAATGATTGATTTCCGACAACAAGCCTAACCGGTGAACTGTAACTATTCTTCTGGTTTAATACTTATAAAAATGCACTTTCAGCTTTGGTTGTATCTTTCTTGAGTGTGTTGTGCATGACTGACATAGTGTTTAGATTTGGGGTGAGTGTGCGAATAGATAATCCTCTTTACTCTTCAACCCACAAAAGTCTGTTGTTGTTTCTTTAAATGGACCACATGCTAAAGGGGGCTTAGTAACACCCATATCTACCTTTCCAAAACTACCAAACTGATTGTGGACACTAAGGGAAGGGAATTAATGGTTTCAGTTTATTTCTCCTCCCCTGTCTAGAACAAGCGACAAATGGGTAATTAATGTGCAACCAGGCGAGGGCTATTCCAGTGAGCTGCAAATGGAGAAGAGGCATTGGAGGAAGATAGTGAGGTCGACCACGTCAAAGTTTGCTGAGAGGTTGAGAAGGGCAAGGAGGGACAATGTATAAAGAATGTCATTTCTGACCTTCATTAGAGTAATTTGTGTGCTGTTGCAAGCACATAAACCTGATTAGAGTAATTTTGAGAAATGGGGGCATGGATTTGGAAGGTGATAGCTTGTTCAACTGCTTTGGAAAGAAAAGGAAGGTTGAAAATGGGGTGTAGTTTACAAGGACAAGCTGAGTCAACAATGGGCTTTGAAGTGGGGATGATGAGAGGAGATGAAAGGGAGCCGGACAGTACCTGAAGAAATGGAACTAATTACCATGACCATGAGGAGTCTGGAAGGGCAGTTGAGCAGGAATACGATCAATAGAGAAGTAGGTGGATCTAATGGGCAAGATGAACTACGGAGGTCATGAAGGGAAAGATAGATGAATTAATCATAAAACAGATTCTGTACAAGTCCAAAAAATATGATGGAAGTACACTGCATAGGTGAGCCCAGAACCATATCCACAAAAGTGAAGCATAACAAATCTGACAGCTCAGATAACCCCACCCACATGAGCTTAATCGAGTCAGTTGAACTTTATAAGAATGGAGGGGAAATCAAAGAGACTCAATTATTATTCTTTGATCTATCTCCTTATTGGTGAAATACCCTTTGTAGTACCTCAATTCTATTTCTCCCATATAAATTATTACAGTGAACCATGAATTATGGTTGTTGAAGCTCTTTGCTCCTGCTTTGTGATGTCCCTTGCCCTACCACTTTTGAGTTAACATGCCTTTTGGGACTTCTGTGAGACAGGAAAATCACATCTGCTCACCTGGTTCTGGAATCTCCTTCTACAACTTCATTCTTGCATTTCACTCTGTATTCTATGGCAACAACTTGCTCCATAATGTGCTGATTTATTGCATGATTGTCCTTCTCTGAGTAGTTGTAATTGTCATAACTATTGCGTTGAATACCATTTGTCAATTCAAAACCCTTAGGCAATCTCTGTATGTCTGTTGCCTGTCCTACCCAGGCAGATGATTACTCACTTCCCTTCTTCTCTAACTTTTTCTGCTTGTTAGGTGACCATTTCCTGGAATGTGCATTCCAAGATCTTTCAGCCCTTTCAACGTGATCACGTATCATCAGCTTCTTGTCAAGCTAAAAAACCTTGAGCTGAAGCGTGTGCAGTTGTATCTGTGCACAGATTGCACAGAAGGTTCTGGGGAAAGGCTTGCAAATTAGCAATAGATTGTGCCCTGAAGCCTCAATTCTGCCTTAGTTTGTCCATTATTGTCCCTTTGGTCTGAAAATTGTGTACCGTTATTGCATGGACAATTTAGCTCTGAGGGCATGGAGGCCAGAATTCTTTGAGGCTTTCCCAATATCTGGTGCCCTCAGCTTCATGGTCTGGATAGAATGCCTTTGACAATTTCAAAAACATGGGTGTAGGTGGTTTCCCCTCCCTCCCTGTTGTTAAGTTCAACTGACTTGAATCTGCTCATGTAGATTATCTGAGCTATCAGGTTTGTTGTGTTTCACTTTTGTGGATATGGTCCTGTACTTGCAACACATTTATGGGCTTGTTCTTGTGATGTTCTCTGTAAGCTTTCAAAATTCTGTGAATAATGCTCCTTATTCACATTGTACTGTTTTTTTGCTAGAGGCATGGGTCCATGCTTGCCTTGCATTCAATTGCATGGGTTGTCTGCAGATGAACAGCACTGGTGACTGGGAGTCTTTGCATACTGCAGCATATTTTCCGTATTTAGAACCATAGAAAAGTTACAGCACAGAAGGAGGCCATTCGGCCCATCCTGTCCATGCCAACCCGAGGTCACCCAGGTGCCCTTTCTAATCCCACCTTCCTGTACCTGTTCCATAGCCCTGCAGCTTACAGCACTTTAGGTGCAGATCCAGGTACTTTTTAAAAGAGTTTAAAGTTTCAGGGTTAAAGATTATGGAACCTGCCTTCATCAAATCCGTGTGTCAAAATTTGTGCAATTTGTCTATTTTCTGTGATGTTACACAATATGGGAGCTAAATGTTTGTTTCATTCTTGGCAGCTGTTGAAACTCTGGCAGCTGTAGAAGTGACCTGATCCTCAACAGTGTTGTCTGGCTAGTGGCCTTTGGATGGAAGCTGCAGCAAGACATGCTTGAATGTTGAGAGGTTGAGTTAGGAAGCAATATTGCTGCTAAAAGTAGATTTTGCAACTCTTCTTCTTTGTCCAGTGCGTTCCAGTTTTGAGAGAAAGATTAGGGCTTCAGTTTCTCCACTGTTGTTGTCGGCTGTCCCTCAGTTCGTGGATGACATCCAATCAGGGTCTCGAGTTTCTGCCATGGGTCTTCATGTGACTGAACAGGCCAATTCTCGACCCACAGATCTTTGCGCACATGAGGCAGGATGTCCCATGAGGTAGCGAGATCCAGAATACAGGATTTTCTTCCTTTTCTTCTCTTCTCTGCTGCTGCTTTGGCTCATCGTTAAGGTGTTTGGACTCAAAGCATGATGCAGCTTGATGGACAAATTGTCGCCATTTTGAACGATTGGAAGCACACTCCTCCAAGTCATTAATTTCAATGCTACCATGTTTTAAGGAGAGCTTTGGAGTGGCTTTGAAGCATTTTCTTTTTCGTCCTCTGGAATGCTGGCCAGCTGAGTGTTGAGAAAACAGGACCGAGTACAGGGAGACATTTTCCGGCCATCCATACATAGCATTCAGTCCACCATAGTTAATTTTGTAAGAGTTTTGCCTGCATGTTTGTGGAGCTGGCTTCCAGGACACTTGTGTTAGTTTGACGGTCCTCCCATTGAGTTTGGAGGATGCGGCAGAAGCTTTGCTGATGCAGCCACTGGTCTCCTCTGGAAGACCTGTGCTCCTACTGATTGACAAATAAGCTGTATTCTTCATTGCTGAGTCAACTACCTGCACTTTTGACATTTCAGTGATGCTTGTTTGTAGAACCAATTGTGAGTTATGGGGCAGTGTCAAGAGATAATTCAGTTAAAGCTTCATGGCTTTGCTTTTCCCCAATTGACAGATTCCTAGTGAGTGGGAATGGGATCATTTCTCTTAATATTGGGAGTTAGAGGACTTACAGCAGTACAGACCTGGACCAGTATGTTGATGGTGACTTGTGACAGTCATCTCACTGACCTGCTGAGGGCATGATTACCATGGTGGGGAGCAGAAATGGTGAGCTCAAATTGTACCATAGCAATTTGAGAATAAAATTCTGTTGGGCATGCCAGCAGGAAAGGGTTGTGTTGAAGAATCCATTTTATATTCAGGAATCTACTTCATAGTCAATTTTGCGGCATCTGTTGGAACAGTTGAAAACTAGTGAATGTCCCTAGACAGCTCAAATCACAGAGGCCAATTTGCCAAGTTATCACTGTAATTATACAAGATAGCCTTTGGTAGTTCTAATTTTCTCATAGGTATATCTATCTGCTTGGTGACATTATGTTTATTGTTTCTGTATTATGAGACCGATGGTCTGGAATGATGAGTTGATGTATGTTGGCTGTAAACCAAGTGTGAAAGTCATAGAGATGATGTAAAATCCTCTTTGCTGACAATAAAAAGGGAGACTACTTTAACAAAGTTAGGGAAGACTTGAAGGGCTAAATTACCCTACAACCAAACTCAGCAATTGCAACATAAGGTCTTCAGCAGCATTGGTATGTATGTTGTCTCTGAGGATTGATTCCTTTAATAAAACCTGTAAAACTAAGTGGAGTTAGAACTTTGAGCCCTGGCACAACCCCAATCTGAATTCTCTAACAGCAGTAATTAAGTCAATAAATCTGATAATTGTGGGTTGACACTTGAAAAATGGCTGTGTGACTACCAAATTGTCATCACAGAGACAAAGGCTGGTCCACACACCGGGCTGGGAGAGAAGGAAAACTCAGACTGAAAGGCAACCCGCTTCCGACCCCGACTTTTGTATGAATTCCACCGAGGCAAAATCAGAGTGTGCACCACCAGAGGCAAATTCAAGGTAGTGTTAACTAAACCCAACTCTTTATCTCAGCCCCTGTCCCCCTTCACTTTACCTGGTGACAAGAATTTGTGGCCTATTCTGTCTCTCTGCAGTTCTGGCTCTTAAGCAAAAGGCAAAAAAAGGCACTTCTTAATGGTCATTTTTATTAATTACTTTTTAAAAAATTATCCATTTATTGCTTTGACATTGATTCTTTTCTTGCTCAGGAAGTCGATTGTTTTCTCCATACCTTTATGTTTTTTGTTTGAAATTCATGTTTAATGTTGTGCCAAATGTGATCTCAGGCAACTGCTGCTGCGTTTCTTGCTGAAGGGGAATGAGAGCCTCACAACAAGTCTGATTGCATTTTGGAGGGCTGGCAAAAGGAGTTAGTTTTGCTCCAATAGAAATGGGAAGTGTTGGAAGTGTTCAAGCATGTCTGACAGCATCTGTGCAGAGGGAAATAGATATCAGTGACCCTTCATTAGAACTAGTGTAGATTGTGGACCTGAAACGTTGACCCTGTTTTGCTCTCAGCAGATGCTGTCTGGCCTGTTGAGCAATCCAGCATTTTCTGTTTATATTTCAGATTTTCAGCACTTGCAGTAGTTTGCTCTCCTATTATATGCCCCATGCTGGGCATTTGTAAGTGCAGTGAGTTTCAATTTAAATGAGAAAACATTTTCACCCAATGCAAAGTGCAAATTTTCTTGGCTGGTGCTAATTTACTGGAAGGTTTTGCCATTTTTAAACTTGGAAGTGAAACCAGGAGCCATATGATAATAGAATATGTTACTGTTAAATTTTTTTTTAATTCATTTATGGGATGAGGGCTTCATTGGCTAGGCCAGCATTTATTGCCCATCCCTAATTGTCCTTGAGAAGGTGGTGGGGAGCTGTCTTCTTGAACTGCTGCAGTCCATGTGGCGTAGGTATACCGATAGTGCTGTTGGAGAGGGAATTCCATCATTTTGACCCAGTGACAGTGAAGGTACGGTTATATATTTCCAAGTTAGGATGGTGAGTGACTTGGGTTGGGGCGGGGGGGAAGAACTGCCAGGTGGTGGTGCTCCCATGTATCTGCTGCCCTTGTCCTTCTAAATGGGAGCTGTCTTGGGTTTGGAAGGTGCTGCCTAAGGAGCCTTGGTGAATTCATGCAGTGGGGGTTCAATGATGGGAATGCCATTGAATGTCAAGGGGCAATGGTTAGATTCTCTTTTGTTGGAGATGGTCATTATTTGGCACTTGTCTGGCATGAATGGTACTTGCCACTTGTCAGCCCAAGCCTGGATATTGTCTAGGTCTTGCTGCAATTGCAACATGAACAGCTTTAGTATCTGAGGAATCGCGAATGGTGCTGAACGTTGTGCAATCATCGGTGAACATCCCCACTTCTGACCTTATGATGGAAGGAAGGTCATTGATGAAGCAGCTGAAGACAGTTGGGCCTAGGACACGAGCCTGTGGAACTCCTGCAATGATGTCCAGGAATTGAGATGATTGACTTCCAACAACCACAACCATCTTCCTTTGTGCTAGGTATGATTCCAACCAGCAGAGAGTTTTCCCCCTGATCCCCAATGACTCCAGTTTTGCTAGGGCTCGTTGAAGCCACACTCGGTCAAATGCTGCCTTGATGTTAAGGGCAGTCACTCTAACCTCACCTCTCGAGTTCAGCTCTTTTGTTCATGTTTGAACCAAGCCTGTAATGATGTCAGAAGCTGAGAGACCCTGGCGGAACCCAAACTGAGCGTCAGTGATCAGGTTATTGCTAAGCAAGTGCAGCATGACCCCTTCCATTACTTTACTGATGATTGAGTATTCTGATGGGGTGGTAATTGCCCAGGTTGGATTTGTCCTGTTTTTTGTGTATAGGACACAACTGGACAATTTTCCACATTGTCGGGTAGATGCCAGTGTTGTAACACTACTGGAACAGCTTGGCTAGGGGTGTGGCAATTTCTGGAGCGCGAGTCTTCAGTACTATTACTGGAATATTGTCAGGGCCCATAGCCTTTGCAGTATCTAGTGCCTTCAGCCATTCCTTGATATCACATGGAGTAAATTGAATTGGTTGAATACTGGCATCTGCTAGAACCTCCATAGGAGGCCGAGGTGGATCATCCACTTGGCATTTTTGGCTGAAGATTGTTGCAAATGCTTCAGCCTTATCTTTTGCACTGATGGATGTGCTGGGCTCTTCCATCATTGAGGATGGGGGGCGGTGTTGGGTGGGGCGGGGGGGCTGCAGCAGTACGTGGTAATCAGTAGGAGGTTTCCTTGCCCATGTTCGATCTGATGCTATGTGAGTTCATGGGGGCTGGAGTCGATGTTGTGGACTCCCAGGACAACTCCCTTCTGACTGCAGACCACTGTGATGCCATGTGATGCCCCATGTCTGGGGCATGATCTGTAAGGTATGACTATGTCAGGCTGTTGCAGCTCTCCCAATTTTGGCACAAGCCCCCAGATGTTAGTAAGGAGAACTTTGCAGGGTCGACAGGGCTGGGTTTGTCGTTTCCGGTGCCTAGGTTGATGCCAGCTGGTCCGTCCAGTTTCATTCTTTTTTATTGACTTTTTAGCGGCTTGATACAACTGAGCGGCTTGCCAGGCCATTTCAGAGGGCACATAAGAGTCAACCATATTTCTACAGATCTGGAGTCACATGGAGACCAGACCATGTGAGAGTGCCAGATTTCCTTCCCTAAAGGGCATTAATGTCCTTTAAGCGTTAATTGAGGGAGCCTGTTCTTAAAAAGCCAGATGCAAGAGCAGAATTAATGTAAAAGCAAAATATTGTGGATGCTGGAAATCTGAAGCAAAAACAAAAATTGCTGGAAAAACTCAGCAGGTCTGACAGCATCTGTGGAGAGAAAGACAGAGTTATCGTTTTGAGTCCATATGACTCTTCTTCAGAACTAAAGAGAGGTAGAAATGTGGTGAAATATATATCGTTTAAGGGGGAACGGGACAAGTGAAGCTGGACAGAAGGCCAGAAGGACAGATAGGTGGAGGCAAAGGAGAGATTGCAAAAGATGTAATAAACAAAAGGTCGAAGTGGTGTTGATAGTGGAGATACTGGCTAAAGGAGGTGCTAATGGTGACATTAAGAGTAGAAAGCAGGATGAGCTAGTGACAGATGGCCCTAGTCGGGGTGGGGTGAGGGGAGGGGACGGTGTGGGAAAAAAGGTCAAAATAGGCTGGAAGGTGGGGATAAAACAATGAATGGAAATAAATTTTTAAAATAATAATAAAAGTAGGTGGGGGAAAAATTTTTTTTAAATAAATATTGAAAAAAGGGATCAAAAAGGGGTGAGGATAGAGGCAAGAGTTCATGATCTGAAGTTGTTGAAATCAATGTTAAGTCCGGAAGGCTGTACAGTCCCTAATCGGAAGATGAGGTGCTGTTCCTCTAGTTTGTGTTGAGCTTCACTGGAACCTTGCAGCAGGCCAAGGATGGACATGTGGGTATGAGAGCAGGGTGGTGTACTGAAATGGCAAGCGATAGGAAGGTCTGGGTCATGCTTGCGGACAGACCGAAGGTATACCGCAAAGCGGTCACCCAGTCTGCGTTTGGTCTCTCCAATATACAGGAGGCTGCATTGGGAGCAGCGAATGCAGTAGACCAAATTGAGGGAAGTGCAAGTGAAGCGCTGCTTCATTTGAAAGAAATGTTTGGGCCCTTGGACGGTGAGGAGAGGGGGAAGAAAAGGGACAGGTGTTGCACCTTCTGCGATTGCATGGGAAGGGAGGGGGTTGAGATGTAGGGGGTGATGGAGGAGTAGACCAGGGTGTTCTGGAAGGAATGGTCTCTTCGGAATGCTGCTCGGGGTGTGAAAGGAAGATGTGTTTGGTGGTGGCATCATGCTGGAGTTGGCGGAAATGCCTGAGGATGATCCTTTGAATGCGGAGGCTGGTGGGGTGAAAAGTGAGGACAAGGGGGACCCAATCATAGTTCTGGAAGGAGAGGAAGGTGTGAGGGCAGAGGCGCGGGAAATGGGTCAGACATGGTTGAGGGCCCTGTCAACCACTATGGGTGGGAAACCTCGGTTAAGGAAGAAGGAAGACAGGTCAGAAACCCTATTTTGGAAAGTGTCATCATCAGAACAGATGCAACGGAGGCAAAGGAACTGAGAGAATGGGATGGAGTCTTTACAGGAAGCAAGGTGTGAGGAGTTGTAGTCGAGGTAGCTGTGGGAGTTGGTGGGCTTGTATTGAATATTGGTGGACAGTCTATCACCAGAAATTGAGACAGAGAGGTCAAGGAAGGGAAGGGAAGTGTCTGTGATGGACCATGTGAAAGTGATGGAGGTGTGGAAATTGGAAGCAAAATTAATAATTTTTTCCAGCTCCAGGCAAGAGCATGAAATGGCACCGAAACAGTCATCGATGTACCAGAGAAAGAGTTGCGGGAGGGGGCCTGAGTAGGACTGGAACAATGAATGTTCCACATACCCAATAAAGACACAGGCATAGCTGGGGCTCATGCAGGTACCCATAGCCACGCCTTTTATTTGGAGGAAGTGAGATGAGTTTAAGGAGAAATTGTTCAGCGTGAGAACAAGTTCAGCCAGACGGAGGAGAGTGGTGTTGGATGGAGATTGGTCGGGCCTCTGTTCAAGGAAGAAGCAGAGAACCCTCAGACCATTCTGGGGGGAGATGGAGGTGTTGAGGGATTGGACGTCCATGGTGAAGAGGAGGTGGGTGGGGCTAGGGAACTGGAAATTGTTGATATGATGTAGGACAAACTCAAATTACATTGACATTTTAGCTTCCCCAGCCTCCAACTTGTGTCAGATGAAAAGCAGTTATCTTGTTGCATTTAAAATGCATTCTGAAAGTCACAAATTATTTAAGAAATGCAACCATATAATTTAAATAAATTTCTATTGCTAACACCTAACAAAATCTCGAAAGAAAAGTGTGTTGTTAAGTAACTGGCACATGATATGAAGCTCCTCTGTCATGTACAGGCCATTGGTGAGGTCACACGTGGAGTACAGAGTGCAGTTTTGATCTTCTTACCTAAGGAAGACCGTAGTTGTCCTAGAGCAACAAAGTTCACTAGACTATTTTGCAAGACAAGACTGAAGAAAGATTGAGTAGGCTGAATCTTCTGTGGACTGGCAATTGCTGTCAGATTGCCACTCCGTTCCTGTTGTTTTACAATAAGTTGGAGCTCTGCATTTCCAGCCTGGATTCCTGTACCAGGCCTCTTCAGAAATGTGGAGTGTATTTGTTTTCAGAGTTCTTTATTGTAGTGCAGGATTGTCGGGGAGAACAGAGCCATGGCCCCTATTGTGGCACTACCTGCAATTTTTGATTAAGTCTTCATTCGGTAAAATTCTGAAAAGCTTTGGGACATTTAGATAGCTTTTCAGTGTGTTCGTGAATAAATGTGAAGTAAGTGGGCAGAGTGGGTGGGGTGGCAGAAGGTGGTGACGTCGGGTCGAGCGGGGAGTCAGAGGGTTGATGGGAATCAGAAGTTAGAAGAGTCGGGGGGTTTTAGAGAGGGGTAAATGGGGAGTCGGGGGTGACAACTGTATAGTTATCCAGGAGTTAGACATGGAGTGGGAGGGGGGTGGTGAGACAGGGTGGAGGCTTGAGAGTTTGGAGGTTAAGGGGATGTTGGAGGGTCAGAGGGATCAGAAGGGGCTAAGTGGGGAGTCGGAAGTGTCAGCTGTTTAGTTACCCAAGAGTTTGACAGTTTTCCTCTGTCCAATATGTCCTGGGTAAGGTAAGTAAGTTGGAACCCTCTGAAGTCTCTGACTGTAACTTAGAGTTGGAAACATTTTTGGAGGGTCCAGGAAAGCAGGGAAATTGCCCATTGGAAGTTGAAACTTCCTAGGCACTTCCCACGGAGTCCTTTTGTTGGGACTTCCAAAGGGTCCCGTAATGCATCCTCTGGAGTACGCCTGGTCTCTGATTATCCTGAGACTGGAAGATCTGGGCCTGGGCCTACGCCTATATTCCCTGGAGTTTAGAAGAATGAGAGGTGATCTAAATGAAGCAAAATTCTTAAGAGGCTTGACAGATTTTATATTAAGTTATATTAATCTAGACCCTAGAGCTTTGGAGTCATTTATGGCACAGGAGGCCATTCATCCCATCTATTATGATTCTTCCCCTCCTTACCCTTTACTCTAACATTATCCCAATCGATGCTTGGGTAATTAAAGACCCCGACATCACTACTCTATAGCTCGTGCACATCTTTGTGATTCACTTGCAGATTTGCTCCTCCCCCTCACTATTTAGAGACCTAAAGAATATCTCCCGTAGCATTACCCTTTTTGCTTCTCAACTCTCACCAAATGGATTCTGTCCTTATCCCCTTAAGGACATCCTCACTTTCCACCCGAGTCATGCCACCCGACCTCCCTTTGTTCCTTCACTATCTTTTCTGAACACTTTATATCCTTGAATGTTAAATGTCCAGTCCTCAGCATTTCCAAGACACTTTTCTATTATTACCATTACATCATATTCCTCCACGGATATTTGTGCTTGTACCTTGCCAACCATATTCAACAGACTTTATGTGTTTACACACATGCATTGTAGATACTGCGAAAATGTTTTCCTTCACTGGCGAAACTTGAACATAAGGTCACAGTCTCAAAATAAGGGGTCGGCCATATAGGACAAGGATGAGGGTAAATTTCTTTATTCAAATGGTTATGAACCTTTGGAAGTCTCTAATCCAAAAAGCTGTGGATGCTCAATTTTTGAATATGCTTAAGACTCCTCGGCCCAACCATCTTCAACTGCTTCATCAATGACCTTCTTTCCATCCTGAGGTCAGAAGTGGGGGTGTTTGCAGACTCTTTTAAAAAGTACATGGATCTGCACCTTAAGTGCTGTAAGCTGCAGGGCTATGGGCCGGGTGCAGGAAGGTGGGATTAGAAAGGGCACCTGGGTGTCCTCGGGCTGTCATGGACAAGATGGGCCGAATGGCCTCCTTCTGTGCTGTAACTTTTCTACTGTTTTATGATTGCACAATATTCAGCACCATTCGTGACTCCTCAGATACTGAACAAATGCAGCAAGACCTGGACAATATCCAGGCTTGGGCTGACAAGTGGCATGTAACATTCATGCCACACAACTGTCAGGCAATGATCATCTCCAACAAAAGAGAATCCAAGCATCGCCCCTTGATGTTCAATGACATTACCATCACTGAATCCCCCACTACCAAGATCCTGGGGGTTACCATTGACCAGAAACTAGCTATAAAAATACAGTGGCTACAAGAGCAGGTCAGAGGCTAGGAATCGCGCAATGACTCCTGACTCCCCAAAGCCTGTCCACCATCTACAAGGCACAAGTCAGGAGTGTGATGGAATACTCCCCACTTGCCTGGATGAGTGCAGCTCCCACAACACTCAAGAAGCTTGACATCTTCCAGGACAAAGCAGTCCGCTTGACTGGCACCACATCCAAAAACATTCACTCCACCACCAACGCACAGTGGCAGCAGTGTGTACCATCTACAAGATGCACTGCAGGAATTCATCAAGGCTCCTTAGACAGCATCTTCCAAACCCATGACCACTACCATCTAGAAGGGCAAGGGCAGCAGATAGATGGGAACACCATCAACTGGAAGTTCCCCTCCAAGTCATTCACCATCCTGAATTGGGAAAATATCGTCATTCCTTCACCATCGCTTCACTGGGTCAAAATCCTGGAACTCCCTTCCTAACAGCACTGTGGGTGTACTTACATACAGCAGTTCAAGAAGGCAGCTCATGACCACCTTCTCAAGGGCAACTTGGGCAATAAATGCTGGCCCAGCCAGTGAAGCCCACATCCATGAATGAATAAAAGAAAAGCAGTTCAATAGATTCTTAGGTACTGAAAGAATTAAGGAATATGGAGATTGTTTGAGAAGGTAGAGTTGAGGCAAAAGATCAGCCATGATCCTATTGAATGGCCGAGCAGGCTTGAAGGACTTAACAGCCCTTGCCAGACTCTATTTCCTATATTCTTACATTCTTTTGGTTCTCACATAGTTACCAGGACCAAATGTCATGCCATAAATCGAGAAATCTGATTTTGGGACTTTAAATTGACTCTTATTCTATGGTTTGGGACCTTATGGTTCAGCCTAATCTGTCCTTGTGCCCAACAGAAAAAGCTCAAGCATCCTATGAAACAAAACATGACCAAAGTATGAACTAATCTGGGATAACATACCTTATGCAGACAATAAAAATATTCCTACTGCATAGCACATAATAACTTCACTGCATCCTATATCACTTTTGAAGACCATTATATCAACCTGTGCTAAAGATTGCTCCTCTGCAGTCTGCTCTCCAGGGAGCTTCTCACTACGTCAAAGAGAACAAAGAACAAAGAAAAGTACAGCACAGGAACAGGCCCTTCGGCCCTCCAAGCCTGCGCCGATCATATTGCCCATCAACTAAAACATTTTGCACTTCCGGGGTCCGTATCCCCCTATTCCCATCCTATTCATGAATTTGTCAAGCTGCCTATTAAACACCACTATCGTACCTGCTTCCACCACCTCTTCTGGCAGCGAATTCCAGACACTCACTACCCTCTGCGTAAAAAACTTGCCCCGCACATCTCCTCTATAGTTTTCTCCTTTCACCTGAAATCTATGTCCCCTAGTAATTGACTCTACCACACACGTCCATTGATCTGTGGCCATCTGCTAACATCTATTGCTTTTTCTTCCCTTTAAACTCCCACTTCTGCTGATTCTAACAGTGGGTGAATTATAACCGAAGCTTCAAGTTAATTGTAACCTTAAACAGCATCTCTCTGATGGTTGAAAACCCATCCCCTGACCTACCTCGTGAGCTCTCATGAAGCTACAGCTGGCTGTGGATTTTCTCTCAAACCCGGTTTGGTTGGCCATCAAGAATCTGCTATTACTTTTTTTCATTTTGTTTGATCTGCAACATGTGGAAAAGGTCCAGAAAAATTTAGATCCACATCATCTTCCAAGCTTGGCTTCAACTTCCTGGAGTCTTATTGACATCAAGATGTTTCTGCTCTGGACTACACTGCTTATAGAGTAAGACCCAATTTCTGTTTGTGACCTGCTAGGGTGACCAGACATTCCAGTTTTGCAGAGATGGTCCCGGTTTCTTACTAAACTTCAGAAGATGTCCCCATACTTTTCTCCAGATTGCTCAAATGTATAGATTTTCAGTACCGCTGACTCCCCTCACCTTCAATCCACCTCTTGTGATCCATTTCATATCCATCAGTAGCATACCTGGGAGTGAAGAACATATCTTTTTAAGAGTAGATTCCTTTCGAGCTGCAAATTGTAAAAAGAGCTGGGATCTGAGCAGACATCCAGAAATCGACAAATCAGTGCACCCGTAACTAAGTCTTCAGCTGGCGAGTCATGTAAGGGAGCTTTGTCCAATCAAAGGGAACATTGGGCCCATGCAAAATCAGTATGCTGTGAGAAAACAAAAGCAGAAAAGATGGAGTTTTCCCTGTGCTTTGAATCACATTTGACTGTGGCTGGGTTTGAATTGATCTATCACTGGGGGCTTTGGGCTCCCTGGGAGTCTGCAGCACTGGTGAATGGGTGACTACTGGTTGAGTTGAGCTGGAGTTGAGTGACAGGTGGTAAGCAGGATTCCGAGCTCCGATCCAGGTGCTCAGTGGTTGGCACAACCCTGCTTCAGCCATCGCTTGAGTTTCAGCACTTCATTTTGTGCCAGCTAGGCGAGTTGCTCTGTAAGATGTTCTGTGCTGTGTATTTCCTCTTTGTGTGGTTGAGTTGCTGTCACTGTCTGCATCTGTTGATATAAGCAATAGCTGCAATGATGATAAGGAGGGGTGTTGTCAGCCCTTACTGAGAGATAAAAGCTTGACTGAGGCAGGATTCCCACCCAAGCTGTTTATTGAAACCAGACTTTGCAGGAGCCTTGGGTTTTCGTTGAGCTGAAATTAGTTTCCTCAAATCTATTGTATCTTCAATCAGTTTGAAATAATAGCTTAGACCCCCAGTTTTACTTATCATGTGCGTGGCATACTTTCTCTGTTAGCTCTCTTCAATGATTGGGTGTCTTAACAGTGTTGCTCTGGCTGGACATTTCTGGAAGATATCATCACATGACCTCTAACTGCCCTTGTCCCAGGCTCCTGCCATTGGTTGCCCAAAATATCAATCATCAAGGAGCCCCACCTTTCCAAAGCTTTTCAACATGTCCTGGATTTGACTTTAGAAAATCTGGTCACTCTATGACTTGCTGCTCTTTATAATTTTCTTTGGATCAGCCTTCCCCACCAATGCTATGATTGACAAACCTCATTCTCCTCCTCCTTGCACTTGGCTCCTGGTTTGAGTGGTTCTTCAGATTCAGTCTGCTCCTGGACAAGGGTTACTTAATTACCTGTGTATGATCATGCACAGATTGTGCTAATGTCTCATAGCAGTGCCTGGCTTCCAATCGTTTTGGAGCCCCCTTGTCAGTGGACCAAGGTCCCACTCTGCCGACACTGTGTGGTGGTCAGTGTGCAATAATCACCCCGAACCCATGTTAAAAAAATCACCCACAGGCACTTTCCACTCATCAAAATGAAGTTTCAGACCTGGAGTGTCAAGACCCTCTTGGACAATGTCAACTGTGACAGGCATTTGGGATGCACTGTTATCATGACTCAGGCATTCAGGTTTCTTGACATCAACACTGCACCCTAAGTGAGACACAATGTGCAGGAGAAGATCAACTGCAGGAGCAAAGCAGCAGATACACCTTTTTTCTGGAAGGGACCTCCAGAAGAGGAATGACATCTCCATAGGGTGGGCTTCACCATCAAAATAAGAGCTTGCCTGGCACCTCAGTGACTCCTGCTGTGGGATTAAAAAGTGCCTCATGAACCACAGAATCACAGAATTGTTACGATGCAGAAGGTGGCCATTCGGCCCATCATGTCTGCACCGGCTCTCTGAGCATTTTAACTTAGTGCCAATCTCCTGCCTTTTCCCTGTAACCTGCACATTGTTTCGAATTAAATAATCAAATAATCATCTAGTGCCCTCTTGAATGGCTCAGTTGAACCTACCTCCATCACACTTCCAGGCAATGCATTCCAAATCCTAACTACTCGGTGTGTGAAAAAGTATTTTTCTCACCTTGCATTTGCTTCTTTTGCAAAACACTTTAAAATTGTGCCCTCTGGTTCTTGATCTGCTCACAAGTGGGAACAGTTTCTCCCTTTCTACTCTGTCCAGACCCCTCTTGATTTTGAAAACTTCTATCAAGTCTCCTCTTGGACTTCTCCTCTCCAAGGAAAACAGTCCCAATTTCTCCAACCTTTCCTCACAACTGAGGTGTCTCATCCCTGGAACCATTCTCGTAAACCTCTTCTGCACTTTCTCCAATGCATTCACATCCTTCCTGTGGTGTGGCGCCCAGAACTGTACACAATACTCCAGATGAGGTCTAACCAGGGTCTTATTTACGTTCATCAAAACCTCCCTGCTCTTATATTCTATGCGCCTATTAACGAAGCCTAGAATACTATATGCTTTAGAAACAGCTCTTTCTACCTGTCCTGCCACCTTTCATGACTTATGCACATATACACCCAGGTCTCTCTGCTCCTGCACACCGTTTAGAATAGTATCCTTTATTTTATACTGTCTCTCCATGTTCTTTGTACCAAAGTACATCACCTCATACTTCTCTGCATTGAACTTCATCTGTCACCTATGTGCCCACTCCACCAATGTGTCAAAGTCCTTTTGAAGTTCTACACTGTCCTCCTCACAGTTTACAATTCTGCCAAGTTTTGTGTCATCTGCAAACTATGAAACTGTCCCCTGCACACCAAGGTCTAGATCATTTATATATATCAGGAAAAGCAAGGGTCCCAATACTGACCCTGAGGAACACCACTACAAACCTTCTTTCAGCCCAAAAGATACATATTAATTATTATACTCTGTTTCCTATCCCTCAGCCAATTTTGTATCCATGTTGCTACTGTTCCTTTTATTCCATGACCTATAACTTTCCTCACAAGTCTGTTGTGTGGCACTGTATCGAATGCCTGTTGGAAGTCCATATACACCACATCAACGGCCTTTCCCTCATCAACCATCTCTGTTACCTCTTCTATGAACTCCTTTAACAAATCCATGCTGGCTCTTCCAAATCAATCAACATTTTTCCATGTGACTATTAATTCTATCCCGAATAATTGTCTCTAGAAGTTTCCACACCACTGAAGTTAAACTGACTGGTCTGTAATTGCAGGGCAGATATTTACAACCTTTTTGAACAAGGGTGTAATGTTTGCAATTCTGTCGTCCGACACCTCCCCTGAATCCATGGAACATTGAAAGATTATTGCCAGTACCTCTGCAATTTCCATTCTCACTTCCTTCAGTATTCTTGGATGCATCTCATCCGGTCCATGTGCCTTATCAATTTTAAGTACTGACAGTTTATCCAATACCTTCTTCTTATCAATTTTAAACCCTTCTAGTGACTGAGTTTCCTCCTCTGTCACCATGGCCTGGGCAGCATCTACCTTGTAGGTAAAGACAGATGCAAAGTATTCATTTAACACCTCAAACATTCCTCTTGCCTCTGTGTTTAACTCCTCTCTTTGGTCCCTGATTAGCCTTACTCCTCTTTTTACCATCCTTTTACAGTGGATGTGCTTATAGAATACTTTGGGATTTCCTTTTATGTTAGCTACCAGTCTTTTTTCATAATCCCTCTTTGCTTCTCATATTTGCTTTTTCACGTCCCTCCTGAGCCTTCTTTATTCAGCTTGGTTCTCAGTTGTATTTGCTACCTGACACCTGGCGTAAGTATACATTTTCTTCTGTAACTTAATTTCTATCTTCTTTGTCATCCAGGGAGCTCTGAATTTGTTTGTCCTACCCTTCCCTTTTGAGGGAACATACCTTGACTGTGCCCAAATCATCTCCTCTTTGAAGGTAGCCCATTGTTCAACTGCTGTTTTTCCCACCAACCTTTGGTCCCAGTCTATGCAGCCCAGCTCTGTTCTTGCCCCATTGAAGTCCACTCTGTGCCAGTTAATTATTCTTACTCTGGATTGACCAATATCCTTTCCCACCGTCATCCTAAACCTTACGATACAATGATCACTGTCCCCTAAATGTTCTCCTACTGTCGCTTGATCTACTTGGCCCACCTCATTCCCAAGAACCAGGTCTAGCAGTGCCTCCTTTCTTCTTGGACTAGACACATACTGGTGTAGGAAATTCTCCTGAACTCAATCTAGGAACACTTGTCCCTCATTGCCCCTTATACTGCCACTATCCTAGTCTATATCTGTGTAATTAATGTCCCCCATTATAACTACTCTACAAAGTTTACGCCTCTCTGTAATTTCCTTGCAGATTTGTTCCCCTATATCCTTCCGACTAGCCGGTGGTCTACATATTACATCGAGCAATGTAATTGCACCCTTCTTATTCCTTAGCTCTAGCCAAATCGATTCTGTCCTCGAATCCTCTGAGACATCCTCTTTCTCCAGTACCGCAATACTCTCAAACAAAAACATCACCCCTCCTTTTTCCCCTTTCCTATCTTTTCTGAACACTTTATAACCAGGAATATTTAGCACCCAGATCTGCCTTCCTTAAGCTAGTTCTCTGTTATTGCCACAACATCATAATCCCACAAAGCAATCTGTGCCTGTAACTCCCCACTTATATTAACTATACTCTGTGCATTCATATACATGCCATCTAACCCTAATTTAGACTTCATTACTTGGTCATGACATTACTTGCTTCACAACTGCCCAACGTGAATGTCACTGTCAACAATGCATATGCTCCTAAACTTGAGGCAACAGAAAAGACCAAGGAGGAATTCCACATCGACCTTGGACAATCTCTAGCCCAAGTCCCAGCAGACGACAACCTGATCCTCCTCAAAGATTTCCACGTCAGTGTGGAGTAAGACCTAAATCTCTGGAAGGGTGTGATTGACAAAAAGTAGGAAAAGCTAACGCCAGTGGAGTCCTCCACCTGTTCAACAACACTATCATTCAAGCAAGGGACCACAGAGAAATACATATTACTCGCACCCTGACAGGTCAGTGATGAGTGTGACTGATTACTGCTTTACCCAATCGACCATCTCCATCAGTCTGGCCCCCAAAGAGCATAGGCAACAGAAGCAATGCTTCAAGAAAATTAACCTCGAAGACCTCAGGGATCTCACCAAGGCGGTCCTTCTCAGTCAGTGCCTCACTGCCAACCTCTCAACTTCAATCCATCAGGAGCTACAGTGTGCCCATCGTGCCCAGTCAACCCTAAAGTCCACCATACCAAACATCTGTGAGGCAGTCTTTGCTCTCTCTACCAGGAAACATTGTGACTGGTTTGGTGAAAGTGACCAAAAGACACAGGATCTAATCGAGCAAAGTGCAGAGCTTTCATAGACTGGAAACTTCACCGCACCTCAAAGGAAAAACAGCAGTCCTACAGGTATCTGAAGGCAGCAGCACAACATAAAACCTTCAACATTAAGAACAAATGATGGGGAGAAAGAGCGCAGGAGATCCAGCAACTCGCAGGCACCAAATACATGCTGGTTTCTTCAGTCCTGTCAGGACAATCTAAGACCCACTTTCCTTGCCTCTGTGTTTACTTTAAACCAGTCGCTTATCTAACTTTATCCAGTTGACGAAAGGTCATCGACCTAAAACGTTAATTAACTCTGTTTCTCTCTCCCAGGATACTGCAAGAAGGATCAAACGAACTCGAAACGAAAACTTTGTTTTTCTCTTTCACAGATGCCGTCAGACCTGCTGAGTTTTTCCAGCGTTTTCTGTTTTTGATACTACAAGACCTGTTGAGTACTCCTAGCATTTTCTGTTTTCATTTCAGAGTTCCGGCATCGTCAATATTTAGCTTTTGCATTTACTACTCAACCTGTGCTACTGGGAGAAAAGGGGCTCGAGCAAAACTTTAACCTGTCTTTTCCCTAGTTAGAGATGTTAACTGGCCTGTTGTGTTTCCTGCACTGTTAAATCTGCACTTTGTCTCCAATAATTTGCTGCAGTTGCGCTAGGTGACGCTATGCGTCCTGAGAGTCGTAGTTTACGACGAGAAATTAAATCCTGAATTCGCATGGCGATGGGGAATGATGGAAAGGCAATAAATAATCAGGTGAGCTCTGGCGTTTCTCGTGTGTTTCGGGAAGTTGATATAGAAACTGTTTTGATTTACAGTGCTGACTGTGATAACGAGCAGCGGCAGTTGATCGCCCGAAACTGCTGCTTATTCCACAGAGGCGGCAGGGGACAGTATTCCGTGACCCGGAAGCGCTGTGTGCCGTTTTTCGGGCTGTTTTCGAATGCGAGTCAGTTGGGATCTGCCGGCTGGAAGCGCGAGCGAGCTGGCCTGCAGCAGCAAGTGTAACGTTATCGTCCATCGGATTACGCGAAAGTCTTCAAGCCTCCCGTCTAAAAAGTAAGCGAGCGAGCTCCTGGGCTCATGGCGTTAGTTTGGAATGGACAGAGAGTGGAAGAATTGTGTGTTATGACTATCTGGTTGCGCAACTGCCTGTAACGTTGGGCTCGTTATTAATCCTGTGTCATTGGTAACGTTACCGATAAAGGAAAGCATGTCTTAATAAACACAAATACCAGAGATCTATAACATCCTGGTCGCTACAGCAATGCTTAAACACAATTTATGAAGAAAACATATAATTTTCTGGTCTGTCGCATATTGCAATTAACTTATTGGGGCTGGGCTGAACATACGAGCAAGGAGTAGGTCATTCAGCCCCTCAAGCCTGCTGCACCATTTAATAAAATCATGGCTGATCCAGTAGTAACCTGAAATCTACATCCCATGTACCCCCCAATAACCTATCAACCCCCCCTTGCTTACCAAGAATCTATCCACCTCTGTCTTAAAAATATTCAAAGACTCTGGATCCACCACATTTTCAGGAAGAGAATTCCAAAGATTCACGACCCTCTGAGTGAAAAATTTCATCTAAAATCTGTTTTAAATGGGTGACCCCTTATTTTTAAACAGGGACTCCTAGTTCTAGATTCTCCTACAAGAGGAAACATCCTTTCCACATGTACCCTGTCAAGACCCCTCAGGATCTTCGGTTTCAATGAATGAAAGATGCCTAATCTACTTGATTTCTTACATTGTTAAAAATAATTAATAAAGAATAGTGTTATAGATTGTGTGTTGGAATGTTGTTTGATGTCACATTAGGAGGTCTTGGAGGCTTGTATGGCATAACTATATACATCTCCAAAATACTGCCCTACATAGGTGCTGGCTCCTTTCAGACTCTACCACATTCAGTCCATTATCTCTACATCACACTGTGGGCGGTGCTGTTCTGCAGTCCCACATTAACCCTTGCTCTGCCTGAACACCCTATACTACATCTCCCCCAAGTCCTTACCCAAATGTACATACAATACAATCTTCTTTGCTTCCATGCTACCCTTTCTCACCACCACTCAAGTCTTTGACTTCATAAATTCATACTGTCTGGAGGCTTGACAATTCTTCTAGCTCTCGGTTCTTGTCATGTTTGGGGGATTGGTAGGCTCAGTTGCTTTGGATTGACGTTGTTGGTTTGGCGTTGAAATTGTAGAACTGTGTCTCTGGCACTTGGTTGTTTCCATTTGATTTGCATTTTGTACTCCGAGATGTGTTTCTCTTTATTGATACTGTTTGGGCACTGAGAGTTGTGCCTTTCCTTCCGAAGGGAATGTTCACTCAGTTCATTACTAGAGTAGACACGTATATTTTTTTTCCCTATGGAGTCTGCCATGTTCTTGCTGGATGTTGATGTTTCAAAAATGGAACATTCATTTCCACTTGTTTCACAACTTTAGCCAAGAATTTGTTTACTCTCTTGTTTTCCAATCCTTTTCCAAGCTTATGAATTTCTTCATTCAGCTCAGCAACTACTCTAGTGAGTTCAGTTCTCTTTGTTTCAGGGTTATTGGTGATGTTCTTATACAAGCTTAACAGATTCATTGGGCATTCAGGTCCTTTAGGAATATTTCTTCCATGGTCACCAACTGCTCCTTAGACTCATTCAATTCACTTGTTAGATCCTCTGTTTCTTAGAATTTTCCTTATCTTCCATTCGAAGTCTGGATTTGCTCTTCCATTCTGCGCATCTCATCTTCCATGTTTTCAGATTGGGTTGAAGTTCAATAGTTTCATTGCTCTTTCATGATGAAGTTCCAACATTTCATCGGTTTTGGCTGTTAATTTTGCATTTAAGCAACTGTTCTGATTCATTAGTAATTTATTTTCTTGTTCCAGGCATTTTGCACAATACTCAATAGATACTTCTGATACTTGAAATTCATCAAGTTCTAATTTTTCATTAGCAAACTCATCTTTTGTATGTAAAAGTTGGTGGCAGAGCCTAATTTCTATGTTCTATCCTTCAAGCTCACATGCTTTAATGGCACTTCTGCTCATTGTTTTTGAGACTTTACGCTCTTTTATGAGAACTTCCACCTTCGCTTTAGTATCCTGCAGAGGTGGAAGAGAACTCTCTTTTCTGACTGTCAAATTGGAACTGCAATTTCTACTTTTTCTTGACATTCCAGGTTCTTGACTTTCATTTCAGCCATGTAATTTTTCAATAACACAGTGGTTCTCAGTAAGTGTGAGGCATCCAGTGCTTTTCCTTCTCGTTCCTTGAGCTTCAGTGGGGATTTACATGTCCAATCTTATTTCTGTATTTTCTTTCTCTCTGCAGCAGACCTTTGTCCTTGTTCTTTATTTTAGTTTAGCTATTGACTAGGTCTGTCTCCAGCCAAGTCTTAACTTGTTTCAGTTCTATAACTGTGCTACGCATGGTGACATCATCTGCTCGTATCTTGGAAAGTTCTATGGCTTTTCCTTTCAATGCCTTCTCTTTTCCCTTCAGCTCTTTGGTCTCTTTCTTGTACCTCTTGGCTTCTTCCTGGAATATAGAACATTCCTGAGTCTTCTCTGCCAACTGGTTCTTCAGTTCATTCAGAGTGATAATAAATTCATAGAAATATAGAAAATAAAAACAGGAGTAGGCCATTTGGCCCTTCAAGCCTGCTCCGCCATTCAGTATGATCATGGCTGATGCTCTATCTCAACACCATACTTGTATGCTGTTTCCATACGCATCGTGCCTTTAGAGTCCAGAAATGTATCTGTTCCCTTCTTAAATATATTCAGTGACTTGGCCTCCACAGCCTTCTGTGGTAGAGAATTCCTCCTCCTCATCTCAGTCATAAAAGATCTACCTCGTATCCTGAGACTGTGACTCCTTGCTCTAGACCTCCCAGCCAGAGGAAGCATCATCCTGCATCCAGTCTGTTCAGTCCTGTCAGAATTTTATACGTTTCAGTGAGATCTTCTCTCATTCTTCTAAACTGCAGTGAATGCAGACCCAGTCGACCCAATCTCTCCTCATATGACAATCCTGCCATCCCAGGAATCAGTCTGATGAATCTTCGCTACACTCCCTCTATAGCAAATATATCCTTTCTTGCGTAAGGAGACCATGTTCATTTAGCTTCTCCTCATAATTTTCCAGAAGAACAAATTTGACCTGAGGGATCCTTGTAAAGGTCCTTCAACAGGTTTTCTTTTTCTTTGCAAAGCTCAATTGCTTTGTCGAGTTTTCCTGTAATTCAGCAGAGTCTCCTTGACTTTGTTTTGCTGTTCTTCCATTCTGTTGTTCAAGACAGTCTTGATTCCTACATGCTGCTGAAGGGTTATGTACTTCTCTTGCATTTGATCTTGAAGGATAATCAGTTGTTCTTTGAACTGTTTAATTTCTTGTTGACCTCTTGCCAACTCACGCTGCGCTTCAGTGTTTTGTTGTGTTGCCAATGATAGTTCCAGCACAGCTTTTTCTGAAGTAGTATTCAACATTCTTTTTAATTCATGTTTTTTCGGAGTCTTTCAGGGCAGTGGCTTCTTTGAGTACCTTTTCTGCCTGCTGTTGTCCCTGATTGTACCTCTGATTGAGTTCTTCCAACTCAGCTTTGAAACATAGAAAATAGGAGGAGGAGTAGGTCACTCTGCCCTTTGAGCCTGTTCCACCATTCAATATGATCATGGCTGATCCTCTATCTCAACGCCATACTCCTGTGCTCTCCCCATACTCCTTGATCCCTGTGGTACCCCACTGATCCCTGCGGTACCCCACTAGTCACTGCCTGCCACTCCGAAAAGACCCATTTATTCATACTCACTGTTTCCTGTCTGCTAACCAATTCTCAATCCATGCCAATATTAAAGATCAATGGATTAGACACAGTCAACATAGATTTATGAAAAGGGGATAATGTTTGACAAACCTACTAGAGTTTTTTGAGGACATAACTAGCAGAATAGATAAGGGAGAACCAGCAGATGTGGTATATTTGGATATTCTGATAAAGTCCCATGTAAGAGGTTAGTGTGCAATATTAAAGCACATGGGATTGGCGGTAATATATTGGCATGGATTGAGAATTGGTTAGCAGACAGGAAACAGTGAGTATGAATAAATGGGTCTTTTCGGAGTGGCAGGCAGTGACTAGTGGGGTACCGCAGGGATCAGTGGGGTACCGCAGGGATCAAGGAGTATGGGGAGAGCGCAGGAGTATGGTGTTGAGATAGAGGATTAGCCATGATCATATTGGATGGTGGAACAGGCTCAAAGGGCTGAGTGACCTACTCCTCCTCCTCCTATTTTCTATGTTTCAAAGCTGAGTTGGAAGAACCACCCTTTATAGTAGCATTTTCCCTGTTACTGATGTTAGGCTAACTGGTCTGTTATTCACTATTTTCTCTCTCCACCCTTTTTTAAATAGTGGGTTTACTTTTTCCACCCTCCAATCTGCCAGGGCTGTTCCAGAATCTACAGAATTTTGAAAGATGACAACCAACGCATCCAATATTTCCATGGCCACCTCCTTTTAGTACCCTGGGATGTAGATTATCGGGCCCTGGGGATTTATCGGCTTTCAGTTCCATTAATTTCTCCAGCACTATTGTTTTAGTAATACTAATTTCCTTCAATTCATCCTTCTGACTGGACCTTTGGTTCCCTAGTACTTCTGGGAAGTTATTTGTCTTGCTGTGTGAAGGCAGAACTGGAGTAGTTGTTTAATTGCTCTGCCATTTCCCTGTTTTCTATTACAAATTCACCCATTTCGGACTGGAATGGACCTACATTTGTCTTCACTAAACTTTTTCTTTTTACATACTTAGAAGCTTTTACAGTCTGCTTTTATGTTCTTTGCAAGTTTACTCTCATACTCTATTTTTCCCCTGTTAATCAATCTCTTGGCCCTCTTTTTCTGAATTTTAAACTGCTCCCAATCTTCAGGCATGCTACTTTTTGTAGCAACTTTATATGACTCCTCTTTGGATCTAATACTGTCTTTAATTTCTTTTGTTAGCCATGGTTGTGTGCTTTTTCCTGTTGTGTTTTTATGCCAGAAAGAAATATATAACTGTTGCAATGCATACATTAGTCCTTAAATATTAGCCATTGTCTATCCTTTTAATGAAGCTCCCCAGTCTATCTTGGCCAAATCACACCTCATACCTTTGTAGTTTCCTTGAAGATTTAGGACCCCAGTTTCAGATTGGACTACTTCACCTTCATCCTAATGAAGAACTCTATCATGTTATGGTCACTGTCCTCCAAAGGCCCCCGCACAACAAGATTACTAATTAAACCCTTCTCATTGCACAATACCAAATCTAGGATAGCCTGTTCCCTAGTCAGTTCCTCGACATACTGGTCAAAATAACCATCTCGTATGCACTCTAGGAATTCATTCACCACAGTGCTATTGCTAATTTGGTTTGCCCAGTCTGTATGTAGATTAAAGTCACCCATGATTAATGTAGTACCCTTGTTACATGCATCTCTAATTTCCTGTTTAATGCCACCCCCTACCTTATCACTACTGTTTGGAGGCCGATAGAAAACTCCCACAAATATTTTCCTTCCTTTGTTGCTTCTTAGCTCCACCCAGACTGATTCTACATTTAGATTTTCTGAGCCAATATTCTCTGTCACTATAGCACTGATTTCATCCTTAACTAACAATGCCACGCCATCAACTTTTCCTTTTTGCCTGTCCTTTCTAAATATTGAGTACCCTTGGACATTCACTTCTCAGCCTTGGTCATCCTGCAGGCATCTCTCCGTAATCGCAATCATATCATACCCATTTACATCTATTTGTGCTATTAGTCCGTCTACCTTACAGCGAATGCTCCATGCATTCAGATCTAGTGCTTTTAGACTTGTCTTTTTTAACATTTTTTTGCACATCTTTTTTGTCCTATGGCCTTTTTTGCTATTAGCCCTTGTTTCCTCTGCCTTCCACTTTTGCTTTCTGCTTTTCTGTCTTCCATTCCCATCTTTGTTTCCCTCTCTTGTGTCTCCCTGCTCAGGTTCCCATCCCCCGGCCAGCCTAATTTAAACCCTCCCCCACAATACTAGCCAATACCCCTACGAGGTTATTGGTCCCGGTCCTGCTGGGGTGCGATCCGTCCAGCTTGTATAGGTCCTGTCTTCCCCAGAATCGCTCTCAATGCCTAAGATATCTAAATCCATCTCTCCAGCCACGCATTCAACTGGTCTATTCTCCTCTTCCTGATCTCGCTAGCATGTGGCATTGGGAGTAATCCTGAGATTACTATCTTTGAGGTCCTGTTTTTTAATTTATTTCCTTGTTCCCTATATTCTGCTTTTCAGGTCCTCATCCCTCTTTTTTTCCTATGTTGTTGAAACAAATATTTTCCTGTGGAACAGCTTCATTTTCTTTTTGTAGGGTTTGTTTCTTTTGGGTGACCTCAGATAGCTTTCCTTCGTTCACAGCATCTGCTCGCTTTGCACTACAACCTGCTGTTGCAGTTTGGCTAAATTCCAAATGTTGGCATTTTCACAGCCCTTTTTTTAAGCCTTTTAGCTGCTTCTCGGCCTCTTCTTTCTTCTGCACTAAACTCTTTGGCTTGTACACTTCATTGCGCTGACATGGTCTGCAACCATCTTGTGGTTTGCTTGGGTATTGTCGCCCTGGCCCTGGTGTCTCCTGTCACTCTCGACCCTTTATTGGGGGTGCTCTAGACCTTTTTTTTAGGGTCTGTGCTCCCCACAACTTGGAGTTTAAAATATTTGTCTAAGTCTTTTAATATCTCACCCAATGTGGTTGAGAATCCATGTATACCTTGTCTTAGGCTTACTTCATCCACAATACACCAAACAGGTGTAAAAACATCTTCACTTTTACTTCTTCTGATTTCTTGCTTAATCCTTATGTACTCCTGTAATCTAAAACTGTTCTTCTCCAAGACGCCCAATTTTTGTTCTGTTTTTGATCCTTGTCTTAGCCTAAGTTGGTCTGGTAGTTTCATTTACTACATATGGCTGTTTTTCATAACAGGTAAGTACCTCTTTTAATTTTTTTCAATATGGCACCGCAGCTGCTGCTTTTTTTCCTCCTTTGTTCGTCCAGCGCCTGTGTGGTTTTGGTGGCCTCCTGTTGTGCTGACGGGCCTGTTTTTTTTTGAACTGATTAACTCTGCAGAAAGTCTGGGCCAAGTCTGGGATTTTAAAATCAGAGAAGTTATCCTGGAAGGTGATTTTTCAGCTTTGCCTTCAGCTTTAAAACTCTGTCCTTCATTCTCAGCTGCCACGTGTTATGGCGCTGGCTGTGGACCTGTTGCTGTAGCTTTCTTCCACGTGCACATTGGTATGCTAGTGATGATCCTGATTGCTGCATATTTTAAAAGGTAATTTCTGCCTTTTTACTGTATTTTGCTTACCCTTTTTGTGATTTGGGTAGTTCCTTTGACTCTGTGTTTACTCAGGCTCTTTCCATCAGCAGAATGGATTATCCTCCTGCCTTTCAGCCTTTTTTCTTTTTTGAATTTTGCTCAGCCTTTTGTGATCTGGCTAGGTCTTATGTCTCTGCCTCTGCATTCAATCAGGCTGGGCTTTTCATCTGCACAGTGGATTCTTTTGCTGCCTTTCAGCCTTTTATTCCTTTTCTGAATTTTGCTCAGCCTTTTGTGAGCTAGCTAGGTCCCTTGATGCTATGTTTGATCAGGTCTGACAGTGGACCTCCATATACCCTGGTGGAGCCCTTCAGCCTCCACGTCTGCAATGGAGTTTCTTTTTCGGTGATCTCCAACTGTCTCTTCAATTTATGTGCACTTTGCTCAGGTCAGACTTCAGATTCTTTAGGTTTTTATGCTTTCTGGATTTTGGGGTCCATCCTTCACTGCCATCATGTTGTAAGGTTTTTTGGTGTCTCACCTAAGTAGTCTTCAGGCTTGTTTGGTTGAAGATAAACTATTAGTAACCCATAACTTCATACATCTCCAAGGTTCAGCCCTACAAGAGTACTGTCTCCATGCTGGCTCCCTCCAGATTCTACTACGCACTGTCCCCGATCATATGACACTGTATATCATACTGTGGGTGATACTGTTCTCTATTCCCACATTAACCCTAGCTCTGCCCAAACACCCTTTATAATACATTATGTCATAAGGCTAACCTTGCTGTATGAGTACGAGGAATTTGTTCAGGACTTATTTGTGGCACTGAGTTATTTGAGACCGGAAATAAACATCCGCTTGTGTGGTACTGTTATATTTACTTAATATTATGTTGGTGTAAACAGCTTAATGTACTGATAGGATCATGCATGGTTTATTGTTCTTTATGGATTGTTTGGTTTATTTTCAATAGTCTTCAGATAATAGTTGAATTAACATGTTCAGGATAATAGTTGAATTAACATGTTCAGTGCGTTGTGTTCATTGAGTTTGAGACGTTATGAGTTTGATATGCTATGGATTGTTTAAATATAAGATTTTTGTAGAAACATTTCAGTCATGAGCAATAGAATTGCAGTGCAAATGTACAGATGATTACTTTGGCCAAAAACTAAATATTTGTATGAGGCATCAAATGATGTGGCAGCTGCAAAACACTTCAGCACTTGGAATACTGCATTGACTGGCTATTTCACTCACATTATTATGGGTTTTGTTTATAGTATTATAAAATGTCTGTTTCTGAAAAACTTTCTTGCCAAGACAATAAACATTAAAATGTCTATCTTATTTTTTACTTGCCCGAACACTGCCGTAGAGAATTTGGAAACAATTTGTGAGCATTTAGAATCATGTTAATATTGGGAAGACCATCCATGGGCCAGACACAATGGGTCAGGATGTTGGGTATATCAACAAAAAGTGCAATGGATAAGAAGCTTTATCAATAATATTGTCATCCATTGTTTACTCAAAATGGGTCAGGATGCTAAGTATGTTAGCAAAAAATACAATGGATAAAAAGCCTTCTCCGTAATGGTATATTGGGTAAAATCAGTCAGCTTACTAATACAACCTACAGCTTCAATTTTTTTCCAAAACCTGACATTGGTAGAGGAATCACTGAAGAGGCAAGATCAATTTGTGGAACCACTGTCCTTTGACCTCTGAGACTTGGGTTCAACACCAGCCCAGGTTGAACTATTGAAGGTGTCATCTCTATCTAATTGTTGCTACACTGACTGAAATGAGTTATCATAGAATGGCCTCCTTCTGTGCTATAACAATTTAGCCCACTGTGTCCTTACCAGCTTTCTGCAAGAGAAACTCAACTAGTCCCACTTACCCTGCCTTTTCCAGATAGCCCTGAAAACTTTTTCTCTTAAGTATCCAATTCTCTTTTGAAAGCCACAATTGAATCTCCTCCACACACTCAGGATTCCAGATCTAACCACTTGTCGCATAAAATAGGTTTTTCCTCATGTCATCTTTGGTTCTTTTGTCGTTCACCTTAAATTGATGTCCCCTGGTTCATGACCCTTCTGCCAATGGGGACATTTCCTCCCTATTTACTCTGTCCAGACCCTTTGCAATTTTGAACATCTACCAAATTAACTCTCAAACTTCTCTGCTCTAAGGAGAACAACCTCAGTTTCTCCAATTTTTCCATGTAACTGAAGCTTCTCATCCCTGGATCCATTCTTTCCTACACCCTCTCCACTGCCTTCGCATCGTTTTTAAAATATGGTGACAATATTGGATACGATACCCCTGTTGAGGCTTGAACAGGCGTTTGGTGAAGGTTCATCATAACTTCCTTGCTTTTGTACTCAATGCTTCTATTTATAAAGCCCAGAATCCCCTATGCATTATTAACCATGTTCTCAGCTTGCCCTGCCACCTTCAATGATTTGTGCACATTTAACCCCAGGTTCCCCTGCTCCTGCATCCTGTTTAGAATTGTATCCTTTTTATATTTGCTCTCCTCATTCTTCCTCCCAAAATGTATCACTTCACCTCCCTGCATTAAATTTCATCTGCCATGCGTCTGCCCATTCTACCAGCCTATGTCTTTTTGAAATCTACCACTATCCTCCTCACAGTTCACATACTTCCAAGTTTTCGTCATTACAACTTTTGAAATTGTGCTCAGCACACCTAAGTCTAGATTGTTAACAAAGATCAAGAAAAGCAGTGGTCCAAAGACCAACCCATGGGGAACCCCACTATATATCTTCCTCCAATCCAAAAAAACCATTCACCACTTCTGTTTCCTGTCACTTAGATGACTTTACATCCTTGCTGCCACTGTCCATTTTATTCTATGGGCTTCAACTTTGCTGATGGGCCAGATATATAGCGCTTTATCAAATACCTCTGTGTCCTAGACCTAAGTGTCCTCAGCTGCTTCATCAATGACTTCCGCCATGAGGTCAGAAGTGAGGATTTCGCTGATGATTGCAAAATGTTCAGCAACATTTCGATTCCTCAGATACTGAAACAGTCTGTGTACAAATGCAGCAGGACCTGGACAATATCCAGGTTGGCTGACAAGTGGCAAGTAAGATTCGTGCCACACAAGTGTCAGGCAATGATCGTCTCCAACAAGAGGGAATCCAACCATTGCCCCTTGATGTTCAATGGCATTACCATCACTGAATCCCCTACTATCAACATCATGGGGAGTTACCATAGACTAGAAACTGAACTGGACTAGCCATATAAATACGGTGGCTACGAGATCAGGTCAGAGGCTAGGAATCCTGCAGTGAGTTACTCACCTCCTGGCTCTCCAAAGCATGTCCACCATCCTCAAGGCACAAATCAGGAGTGTGATGGAATACTCTCCACTTGCCTGAATGATTGCTGCTCCGACAGCACTCAAGAAGCTTGACACCAGCACAAAGCAGCTTGATTTGGCACCCCATTCACAAACATTCACTCCCTCCACCGCACAGTGGCAGCAGTATGTACCATCCACAAGATGCACAGAAGGAACTCACCAAGGCTCCTGAAACAGCATGTTCCAAACCCACGACAACTACCACCTAGAAAGGCAAGGACAGCAGATAGATGGGAACATGACCACCTGGCAGTTCCCCTCCAAGTCACTCACCATCCTGACTTGGAAATATATCACTGTTCCTTCACTGTCGCTGGGTCAAAATCCTGGAACTCCCTTCCTAACAGCACTGTGAGTGTAACTATACCACATGGACTGCAGCGGTTCAAGAAGGCAGCTCACCACCACCACCTCAAGGGCAAATAGGGATAGGCAATAAATGCTGGCCTAGCTAGCGACATCCACACCCTATGAATGAATAAAAAAGATTGGAAGTCCATGTCCCTTCCATCAACCATGTTACTTCATCAATAGACTCAGTCAAGTTAGTTAAATATGATTTTCCTTAACAAATCCATGATGCCTTTGAGTTTGAACTTGAGCTGTGTTCATTCAGTTGTTGGCGTAAGTTTGTAGTAAAACTATAGTTGGCTTTTAACTTGGCAACCTCCACCTGGAAATGCACAAAGATGGTTGATCTAAAAAAAAAAGCCATGGTGCTGCTTTTCTTCAAGGTGGCATAAAATCAAGGAGAGTATTTTACTTTTTATTATTATGTTGTGCTTCTATAGGATCTTTAATATAACAACACCCCAAGGCCCTTCATAAAGATTTGGGGGAAGCCAAGTTGGTGTACGGAGGGCATTATGGGAGGTTGCTGAAATCGTCAAAGTGGACCAGTTTAGGAGAGTAGTCACTTGATGGTACAGAACTTGAATATTGCTGAAGAAAGACATGCTGTCAAAGCTTTTAATTTTGCATTCATCAGGGTAGATGCAAGAATGCCAAAAGTCAAAGGGAGCAACGATTTATGCTGCATGACAAAAGGATGCTGATTGGTTGGTTGAGGCATTTCCATGGAGAATGCACCTAGCAACTGTTGTTTCTCCCCCTACCTCAACTCTGCTTTTGTTTAACATGCAAGGACTTGTCCTCTGCAAGCAGAAAGAAAATGTTCAAGGATTGTACCTTTTTTGAATGGAACAAAAATATGGAGGACAGGAGTTCCCAGATGCATTTTCCATGGCAACGCCTCAGCCAATCAACAGACTTTTCAACCAATCAACACCCTTTTGTTTTGGGGTGTACATGGTTACTCCCTTTGAAATTTGGCATTCTTGAGGCTGTCCTGTTGCGTGCAAGACGAAAAGCTTTAATGGAATGTCCCTTTTTTTCAGAAATATTTTGGGAGAATCTGGTGAACATAGGGAGGGAGGCAATAAGGCAAGGGTTTAGAAAGAGATTTCCAAGTGACTGAAGACTTCACCAAATTAAGTTTCACTGAGAAGTCTAGCACTCTCCCTTTCACAGTGATACTGCAACTGATTGCAACATTCTTTACTGAAGACATTGGAGAGGGTGCAGAAAAGATTTACCAGAATGCTTCCAAGGGTAAGGGACTTCAGTTGCATGGATAGATTGGAGAAGGTTGGACTGTTTTCCTTGGAGAAGAGAATGTTGAGAGGAGATTTGATAAGGGTATTAGTGGTCAGAGTGGATAAGGAGAAGCTATGCCCATTGGTGGAAGGGTTGAGAACCAGAGGACCAATTTTAAAGTGGCAAAAGAGCCAAAGGTGAAATGAAGGAAAACCTTTATATGCTGAGAGTGATTAGGATCTGGACTGCACTGCCTGAGTGTGGGGTGGATGCAGATTTTATTTGTAGCTTTCTAAAGGGAATTGGATAATTAACTGAAGAGAGAATTTTCTGGGCTCTGGTGAAAAGGTGGGGAAAATGGGACCAGCTGAGTTGCTCTTGCAGCAAGCTGGCATAGATATGACAGGTCAAATGACCTCCTTGTGTGCTGTATTCATTGATTCTATGAATTCTCCAAGTGTGGTGATCTTATTGAAACATACAAGATCCTGAGGGAACTTGACAGTTTGGATGCTGAGATGATTGTTTCCCCTTGTTGGGGAGCCTAGAACTAGGGGACACAGTTTAAAATTGAGGGGTCTCCCACTTAAGAATGAGATAAGGAGAAATTTTTCTCTGAGGGTTTATTAATCTTTGGAATTCTCTTCCCCAAAAAGCAGTGGAGACTGTGTCATTGAATATATTCAAGGCTGAGTAACATAGATTTTCGATCAACAAGGGAGTCAAGGATCATGAGGGGCAGATGGCAAAGTGGAATTGAAGCCACAATCATAGCCATGATTATTGAATGGTGGAGCAGGCTCGAGGGGCCGAATGGCCTACTCCTGCTTCTAATTCTTGTCTGGAGTGATATATTCAGGTAACAGCCCAATCACATTAAAGAATTTCCACTGCAAAACAAGAAACAACACAGTAAAATGGGGATTGGGATATAGACATGGGGTGCAGGTAGAGTCTAAAGTATTCTGACAACTTTTTTAAAGTTATTAAAAATTTTGCTTAAATCTACGAATCATTTCATAGCACTCCACAATTCTAAATTATTTTCTCAGGTCTAGTTCTGGTGTTCATCAAATTTTAGTAATCACATTGCCATTAAAAACCCAGTTAGAATTGATTGAATGGGGTGTAATTTTACTGGGGGGGTTGTTTTTCTCGTCAATGTGGGAATGGCAAAATTAAAGTTCGAGTTAATTCCATGATTGCTGGCTTTGAGGTGCATGGAGCCATAGTGCAGTGAGAGGCCACAACTTCAGGAGTTCCGCATTAATTACATTGTCTGACATCCTGAAGTTGTGATCAGTTTCAGAGGGATAACGATGTAAACGATGACACTTGTCTATCAACGAACCCCCCCCATTCCCTTTACAAAGCCTGGGTTTATATACTTGTAGAACACCTTATGACAGTGAAATGGCAGATGGGGCCTTGTTTGACATCTTATCCATTTCATCCAAAAATGACGCCTTCAGTAGTGTAGCACTTGGGTATTGATAAAGTGCTGAAGTCTCTGGACGTGGATTCAAGATCTTGAAATTCTAAGCCAAAGCTGCCTGTCTACTTCTGTTCAATTAATGATTAAAACTGTCATCTCTATTAAGTTGTACTTCTGGTGAGAGAAATGGTTTTGGATAGTCTTCACCACTTTGTGTGACTTGACAGTCTTGGTCACTGTGCAAGGATGACTGATAGGAAAGATCATGCTGCTTTTCTTAAGTGATGCAAATTCTAAAGAAGTGAGGAGGAAGCATGATAGATCAGGGTTGGGGGTGGGGTAAGATCAGCTTTGAGGTTGGAGAAGATAGAATATATAGAGTAAGACTATGTGAGGATTTGAAAAGAGGATTTTGAGCCATGGTACTGGGGAATGGAAGACCTGTGGTGATGGGCATAATATAGATGAGTTGGAGTTTAAATAGAGTTGAAGAGTTTGACAAGGAAAATGTGAAATACAGCGAGCTTGGATAAGACTAAAGTATTGAAAAGGGTTTCAGGAGTAGTGGAGTGGGATATACTGTGGATAATGCAAAAGTGGAAGTAGACAGTCTTGATGGTAGATTGAACATGGGCCGAACATTTTAACTTGAGCATTATCAGGTTCAGCTTGACTTAATGGCCAGCAAAGAAATCAGCGTCTGAGATTCATAGTCTCTGGTGGGAATTGAATTCACTGGCTTTTTTTTTGGCCAGTATTGAACCATAAGTTCTATCTGATTTTAAATGTTGGCCAAAGAACAGCAACAAAAGTTGTTTGTTCATTAGTGGATGAATTTCCAACAATAGCATACATAGAGCAATAGAGAAAATTAGCAAGCCATAAGGGGTCATTGGTAGGTGACATTTCTAAGTGCTCACAGAGTGTAAAATGCTTTGAAGTTGTTACACTACTGTTCAACAGTAGCATTTGAAAGGCACAATACAAATCAGGTCACCAGAGTGGCCAACAGTATCTTCAATTTTAGAAAGTACAGGTGTACGAACACTAAGGCATTTGTTGAAGGCAAGAGGAACAAATTTCCAGGAAGTAATACATGTGGATTTAGTGCTCAAAGGATATTGTGTGGTTACCAGAACGTTCCAGTCAATATTCAATATTGCAAAACAAAAATACCTGGAAAAACTCAGCAGGTCTGGCAGTATCTGTGGAGAGGGGCACAGTTAACGTTTCGAGTCTGAATGACCCTTCAACAGAACTAAGTAAAAATAGAAAAGAGGTGAAATATAAGTTGGTTTGCGGGGGGGGGGCAAGAAGAGCTGGATAGGTAGGTGGAGATAACCAAAAGATGTCACAGACAAAAGGACAAAGAGGTGCTGAAGGTGATGATATTATCTAAGGAATGTGCTAATTAAGGGTAGAAAGCAGGACGAGCAAGGTACAGATAGCCCTAGTGGGGGTGGGATGGGGTGAAGGGATCGAAATAGGCTAAAAGGTAGAGATAATTCAGTGGATGGAAATATACTTAAAAATAATGGAAGTAGGTGGGAAAAGAAAAATCTATATAAATTATTGGAAAAAACATAAAGGAAGGGGAAAATCAGAAAGGGGGTGGGGATGGAGGGGGGAGTACATGATCTAAAATTGTTGAACTCAGTATTCAGTCCGGAAGGCTGTAAAGTGCCTAGTCGGAAGATGAGGTGCTGTTCCTCCAGTTTGCGTTGAGCTTCACTGGAACAATGCAGCAAGCCAAGGACGGACATGTGGGCATGAGAGCAGGGTGGAGTGTTGAAATGGCAAGCGACAGGGAGGTCTGGGTAATGCTTGCGGACAGACCGAAGGTGTTCTGCAAAGCGGTCACCCAGTCTGCGTTTGGCCTCTCCAATGTAGAGGAAGCCGCATTGGGAGCAACGAATGCAGTAAACTAAATTGAGGGAAGTGCAAGTGAAATGCTGCTTCACTTGAAAGGAGTGTTTGGGCCCTTGGACGGTGAGGAGAGGGGAAGTAAAGAGGTAGGTGTTGTACCTTCTGCGGTTGCATGGGAAGGTGCTGGGGGAGGGGGTTGAGGTGTAGGGGATGATGGAGGAGTGGACCAGAGTGTCCCGGAGGGAACGATCCCTGTGGAATGCTGCCGGGGGGGGTGAAGGGAAGATGTGTTTGGTGGTGGCATTATGCTGGAGTTGGCGGAAATGGCGGAGGATGATGCTTTGAATGCGGAGGCTGGTGGGATGATAAGTGAGGACAAGGGGGACCCTATCATGTTTCTGGGAGGGAGAGGAAGGTGTGAAGGCGGATGCGTGGGAGATGGACCGGACACGGTTGAGGGCCCTGTCAACCACTGTGGCTGGAAAACCTCGGTTAAGGAAGAAGGAAGATATGTCAGAGGAACTGTTTTTGAAAGTGGCATCATCAGAACAGATGCAACAGAGTTGAAGGAACTGAGAGAATGGGATGGAGTCCTTCCAGGAAGCAGGGTGTGAGGAGCTGTAGTCAAGGTAGCTGTGGGAGTTGGTAGGCTTGTATTGGGGATTGGTGGGCAGTCTATCAGCAGAAATTGAGACAGAGAGGTCGAGGAAGGGAGGGGAAGTGTCAGAGATGGACCATGTGAAAATGATGGAGGGGTGGAAATTGGAAGCAAAATTGATAAAAATTTTCCAGGTTCAGACGAGAGCATGAAGCAGCACCGAAGCAATCATCGATGTACCGGAGAAAGAGTTGTGGGAGGGGGCTGGAGTAGGACTGGAGCAAGGAATGTTCCACATACCCCATTAAGAGACAGGCATAGCTGGGGACCATGCGGGTACCCATAGCCACACCTTTTATTTAGAGGAAGTGAGAGGAGTTTAAGGAGAAATTGTTCAGTGTGAGAACAAGTTCAGCCAGACGGAGGAGAGTAGTGGTGGATGGGGATTGTTCGGGCCTCTGTTGGAGGAAGAAGCGGAGAGGCATCAGACCATCTCGGTGGGAGATGGAGGTGTAGAGGGATTGGACGTCCATGGTGAAGAGGAAGCGGTTGGGGCCCGGGAACTGGAAATTGTTGATATGATATAGGGTGTCAGAGGAATCACGGATGTAGGTGGGAAGGGACTGGAGAATGGGAGAGAGAATGGAGTCAAGATAGCAAGAAATGAGTTCCATGGGGCAGGAACAGGCTGACACGATCGGTCTGCCGGGACAGTCCTATTTGTGGATTTTGGATAGGAGGTAGAAGCGGGCCGTCTGAGGTTGGGAGACTATCAGGTTGGAAGCTGTGGAAGGAAGATCTCCAGAGGAGATGAGGTCAGTAACAGTCCTGGAAAGAATGGCTTGATGTTCAGTGGTAGGGTCATGGTGCAGGGGAAGGTAGGAGGAAGTGTCTGCGAGTTGACGCTCAGCCTCTGCGAGGTAGAGGTCAGTGCGCCAGACAACAACAGCACCACCCTTGTCAGCGGGTTTGATGACAATGTCCTGGTTGGACCTGAGAGAAAAGAGTGCAGCAAGTTCAGAGAGAGACAGGTTAGAGTGGGTGAGAGGAGCAGAGAAATTGAGACGACTAATGTCACGCCGACAGTTCTCAATGAAAAGATCAAGAGAAGGTAAGAATCCAGAGGGAGGGGTCCAGGTGGGGGGAGAATATTGGAAGTGGGTAAAAGGATCCGTTGAACGGGGAGAGGACTCCTGCCCAAAGAAGTGAGCATGGAGACAAAGGCGGCGGAAGAAGAGTTCAGCATCGTGCCGAGCCCGAAATTCATTGAGGTGAGGGCGTAAAGGTATGAAACTAAGTCCTTTGCTGAGCACCGAACGTTCAGCGTCGGAGAGGGGAAGGTCAGGGGGTATGGTGAATACACGGCCGGGGCTGGGATTGGAAGACGGGATGGGGACAAAAGGACAAGCAGGGCTGGAGGGTCCTGGATGGATGTTGGTGTCGATGAGTTGTTGGAGCTTGTGTTCCTTTGCACCTGAAAGAAAGAGACAAAGTTTCTTGTTGAGGGGTCGGATGAGACGAATAATAAAATTAAACTGGGGGCACGTGCAGCTTTGAAAAAGGGTGCGGCGGTGCTGCTGGAGGGAGAGGTCGAGTGTGTTCATACGGCGGCGCATGGCACTGAGTGTGGATCTCAGAATGCAATGAGAACAGCAGTCCAAGGAGCGTTGTTTAGCCCGGAGATACCTGTAATCCTGGGTGGGTTCGAAACAAGAGGGATGGAATTTCAGTTGAAATCCATGTGGGGTAAGTCGGAGACGGAGACAGTCACTAAGGAAGGAAATATGGCTGTGAAAGCGGGTTTTAGTAAACACTTTTTCAAACACCAGGAGAGAAATGGAAAGCAATGAAGGTGAACAAGGCAAAAGAGAGATATGAAAATCCTGATGGAGAGAAGAGCAAAACTTCTTCAAGGTAGGCATTCCTTGAAGAGAAGTGGCAGTCAATTAAACACTAAGATAAAAGCAAAAAACTGCGGATGCTGGGAATCCAAAACAAAAACAAAAATACCTGGAAAAACTCAGCAGGTCTGGCAGCATCTGTAGAGAGGAGCACAGTTATCGTTTCGAGTCCGAATGACCCTTCAACAGAACTAAGTAAAAATAGAAAAGAGGTGAAATATAAGTTGGTTTAAGGTGGGGTGGGGGGAAACGACAAGAAGAGCTGGATAGAGGGCCAGTGATCGGTGGAGATAACCAAAAGATGTCACAGACAAAAGGACAAAGAGGTGTTGAAGGTGGTGATATTATCTAAAGGACTGTGCTAATTAAGGGTAGAAAGCAGAACGAGCAAGGTACAGATAGCCCCAGTGGGGGTGGGGTGGGGGGAAGGGATCGAATAAGCTAAAAGGTAGAGATAAAACAATGGATGGAAATACACTTAATGGAAGTAGGTAGGAAAAGAAAAATCTATATAAATTATTGGAAAAAACTCACAGGTCCAACCCTGACATTGTGATCAAACCTGCTGACAAGGGTGGTGTTGTTGTTGTCTGGCACACTGACCTCTACCTCGCAGAGGCTGAAGTAGGTGGGAGTATGGTGAAGAGGAGGTGGTTGGGGCCAGGGAACTGGAAATTGTTGACATGATGTAGGGCGTGAGAGGAATCACGGATGTGGGTGGGAAGAGACTGGACAAGGGGAGAGAGAATGGAGTCAAGATAGCAAGAAATGAGTTCCGTTGGGCAGGAACAGGCTGACACGATCGGTCTGCCAGGACAGTCCTGTTTGTGGATTTTGGATAGGAGGTAGAAGCGGGCTGTCCGAGGTTGGGAGACTGAGGTTGGAAGTTGTGGAGGGAATATCCCCAGAGGAGATGAGGTTAGTGACAGTCCTGGAAACAGTGGCTTGATGCTCATTGGTGGGGTCATGGTGCAGGGGAAGGTAGGAGGAAGTGTCTGTGAGTTGATGTTCAGCCTCTGCGAGGTAGAGGTTAGTGTGCCAGACAACAATAGACTATCCTTGTCAGCGGGTTTGATGACAAAGTCAGGGTTGGACCTGAGAGAACGGAGTGTGGCAAGTTCAGAAAGAGACAGGTTAGAGTGGGTGAGAGGAGCAAGAAATTGAGACGACTGATGTCACGCCAACAGTTCTCAATGAAAAGATCAAGAGCAGGTAAAAATCCAGAGGGAGGGGTCCCGGTGGTACTTTTTGATGGTAGTTTTATTAATATTGGTTGAATACAGTTAAGCATTGTAAATGCTTATAATTTATAGTCAGCACTTGATTCTTAAATGGATTCTAGCTAACTGATAGAGATACATGACCAGCCCTGGAGTCTTGCAAGGGGAAAGTAACTTGTTTTAGCAGCTTGTCCACTGATTGTAAATGAGGCCCAGCTTGAGCCTCATATCACAGACTCACAGTGCAGAAGAGGCCCTTCGGCCCATCGAATCTGCACTGACACATGAGAAACACCTGACCTACCTAGTTAATCCCATTTACCAGTACTTGGCCCATAGCCTTGAATGTTATGACGTGCCAAGTGCTCATCCAGGTAATTTTTAAAGGATGTGAGGCAACCCACCTCCACCACCCTCCAAGGCAGTGCATTCCAGCCTGTCACCACTATCTGGGTAAAAAAAGTTTTTCCTTACATCCCCCCTAAACCTCCTGCCCCTCACTTTGAACTTATGCCCCCTTGTGACTGACCCTTCAACTAACGGGAACAGCTGCTCCCTATCCACCCTGTCCATGCCCCTCATAATCTTGTACATCTCGATCAGGTGGCCCCTCAGCCTTCTCTGCTCCAACAATTACAACCCAAGTCTATCCAACCTCTCTTCATAACTTAAATGTTTCATCCCAGCCAACATCCTGGTGAATTTCCTCTGCACCCCGTCCAGTGCAATCACATCCTTCCTATAATGTGGCGACCAGAACTGCACACAGTACTCCAGCTGTGGCCTCACCAAGGTTCTATACAACTCTAACATGACCTCACTACTTTTGTAATCTATGCCTCAATTGATAAAGGCAAGTGTACCATATGCCTTTTTTACCACCCCACTAACATGCCCCTCTGCCTTCAGAGTCCTATGGCCACACACGCCAAAGTCCCTTTGTTCCTCAGAACTTCCTCGTATCATGCCTTTCATTGAATACTTCCTTGTCAAATTACTCCTTCCAAAGTGTATCACCTCATGGTTTCAGTGGTCACACTGTGCCTGCCCATTGTGTGCCTGAAGTTAAAATTATTGTCTTGTTTTGTGATTAATTACAGTATAAATCACTTTAGCGATTGTCATTGCAGAAAATATGACATTTTTTGGTCACAGTTTAGATACAGTGTCTTGAACCCAGACCGAATTGCACTAATTATTTCCCCCCTCAGCGATGCTGCTTTGAAAAATGATCTAGACCTTAGACTAGTTGTTCAGAAACAGATCAAGCAGCTCAAAAGTACATAAGTTGATCTGCACAAATTAAGTTCATAATATGTTAATTGGTCAGCACTCTACCGGTCCTGTTTTGCACCTAGTGATTGTCATTTAATGAGAATAGTGTTGTATATCTCTGATTCCGATTGCTTCAGAAAATCTTCATTCTTTTTAGTTAATAATTTCCATAACTTTCTTCCATTCATTTCATTTATAATATCTTCTGTTTTGTGGGACTGGTAATCTTTCCTGTGACATTTTGGTAAGACTGCAAAGTTTGTCAGGATACATATATGTATATGGCAATTGGACCTCAACATGTAGAAATGAGAGGAGAATTTCTGACTAGTACTGCTAAAATCAAGATGGATCTTAATTGCACAAACCCTGTTCACCTGTACCGAAACATTCAGCTGGTAGGTTTGTGGCTGAGTGCTATAAATTCTTGGGATAATGTTTTGGCTGGAGATTGAACTGTCAATTTTGATTGAATTCATTACAGTACAATGGAAATGTATTTTGTGTGACACTTGGATGATTAACTTCTAATGTGAGTTTTGTACAAATTAATGAAAAATTGGTTGAATTGGCTATACATGACCCCATCAGACTAAAGTGGATGGGACTCTTGCATGATGCATGCTGGAAGTGCGGGTCATCTAAGGGTATCCTTGATTAGTTATGCAGCTACTTTAAAGTAGTGATCTGTTGTAAAACACTGGAAGAATGCATTACATTTGCTTATATAATTGTTGCACCACCTCCAAAAATGATTAATTGTTGAACTTGTTTTGACATGCTTCAGTGTGATAAAATGATATAAAGTTGGCAGCAATTTTTTATTATGTTACATGCCGATATCACTTTCTAAATAAAAAAGCTGCTTTTACATAGGATTTTTCACAACTTTGTGATCTCCCAAAGCGTTTTGCAGCCAACCAAGTACTTTTTGCATGCCAGCTGTGGTTCAGTTGGTAGCAATCTCACCTTCAGTGTCAGAAGGTTGTGGATTCAAGTTCCACTCCTGCACTAGAGCACACATATCAAAAATCTGACATTCCAATGCAGTACTAAAGGTGTGTTGCACTGTTGGAGGCACTGTCTTTCGGATGCAGCATTAAATTGAGGCCCTGTCTGCTCTCTCAGGTGGACTTAAGAGATCCCATGACACAATTTGGAAGAAGAGCAGGGAAGTTATCCCTGGTGTCTTGCCCAATATTTATGTCTCAATCAACAACACAAAAGCAGATTATCTGGTTTTTCTCATCTTGCTGTTTGTGGGAGCTTGCTATGTGTAAGTTAACAATTAGCTGCCATGTTTACCACATAACAGAAGTGGCTACAGTTCAGAAGTTCTTCACTGGCTGCAAAGCACTTTGACCTGCTGTGGTCATAAAAAGTGCATTAGAATTGCAAATCCTTTTGCTTTTGAAGTGTCGTCACTGTTGCAATGCAGTGAAACACAGCAACCAATGAGCACATAGCAAGACTCCCACAAACTGCCAGGTGATTAAATCATCCAATAGTCTTGGTGTTGGTTGAGACATACGTATTGTCATTGATGGGACAGAAGGAGGCCATTGAGCCCATACCAGCTATCTTTCAAAGAATGTATCAATCCCATTCCCACACTCTTTTCCCCATAGTCTTATTTCCCTCAAGTGCCCATACAATTTCCTTTTCAAATCATTGATCAGTTCCACTTCCAACACCACTGGAGGCAGCACATTCCAGGTCATTACTACTCTCTATGTAAAATGTTCTTCCTCACATTGCCCCTGCATTTCTTGCCAAAACCTTAAATCTGTTTCCTCTAATCCTTGTATAATCAGCACATGGGAACTTTATTTTCCTTGTCTACTTTATCAAACCCTGTCGTCATATTGTACAACTCTATCAAATGACCTTAGCTTCAAGGAGAACAACCTCAGGAGTGTTCCCATGCATCTGCCACCCTTTTCCTTCTAGGCAGTAAAGGCCATGTGTTTGGAAGTTGCTATTGAAGGAGCCTTGGTGAGTTGCTGCAGTGCATCCTGTAGATGGAACACACTGCTGCAACTGTATCCAGGTGGTAGAGGGAGTGAATTTCTAAGATGGTGCCAATCAAGTGGGCTGCTTTGTTCTGGATGGTGTTGAGTTTCTTGAGTGTTGTTGGAACATCACTCATCCAGGCAAGTGGAGAGTATTCCATCACACTCCTGACTGGTGCCTCATAGATGGTGCACATGCTTTGGGGAGTCGGGGGGTGAGTTACTCACCACAGAATTTGACTTGCTCTTGTAGCTACGCTTTTTATGTGGCAGATCCATTTCAGTTTCTCAGCAATGGTAAACCTCAGGATGTCAATGTGGAGCATTCGGTGATGACAATGTCATTGAATGTCAAGGAGAGATGATTAGATTCTCCCTTGTTGGAGATGGTCATTGCCTGGCATTTGTCTGATGCAAATGTTATTTGTCACTTAGCAGGACCTAGTCAACATTCAGCCGTGTGCTAAGTGTAGGCATGACTGGTTCAGTATCTGAGGAGTTGTGGATGGTGCTGAACACTCAACAATCATTAATGAACATGCCCACTTCTGACCTGGAGGAAAGGTCACTGAAGCAGCTGAATCTGGTTGGGCCTAGAATACTGCCCTGAGGAACTCCTGCAACAATGTCCTGGGGCTGAGATGATTGGCCTCCAGCAACCACAATCATCTTTCTTGTGCTTGGCATGACTCAAATCAGTGGGGAATTTTCCCTCTGATTCCCATTGATTCCAGTCTTGCTATGGCTCCTTGAAATCACACTCTGCCCTTGACATCAATGCAGCAGTTGACAATCACTGGCCTTGCCTCTGGAATTTAGCTCTTCTGTTCATATTTGGATATTGGAATGAGGTTTGGAGTCAAGTGGCTCTTGTGGAACCCAACCTGACCAAGTTATTGCTGTGTAAGTACCCCTTGTTGGCACTGTTGATTACATCTTCCGCGCTCTGGCCCGTACTCTCTAGCTTGCACCCACTCACCCAAGTCAGCACTAAAGGAAATAAACTTGCAGAGCTATGTGGATTGAATGGGGGTAATGAAACTGACTTGATGGCACTCCAGAGAGCTACCATGGACTTGATGGGCCAAAATACCTTCTGTAATGTTTGTGTGACTCTGACATGATGGAGGAGGATTTATACTCTTATTGAACTGAGGTACTGAAAGTTAGCCTTCCTGCCTGTAAGGCAATGGTTTGCGCTGTGGTGGTGAACGCATATAATCATATGAACAAGGGGGAGGAGTAAACCATTCAGTCCCTTGAGCCAGCTCCACCGTTTAATAAGGTCATGGCTGATTTGAAAGTAACCTGAAATCTGCATGCCACTTACAGCTGATAATCTACCACCCCCAAGAATCTATCCATCTTTGCCTTAAAAATATTCAGATCCTGCTTTCGCCACCTCTTCAGGAGGAGCGTTCCAAAGAGTCATGACACTCAGAGAAAAAATTTCACCTCATCTTTGTTTTAAATGGGTGCCCCCTTATTTTTAAACAGTTTTAGATTCTTCTACAAGAGGAGACTTCCTCTCCACGTCCACCCTATCCAGACCCCTCAGGATCTTATATGATTCAATTAAGTCACCTCTGACTCTTCTAAACTCCAGCAGATACAAACCTAGTCTGTCCAACCTTTCCTCATAAGACAACCCACCCATTCCAGGTATTAGTCTGGTAAACCTCCTCTGAACTGTTTCCGATGCATTTACAACCTTCCTTAAATAAGGTGACCAATACTGTACACAGTATTCCAAATGTGGACTCACTGGTGCTCTGTACAACTGAAGCATAACCTCCCTACTTTTGTATTCAATTCCCCGACAATAAATGACTACATTCTATTGGCTTTCCTAATTACTTGCTGTACTTGCATACTAGCCTTTTGTGATTTATGCACTTGGGCACCCAGATCCCTCTGCACCTCAGAGCTCTGCAGTCTCTCACCATTTAGATAATATGCTTTTCTTTTATTCTTCCTGCCAAAATGGACAATTTCACATTTTCCCATGTTATACTCCATTTACAAGATCTTTGTCCACTCACTTAACCTACTATAGCAGCCAATCTTCTATCCATGCCAATATGTTGCCCCCTATACCATGAACATTTATTTTCTGCAATAACATTTGATGTGGCACTTTATCTTTATTTGCTGTACTTGCATACTAGCCTTTTGTGATTTTTGTAGTAGGATGCCCAGATCCCTCTGCACATCAGAGCTCTGCAGTTATGCAGCTAATATTTAAGGGGCTATTTCAGAATGCACAAAAGAAATACGTTCCTACAAATAAGAAAAAGTCCAAGGGACGAACACACCATCCGTGGTTAACTAGAAAGATTAAAGAAAATATCAAACTTAAAGAAAAAGCATGTAATTGTGCTAAGATAGGTGGAAAACCAGAAGGTTGGAGAATATAAGGAGCAGCAAAGATTGACTGAAAGACTAATAAGGAGGGAAAAATTAGAACATTAGAGAAAGCTAGCCAGAAATATAAAAACAGTTAGTAAGGCCTTTTATAAATATTTAAAGAACAAAAGAGTTAACAAAGTGAGCATTGGTCCTATAGGAAGTGAGTCTGGAGAATTGATAATGAAAAACAAGGAGATGGCAGATGAATTGAACAGATATTTTACTATAGTTTTCACTATAGAGGATACAAGTAAGTGTCTGTAGTTTAGCCTCTAGCTCATAAACTGAGCCGAAGCTGCTCAAACTTCAAATACTTACAGCAGATGTGTTTGCCCTGTATCAAATTGGCATTCAGGAGAAGCCACATGCTGCAGCTGTGACACATCACCTGTTCTGACATCCTTAATGTGTTGTAATTAACTAATTAATCATTTTATTCAATTATATATTTTATTTTCATTTTTATATTATTTATTAATCTTGCCAGTTGCTAGACTATTATGTTAAGTATTGCTTGTTATGGCTTAGGAGCCCCACTGTGCCATGGCAGCCTCTGCCGTATTTGTTGCAGAAGACGACAATGGGCTGAGAAGGTGCATGACTCTGTTTTCTCTGGGCCCTATTGTTGTCCAGCTAAGCTTTTCATTTCTGCGTTCCTCTTCCTATGCCCTTCCAAGCAGTCAGCCTACAGAAGTCACGGCTGACAGCGACTGCCTCTTATTTAAGTGTCAATGTCGCCATCTTGATATCTTGCTTGCAGGTGTATTTTTAGTGGGGATGTGGATATCTAGGAGGTCGTGAACCAGTAACCAGTTCACCATGCAGCAGTTCTTTGAGTGTAAGGCTGTCATCCATCGAATGAATGTGACTGAGCCAGCGCAGGCATCGTTGGCTGAGCAATGTGTGTATGCTGACAGAATTAGTATACTCCAGGACCTGAGAGGGTGAGCTTCTCCTGCCAAGAGATGCCGAGGATACATCTGAGACAGCAAAGGTGAAAACTGTTCAGCCTTTTCTCCTGTCTAGCATCTGTTGTCCAGGTCTCACCACCATAGAGGAATGCTGCTTGGTAGATTCGCAGTTTGGTGTTCTTAGGTTGTTCCCCGCTTGCTCAGTTTGAGCGTAACAGATATAGCTTTTGCAGTGCATAGGACATGGATTAATGGAGTTGATTTATTTTCCCCCTTCCCACTCGTTGACCTTAATTGAGTATAACAAAGCAGAGAAAATTTTTTAGAAATCAAATTCAAGCCACTTCTACAATGCAGAATACTGTATATTTTTTAAAAATGGACACGGAAAGGCAATTATTAATTAAACCAATTCCTCCAAAGAGTTTAGATCATGAACTCTCTCCTCCATCCCCACCCCCTTTCCGATCCCCTTTTTTTCCAACAATTTATATAGATTTTTCTTTTCCCAACTATTTCCATTATTTTTAAATGTATTTCCATCCATTGTTTTATCTCTGCCTTTTAGCCTATTTTGATCCCTTCCTCCCACCCCACCCCCACTATATATGTACCTTTTATTATCACCTTCCTTAGATAATATCACCAGCTTCAACACCTCTTTGTCCTTTTTGTCTATGACATCTTTTGGTTATCTCCACCTATCACTGGCCCTCTATCCAGCTCTACCTGTCCCACCACCCCCCCTTAAACCAGCTTATATTTCATCTCTTTTCTATTTTTCCTTAGTTCTGATGAAGAGTCATACAGACTCGAAACGTTAACTGTGTTCCTCTCTGCAGCTACCGTCAGACCTGCTGAGTTTTTCCAGGTATTTTTGTTTTTGTTTTGGATTTCCAGCATCCACAGTTTTTTGCTTTTATTCTAGTGTGTTTACTGTGTTCGTTTTAGATGTTGTACCCAACTCGATGTTCTGAAGAAAAGATCTTCAGAAGGCAAATGAAGCATGTCTCAAGAATCTATTCACTTCTGCATCATAGATTATTTTTCCTTGAACTACTGTGTCCCATTTTGCCACCTTGAGCCTGACAATGACCTTCATTTAACATTTATTGCTTGTATTTACTCTTGTGATAGCCCTCTATCTTATTCCTAACCTGATAGCTCAAGTTGTTACATTGGCACTTTTTTGAAGTAAAAGAAAATTAACTGATTTTCTGTTTTTTTATTTCATATCTATTATGTATGTATGGGGATTGGGGCAGTAAAGGGGAAGGAAGGAATTCTAATCTTGAAACTTGTTGATATTCCTGTTTCCCAGAGTTTTGCACTCAAAAGTTCAAATTCTATGTAACAAAGTAAGCCCATGTCCTTCCTTGTATTGGCAATGATACCACTTGAAAATATTTTGAATTTGCGAGCTGATTGTTTAATGTGGGGAAGCTTAAATAGATGAACAAATAACTTTCAAAAGTGAAGAACTTTTTGCATATTTTATATATTCATTTTCTTTCCACCTATCTCTTTCCCCTTGTTGAGTCTTCCTAGGATTCTGGGCTGGCAGTGCCCTTCACTTCTAGTGATAATTTTTCACGTGAATCCTGATGCTAGTGTTCGCAGGTTATTTGACTTGGAGACCATTGCAGCCACAGCCAGCTTTTTAAAAAATATTCGTAAATGGGATGTGGGTGTCGCTGGCTAGGCCAGCATTTATGCTCATCCCAAATTGCTCTTGTTCAGAGGGCATTTAAGAGTCAACCACTTTGCTGTGGGCCTGGAGTGACATGTAGGCCAGGCCAGGTAAGGACAGCAGATTTCCACCCCTAAAGGACATTAGTGAACCAGATGGGATTTTAGAACAATCAATCGTAGTTTCATGGTTACCATTACTGAGACTAGCTTTATATTCCAGATTTATTAATTGAATTTGAATTTCGCCAGCTGCCATGGTGGGATTTGAACCTGTGTCCCCAAAGCAAAAGTCTAGGCCTCTGGTTACTAATCCAGTGACATTACCACTACGCCCCCGCTCTAGATCAAAACTGGGATTGCTGGATATTAGTGAAGTTTTGATACCTATTTTCTGACTGGAATGGGGATCCTTAAGTTGAATGTACTTGATTGCAATGGTGATGTTGCTGACTAAGGGCAATCAGGTGTAGCCTAAAGAAGTTTCCAGGGAAAAATTGTTGCAGAACCAATTCACCCCAAAAGCTACCCCCACCCCCGGGAAAGTTCTTAGAGTTTTCTCTGTTAATTAAATGTACCCTTTTGATGATCCCAATTAATGTGCCAGGTTTCAATGCATATATATTGATGCCTTTGTTTCATTCTGAGTGACTGTGAAAGGTGGAGGATGAACTAGTGTTTGACTATTAAAATTTTTGAAGTTTTCCAGCAACTCCATTTCTCGATGTTAGCATATGGCCAGACTTCTTTTTCTGTTCCCTCTGGAAAATGATTTTTTTTGTTCAGTACTATAATAGCCAAAATGTTAGTTTTTTTTAATACTAGATTGAATACAAGATACCCTTAAAATTTATTAGTTCTTTGTCTTGTAATTTAGTGCTTTGTAACTATTTATTGTCTTCTGCAATTTGCAGATGATTTAAAAAAATATATTTTTATAAAATGGTATGACAACTTTTATAAAATTTGTGCAGTCATGTGAGTTCATCAATCCTCAAGGTGGAGCTGTTTGCTAGGGAACAAATTATAAGATTGTCATGGACTTTTACACCGGCCTGGGGTAATGCTTCAAAGACTACATAGGCTTTGTTTGAATTTCTTTTAAGATTTTAGTTCAAAAATTTTCCATAATCGTGAATACATTGCAATTTTTTGCTGTTAATATAAGTTGGTTTCCAAAACTTTCCCAATCTTCTGGTCTGTCAGTAATCTTCACAGCACTGCCTTATCATTCAATTTTGTACCAACCTTAACTCCCTTAGTTAGCTATGGATAGTGCATCTTTCCCAAAGTCTTTCTTTCTCAATGGACTACATCTTTTGTTATGCCCAGTAAAGGCATGTCATACTCATAACTTTAAATATGGACTCTGTGTCTGTATAAAAAAATCTGGAACTGTACAGAACTATTCAGATGGTCATCAAGAGCCAGGTGACGTTTGCAACCTCACCACAGGCTATCCAAAGCCCTTGAAAAATCCCTAACTGCATCACCATGGCTGGGGACCTCCCCCTGGAATGGACATATGTTATGGCACAGCTGATGGTAAATGCTGAGCTGCTCAAATCCCAAAGGGAAACTTGAAACAACTGCCACAACTGTTTTGCAATTTGTATAAATTTTAAGGTGTGTGCCTTGAACTCAGTAGTAATAAGACCTCTGAGTCTTATAGGTTTATTACAAAACGAAATCAAACATTTATTAATAGAAGAAATGATTTTTAAGTACACACATTGATCTACAAATTACTATAATAACTTCTAAATCCCCTAGTTAATCCAACTTCCAGTTACACTTTCAGTAAGGCACATGGATTTTAAAAGACCAAAGCAAAGAAACATGATATCCTGAACAATCCAATTCAAAGTTTTCTTAACTTCAGTTCTTTGTAGACAGTAGCTTGAGACTTAGATGCTGGAGGATTTTTACACATGTTTTAGATCTTGGAATGCCTTCCCTTGCACACAACTTTCTCTCCTTTATACATATTTTCCCCTTTAGATGCAAATTCCCATTGTTTCACGATGTCTTTGGACTTTTACCTTTCGAATAATAAAATCTATCATTGTACCAATTTTAGCAGTAATCTTTGGGAAAAATAAATGCATTGTTTCTTAACTTCTCCTGGCTAAGTGTAATATTTTAGTCCCTCTTTTGAACTTGAGCTAGTCTGGTTTATTTAAAAATGCATATGTTCCCTTTACCTTACATTCTAAAACTTCCCCCATAGTTACCTACTTAACATTTCAAAACTCAGCAGTTCTGGCAGCATCTGTGGAGAGGAACACAGTTAACGTTTCGAGTCTGTATGACTCTTCAACAGAGCTAAGTAAAAATAGAAGAGAGATGAAATATAAGCTGGTTTAAGTGGGGGTGGGACAGGTAGAGCTGGATTGAGGGCCAGTGATAGGTGGAGATAACCAAAAGATGTCACAGACAAAAGGACAAAGAGGTGTTGAAGGTGATGATATTATCCAAGGAATGTGCTAACTAAGGGTAGAAAGCAGGACAAGCAAGGTACAGATAGCCCTAGTGGGGGGTGGGGTGGGGTGAAGGAATCGAATTAGGCTAAAAGTTAGAGATAAAACAGTGGATGGAAATACATTTAAAAATAATGGGAATAGGTGGGAAAAGAAAAATTTATATAAATTATTGGGAAAAAAAAGGGGGGATCGGAAAGGGGGTGGGGATGGAGGAGAGAGTTCATGATCTAAAATTGTTGAACTCAATATTCCGTCCAGAAGGCTGTAAAGTGCCTAGTCGGAAGATGAGGTGCTGTTCCTCCAGTTTGCATTGAGCTTCACTGGAACAATGCAGCAAGCCAAGGACGGACATGTGGGCATGAGAGCAGGGTGGAGTGTTGAAATGGCAAGCGACAGGGAGGTCTGGGTAATGCTTGCAGACAGACCGAAGGTGTTCTGCAAAGCGGTCACCCAGTCTGCGTTTGGCCTCTCCAATGTAGAGGAAACCGCTTTGGGAGCAACGAATGCAGTAAACTAAATTGAGGGAAGTGCAAGGGAAATGTTGCTTCACTTGAAAGGAGTGTTTGGGCCCGTGGACGGTGAGGAGAGGGGAAGTAAAGAGGCAGGTGTTACACCTTCTGCGGTTGCATGGGAAGGTGCTGTGGGAGGGGATTGAGGTGTAGGGGGTGATGGAGGAGTGGACCAGAGTGTCCCAGAGGGAAAGATCCCTGCGGAATGCCGCCAGGGGCGGGGTGGTGGGGGATGGAAGGGAAGATGTGTTTGGTGGTGGCATCATGCTGGAGTTGGCGGAAATGGTGGAGGATGATGCTTTGAATGCGGACGCTGGTGGGGTGATAAGTGAGGACAAGGGGGACCCTATCATGTTTCTGGGAGGGAAAGGAAGATGTGAAGGCGGATGCGTGGGAGATGGGCCGGACACGGTTGAGGGCCCTGTCAACCACCGTGGCTGGAAAACCTCGGTTAAGGAAGAAGGAAGATATGTCAGAGGAACTGTTTTTGAAAGTGGCATCATCAGAACAGATGCAACAGAGTTGAAGGAACTGAGAGAATGGGATGGAGTCCTTCCAGGAAGCAGGGTGTGAGGAGCTGTAGTCAAGGTAGCTGTGGGAGTTGGTAGGCTTGTATTGGGGATTGGTGGGCAGTCTATCAGCAGAAATTGAGACAGAGAGGTCGAGGAAGGGAGGGGAAGTGTCAGAGATGGACCATGTGAAAATGATGGAGGGGTGGAAATTGGAAGCAAAATTGATAAAAATTTTCCAGGTTCAGACGAGAGCATGAAGCAGCACCGAAGCAATCATCGATGTACCGGAGAAAGAGTTGTGGGAGGGGGCTGGAGTAGGACTGGAGCAAGGAATGTTCCACATACCCCATTAAGAGACAGGCATAGCTGGGGACCATGCGGGTACCCATAGCCACACTTTTTATTTAGAGGAAGTGAGAGGAGTTTAAGGAGAAATTGTTCAGTGTGAGAACAAGTTCAGCCAGACGGAGGAGAGTAGTGGTGGATGGGGATTGTTCGGGCCTCTGTTGGAGGAAGAAGCGGAGAGGCATCAGACCATCTCGGTGGGAGATGGAGGTGTAGAGGGATTGGACGTCCATGGTGAAGAGGAAGCGGTTGGGGCCCGGGAACTGGAAATTGTTGATATGATATAGGGTGTCAGGGGAATCACGGATGTAGGTGGGAAGGGACTGGAGAATGGGAGAGAGAATGGAGTCAAGATAGCAAGAAATGAGTTCCGTGGGGCAGGAACAGGCTGACACGATCGGTCTGCCGGGACAGTCCTGTTTGTGGATTTTGGTTAGGAGGTAGAAGCGGGCCATCCAAGGTTGGGAGACTATCAGGTTGGAAGCTGTGGAAGGAAGATCTCCAGAGGAGATGAGGTCAGTAACAGTCCTGGAAAGAATGGCTTGATGTTCAGTGGTGGGGTCATGATCCAGGGAGAGGTAGGAGGAAGTGTCTGCGAGTTGATGAACATTTCAAACATAGTTTATCTTATGACACTTCAAAGCCTTCAGACCAGCTGCCTGTAATTCAGTTAAGTCCCATATGCGCGTGCGCGCGCGCACACACACATTGACCACAGACCCCATAATTATTCTACTTTGCAATAAATTCCAGTAACATTATGAAACCTATTATATCTTCCTGACACACACAGATGAATACTATGTATGGAATTCACACTTGCTATTGTTTGGGGATCTACCCAAAACACAAGCCCAGGCTGCAAGCTTCCAGTTTGGAACCCTAACAATGAGGGCTAGGCAGAAATCAATTTATCCTGATGAAGTGTGCAGAACTCATCCATTATCTCCTCCATATAGCAATGGCTTTCAGCTAAGCCATTAAGGGTGGGCAATACCAGTATTGCTCATGTGTTTGAAACCAGCTGGAAATAATGAGCTTTATCTAAAGACCTGGGAAGTCTGGTGTGGAACACCAAAAGAGATGGCAAAAGGCTGTGTCACCTTTACCTTTAAAAGCCTGGAAGCCATAAATCTTAAAAGAACACCCCAGCCTGATTTGAAAACTCAATGTCCATCTGTAAAGAAATTTGGCATCCTGATACAAAAAGCACAAGTGCCTAGCTTCCTGACCTGCTGAGCATACTTCTCTTCATGGGAATCCTACAACAATCCAGATATTGGACTTCAGCTATTTGAACCCATCTGAATTTCAATTTAAGTTTGGAAATAACTCTGTTTCTTTATTGGGCCTGCAGTGACTGATCTTCTATTACGAATGCAACACATGAACTATCAGCTATTCTTATGGGTTATAACTTGTAAAATGATACTATTTTCTTTAAATGTACCTTTACTTGTATGTGGGGGTGTGGTTGACTTAGTGTTTAGCATTTTGGGTTGAATGTGTGAATAAGTAGCCATCTTTATTTAAACCCACAAAAGCATGCATGCAGGGGGGGTGGGGGGGTGAAGAATCACACACACGTCCTCTAAAAACTACACTAATTACAGGCAGTACGGAGAAGGGTACAAGGGTCTCAGTTTATGTCTCGTACCCTGCCCATAACACTTTGAGAGTTATGAAATATTTCCTTAAATGTCTTCCACTGCTTCTCTACCATTTAATCTTTTAACCTATTTACCCACTCCACCATAACCAGCTCTGTCTTCATACCCTTGTTTTATTACCTTTTATCTGTGTTTAAGACACCAGTTTCTCACCCTCAAACTGAATGTGAAATTGAACATGTGATCACTCCAACCTAGAGAACCCTTTGAGGTCATTAATTAATCCTCCCATTACACTTTGCCAGTTCTGTCTTTTTTTATTCATTGATGGGATATGGGTGTCGCTGGATAGGCCAGCATGTATTGTCCACTCCAAATTTCTCTTGAGAATGTGGTGGTGAGCTGCCTTCTTGAACTGCTGCAGTTCATATGGTGCACATGTACCCACAGTGCCGTTAGGGAGGAAGTTCCAGGATTTTGACCCAGGTCCAAAATGGCCTGTTCCCTGGTTGGTTCCAGAATGCATTGTTCTCAGAAATTGTCTTCAGTCTATGAACTCATTCTCAAGGCTACCTTTGCCAATTTAATTCGTCCAATCTATACGAAGATTAAAATCTCCTCCACTATTAGAGTATCATCATTACAAGCCTTTTCTAGATTTATACCCTGTCCTATAGTGCAAGTCCTGCTCGGGAGGCCTATAAACTACTACTACCAGTAAATGCTTTCTCTTTCTGTTTCTTATCTCCTCCTAAACTTATTCTACACATTAATCTTTCGAATCAAGATCATTTCTTACTACTCATCCTTGATTAACAGAGCTACCGCAGCTCTTTTTGCTTTCTTCCTATCCTTCTGAAATGTCAAATAATCTTCAATATTCAGGTCTCAGCCTTGGTCATTTTGCAACCATGTAACCATGTCTCTGTAATGGCTATCATTATCATACCCATTTATTTCAATTTGTGCCATCAGTTCATCCAGTTTAGTATTAATGCTGCATGCATTCAGACACAGAGCCTTTAATTATGTCTTTATACCATCTTTCCCTACTCTGACCCTAGTTGCTGGTGCACTGTTGTTCCTATGCCCTGTCCCTTCCTGTCATATCCTTGGTATCAGGGCTTCGCCTTCCACATTTGAAAAACAACATCTGCCAGTTTCGAATATAAAAACAGAAAATGCTGGAAAAACCCAGCAGGTCTGACAGCATCTGTGGAGAAAGAAACAGAGTTAACATTTTGAGTCTGTATAACTGTTCTTCAGGCCCTGCTATATTTATCAACAGGCATCCTTCTGATGTTGGATAACAGCTGAAATTTTATATCGGGCTTTTTACATAGAAAAACAATGTGGCATTTGTAGCTTTATTGGATAAAGTTGGAGGCTAGAGATATTTGGAGAGAGCTTGGTCAAAGAGGAGGCTCTTGAAGGACAGAGAGGTGGACAGTATTAAGGAGGGAATTTAAATGCATGGGGCATAGACAGCTTAATACAAGGCTGCCAATGATGAGATTTGAGGAGGACGGGTAAGGGGAGCGAACAATACAAAAAAATGCCAGAATAAGGAACCGAGTTGGTGGCAGATTTTGTAGGGATGAAACAGGCTACAGAGATTGATAGGGATTCAAACACGATGAGTGTTTTAAATTAGATGCATTGTGGCACTGGGGAGCTAACACAGATTAGCAGGGCTGCACATGAGTGGGCTAGAATATGGACAGGAAAGTTTTGAAAGAGCTGAAACTTAGAGAGAGCCAAGAATTGGAGGCTAACCTGAAATCACTAGAATACTTTAGCATTGTATTTGACCATGAGATGACCTTCCAAGCACCTTTTTTGACTTTCATGGCGTTGCTCAACTCTGCCTCAGTTCAGCTTATCTGCTGCTAAAGCTCTCATCCATGACTTTGTTAACTCTAGACTTGATTATTTCAACTCCCGTTTTGGACCCTTCATAAACATGAGCTCATCCAAAATTCTGTTGCCCATAATCCTAACTTGCACTAAGCCCCTTTCACTTATTGCTGTGCTCATTGAATTCCTCTGGTTCCTTTTAAAAAAAAAAACTTTTATTCTGGTTTCCAAATGCCTCCATGGCCTTGATCCTCCCAATGGTTGTGATCTCTTCCAGCCCCACAACCCTCAGACCTGTTGGCTATTCCTGAATTTTAATGCACAGGCAGCCTTTTCTTCAGCTGCCTAGCACTCTCAGCTCTAGAATTTCCTCTCTAAACCTCTCTGCCACTCCCTGCCTTGAAGACACTTTTGAAAACCTGGCTCTTTAAACAAGCTTTGTGGTTACCTGCCCGAATGTCCCCTTATGTGGCTCAGTGTCCAATTTTGTTTTATAACTCTACTGTGAAAGCACCGTGGGATATTTTACTATGTTAAAGGTATTATATCAATGCAAGTTTCTGTTACTTTGGAGACGAAAACACAAGGATGAAAGTTTTGATGGCAGTTGGATCAAGGCAGGGTCGGAGCCAAACAATATCATGGAGGTGGAAATTTGGCGAACTTGATTAAGAGGAGTCAGAATTGAGCTCAGTCAAATGGATTTGTGAACAGTCTGATTCCCCCCTGACGCAATGGCTAGAAAGAGATTAAGTTCCTGACAAGGGAATGACACTTGTGACGGAATGATGCTATGACAATGGCTTTAGTTTTCTCAATGATCATAAATAAATTTTAAAAATCCCTTCACACTTTCTTTGTTTAGTATTCACAGCTTCACTTGCAGAACCTTCTCTGTTTGCACAATCGTCACCATCCTCCTGCATCAGCTGTGGCTCAGTTGGCCCCACTCCAGGACTTGAGCACAAAAAAACTATTCCAGTATACGGAGTGCATATAGCTCCTGCCAGTGATGTTGTCTTTTGGATATGGTGTTAAACGGATGTCTGCCCCCTCAGGTGGATGTAACAGATCCCATGGCGCTATTTTGAATAAGAGCAGTAGAGTTATCCCCAGAGTTCTGGCCAATATTTATTTGGTTGTTATCATGTTTTGAGAGTTTGTGGGAGTTTTTGTAAGCAAATTGGCTTCTGCATTTCCTACATTACAACAGTGACTAAACTTCATAAGTAGTTCTTGGCTGTAAAGCACTTTGAGGTGTCTTATGGTTGCAAAAAGTGTTTTTTAAATGCAATTCTGTAGTTTTTCTTCATGTCATTCTCTTCTAAATCATCATTAATGAAGTCCTTTTAAATTTCCCTCCCCTGTGATTAACTGGAAGAAATGCAGTTGACCAACATTATTTTGGGCAAGCAGTTTAACAACTGTATATGGCTGTGCAGAGTTGGAGTAGAAATGGAGCTGACATCAGCTGATCCCATATCTGCTGATTAAGTCCAGAAGGCATGACATAAATAAGACAACAGATTCAAGGGTTGTTCCTTGGGGGAATTCAGAACGCTTGTGTGGGTACAGCAAGAAAAGATGTTGCTGGGGATGTTCTGGCTATGATTGAATAGGCAAGAGCATTATTGAACACCCATGGAGGAAAATATTAGTAGAGGATAGTATGGTTGGCTGTGCCAAAGGTTGTGGAGAGATAAAGGAGTACAAAGAGGAATAATACGCCATTGTCAAAAAGTGTGTCACTTGGTTCTGGCTGTTATGCTATGGCAGATCAAAACCTGGTTTGGAGATATTTAAATATGGACTTCCAGGAAATATGAGCATAGCCTTGAGGATTGACAACACTTAAAGAACTTTTGGATGGAAAAGGGGATTAAAGATGTAGCAGCAGTTTGTAAGGACATAGGGTAGGTGTTTGTTTTTTGAAGAGGAGTGCCATGATGGTTCTTTTGAAGGGAACAATCTTAGACAATCTTTGTTGAATGTGGTCAAAAGAGTGAGAGGTGAGTTTCATGGACAAGATGAGCTCAAAGAGGGCATAGGAGAGAGAGCAGAGAAATTAGATAAAGACATATGGCAGAATTTTCTGCCTGTCGGGCGGGCCCAACCCAATCTCTGGCGGGCGGGGAGCTGATCCTCGCGGAGAAGCGGGCCGCACTGCCATTTTACATGGGCGGGCCAATTAAGGTCCGGTCTCTGGCAGGAAGCGCTATGCCCTTCCTGTGGGGGTGGGGGTGATTCCCCAAAAGCATGCGCACGAAAGAGCGCACCTCTCCCTGAGGCAAAGTGCAGCCTCAGGGAGATCGCTTCCACTTTGAAAAAGATTAAAAATAGAGAAAAAAAATTCCCTAATGTGTCCCCCTCATGTGACAATGTCACATGAGATGGGACATGTTCATAATTTACACTATAACTTTATTAAACTTTTTAAAACCCTGCATGAAACCTCATCCCTCCGTTTCATGTTTTTTCTGTTCCCCACTGGGGCTCCTGGCCTGCCTGCCAACCTTAAGGTTGGACAGGCAGGTCCTTTAATTGGTTAAATGATCCTGTCAATGGCCTCAATTAGCCATTGACAGGTCGGTAGACCTGCAGCTGATTTTTCTGCGCCCCCGCCTTCCTGAAAATTTAAATGGGGCGGGATGACGTCAGGGGTTCCGCCTGATGTCATCCCGCGTCATTTTACATGTTGATGAGTGGGCCCCGCCCCCTGCTTGTCGACAGCAAAATTCTGCCCATAATGTTTTAGGGCTGGGGCAGGAAACCTAAGGGGAAAATTGGTATGAAAGAGGAAAGGAGAAAAGCATGTAGTTGAATAGAAGGTTTCAAACTTTATACATTGGTCAAGGAGGACGGGACAGGGACAGAGGTTTGGAAACGACAGTTGACAGTGGAGCATAGAAGCTAGTAGGTAGTCTTAGAGTAGTTGGTAGTTTTCGGGAAAGGAGAGCAAGACCCAATAGCATTTGATGTAACTTGATTAGATCTAATGGTGGATGACTTAATTAGTTGTAAGAATATAAAATAGGAGAATGGGTTGGCCATTTAGCCCCTCACACCTGCTTTGCCATTCAATAAGATCATGACTGACCTGATTGTGGCCTTAACTCCACGTTCCAGCCTGTATCCCATAACCCTTTACTCCCTTGTAAATCAAAATCTAAGTCAGCCTTGAATGACCCAGCCACCAGTGCTCTCTGGGGTAGTGAATTCCAAAGATCAACGGCCATCTGAGAGAAGAAAATCCTCCTCATCTCTGTCCTAAACAAGAGACTTCGTGCTTTGAAGCTGTGTCCCTACTTGTCGATCCCCCTACAGGGAGAAACATCCTCGCAGCATGTACCCTGTCAAGACCCCTCAAAATCTTAACATTTCAATAAGATCATCTCATCATAAGATAAATGAGAGATTTACTCCTTTAAATTGTGAAATAAAATTTGGTGTGCATTTCGTCCAAAGGGCAGTCAGTATCTTTAGAAACACTATACTTGTAAGCTCTTGAGCAAGTAAAATTCAGGGGATAATGCAAATTCAGATCCCGAGAGCATTTTTGTAGATTATTTTATTGTAATGTCAGTTCATTGATAGTTTTTTTTAAAAGCATATAAAAAAGTGCTTTTTTATATGTTACAAGAATAATTCCCCTTCTGTATTAACTAAAATAATCTATTAGAGAGCTGTTGCTGATGGTGGCCTAGGTCATGGATATCTGTCATCACAGTAAAGCTAGCTTACAGAAGAGATCAGTGTAGTCTGAAGTTTGCTTTGGCAAGTAGTCTACAGTATCTGAAAATATATTTTGCTCAACTTGTTGAAGCCTGTTAAGTTACACCTGTGCAACTTATAATAAAATTCTAATCTGATCCGTAAGTCTATGTCATGTTTCATTCTTTGTGCTCTTTTTCAATAGTGGTTTTGGAGCCAGTTAGGAAAAGAAGAAAGGAATTACCAATTAACAAAGGACCAAGCTGCAAAGGCTTTAACATATATCTTCTCATTCTTCCCTTGGCATTTGACACACACAATTACTCAGAGCCTAGTGCTTTCCAGAATATCATATTGTCAATAATTTAATTTGGAAACAATAATTGAATAACAATGAATAAAAAAGTTATTGTAAGTAGCAGCAAACATTTCAAACTTCAGTCTTAATCTGTTGCTGTCTCTACATACCTGTCTTTGTATTTTGATAAATAACAAAATCGTATCAAATGATTTGCACATTTCTTTACATCGTTTTAGGAATTCTGTTCCAAAAAGGAATCAACTGTGAATCAAAGAGGCTGCTTGTTGAATACATATGTTGTCTCAAAATGTCAAACTCAGCCTATTAAATTATCCATCCCTGGCTTTGGCATTGAAGATGGGAAGAATATAGGAAACTCTACCTTGCACAATGGTCTGTACTAACTGAAGTTAGATTTTGTTTTCTTTTTTCAACTTCAACCATAACTGTAAGCTCTATTGCTTATTGTACTTTAACATTACTGGTCGTAAATTGGGCTAAAACTGCACATATCACTTTTAAAGTGATCATAAATTAAACATGGGTATGTGTGTCTGAATTATTAACTGGTTAAGCTGAGGAACCTCTTCGCAGTTTTGATAACTTGTCTATCACAATGCAGAGTCAGTTATCGTATAGTTTTCTGTCATAATCATAAACCGTGGAAAAGGAAATGTTTCCTTTCAAAATTAGTATGTATGATTGCTTCAGTTTTTCAAAGCTGCATGTTGAAGTTTGTTTTAAATTTGTTGGAAGGAAATGGTCTGTTTGCAGTGCAAAGGTTGCAATGGACTTTGAGCTACAAACTGCTGTAGTGGCTTCTTTGCAATGTTTGGAAGTGGTACATATTCAGTTTGGAAGTGGCAATATATATCTGCAGTTGTTTTATACTAATTACATTTTCATAATGTAATTATACTCCATAAAAATGACACTTTTTGCTTATGTGATTCCATTTACCTCTATGTGACCTGACGGCAAGATGTTTATTTCTTCTTAGGAACAGACATTATCATGCAGTTAACTGCCTTCAAAATCTTAAAATGAAGCTCAGCTGTGTGTAAGAGTAAAAGGGGCTAACCCAATAATTGTTTGTTTTGTTCACTCATTTGTTTAGTTTAAAATATCAATTTATCATTGCATGCTATAATATGTTGTAGGAGTTTGACACATGTTGCCGCAACCTCCTGGATTTTTAAAAAATTGCCAAACCTAGAAGTATAACTAAAGCCTATGGGAGAGAATAGCTTCAAATCATGTTCCTATTTGGTTTACCTGGTAAATAACTGATGCAAAGGCAGCACTAATGCAAAGGCAATTATAACTTGCTTTTATATTGTGCCTTTAACATAGCAAAACATTCAAAGGTGCTTCACAGGAGTGTAATCAGACAAAAATTGATGCCAAGCCAATGAAGGAGATATTAGTTATGGAGATATCCTTTAAACACTGGCTTGAAGGAGGAGAGGTGAAGAGGTTCAGGGATGAAATTCCAGAGCTCGGCTAGACTGTTTAAAGTGATGACTATTGGTTGCATGAAGAATCTGCAGGATGAATAAGATACCAAAATGGCAGTGTACACTAACACTTTTTACTGGCTTGTATGTAAAGAATAAATGCTTTTGAAATAAAGCTAAAACTATCTTTTTCCTTAACCTTTTAGATGCTGGGCAGGCTTTGGGGGATTTAGGAGGTGAGTTACTGGCTGCAGAATTCCCAACTTCTGACCTCTTGCAGCTACAATATTTATACACCTGGTCCAGTTCAGTTTATGGTCAATGGGAACCCGCAGGATGTTGATGGTAGGGGATTCTGGCTTGCCCTGGGAAAGTTTCCTAATGGCGGCAATGAATCAGAAAGCCCTCCTGACGTGGATCCCTGTTATTTTCCTGGTTTCCCTGGCCACCAGGACAATTTGGCCCAGTGTCTGAGGATTCTTCAGTCTAATTGGCTGAAGAACTTTGCAGTTGCCTTGTTCAGACAACATGCATCCCCCAGCAGAGGGCGCTGTGCAATGGAAATCTCCATTGACAAGTCCATGAAAAGGTTGTGGGAAACTATGTTTTAGTTCAGTGCTGGTGTGATACCAGGTATGTAGGCCATATGTCCCAATGGTTGGCTGGTCAAATCAAACAAAATAAATTACAGTTATTCGTACGCGACAGAGTACAGATGTACTCAACCAGACCACTTTTGCAAAACCCAAAACAAAAAGTCTTCCATTAAATGTGATTTTGTAATTAGGCAGCACTTGCTGAACAATCCCGAGTATGCTAATAGCTAGACTAATAAGCAAATTAAGATAATTTGTCGAACTTGTAACCTGGCTCATTTACGCTTGCTAGAAGTGACAATTTATATGCAGGGATCCGTTCTCTGCAAACAAAAGGAACATGCTCAAGCCTTGCACCTTTTCTGTTCCGATGCCACTTTCCAAAATGGTGCTTCTGGCATGTCTTCCTTCTTCCTTAACCGAGGATTCCACCCCATTGTGGTTGACATTGTGCCCATGTGTCCATTCTTGCCCTGCTGCAATGTTCCATTGAAGCTCAACGCAAACTGGAGGAACAGCAACTCATCTAGGCACTTTGCACCCTTCCGGACTTAACATGGAGTTCAACAACTTCAGATCATGAACCCTCTCCTCCATCCCCACCCCTTTTCCAAACCCCCTTTTTCCAATAGTTTATAATTTTTTAAAATATATTTTTCTTTTCCCACCTATTTCCATTATTTTAAAATTTAATTCCATCCATTGTTTATCTCCACTTTTTAGCCTATTTCAACCCCTTCCCCCCACCCCACCCCCACTGGGGCTATCTGTCACTTGCTCGTCCTGCTTTCTATCCTTAATGTCACCATTAGCAGATTCCTTAGCTCATATCACCACCATCAACACCCCTTTGTCCTTTTGTCTATGACATCTTTGGCAATCTCTTCTTTGCCTCCACCTATCACTGGCCCTTTATCCAGTTCTACCTGTCCCACCCCCCAGCTTATAAATCACCTCATTTCTATATTTCCTTAGTTCTGATGAAGAGTCATACAGACGCAAAATGTTAACTGTATTCCTCTCCACAGTTGCTTTTTTATGTCTCGCATTGCCACTCTTTTTGGCTCTGCCCCATCAACTCTTGTCATCTCATGTCTTCTGTCCTTTCCCGAATCTCCCCCTTTTTTTTCATGTTTCCCATTTCACCTAATTAAAAACTTTTGCATTTCTAACTTTTCCCAGTTCTGATGAAAGGTCATGTCCTGAAATGTTAACTCTGTTTCTGTCTTCACAGGTGTTGCCAGATCTGCTGAGCATTTTCAGCATTATCTGTTTTTCAGCTTTCTAGCATCTGCAGTCTTTTGCTTTTGGATGGTTGACTGAGTTGTTGATTTATAAGTCATCACTGCCAAATTAGTTACAAAGCTGATCAGTATTGTTTCATGGTTCTAAGTGAGCCATGACGCAAATGGTTCAGTTTTCCTGCTTTGATTGCATGGTGTCAACAAAACACACAAACAACACAATTACAGTAAGTCCTCAAGATTATTGAATTTTTTTTGCTAACTGCGTGATGATGTAGCAACTTTGGTTCTTGCTGTTGTAGGTGCCTCAACTAGCCATTTGGCAAAGCATTCCATACTCCAGGTTTCTGTATAAAGATACTTTAACAATCAAAACCTTTAATTGTTTCAAAAAATGTCTATTAAATCTTCCCTTAAACTTCCCTGCTCCAATCAAAATAAAGTATTTCAAGTATTTATTCAAAACTAGCTGCTCATCCTGATGAATCTATGCTCTTTGTTGTATAGATCTTTAATGTCCTTTATATAATGGACCACGTAAAATTGTACTTTTAACTGTGGCCTAATCATGTTCTTGTATAAATTTATTACCTCTTTATTATTTATTACCTCTTCACCCTATTTGTGAAACAGAATGCTCTTGGCTTTTTTTTATATCGCTCTATTAATGTGCATGTGCAGTTTTAGGCAATTGTGTTTGAACCCCTATGACTCACTCTTCAGTGTCTTTCCATTTGAGTCTATATTTGCATTCCTTGTTTTCCTCAGAAAATCTATCTCCTATTTGTCCATATTATTCTCCTATTTGCCATCTATCTGTCTAGTCCACTAAACTTCAGGAAGACGTAGAAAGATTTGTACTATTTGCTTTGCTATTTGCCAAATTCTTTATTTCTGTCATCAACTTTTGATATTATTCTCCCTAATCTCAAATCAAAACTGTAATTTAAGAATAAAAGTTGATGCAGAATTGACTTCTGGGGTACACTACTTCTTGACTCTTTGCAATTTAATCCACACTCATTAATCCTAACCTTTTGTTTCTCATTTGTCAACTAACTTTCTATCCATTTGTGCTACATTTTCTTTGGCACCGTGCATCTAAAATTTTTAGTATTGGGCTTTCTGAAGATACCTTCTGAGAAGCTGTGGATGTTGTATCTATTACATTTCCTTTACTCAATTGAACAATTCAAAAACTTTGATTTGTCAAACATGATTTTCTTTAAATCTGGCTGTTTTAGACTAATTTGTTTTTGAATACTCACTAATTTCATCTTGCATTATGGATTCGAAGAGTTTACCCACAACTAACATAAGACTAACTGGTCTACAGTTACTTTTATCCTTCTTCTCCTTCAACAGAATTTAGGCTACTCTTAAATCTATATTAATTTGCATAGCTAAGGACAATTGAAACACTATAATTGGCACCTCAGGTGTCTCTTACAGCTGCCTTCCTTCCAATTGCTGCCAATCTTTACTCATAAGCTTACCTGTCTTTGGCTGGAATGGATTCTGTGGTATGCCCCTTATAGTCCCACCTCTACTCTAAGGCTGAGTCCAGCAGCAGCACACTCCAGGCACATTTTCCCCAGTATTATTTCTTCCTTCTGAGGTCTCAGCTGTTTGCTTTTTTTGCCTTATGAAAAGTCATTTTTTTCTTTTGCTTTTGTTGTGTAATGCATTGAATAATGCAGTTCAATTTCCAAGTCATTGTGAGCAACATCGTGGAACAATCATTGGCATTTTAAAAACACCATACAGATTTTGTTTAGTACTAAATCAATATTCCATAAATTTTATCTTTGCTAACCTGGATGAATGATGTGTTTATTATAGAAACAGTGAAAATTTATTTTGAATAAATTTGGGATATATCTTAAAATACAGGTACGATTTGATTTTATCCAAATTTGCACTAAAAAATCAACAGCCTCTGTTTGAACTTGAATTAGTTGTCCTACTGTGTAACAGAGCACAAAAGTAATTGCCCAATGGGGAAAAATAACGCACTTTGAAAACTGATTCTCGGTGAAAAATTCACTAACGTTATAACTACAATGACCCTGACCAATAGTCTAGCGGTGCAAAGTGATTGTTTGAATCCTTTAAAAGAGATGTTTAACAGCTCTACCTGTAAGAATGTACATCATCAAAATCTTGCAAGTGCTTCTTTTCAAGATTTCCTTTTTTGGCGTTTAATTTGAACTGATAGTTATATGCATGGCAAAAATATGTAATTTGTACTTACTAAATTTACTGCTTTTCTTTACAAAGAAAGAAACTTTATGAAAAGTATTATTTATTGAAGGAATCATCTGTTTGGAAATACAGTTGCTGCTGCTTCACATAAGAATTGCTCTAAAATGCATAAGGGAGTCTTTCAGTTAGACTATCCTAGTGAACTCCCTCAACAAACAAATTAAAATGATTTGCTATATTATTCATACATCGTATAAGCCCAAAGTGCCATAGGGTAGCTTAACACCATTCATGCTACAATCAGCTTGCTTGTTTGAACATATTGGGTATTTAGTAAGGAACTTTTAGGTGTCAGCTTTGCTCAGTAACTGAACCCTCACAGCCTAAGTCAAAAGGTTGTGGGTTCAAGCATGGATGAGCAGGGAATTCTCCTGTTCTCCTCACCAAAATTTATTCCTCATCCAAATCAGATTAACTAGTCAAATCTTATTACATGTTAGTGGGCCCTTGTGTGTAGATTTATAGTATCATTTGCCACGTAAAAACAACTAGACTTTTATTGCCAGATGACATTCCAAAATGCTGCCTAGCCACTGAATTAAAACACATTATAATTACAAATTTTTCTTTCTTTCTTCACAAAAACATTTGAGAATTTAAATGGATGATTGCCAGTTTAAACCTTCTGAAAATAAATGGCTATTAAAAATGGGAAAGCCTCAGCATTCCATTGCAACTATGTAGGTACCTTCACAGGTGGTCAAATCAGAAATACAAAATTCAGGAAATGCAGTTTGCTGGATAAACAGCGCCAACATCGTAGGCATATCTAAGCGCGGTGCTTATGTTACTGGACAAGTAATCCAGAGGCCCGAGCTAATAATCGAGCAAATATGAGTTTGATTCCCATAATAGCGCTGTGTGAATTTGAATTCAGTATCAATAAAGGCAATTCATCAATAAAATTATCATAATTCAACTGGATCACTCGGGCCCTTTTAGGAAAATAAGCCTGTCGTCGTTACCAAGTTAGGGTTATGTGACTTCAGTCCTGCACCAATGTGGTTGACTTTTCATGCCATCTAAAATGGCCAAGCAACCCACCCAATTACTTTCTCAGCAACGAGGGATGGACAATAAATGCCAGCGACAGTTCCTACTGCTTCTTCACTATTCTTCCTTCCTCCCTCACCTTTGTTCCTGTCTCCTTCCCCTTTTTTCCCTCCTCTCTTTCTTTCTTCTTTCCCACTTGCCTTCTCTCCCCCTAAATTCCTACAAATTGTTGCAAGTTCATGTGAAGGTGCTAGGGAAATGATTTTTAAAAAAAAATATTTCAAGGGATATGGGCGTCGCTGGCAAGGCCAGCATTTGTTGCCCATTCCTAATTGCCCTTGAACTGAATCGCTTGTTATGACGTTTCAGAGGGCAGTTAAAAGTCAACCACAATGCTGTGGGCCTAGAGTCACATGTAAGGCAGACCAGTCAAGGATGGTAGATTTCCTTCCATAAAGGATATTGGTGAACCTGGTGGGTTTTTACGACAATTGATCATAGCTTCATGGTCACCATTACTGAGATTATCTTTCGATTCTAGATTTTATTAATTGAGTTTAAATTCCACCAGTTGCTGTGGTGGGATTCAAACCTGTGTCCCCGGGCATTAGTCTGGGCCAGATTAGATTGCGAGTCCAGTGACATTACCACTACGTCACCATCTCCCAACTTTCCCCCCTGCCCTAACCCCATAATGTGTTTGTGCTGTGCTTAAATGACCTATGATTGTGGTGAATAAATGTGCTCTGCTTAGGCAGCAGAAATTGCTCTACTGGAGGGACAACTGAAGACAATATTTCAGTTCTGACAACATTACTGGAATCTGCCAAATGGCGTTCTGCTCCTTCTACTTGTGAATTATTTATTCTCTTTGCATATTCTTAACCCTTGCCCAAGCATCAGCCTTATTTTCCTACAATTGGATGCTTCAATGGAAGGCTTAATAATAGAGCATGCAGAATAACTAGTGCCCACATGGCCAAATGCTCCCTTATACAGCTCCTGGTAACCCCATCATCCTGAAAAATCTTACTGCCTTCTCACATTGAGCTCCTGAGTCTGTCAAAAATGAAGTAAACTTGCTAACATGGGTGAATGGCATATTGATTTCCTCCTGCTGCAGTGCAGCCTATGAGATAACAGGATGACAGAAAGTGGATGAAAAATGCGACTTTGGCTATTTTTCATCCAGAATTGACCATTGTGACATGCAATTGGATCTTCAATGATCCCAGGCTTCCGCTATTCTATCCAAGAGTCCACTACTTGTATTGAATAGGTTTTATGTGATGTACTTGCTGATATTATTACTAAATTTATCTTTATTTAGTCTGACTTGAATGTTTGTTCCTTTTACCCTTGCCAGTGAATTGAAAGAATTTTCTGATTTATCTTTTTCCCCACCATTTTGTGTACCTCCATGTAATCACTTTACTGATGTCTCCTGTGCAATCCTTTTTGGTCCCTTTGCTTCGTCTCCACCTTCTCTTCATTCAGGATTGCCAGGGAAGGAGGAACCCATAGCAGGGATGGCATCTTCCAGTTATCTGTTTTCCCTTCTAATAGCCACAAGAATCTCTGCTGTCCACCCTGTCCCCCACAATATCCTGCAAGGTACAGCTGTAGCCAGGAATCAAAATGAAAAATTAGTTTCCATATTGTGCATCTTCATCTTCAACCTAATTGCTGTATTTCAGTTTTGTTTCCTTGTTAAGTCTAGTAACACCAACATCATCTTTATGTATCAAGGCTCGGCTAGTCTAAATTGTTGTCCTTCGCATTTGATGATAGGTGGTGCAGAATGGCGGTAAATGGAACTATTAATAACGCTCTATTGTTCCATCCTCATTTAAATACAATTACTGACATGTTGGCAGATGCTTCTGCCATGAATCATCTTTAAACTTGGAAATCTTGGCTTAAAATGGGCAACAACCAAACGTAAACCTCCAACTCATTTCATCACCCACCGAGTAAAAATTGCAGGTACAATTAACTGGTGGGGTGGGACAATGGAGGGGGCAGACAGAATATCCAAGGAACAGTTTATCAAAATATTGTCACAAGTTTAACTGAATACAAATGTTCATCAATTGTCTGCAAAGCTTGAGAGAGTAATTAAGTTGTTTTTGAATAAATGGTATTCATTTCTAGAGGGAACAATTAAAAAGCTGAGAAGTTATATCCAACTTGTTTAGAACGTTGTTTGGACAACATTTGGAGTATTATGCACAATTCTCATTTCCATCTTATAATGTTATGGAGTCACTGTGGAGAAGATGTAAATCTTTTTGCAAGAATTGAGAAGGATATATATCTGGAAAGGTTGAACATGCTGAGGCTCCTCTCTTAAAAAGAGACTGTTGAAAAGATGATCTGATACTGGGTATTAAGATTATGAACGGGTTTGTTAGAGTGGATGTCAAAAAGATGTTCTTACATGTGGGGTATGTTAGTCATGAATAAATCTGATTAGGAGTTCAGGAGAAACGTCTTTTCCAAAAAATGATGAGTGTGTGGAACACTCGCATATGAAGTAGTTAAAGCAAATAGCCTTTAAGGGGGATGCTAGATAAACATGAGAAAGTTATAGAAGTATATGCCGACAGGGTTGGATGAAGAGGGATAGGAGGAGGCTTGTGTGGAGCGTAAATACGGGAATGAACCAGTTGGGCTGCATAGCCTGTTTCCATTCTTTTATTCTATGTAAAATACCATGCAAACCTGTATTATCTGATTTTCTAATTCTATGTATAAGAGCCAGTTATATTGAAATATAAGTAATAGCTATTAAGATCAGGAATACCTGGCAACAGCTTTTAGAATATTATAAGTAGCTTTAGCTGTTTAAATCAGAGTCCACTTGGAATTTATAAGAACTACAGAATCTGTAGTTCTTATAAGTACTGCATGAAGAAACACTATATATACAAATTATTTATAAAATTAGCATTTAGGTTGAATTCTTTTATTTTGATTTTGTTATGTAGGCAAGTCAGCATGTTTCGGTGCTGGTCTCTGTAGCATAAAGGTGTTTATGTTAGTAAGGGTTAATGTGGGACTGCAGAAGTGTTAACAATAAACAGTTTAAATTCAACCACACAGGCCTCCAGACCTCTTAGTGAGTCACATTGTGGCAGCTAATAAACGAATGCAAATTGAAAGAAGGTGAAGGAGGGCCCCAGAATATCAAGGCATGAAAATGTAAAGAAACTGCCCTCTGACCTGAGGAGGAGTACACCTAAATCGAAGACATCGTTGGAGAGCGCCTAAAAAAGCTCCATTGCCAGACTTGATCAAATCCAGAGTCAAAGGACCTAGCCAAGTCACAAAAGGCCGAGCAAAATTACATGAAGAAGAAAAGGCTGAAGGGCAGAAAAAGAATCCACTGTGCAGATGAAAAGCCAAACTTGATCGAACGCCAAGTCAAAGGACCTAGCCAGATCACAAAAATGGTGAGCAACATTTGCCAAAAGGCTGAACTAACCTTCTAAAAATAATCAGGACACAAATCAGGTAGAGCTTTCTGATTGTTTAACCAGCGCAGCTGGAAGAACGCTGCAGCTGGGTCTGGAGTTTGTGCCAGACCACATGGCGGCTGAGCTTGAATAAATGAAAAATAATTTAAAACAGAAGGCAGAGCAAAAAATAAGTTGCCTTCAAATCGATTTCCCAAGCTCAGAGAAGCAAGTTGCTGACCGAAATGGTTTATTTGAAGATTTCCTGCAGAATCACAGTTTTAAAAAAGATTTCGAGATTGCAACAGGAACCTGCCAAAACCCGACAAGCGCAGGAAGAAGAGAAAAAAAAGGTACGCCGCACCATCTTGAAAAAAAATTAAAGCTGTATTCCCCTGTTATGAAAAACAGCCATGGATAATAACCCAGAACAATTTGAGCTCATGTAAGGACCAAACCAAACGCAAATTGGGCATCATGGAGAAGAAAATTTTAGATTACAGGAGTACATCAGGATTAAGTAGGAAATCAGGGAAGAGCAAGTTAATACATTCTTGTTCTTCTTTGTTGAATTTGCCGGTAATATAATCATGAGACAAGATATAGATGAATCTTCAACCACATTTGATGAGGTATTAAAATTGTTTTGAAAATTCTGAAACATTGCCACCTGTTGTTGCAGTTTGGTAATGCAGAATGAGCAGATGGCTTTGAGTAAACCAGATAATCTACATCCCAGAGTACTTAAGGAAGTGGCCCTAGAAATAGTGGATGCATTGGTGGTCATCTTTCGAGATTCTATAGACTGGAACAATTACTACAGATTGGAGGGTAGCTAATGTAACTCTACTATTTAAACAGGGAGGTAGAAAGAAAACAGGGAATTATAGACCAGTCAGCCTGACGTCGGTAGTGGGGCAAATTCTAGGGTCCATTATAAAAGATTTATTAGCTGAGCACTTGGAAAACAGTGGCAGAATCGGACAGAGTCAGCATAGATTTACGAAAGAGAAATCATGCGTGACAAATCTACTGGAATTTTTCGAGGATGTAACTAGTAGAGTTGATGAGGGGGAGCCAGTGGATGTGGTTGATTTGGACTTTCAGAAGGCTTTCGACAAAATCCCACATAAGAAATTAGCATGTAAAATTAAAGCACATGAGATTGGGGGTAGTGTATCGAGATGGATAGAAAACTGGTTGGCAGACAGGAAACAAAGAGTAGGGATAAATGGGTCTTTTTCCGAATGGCAGGCAGTGACTAGTGGGGTACCACAGGGATCGGTTCTGGGACGCCAGCTATTCACAATATATATTAATGATTTAGATGAGGGAACTAAATGTAATATCTCCAAATTTGCAGATGACGTAAAGCTGGGCGGGAGGTTGAACTGTGAGGAGGATGCAGAGATGCTTCTGTGTGATTTTGACAAGCTGAGTGAGTGGGCAAATGCATGGCAGATGCAGTATAATGTGGATAAATGTGAGGGTTATCCACTTTGGTAGCAAAAACAGGAAGACAGATTATTATCTGAATGGCTATAAATTGAGAGAGGGGAATGTGCAATGAGACCTGGGTGTCCTTGTATACCAGTCGCTGAAGGTAAGCCTGCAGGTGCAGCAGGTGGTAAAGAAGGCAAATGGTATGTTGGCCTTCATAGTGAGAGGATGAGTGTACAGGAGCAAGGATGTCTTACTACAATTATACAGGGCCTTGGTGAGACCACACCTGGAATATTGTGTGCAGTTTTGGTCTCCTTATCTGAGGAAGGGTGTTCTTGCTATAGAAGAAGTGCAGCGAAGGTTTACCAGACTGATTTCTGGGATGGTGGCGCTGACATATGAGGAAAGATTGAGTCGGTTAGGATTATATTCGCTGGAGTTCAGAAGAATGAGGGGGGATCTCGTGTAAACTTATAAAATTCTAACAGGACTAGACAGGGTAGATGCAGGAAGGATGTTCCCGATGGTGGTGGAGTTCAGAACCAGGGGTCACAGTGTGAGGAAATGGGGTAGACCATTTAGGACTGAGATGAGAAGAAATTTCTTCACCCAGAGTGGTGAGCCTGTGGAATTTGCAACCACAGAAAGTAGTTGAGGCCAAAACATTGCTTGCTTTCAAGAAGGAGTTAGATAAAGTTCTTGGGGTGAAAGGGTTCAAAGAATATGGGGAGAAAGCGGGAGCAGGCTATTGAGTTGGATGATCAGCCGTGATTATGAAGAATGGTGGAGCAGGCTCGAAGTGCCCAATGGCCTACTGCTCCTATTTTCAATGTTTTTATGTAAAGCTATCTGATGTAACTGAAAAGAGACAAAACTTGCAACAAAAAAAATTCAGCTATTCTACAGGAAAACTTTCGTATCAAAACTGAGTCAAAAGAACTCAACTAGAAGTATAGCCAGGTGCAACAGCAGGAAGGAAAGGAACTCAAATATGTTGCTGCCCCAAGAGACTCTGAAGAATCAATACATGGCCCTGGAAAAACATGAGTTTAAAAAAAGTGTTGAATACTTCTTCAGAAAAAGCTGCATTGGAACTATCAATGGTGACAAAGCAATGCACTGAAGTGCAGTGTGAGTTAGCAAGAGGTCAACAAAATAATGAGTTGAAAGAACAGCTAATCATCCTTGAAGATCAAATTCAAAAGGAGTACATAACTTTTCAGCAGTGCTATGACCACAGCTGATGTTAATTGCTACACAAACCAAATCCCAGAGGGAATTAGGCTTACGGGCCATACCCTTTATTTTGTGTTCTGAAAATGAGAAGAAAATGTACTGATCTCTGCAGCAAGAAGTCCAGTAACATTTTGGGATTTTAAAAGTAACAGTTTTATTAACAAAGCTAAGAGAAAACTTGAGCCCACAAGATTACTGTTGAACAATTAAAATCAGTCTTACAAAATATTTCCTAAAAGACTCCCTACTTGGTCAGATCCACAAGTAAACACCTTTCAGGAAATGCTTCCTTATAGTTGTTTAACTATAAAAATCCAGTCATATTAGCCAAGGCAAACTACTGTAGCTTTAATAGAGGCATACGACATGACCTCCTAAACACTCTCACGCTCAGCTGTGGAAATCCAAGGCTTTAGAACAGGATGGCTTTTTAAAGCCCAAGACTTTTCTGGCTTAACAACATAGCTGATTCAAACTGCATCTTCTCCCAGCCAAACACTGTTTCCAGAGATTTTCCTCACAGAGCCAACAGCCACAGTTACCTTAAGCTTTTCACAGTAACTCTAAAATATCTTTTTCCTCCTTTCACCTCTAGGTTCCATTGTTCTCACATCTCTTTGAAACTGAAATCCTTCCAAATATGAAATCTTTCATGTTCCTATTTTGTCTCTGCTTTTGAATCAAGAAAATGTAACATACGCTCTTCTGTTTACCTATGGAACTCCTGCAAGATGCAAACATGTCCCTTGTTACCTCTTTGATATTCAAACGAACTTTCAATTTATCTAAAAATGCAAATGTCAGATCCAACCTATTCAATTGTAGCTCAAACCGAATGCCTCTATCATTTCATGTTTTAAACTGTGTCCCTCTACCAGACAATGTCTTCTGGTAACTTGTCCCTAGTTTAATTAAGTCATTCTCTCACACACGCTAACGCACACACACACATACACACACACACGTGGCCTTCTTCACAGAATAACACAATATTCTCCAAAAATATTTTTCAAAATAACATCCATTCTCACAGCAGCATGAAGAAATGAAGACTGCTTTGAACAGCAGAATGGAAGAACAGAGCAAAGTCAAGGACACTTTCTTGAATTACAAGAAAACTCAATAAAGCAATTGAGCTTTGCAAAGGAAAGGAAAAGCTGTTGAAGGACCTGCACACACTACAAAGATCCCTCAGGCCAAAGTTTATTCCTCTGGAAAATTACAAAGAGAAGCAAAATAAATTTAATGAACTGAAGAATCAGTTGACAGAGAAGATTCAGCAATGCTCAATATTCCAGGAGGAAGCCAAGAGACAAGAAAGAGACCAAAGAGCTGAAGAACCAGCTGAACGGAAAAGAGGCATTGAAAGGAAAAGTTGTAGAACTTTCCAAGCTGCGAGCGAACACTGAAGTCATGAGCAGCATGATCACAGAGCTGAAACAAGACTTGGCTGGAGACAGATCTGGTCAACAGTGAAGGACAAAATGAAGGACAAGGACAAAGCTCTGCTGCGAAAGAAAAGACAGTAATAAGATCAGGAAATATAAATCTGACTCAAGCTCAAAGAACTAGAAGGAAAAGCACTGGATGCCTCAAACTTACTGAGAACCATTGCAATTTTGAAAAATGACATGGCTGAAATGAAAATTAAGAAGCACTTGCGATGCCATGGCATACAAGGCTATGGGCCTAGTCCTGGAAAATGGGATTAGAATAGTTAGGTGCTTGTTTGACTGGCACAGACTCGATGGGCTGAATGGTCTTTTTCTGTGCTGTAGACCTCTATGACTCTGACTTTAAGCTAGAATATCAAGAAAAATCTCAACAGTTACAAGTGAAAGTAGAAGTTCTCAAAGAAGTGAGAAGAGTCTCAGAATTAACATAGAAATATAGCTCTGCTAAGGAAAAACTGTTCAGTGTAGATAACCAACTTTCATGCACAGAAGATGAGTTTGCTAATGGAAAATTTAGAACTTGTTGAACTTCACGTATCAGAAGTCTCTAAGTATTGTGAAAAATTTCTGGAACAGCAAAAGGGATTGCCAATAAATCCGAACAGTTGGTTGGAATTAACCAAAACTGATGAAATGTTGGAGCTTCATTGTGATAAGAGCAATGAAATTCTTGAATTTTAATCCAATCTGTAGAACATGAATGATAAGTGCAGTATGGAAGAGCAAATTCAGACTTTAAAAGCAGGTAAGAAAAAGTCTAAGAAACAGTTCGAGGATCTAACGAGTGAATTGAAAGAGTCTAAGGAGCAGTCAGTGACCATGGAAGAAAGATTCCGAAAGGAACAAAATGCCCAGGTTAAGTTGTTAAACTTATATAAGGGTTCTGCAGATAACTCTGAAACAGACAACTGAACTCAGCTGAGCAGTTGCTGAGCTGAATGTAAAGATTCATAAGCTTGACAAAGACTTGGAAAACAAGAGAGTAAACAAATATTTGGGTAAAATTGTGAAACAAGTGGAAATGAAGGTTCCATTTCTTGAAGCCTCAACTTCCAGGAAGAACATGGCAGACCCCATGGAAAATGAAGACCCGTAAATGAACAGAGTGAACATTTCCTACGGAAGGAACAGGACAAACCCATGTTTCTGAACGAAGCAGCCGGGTTGTCGATAAAGAGAAATGCAACTCTGAAGGAGTATGAAAAGCAAATCGAGTCTGTGCCAGTCAAACAAGCACCTAACTATTCTAATCCCATTTTCCAGGACTAGGCCCATAGCCTTGTATGCCATGGCATCGCAAGTGCTTCTTAATTTTCATTTCAGCCATGTCATTTTTCAAAATTGCAATGGCTCTCAGTAAGTTTGAGGCATCCAGTGCTTTTCCTTCTAGTTCTTTGAGCTTCAGAGTCAGATTTACATTTCCTGATCTTATTACTGTCTTTTCTTTCGCAGCAGAGCTTTGTCCTTGTCCTTCATTTTGTCCTTCACTGTTGACCAGATCTGTCTCCAGCCAAGTATTGTTTCAGTTCTGTGATCATGCTACTCATGAGTGTTCGCTCGCAGTACTCAAGTACTGGTAACTTCAACTCCAAACCAACAAAATCTGTCAAAGCAACAGAAACTACCACTTCTCTGAACATGACAAGAATGAGATCTAGAAGAATTGTAAAGCCTTTAGACTGTCTGAATTTGTAAAGTCAGGGACTTGAGGAGAGGTAGCATGGAAATAAAAATTGTATTGTAATTCTGTTTGAAGACTTGGAGGTGTAGTATAAGGGTGTCTGGGCTGGTGAAGGTTAATGTGGGACTGGGGAACAGTACCACCCACATTATGATTTAGAGTCACATGATGACATGCTACACCGTGGGGGAAGAGTCTGAGAGAAGTCAACATGAAGATACACCGAGTTAGGGCTATACCTTGGAGATATTTTTTATAGTTGTCTATACACAAGCAATATAAACACAGAGTTTATGTTCAACCACACGGGCCTCCAGATCTCTTAATGAGACAGCCTTACAACAGTACACAACCCCTATAAATGGGGACGGTTAGTGGCAGGAAGGGTATCTGGCTGTAAAACCACCTGCCAAATCCAAATACAATGGTTGACATGAAGGGTGATAACCAATATTGTGACAACCCCATGTAACATGGGAAAAGCTGAAAGATGGAGTGAGAGGTGTTGCATTGAAAGACTTGTAGATTTAGTCTTTATCTACCTTAATCAAATTTTCTTACAATATGGGCAACACCCAGTAATGCAGTTTTTGTTGCCCATCCCATGTTGTTTTGATTTTGGGGCACTGTGTACTGGTCAGTGTAGTAGTTTGAATCAACTCAATTCAGTCTCTTGTTTCTAACGTGGACATTGATCTAGGCTGACACTTCAGTGCATCACTGCATTTATGAGGGTGTTGTCTTTCAGAGAAGATATTAAACTAAATACTCATCTGCCTGGGCAGCTGGATGTAAAAGATCATATGGCATTATTTGAAGAGCTTGGAGTTTACCTGATACGCTGGCCAATGTTTGCTCATCAAACACCTCCACCAGAACCATATTGTCTGATCATTCATTAATTTGCCATTTGTAGAATCATCCTGTATGCAAATTGTCTACTGATTAACTGGACATTGTGTCATTAATGTCTGTAGACCTCAGCAAATTGGTTGCCACATTTGCCCACATGCCAACTGTGGGAAGAGATATAACCATTTTTGTTAAGTTTGGACATGAACATAATTTAGAATATTACATTTCTATCAAGAAAGTGGAAGAATAATATGGATTATTTGCACATTTTCTTTACTATCAAAGACGGAATCCATTTTTACTGATAGTGAAATCAAAAAACAGTTATTTACTTACATTTGACTAATCTTCCTTGAGTTCACAATAGAACACAGCCTCCTTTCTTAAAAGTTTAATGTAACAATAAAGTTTATTACATTCCACATGGTGCCTGTATTATTTAATAATTGGAATTTAAAATTTCTCTTAGTATTCCTGAAACAAGCAGTTGTGTGATTTGATGCAGATAAATTAGTCATTATATTTGCCAATTTGCCTCAGAAGGCAATCAAAGATAAAATTAAATCTTGTTTAAGTATTTTTCACCAGTTTCATGTCTGAACAAAAATTCATAAAGAATATGAAAAATGAGGCGTCATTAGAGCTACAGGATTCATGGGGATTTTATATGAAGCCTGTTTAATCAGAATAGCGCAGCTATTAATATTCATAAAGTCAGCTTGAATACAAATGACAGTCATAGGAAGCTGAGATTTCATATGTTTTCACAGGGTGAATATATTAAAATGCAGCTTAAAAAATTAATGGTATTTTGTTTAAATTACAGGATCGAGAAAATCTAGCAGTGCTTGTCAAAACTGAAATTAGAACTTTTTGCCAGGATGCGATTACAGCAACTTAATGTTTCTGACAGTCTGCAAATGCATTTTGGTCAGATTATAATGCAGATGTATGAATGTTTATTTTGTGAGGTATGATGAAGGAAAGATCCAATGCCATTTTTTTTACATGAATGATTCATGCTAGATTGGGTTTCTGAAATTTGAATTCTCTCAAGGAAAAAAGACAAGACCTTCAAGGTAGATAAAGCTGCAATGGACACTTTTGAAAACATTTTTCACATTGCAATGATTATTTTTGAGGTGAAGTATTTATGACATAATATTTTATTTCAAACAACACTAATTGATAATAAGACTGAGCCAAATCTTCTTGGAAAAATAACACGTTTAATGACCCGTGCCATTATTAACATGCAAATTGGCCAGCAAGTTCAGAACATAGAGATATGACATGAGTTGCGAATCTCCAGAACCTGCAGGTCAATTTATGCTGCTCTGGTTTTTGCCTTGCTCAGATGGCATCTTCTCTTAGCCTCCCGATTATTTTTCAGATCTTGCCAACTTTGTTGATTCATTTTCTATTAAACGCACCACAGAAAGTTAAGGTTCATGATTAATAACTCAAGTATCTAGATAGTGGTGTGATAATTATTAATGCCATGCCAATCATTCTCCCTTAAGGAATATTTTAAACTAAACTCATTTCTGTATGTTGTAAATCGTTAGACATTTTATAAATGTCAAATTTTAAATTTTTTCTTACCCTTTCTGTCACATTTTTCCCCCTCTCCAAACCTACCTTTCCGTCTCACTTGACTTCTTCCTCTGTACCTGATTTGGTCCTCATTAACCCTTCTCAGTCGTTTCTCTTTTTCTGCCTCCATCCTTTAATGTTGTTGCTTATTGTTGGTACCATCTTTCACTAAGGTCCTAGATGACCAGTTGTCCACACCATGCCATTCTCAGCTTGTATTTCCATCAAGTTATTGCACAAAACCTTTTCAAGGTGACCAAAATAGAAAAAAGTCTAACTTTTTTTGCTGATCGGTTATTTTAAAAATGAGTAACAAGATGGTGTAAAACAGCATTTTGGTGTGTGATTGTTCCCTGGAGTTTTGTGCCTGTGCTGTCATGAAACTGATCTTAACCAGGCCAGCAGCAGAGGCAGCCCACTCCTCTCTTTTTCCCCCACCCCTCTCTTTTTCCCCCACCCGTCCCCTTAATAGAGTTGTAGTCTTTCTCTGCAAAAGGAGTGTTCCCTGTATATCCTGTAGGCCAAGTGGTGACCTTGTGAAGCACTGTTGTGCAGTCCGTCGTAATTGTTTTTCCTGCCCTTGATGCTGATCCTGCAGTTGATATTGCTCCAGATTCCGTCCTATGATCCAGAGTCTAGTAATGTCAAATAAATGATTATTTCTAGTAATGCCAAAAAAGGCCTGCTTAGCTCCTTGGTCCATGTACTGACCAGTGCAACCCATTGTGCAATTGTTGTAGCCTTTGATAACTAATTGCATATTAAATTGAAGCGGATTCCAGGTTGCCACTGCCTTGGCAAAAGGAAAACGCAACCCTTTGCCTTGAAATGCCATTTTCTAACTTAAGGTTGTAAATTCAGACGCTTTGACCCAAAACGTCTGATCAGAGTTGGAACCCCTGTATCTGATGCTGATCAGAGATTAAACTGACCCACTTACCTGGATAATTCAAAAAGGCTCTGACTTCCATTCCATGGTGTAGAAGAACTCCTTCAGCGCAGGAGTCCTTGCAGGGAGCAGCAAAGAGAATCAGTGCAGAAGACACCCTCCCCACCCCCAGCTTTTTACAGCACTAGCTGCCATAAGGTAAGTTTAAATGTCCAGTGCGAATGTTAGCGAGTGGATGAATTGAGTGAATGGATAGGTTGGGTGAGGTAAGTGAAGTAGGACTGGAATCCCCTCCAATTGGGAAATTTATGGAACATAATTACAAACCCACGGACATGTTTTGACCTCATGATTAGAACTCTAAATTACAAAAAGCCAAGCTGCAATCAGCAGTACAGGGCTGGGCAGCAAGGGGCTAATTTGGACATTTAATAAAAATACAGTGACTCATCAAAAGGGCTTGGAAATTGACTAATGCAATCAAGAAGTCTGATTACCCAATACAGTGGCACAAAGGACATATCATCAATGCAATACACTCAAGGAATAATGCAACTAAGGTCTGCAAGACAGACAATAGTACTGGAATTGGGGTCATTCAAACCCTCGTTAACTTTAGAGCCAGGTTGTTTTAAATTTTGGGTTTTGTATTGTGGGGTTGTGGATGATTCGATAAAGCAATTGTGAATTATCAGAAGAAACTTGTCGCACTGGTCATTTTGTTCAAGCCATACACTTATGAATCTGATGTCACAAACTTGAGTGTGGAGAGGGTCTCGGAGGGAAAAGGGGAACCCCTGCAGTGAGTGGGGTGGCAGGTGGGGAGGTGGGTTGGGGGCTAGTCAGGTCAGGAGGGGTTATCAGGTCAGGTTGGGTCAAGAGGAAGTTGTGGGTGGATGTTCGAGCAGGGCACTCTTTTGGGTTGGGCAGGGGGAAGGCTTCAGTTGTATAGCTACCCAGTAGTTAGACAAGGATTTCCTGTCTAACATTTGCTGGGTAACTATCCAGGTAAGAAAGTTTGAACTGTCCGATCTTCCTGACTCAACTTAGTTGGAGACTTTCTTGGACAGTCTCCGGACAGCAGTTGAACTTCCTGAGCAATTCCCACACTTCTGCAAGTCCTGAAGCGCATCTTTGGGCGGTGCGGGAGGTGACAGTGTTGAGGGCGTGTCCGGTCTCCGACAATCCGGAGACCGGCATATCCAGACCATTATTTTCTCTACATACAATTTCTTAGTTTTTCTCCTTTGTGTACTGCGGATAACTACTGAAGCATTCAAATTTATTGCTTTGAAGATTACTAATTATCTGTGTACAGCATTACAATTTGGAGTATATTTAAATGCCGAGGAAGTGGCAAAGAAGATTCTAATCCTACAAACCTTCCTTTCTGCACCATACTGCTCCAAGTATATATTTCAGTCACTTATAACATTTTTTGTTTATCACAATTATTTTTAAATATATGAATTTTGTGCAATGACTCGTATTTGTAACAAACTTTATTTTATTCATTTGTGGGATGTCGTCATCCATGGCACTCCAGACTCCAGCATTTAATGTTCATCTGTATTTGCCCTTGAAAAGGTGATGGTGGCCTCCTTGATTTTCTGTAGTCCACATAGTGTAGGTACACTCTCCGTGCTTTTGGGGAAGAAGTTCCATGATTTTGATTTGGTGACAATGAAGGAATGGTTGTATAATTCCAATGACTTGTGACTTGGAGGGGAACTTGCTGGCGGGGCATTCCAATATATCTGTTGCCCTTGTCCTTCCAGATGATAGAGGTCATGGATTTGGAAGGTGCTCTCAAAGAAACCATGGTGAGTTGCTGCAGTGCATTTTGTAGATGGTCCACACACTGATGCCACTGTGCAGTGGTGGTGGATGGAGTGAATGTTAAAGGTGGTGGATGGGGTGCCAATCAAGTGGGCTGTTTTGTCCTGAATGGTGTTGTGCCTCTCGTGTGTTGTTGGAACTGCACTTATCCAGCCAAATGGAGAGTATTCCATCATATTCTTGAGTTGTGCCATGTAGATGGTGGACAGTCTTTTGGGGAGTCAGGAGGTGAGATACCTATCACAGATTTCCCAGCACCTGACCTGCACTTGTAGCTTCTAGATGGCCAGTCCTTTTAGGTTTCTGGTCAATGGTAATCCCCAGGATGTTGACTATTCAGAGTGATTCCGTGATGGTTATGCTGTTGAATGTCAAAAGGTGATGATTATATTCTCATGTTGGCGATGGTCATTGCCTGGCACTTGTGTGGTTCAGATATTACTTGCCACTTGTCTGCCCAAATCTGAATGCCCAGGTCTTGCTGCATATGGACACAAACTGCTTCACGAGGAGTCACGAATAGTACTGAACACTGTGCCACCATCATGGAACGTGCCCATTTCTGACTTTATGTTGGAGGGAAGGTCGTTAATGAAGCAGCTGAAGATGGTTTGGCCTGGGCACTCCCTGATGAACTCCTGCTGCAATGTCCTGGAGCTGAGATAATTGGCTTCCAAAAACCACAATCACCTTCCTATGTGCTGGTTATGACTCCAACCAGTGGAGAGTTTGCGCCCTGCATTCCATTGGCTTCAGTTTTGTTAAGGATCTTTGCCGCACTCTTGTGAAATGCATCCTTAATATCAAGGGCAGTCACTCCCGTCTCACCTCTGGGAATCTATCTCTTTTGTCCATGTTTGGATCAAGGCTTTAGTGACGTCTGGAGCTGACCGGCCATGGTGGAACCCTAACTGATTGCTGGTGAGCAAGCTGAAGGCACTACATAAAATTGTTGCTAAATGCCACTTGATAGGACTTTGCTGGTGCGAGTATACTGTTGGAATGTAATTGATTGGATTGGATTTGTTCTGCTTTTTGTGGGCAGGACAAATCAGGGCAATCTTCCACATTGTCAGGTAGATTCCAGTGTTGTAGCACTCCTTGGCTGGGGGACAGCTGGTCCTGGAGCACACGTTTTCAGTACTACAACCTGGATGTTGTCAGGGCCCATACATAGCCATTTGCTGTATTGAGTACCTTCAGTCACTTCTTGATGCAATGTGAATTGATTTGACTGAAGACTGCTGTATGGGGATGCTGGGGACCTCAGGAGGAGGCTGAGATGGATCATCTTAGCACTTCTGGCTGAAGATGGTTGCAAATACTTCAGTCTTGTCTTTTGCAGTGAGGCTCTGGGCTCTTCCAGCTTTGAGGATGGGATGATTCGGAGTCGCCTCCTCCGGTGAGTTGTTTAATTGTCCACCACCATTCATGGCTAGATGTGGCAGGACTGCACTGAAAACTATATAAGGAGAAAACAACAATTTATACTGTATGAGAAGAGAGTGCTGATTGGTTGGCAAGTGGATTCTTTTAGAGGTGTTGCCATGGAGAGAAACTGAGTGCAGCTGACAAACTGAATGAAGACTTCCAATTTGATGAGAGGGGAGTTTCAAGTGTCAATTTTGTTCTTAAATTTTGCTCTTAAAATCTAATCTAGTCTGTGATTAGCAGTAACTGGGAAGTACTGTGTAAGCAGGCTAAGTTCTTTATTTCTTTCTTGCAGTTTAGACAGGGTAAACTCACTCTCAGCTATAGGAGCTGAGTAGTTAATTAGCTAATTGGTTGAATCTGGTTACTGTAGTCCCAGTTCAGATAACTGGAAATTCAGGGTTCTTTAATGCAGTTGGCAAATGGAGTGCAGCTGACTAACTGATGACTTGGAGATTGGTGAGAGCGGAGTTGGGAGAAGGTGGGGAAGGAGTTGTTTGTTTCCTCTTTCCATCATTGTCACGCCATAGAAATTGGTTCTTGCTCCACTACAGGGAAAGGAGCTAGCTGTTTGGTGAGTATCTGGTAAGTGGGTTAGCTCTATTCTACCCCATAGGTTTAAAATAGTACACAATTTGGTGGTAAAATTAATCAAGTATATAAAAAAAGCAATATGAACTAAGTGATTAATATGATTAAGTAATTATTTAAAACACATTAAGGATGGCAGGACAGGTGATGGGTCAAGGCTGCAGCATGTGGGAGCTCCTGGATAACATTGTGATCCAGGGCAAACACATCTGCAGTAAGTGTTTGTGGAACTTCAGCTCAGAGTCATTGAGCCGGAGGCTGAGCTGCAGACTCTGTGACAAATCAGAAGGAGGAGGAAAGTTACTTGGATGCTTTATACCAGGAGGCAGTCACACCACTTAGGACAGGGTCTTCTGATTTGGTCAGTGGTCAGGGATAGGAGGGTGTGACTGCGAGTGAGGCAGGTGAGGGGACCCAGAGTGCAAGAGTGTGAGCCTCTGCAATTGTCCAACAGGTTTGATGTTCTCTCAGCTTGTTTGGATGAGAGTGGGGGCTGCAGGTGGATGAGCAAACTGACCATGGTATAGGAAGCCATCCAAGTGGGGGAGCAAAAAGGAATATAGTGATAGTAGGGGGACAGTATTGTAAGGGGGATTGACACTGTTCTTTGTAGCAAAGAGCGAGAGTCCAGACAGCTTTGTTGCCTGCTTGGTGCCACAGTTTGGGACATCTGCTCTGGCTTGGAGAGGAACTTGCAGTGGGAGGGGAAGGATCCAGTGGTCGTGGTCCATGCAGGTACCAACGACATAGGCAGGATGAGGAAGGAGGCTCTGCAAAGTGTGCAAATTGGCATAGGACAAATAAAATTAGAGAAATGAATGTGTGGCTCAAAGACTGGTGTGGGAGAAGTGGGTTACAGTTTGTGGGGCACTGGCACCAGTGAGATCTGTACCATTGGGGATGGTCTACGTCTGAACCGTGCTGGGGCTGGTGTCCTCGCGAGCTGCCTAACTAGACAGTGTTTTAAACTGAATAGTGGGGGCAAGGGATCAAATTTGGGAAGATGTGGGAAATCAAAGAGTAGAGAAAAGGCTAGAGAGACAGGTATTAATATGGGAAATGATGAACAGACCATGACAGAATTGTTAAAAACAAAAAAACTGCGGATGCTGGAAATCCAAAACAAAAACAAAAACAGAATTACCTGGAGAAACTCAGCAGGTCTGGCAGCATCGGCGGAGAAGAAAAGAGTTGACGTTTCGAGTCCTCATGACCCTTTGACAGAACTTTTAAGTTCTGTCGAAGGGTCATGAGGACTCAAAACGTCAACTCTTTTCTTCGCCGCCGATGCTGCCAGACCTGCTGAGTTTTTCCATGACAGAATTGTACTCTCTGTCCCGTCCTAAGAGTAAATCAGCAGATAAGGATAGACTCTACAAAAATAATAAAAGGCTCTGTATTTAAACGCACATAGCATTTGAAACAAAACAGATGAACTGATAGCACAGATAGAAATAAGTAAGTGTAACCAGATAGCCATTACAGAGACGTGGCTACAGGATGATGTAGATTGGGACCTGAATATTGAAGGGTATGTGACATTTAGGAAGGGCAGGAAGTTAGGTGGAAGGGTGACTCTGTTAATTAACGATGGTATTAGCACATTTGGGGGATGACCTAAATTCAGGAAACCAGGATGTAGAAGCGATTTGGGTAGAGATGAGAAATGGTAAAGGCAAGAAATCACTTCTGGGAGTGGTGTACAGGCCTCCTAATTGTAGCTGCACAGTAAGACAGAGTATAAAAGAAGAGATAATGGGAGCTTGCCAAAAAGGTACAGCAAAAGTCATGGGGGCTCTTAATCTACATATAGACTGGAAAAATCAGATGGGGAAAATCTGGCAGAGATGAGTTCATAGAATGTTGTTGAGATAGTTTCTTAGAATAACATGCTCTGGAGCCAACCAGAGAGAAGGCTATACTGGCATTGAGCAATGAGAAGGATTAATTGATAAGCTCCTAGTGAAAGCACCGCTAGGTAGCAGCGATCATAATATGATTGAATTTTACATTCATTTTGAGGGAGAAACGAGTATGGCTGAGACTAGTATTTTAAACTTAAATAAGGACAATTATGAGGGCATGAAAGCAGAGCTAGCTCAAATGAAGTGACAAATGAGGTTAATGGATATGTCAACAGAAGTTCATTGGCAGATATTTAAAGGGATATTTCAGAATAAACAGAATATATACATTCCAATGAGAGAAAAATCCAAAAGGGGAGGGCCCACCATCCGTGGTTAATTTAAACAGTTATAGACAATATCAGACTTAAAGAAAAAGCATATAATTACGCAAAGACAGGTGGCAGGTCAGAAGATCAGAAAAAATATAAAGAAGAATGACAAATTAATAAGGAGGGGCGGAAATTAGAATACAAGAGAAAGCTAGCTTGTAATATAAAGACAGGTAGTAAGAATTTCTATAGGTATTTAAATAAGAAAAGCTAACAAAATAAGCATTGGTCCTATAGAAAGTGCATCGGGGAATTCATAATGGAAAATAGGGAGATGGCGGATGAATTAAACAGGTATTTTGCTTCGGTCTTCGCTATAGAGGACACAAGTGACATCCCGGAAATAACTGTAAATCAGGAAATGGGAGGAACTTGAGAAAATTACAATCACCAGGGAAGTGGTATTGAGCAAATTGTTGGGGCTGCGGATGGATAAATCCTCAGGTCAGGATGGACTTCACCATAAAGTCTTGAAAGAAGTGGCATGTGAGCGAGTTGATGCATCAGTTTTAATTTTCCAAAATTCCCTAGTTTCGGAGAAAGTTCCATTTGATTGGAAAATAGCAAATATAAATCCTTTACTCAAAAAGGGAGGGAGATAGAAAGCAGGAAACTATAGGCGAGTTAGCCTAACATCTGACATAGGAAAAATGTTAGAAGCTATTATTAAAGATGTTACAGCAGGGCACTTAGAAAAATTCAAGGCAATCAGGCAGAGTGAACATGGTTTTGTAAAAGGGAAATCATGTTTAACCAATTTATTGGAGTTCTTTGAAGGAATCACATGTGCTGTGGATAAAGGGAAACCGGTGAGTGTGCTGTACTTAGATTTCCAGAAGGCATTTGATAAAGTGCCACATCAGAGGTTATTGCAGAAAATCAAAGCTCATGTTGTAGGGGGTAACATATTGGCTAGCTAACAGGAAGCAGAGAGTTGGCATAAATGGGTCCTTTTCTGGTTGGCAGGATGACGAGTGGTGTGCCACTGGGATCAGTTGTTGGGGTCTCAACTTTCTACAATTTATATAAATGACTTAGATGTTAGGCTAACTGGCCTGTAGTTTCCTGCTTTCTGTCTCCCTGCCTGCCTCCCCACCCCTATCCCTCCCAATCCCACCACCTCCTTTTTGAATAAAGGAGTTTTATTTGCTATTTTCCAATCTAATGGATGAAGGGACCGAGGGAATGGTGGTTGTGCACTAGTGGAGTCCCTACCTCTGGGCCAGAACCTCTGGGTTCAAGTCTCACTCCAGGACTTGATGGCCACAGAAGGTGCATTCATAACGTGGCCAAACAGGTTGATTATCAGCCTCTGAATCTTTCCAATACGCCTGATGGCAGGTGGTAAGAATGGAAGAGTTTCTTGGTCAGCTGTACTGCAGAAGGCAATGGCAAACTATTGCTGCACTTTGCCAAGTATAACCCTGGACCAATCCAATGGAAGTCCATGGTCACCAACGGCCTCTTCAGGCATGGTACCTGAGCGAGGAAGAATCATAGACTTGCATCATAGCATCTTACCACATTTCCAAAATTACAAATGTGTTTCACATATGAATTGAATTTTGAAGACAAATGCAGAACCTATTTTGCATACAATAAGATCCAAAAAACAATAATGAAATGCATGACCAGTCTGCTTTTGAGGCTTTATGCCAAGACATCAAAAGAACTTTGTGCTCTTGATCTCATTGGCACTATTAGATACTGAACATACATGTGAACAATTTGGATAATGAAACATTCCTTTGTACTGCAGTGGTGCTCAAAATCTTTGAGTGGAGCTTGAATTCACAACTTTCTGACATAAGTGACTCCAAGACAGGAGTGCTACCTTCTGAATCAAGCTGATGCACAGTATATATTAATACTTAAATCTTTATTGGACAAATAAGTGACAAATTACATTGTCAACAAGTGTTAAATAGGGCGCAAAACATTTTGAGGATTTTATGCTAGATATCTGCTTTGTTTCAGTGTCACTGGTCACTCTTGACATTGGACCTCACATCACCTTTGATCCAATGCACACCTTTTTATGTCCAGTACATAAACAATAGCATGGCTATTGTAACTGAGAGCCCTTACTCCAAACATCAGCTACTGGAATACTAGCCCCCAACACCTTAGTAGGCCCTTAAACCAAGTCACAGATGATGCACACCTCATGATTTATTTGAAATGGTAACTCAGCAACATTGAATGGAAGCAATCTCTGTTAATAACCTAAGATGTTTGCCAATGGATGCAGCTGTTAGAAATTCAAATGTATCATAGGTAACCTCTTGGATTTAGTGGAGTCTGTTGTTTTCCATACATTTGTGACTCCAGACTTGACTTATTGAATGCTGTCTTGGCCTTTCATTCGGCTCCTCTAAAACATGGTCCCCTCACCTAATACTCCTGTCCTTGCTGATCTGGATTGGCACCCAATTACCCAAAGCCTCCAATTGCCTTTTATCCTCCCTTTCTCTGTTCTTCCTTCAACAACCATTGACCCTCCAGACCCCCCTCCCCCCCACCCCACCGGCTCCCCCAAGTACTCTGTGTTCTCCAACTCTGGCCTCTTGTGCATTCCTGTACTCCCTCACCCAACTATTGTTAACCATGCCTTCAGTCATATGAGATCCATGGTCTGGAATCCTTCCCTAAATCCCTCCTTCAAGGCTCTCTTTAAAATCAACCTTGTCGGCCAGCCCTCCAAACTTTCCTTTATCTTGGTGCCCATTTATCTGAGTATCATTCTGTGAAGTGCCTGAGATGTTTTTCTATGTCATAAATGCAAATTGTAGTTGTAAATCATCAGTGCCTCTTTTTTTCTGGATTTGATATGCACTGCCCTTTAAATGCTTGATTGAAAGCATAACTTTGGGTTGTAATAATAATACCCCTTTGTGACCTGAACCAACTATTTGTGTCTTTCACACATGTACTTCTTGAATCTCTCTGAGTAAACACTTGGTGAGATGATACTTGATATGAATTGTTCAGCAACTTTATTTCAGTGAGTCAGTAGCATAACAACAGTCATGGCCAGATTTACTTTGTTCAACCAGTACAATTTGTTCTCGAGTAATCAAAAAATACTGAATATACTACACTACCCCATATTGTGGATCGTCTGACTTAAACTAATTTCTAACCACCCTGTAGTGCATCCTTTTCACAGCCTTTCACTTTTCAGTTTGTCACATAAAGACTTGACTACTTGTGTAGCATTTAATTTCAAAACTTTCCTGCTGGATTGCCTGAATCTGTTTTAATCTTTTGCTGTACGCAGCAGAGAAGGAAAGCCTGTCATACATATTGCTTAGTGCTTGGGACCAGGAGCCCCCCAACATGATGGGTGAGATGTGCTTATCGATTACTGAAATGAGTTAACAACTTGCTCATTATTTAGAGTATAAGGAAACCACATCAAAGATAACTAATTAGCAGATAAAAACAAAAAACTGCAGATGCTGGAAATCCAAAACAAAAACAGAATTACCTGGAAAAACTCAGCAGGTCTGGCAGCATCGGTGGAGAAGAAAAGAGTTGACATTTCGAGTCCTCATGACCCTTCAGCAGACCCTTCTCTGCATTACTTCCAACTTTATATCTTGGTGACTGGAACTAGACATAGTATTCAAGATGTGGCCTTACCAAAGGTCTGAACAGTTAGGTTATGACTTCCTGTAACTTACGTTCTACTGTTTATGGTTTAACTTTCTAAAATAACAAAATGAAATGGAATAGTTGGTTACTGTAAGTGATGTAAAATGCTGAAAGAATTTAATGTTACAACAATCTGGCTCCTTCCTCATGGAACATAATTTCTAAAGGTTGTCCTAATTTGTTTTTATTTAGATTGTGGACCAAATACTTTATTGCATCACCTATAGATACATTTAACCAAAACTGCAATATTGAACTTAACCAGGTTACTCTGGTCCTCATAAAATTATTATGGAACAAAAGAATTATTCTATTTAGAGCACATTATATTGCTAGTTCTCCGGCAGCAGAGATATACAACCCCCATTTGCAAATATTATTAAATTAAATTTAGCTGCAAAAGGCAGAAAAATACAGCTGTTAGTTGGGGTAGCATGCAGGGGGTGGGGGCGGGAGTCCAAACTTGGCTCACTGTTCAGCATAGTCAGCATAAGAAAGATAAGTGATAGGAGCAGGTGTAGGCCATATGGACCCTTGAGACTGCTCCGCCATTCAGTATGATCATGGCTGATCATCTAACTTAGCTCCACTTTTCTGCCTGCTCCCCATATCCCTTGACTCCCTGAGATCCAAAAATTAGTCTACCTAGCCTTAAATATACTCGATGCATTCACAACCTTCTGGGGTAGAGAATCCCAAACTATATTAGTGTACTAAACGATGGATTTTGGTATTTCTTCCAAATGGAAGAATCATAAAACAACGTTGTATCTGAGATTGTCATATAAAGTGGGACAGTCAGTGACTTTCTGTGTTAATAGGATTAACTGCTGTACTGACATTCTTAACAGTAGGAACCATTGGTATCATTTTTCCAGCAGGTGGCAGCCTTCTCCATTTAAGCAGTAGGCAGCAATGGGACGAGCTGAGGATGTCAGTGTTTCTTGTAATTGCTCCCAGTCTATTTGTTGCTTACTTATGAATTAACTTGCATTTATTGAACTAAATCATTTCAATCATTTAATTACACCTGAGGAGCTGAACTATAATTGCCTGCAGCTAACCAGGATCTAATATGGCTTCAGCTGTATTAATTTGATGTTTACTTTTCTGAGTGCTAAAAGCATTAAAATGATTGCGCAATGGGATTACATTTTGTTAATTGCTGGCAATCATTAGCTTGGAAATGGTGCTGAAGATTGACTGTAAATTATGGAGGGATAAAATTTATGATTTATGTTATGAACAATAGGGCAGCCTGTCTTCTTTTAAAATGCCCATGAGATTATTAAAAATTGCTTTCTTTCCACGTCTTGGTATATTAAAAGACTGAAATTATTATTCATCTTTTTTGTAGTTCTATAACTGCATTGACTGCGACATGTACAGTACATTTAATTAATGTAATAAAACACCTGCATTTCAGCTAATCCAAAAGTAAATGAGGAACTGAATGAAAGATTGCCTGTTTCTAAGAAGCACTATTGCCGACAATTGAAAAAAAGAAGAGCTTGAGACTTCATGGGAAAATTTCCAGAAAGAACTAAGTTAGCAGTTAGGTGAGAAGCTAATGGAGGATCATGAAATCTCAGCCACGATTGCATTTTTTTGGATTGTGACAGCCAATAAGTGCTGTTTAACTTGTCGAGTAATTTTCTGTAAATTTGATGCTTCGAGGTGAAACATACACAAACAATTTTAATTGACTTCAGTTGGTACTGTGGTTTGTGCCTTTTTTTATAGAGGATCTATGAGGAGACAACTTGCATGACGATGAAAAGTAATGTCAAAAGATTGATGTAGTGATGAAGTTCAGATGTCTGCAGCAAGTAATAATTAATTAGTATTTATTGAACATGAAGCTAATATTCAGCAATTGTCTTTTGCTGCCACTTCCCAACAAAAGCCCAACATAGTCCTTTTTTTAAAAAAAGACTCAAATTTGAGACTTAAATCTTAATTATACTGGAATTGTGCAATTTCAGAAGATGTTCTTACAATCCAAATACATAGCAACTCTTTCATTATAAACTAAAACAGTTGTTCTGAAGTTCTTGCAATTTTTTAACCTGAATATTTTAGTTGCTGTATAAAGATATTTAAACATTGGACCTCTCATTAAATAGATTTTTATACAATTTTCAGAAACATAGCATTTTAAAATTTTTTTAATTGTCTTTTCGGTACTTTTTTTTACAGATCTGAAAACTTGGAGGAAAAAATAAGATTACAATAAGACGAAAATACATCTAATATGCAAATGGAAGGTTAGTGAAAAGATGAGATCTATCACAGGCTGGATTATTGTTAACATTAAAGACATTGCCACTTTGCTTTTTAAAAAAAAGTTAATTTTATATTAAACCAGAAAAGCTGTGGACAAAATGCTTGAAATAAAAAGGTCCTGATATTTCAGGTGCTTGCAAAACAGGTTTGTTAGAGTGTAGAAGAAATTGCTTTAAAATGAATGGGGGAATAGAGCTCGGGAATATTTTTCAGAGCGATTAGAGCAACAAATATGCATTCCTTAAGGACAAAAAACACCTACAGGAAAAGCAGTCCAACTAAGGCTAAGAAAAGAAGTTGAGGTAGTATTAAAGGAACAGGCTTATAATGTTGAAGAGTAGAAAGCCTGAGGATTGGGAAGATATTATAATTTAACAAAATATGACCAAGAAATTGATAGAGAAAAATGAATATCACAAACTACTAAAAGGCTTAAAAACAGTTTGTAAAATTTTTTTCAGGGATGTACAAAGGAAAAGACTAGTGAAAGCAAATGTGGGCCCATTTCAGGCACAGACAGGAGAAATTATAATGGAGAATAAGAAAAAGGTAGCGACATTAAGCAGATACTTTGTCTTCCACCGTGATGACAGATACACAAAAATCAATATGAGAAGTATTGAGGAACCAATGGTCTAACGAGAATGAATAACTTTAAAAGCTTAGGATCAGTAAAGCAGTTAATAGGTATAAAGGTTGACAAATTAAGACCTGATGGCTTGCACCCAAGGGTTTGAAGAGGGATACTTAATAAATAGGTTTTGATCTTCCAGAATTCTCTACTTTCTAGAGGTGTGTTATGACACTCCTGAGGGAACCCCTCCCTCTCCCTCTCTGCCCCCACCCCTCTCCCTCTCTGCCCCCGCCCCTCTCCCTCTCTGCCCCCGCCCCTCTCCCTCTCTGCCCCCGCCCCTCTCCCTCTCTGCCCCCAGAATTCTCTACTTTCTAGAGGTGTGTTATGACACTCCTGAGGGAACCCCTCTCCCTCTCCCTCTCTGCCCCCGCCCCCCTCCCTCTCTCTGACCCCCCCCACTCTCCTCTGACCCCCCCCCTCTCTCTCTCTCTCTCTCTGCCCCCCCCTCTCTTTTCTCTCTGCCTCTCCCCCCGTCTCTCTCTCTCTGCCCCATACCCTCTCTCTCTGCCCCCATCTCTCTCTCTCTTCCTGCCCCTCTTTTGCTCTGCCCCTGCCTCTTGTGCCCCCCCCCCCCCAAGTTTATGTGGCTGTTCCTAATGTTACATATTTACGTAAGTAATGTCCTTTGTATGTAAAAATATTTGGGAATATTACATCCCATGATTAGAAATCTTGTAGAGAGAGACTGGCATTCTGGTATTTTCTCACAGACAGCTTCAAGGTCACAGCTTTTTGCTGCATGTAAGCTCTTTTAAAACTTGACATAATTTCCCACGGTACCACTATCTTGGTAATTTTCTATGCCGTGAGCTAATCTAAGTTTTCCCACTTTTATTCTACAAGAAGAATTCCTAATAAGTTCAAGTGTTTGGTTCTTACGAAGGTTAGTTTTTAACAATTAATGGTGTTGATAGTAACCTAATAATCTTACAATACTGCCAAACAGGGGTAAAAAGGAACCTTTTCATAAAGCTCTGCTTGCTTCTCCTCACACAAATGCTGTGTTCCTCTTTCTGTCTCTGCCTTCTTTCTCCTTGCAGCTGTGTGCTTTCACTCTCCAGCTCTTCGGCTTGTAGCTCTCCTTTGTGTCTGTCAGCCACATGGCATCCCTATCTTAACTTCCTTCCTGTTTGTACTGCTTCCAGATCAAGGGTCATGAGGTCACAAGGACCAGCATTTCTTATCCAAGAAAGGTGCAATTGATTCTTTTGCAATTGATGCAAAGTCTTACAAGTCTGTTTCAAACATTCTTAAAAGCAACTACAGATTCTATCGACTTCTTAAAGTAATTACAAATTTTCCTTACTGTATGCTTCTGGGTCAAAGATTGTCACAGTGGTTTCTGTAGGTTGGAAGGCAGCAAATGTAACTCCGTTATTCAAAAAAGGAAGGGGAGAGAAATGGGCAGCTGTAGGTTAGCTAGTCTCACATCAGTAGTAGGGAAAATGCTCGGATCTAGTATCAAGGATGTGGTAATAGAGCATTTAGAAAAATATAAATGAATAAGCGGAGTCAACATTGATTTATGGAAGGGAAATTGTTTTTGACAAATTTTTAAAGAATTTTTTTGAGGAGATAATGAGTAGGATGGTTAAGGGTGGACCAGTGGATATAGGATATTTGGATTTTCAAAATGCATTTCACAAGGTGCCACACAAAACAGGCTATTACATAAAATTAGGGCTCATGGGGTTGAAGGTAATTTAAGATGAGTTCGGGATTGGTTATCTGACAAAAAACAGTTGGAATAAACAAATCATTTTTGCTTGGCAACGTGTTAACTAGTCACAGAGAAAAGTCACAGAATTGTTATGGCGCAGAAGGAGGCCATTCAGCCCATCATATCTGCACCAGCTGTCCGAATGAGCATCTTAGTGCCATTCTCCTGCTTTTTCCCCATACCCTTGCACATTGTTTCTATTCAAATAATCATCTGTTACCCTCTTGAACACCTTGACTGAACCTGCCTCCACCACACTTTCAGGCAGTGCATTCCAGACTCAAACCACTCACTGTGTGAGAGAGTTTATTCTCACATCATATTCTTTTGCAAATCACTTTAAAACTGTGCTCTCTCATTCTCGATCCCTTGACGAGTGGGAGCAGTTTCTTCCTATCAATTGTATTCACCCCCCTTGTGATTTTGAACACCTCTATCAAATCTCCACTTAGCCTTCTCCCCTCCAAGGAGAACAGTTCTCTCTCCAATCTATCTTTGTAACTGAAGTGTCTCATCCATGGAATCATTCTTGGAAATGTCTTCTACATTTTTTCCAATGTGATCGCATCCTTCCTATAGTGTAGTGCCCAAAACTGTACCCAGTACCCCAGCTGAGGTCTAACTATTGTCTTATGTAAGCTCAGCATAACCTCCCTGCTCTAGTACTCTATGCCACTATTAATAAAGCCCAGGATACTGTATGCTTTATTAACTGCAGTCTCCAACTGTCCTGCCATCTTCAATGATCTATGCACATACACACTCAGGTCTCTCTGCTCCTGCAAACCCTTAAGAATTGTACACCTTATTTTATATTGTCTCTCCATGTTCTTTATACCAAAATGAATCAGCTTACACTTCTCCACATTGAACTTCACCTGCCACCTATCTGCCCACTCCACCAATTTGTCGATGTCCTTTTAGAGTTCTATACAATCCTCTTCACAGTTTACAATGCTTCCAAGTTTTGTATTATCTGCAAACTTAGAAATTGTCCCCTGTACACAAAGATCTAGATCATTAATATGTATCAGATAAAGCAAGGTTCCCAAAACCGACCCCTGGGGAACTCCCACTGCAAACATTCCTCCAGCCTGAAACAGATCCATAACCCTCTGTTCCCTATTACTTAACCAATTTTATATCCATGTTGCTACTGTCCCTTTTATTCCATGAGCTATAATTTTTCTCATAAGTCTGTTGTGTGGCACTGTATCGAATGCCTTTTGAAAGTGCATGTACGCCACATCAACAGCATTACTCTCATCAACCCTCTTTGTTACCTTTTCAAAAAACTCCACCAATTTAGTTAAACACAATTTCCCCAATAGAAATGCATGCTGGCTCTTCCTAATCAACCCACATTTTTACATGTGACTACTAATTCTATCCCAAATAATTTTCCCAAGAAGCTTTCCCATTGCTGAAGTTACACTGACTGGTCTGTGATTGTTGGGCTTAGCCTTACAACTTATTTTGAGCAAGGGTATAATGTTTGCAATTCTCCAGTCCCCCGGCAACTCCCGAGATGAGGAAAGACTGAAAGATAGTGGCCGATGCCCCTACAATTTCCACTCTTACTTCCTTCAATGTCCTTGGATGCATATCATCTGGTCCCGGTGCCTTGTCAACCTTAAGTACTGACACTTTACCCAACGCTTCCTCCTTACCACTTTTGAACCCTTCTAGTGACAGAGTTTCCTCCTCTGTCACCGTGACCTCGGTAGCATCTGCCTCGTAGGTAATGATAGATGCAAAGTATTCATTTAACACCTCAGCCATGCCCCCGGCCTCCACATGTAAATCCCCTTTTTGGTCCCTAACCGGCCCTACTTCTCCTTTTACCATCCTCTTACAATGTGTGTGCCAGTAGAAGACTTTGGGATTCCCCTTTATGTTGGCTGCTAGTCTTTTCTCATGATTCGTCTTTGCTTCTCTTATTTCCTTTTTCACCTCCCCTCTGAACCTTCTGTATTCCAGATTGGTTCTCAGTTGTATTTTCTACCTGACACCTGTCATATGCACACATTTTCTTCTTTTATCTTAATATGTATCTCCTTTTTCACCCAGAAAGCTCTGGATTTGTTTGCCTTACCTTTCCCTTTAGAGGGAATATACCTTGACTGTGCCTGAACCATTTCTTCTTTGAAGGTAGCCCGTTGTTCAGCTACAGTTTTCCCCACCAGCCTTTGGTTCCAGTCTATTCAGCCCAGCTCTGTTCTTGCCCCATTGAAGTCAGGTCTCCCCCAATTAATTATTCTTACCCTGGATTGCACATTGTCCTTTTCTACCATCATCCTAAACCTTACGATACAATGATCACTATCTCCTAAATGTTCCCCCACTAGCAATTGATCTACTTGGTCCACCTCATTTCTAAGATCCAGGTCCAACAGTGCCTCCTTTCGTAAGATAAAACCAAATACTGCAGATTCTGGAAATCTGAAACAAAAACAGAAAATTCTGGAAAATTTCCGCAGGTCGTGTTGGACTGGACACATACTGATGTTGAAAATTCTCCTGAACACAATTTAGGAACTCTTGCCTCTCTCCATCCTTTACACTACCACTGTCGCAGTCTACATCCGGGTAATTAAAGCCCCCCATTATAAGTACCCTATAATGTTTGCATCTCTCTGTAATTTCCCTGCAGATTTGTTCCTCTACATCCTTCCCACTAGTTGGCAGTCTATAGACTACATTAAATAATGTAATTGCACCCTTTTTGTTCCTTAGCTCTAGCCACATTGATTCTGCCCTTGAACCTTCTGGGATATCCTCCTTCTCCAGCATTGCAATACTCTCCTTAACCAATAGCACCTCACCACCTCCTCCCTTTCCTATCTTTTCTGAGCACCTTGTACCCAGGAATATTTAACACTCAGTCCTGCCCTTCCTTGAGCCAGGTCTCTATTATCACCACAACATCATATTTGCATATGGCAATCTGCACCTCTAACACCCCAATCTTATTTACTATACTCCGTGCATTCACATACACGCACGGTAACCCTAATTTAGACTTCATGATTTTCTCCCTTACTCCGACTCCACCTATCAACTTACTATTCTCTATACTAGTGCTATCTGTCTCTCCCTGTATTTTGTGCACTCTGGTGCTCCTCTCTAATACTCTCTCCTGGTTCCCATACCCCTGCTGAGTTAGTTTAAAACCCCCCGCTAACAGCACTAGCAAAATGGCCTGCAAGGAACTCAGCCCTGGCTCGGCTCAGGTGCAACCCACCCGGCTTGTACAGGTGCCATCTTCACAAAGCCAGTCCCAGTGTCCCAGGAGTCGAAAGCCCTCCCTCCTGGACCATCTTTCCAGCCATGTATTCATTTGCCTTACCCTCCTATTTTTGTACTCAGTTGCAGGTGGGAGTAATCCGGAGATTACTACATTTGAGGTCCTGCTTGCTAATTTCCAACCTAGCTCCCTGAATTCTGATCATAGGACTACATCCCGCTTCCTACCTAAGTCATTGGTACCAATGTGGACCACAACCTCTGGCTGATCACCCTTCCCCAGAAGAATGTCCTGTAGCTGCTCTGTGACATCATTGACCCTGGCACCAGGAAGGCAACATGCCATCCTGGAGTCAAGTCTATGGCCGCAGAAATGCCTGTTTGTTCCCCTAATTAATGAATCCCCTATCACTATTACTCTTCCACTCTTCTTCCTCCCCTCCTGAACAGCCAAGCTGCTCGTGGTGCCACAAATATGGCTCCGACTGCAATCCTCTGAGGAACCAATGTCTTCTCCAGTATCCAAAGTGGAAAACTAATTTGCGAGCAGTATCTCAGTGACTCCTGACTACCCTGCCTGGCTCTATTGGACTGCCTGGTGGTCACCCATCCCCTTTCTGCCTGCATGCTCCTAGCCTGCGGTGTGACCACCTCTCTGAAAGTGCTATCCACCTAGCTCTTAGCCTCATGGATGCTCCACAGGTGACTCCAGCCACCCCTCAAGCTCCAAAACCTGGAGCTCAAGTTTGTGCAGCTGTCAGCATTTCCTGCACCAGCAGTGTCTATGACTTCCCACACATTACAGGACACACATTTCACACAACTGAGCTGCTCTGCCATGTCTTAACTTTACTTCCCTTACATTAACTTTAATGTACTTTGGTTTACTTATTTTATTTTACTGGCCCTGACTTAATTTTACTCCCCTATTCCAAATGTTTCTTATCTAAAAGCAAATTTTTTAAAGATAATACCCTTTCCTAATTTACAGCTACTTAAAGACACTCCCTCACAGCAGTTTCTCACCAACCTTGATATTAAGGTTTTCTTGTGATGTCAGTCTCCTTTTTTTTTTCTTCAAATCGTCTTTCTAGAGCTGGAGCTGAAGCAGCTGTCTCCTGTGCGTTCTGCAACCAGATTCGGTCTTTGCCTCTCTCCCGGGTAAATGAAGGCCCCAAGCCCCACTCTCTCTTTATACCCTCGCTGTTTTCTGTGCATTCTCCAACTAGGTTTGCTCTCTTTCTCTCTCCTGGGTGAAGATCAGGGCTTGGGCCACAGCTATTTACAATCCCTTCATCAATAACTTAGATAAGGAGACCAAGAGTAATGTAACCAAGTTTGCTGGTGATACAAATTCAGATGTGAAAGTAAGCTGTGATGAGAACGCAGAGGTTGCAAAGGAATATAGACAGGTTAAGTGAATAATTAAGAATATGGCAGATGGAATCCAATGTGGGCAAATGTGAAGTTATCCACTTATAGTATATAAGTGTAAAAAATAGTATATTTTTTAAATGGTTAGGGACTGGAGAACTTTGGTGCCCTAGTACACAAATTATAAAGTTAACATGCAAACACAACAAGCAATTAGGAAGGCAAATAATATGTTAGCCTTTATTACAAGGGGATTGGAGGATACAAGTGAAGAAGTCTTACAGCAATTATATAGGACTTTGGTACATCTACACCTGAAGCGCTGTGTGGTTTTGGTTTCCTTACCTAATAAAATATATACTTGCCTTGGAGGCAGTGCAGCGATGGTTCTCTGGACTGATTCCTGAGATGAGTGGATTGCCCTGTAAGGAGGGATTGAGTAGTCTTGGGCGATATTCCTAGAATTTAGAAGAATGAATGGTGACCTTGTTGAAACAAATAAAATTATTAAGGGCTTGATGAAGGGAGATTCTGGGAGGATGTTTCCCCTGAATGGAGAGTGTAGGACTGTGAGTCATATTCTCAGGATAAGGGACCAACCATTTAGGTCTGAGCTGAGGAGAAATTTCTTCATTCGAAGTGTTGTGAGTCTTAGAGATTCTCTACACCCCAAGAGAGCTGTGGATGCTCAATCATTGAGTATATTCAGGACAAAGATCGATAGATCTTTGAATACTAATGGAACTAAAGAATCTGAGGCATAGTGAGGTAAATTAGAGTTGAGGCAGAAGATCAGGCACTATCTTATTGAATGGCAAAGCAGGCTCAAATGACTGAATTGCCTACCCATCTTATTTCTTATGTTTCTGTATGTGGACTAAACTTTTAGATACATTAGTGAAGCACAAGCCTGGAATTAAGAAATCATTGAACCGTGGTGGGGAGGGCGCAGGGGGTGGATATGTAGACATTGGGATCTCTCAGGACAAATGAATTAAGATGCGTCAAATGGCCTTTGTAATTAGCTTTTGATATTAGATCTCCTTAAACATTTTTAAGACATGTGGCATGTACAAAAAAAGCTGCAAGCTGAGAGCAGTTAATTACATTCTTTGAGAATCACATATATTGCAGTGATGTATCTGTTGTAATTAATGCATGTTTCTTTTGAAATCTTAACTGCTTGCTGTAAGAGGTAACAGTGTGATAAAAAATCATTCCTACTCACTTTCAGCAAGTGACATCCTTTCAACAATGTAAAAATATAGATTTTCATATCTTTGGCCTATTTTCTGTCCATAATTAATTCCTGATATTTAGCAATTACAGAGCTAATATTTATAAAATTATGACTTTACACAGCCAGACGGTTAATTGTAACATAATACATCGAGAAATGCAGATATTTACTTAGAGGTTTTAAGCCACATGTATCCAGAGTTTTTGAAACCAGGGTCCAAACATCACCTAGCTTTAATCATAAATGTACAAACGTAAAATGGATGGAATGACAATAAGAGATAAACAGAATGTTTACCTATCCCTTATGAGCTGATGCTGATATGTAAATTTATTCTCCTCTGTTGCACAAATATACATTCTGGGTCTTCCTTAAACACTTCAGAGGCTTTAGCCAAACAGCTTTAATGGTGTTTCCAATATTCTGAATGTGTGACATTTGATGAATGTCTTGTGCAGTTTGATATCCAAGGAACAGTGTGAATGAAGGAGTCATTGATAACTACCTCACCACATTGAGATAATTTATTATTTTACTGTTCATATTCATCTTGACATTTTTATCTGCAGAAAGCAAATTTCATTTGAAATATCTAATCTAAGATTTATTTTGGATATTGGCTTTTTCCTGTTGATCATTGAAAGAGTTCCCAAAGGAAATTGTGCATCCAATTTCAGATTAAGTAGAAGGTCTGCAGTTGTTAAGGGAGTTCTACGTTTAACACACATGCATACACATTCAATCTGCATTGTGAAGAAACCTTAAGGTAACAACCCGGTTTTGGAACAGTGTAGATAAAAGTCTCATTTTACTGAATGAAATGTTACCATACATCCCTTTGTTATTTTATTATTTTTTAAATTCACATTTGTCTTTGTGGCCTGGATGAAAATACTAATAAGTGTCACCAGCAATCCAGACTACAAATTCTTGGCAACAAAGGTGCACAGCAGATCCCCCAGTCTCTAGTTTGGAAACTGAACTTTTAAAAAATAATTGTCCACTCTCCAACCTATTAAGCTGATGTGCACTCTAATTTTGATATTAACTTTCAATTAAATAGATAGACATTAGAAATTAATCAGTCAATATATTATGGCAATTATATTTGAAATTAATCATAGCCAAAAATGAAAGCTGAAAATTTTCTAAGTTTTGGTGTACCTACACCACGAATGCATTCTAAGGTTTCTGCCTACAGAAAGATTGCATTTAAGTGATTTACACAAGTTTTATATTGAAACATTACTAAATATAAATTTCATTCATAGCCTGGAAGTGATGCAAACATTGTCCCAAAATCTACCATTCATTTACGTAATTCTGCCTTCAAGTAAAAGATCTACTTACTCAAGTTTCCTAGATTGACACAGATAAAATGCTGGTGTAGATGTACCTCCAAACATTTAGCCACATCATGGCTCAAAGCCACCTGATATTGATATAACGGAGATTTCTGGAGTTTGGCAATTAATTCACTAATTAAAGAAAATCTTTCTTCCTAAGATCTAAACTATACTAGGTCAAAATTTTGTCAGTCTTGGTACACCCGAAATGTTACTGATTCAGTTACATGTTTTGAAGAATTATGCAGCTGGAATGTCCTTCCCTCTGGGGTTGCCACTGTTCTGTGTAATAATAGAAAGAAAGAGCAGGAGCAACAACTACATCTATTTATATAGCATCTTCATTGTAAAACATCCCAAGATGCTTCACAAGAACATTATAAAGCAAAATTTGACCTTGACATCAGCTGTTCCAATCCAAGGATGATGTCTGCTCAGGGCCGCAAGTTTCTGCCATGGGTCTTATGTGAATGACCAGGCCGATTCTCAACCCGCAGATCTTTAGTTACCTGGGGCAGGATATCCCCCGAGGTGGTGGAGTCCAGAGTTTAAGGTTTGCTTCCTTTTCTTTCCTTCTCTGCCACCGCTCTATCTCATCATTAAGGCATTGGGACTCGAAGTGTGATACAGCAAGATAGACAAGTTGTTGCCATCCTGAACAGTTGGCATCAAGCTCCTCTTAGCCATTAAGGCTAATATTGGCACACCTGAAGGACAGCTTCAGAGTGTCTTTGAATTGTTTTATTTGTCCTCCCTGGAAAGTTGACCATTTGAAAGTTGAGAGAACAGGACCTGGCAAGTGAGACAGCTTTTGGCCATCCAAACAAATAACCAGTTCATCAAAGTGATTTTGCAGGAGTTTTGCCTGAATGCTTGTGGATCTGGCTTCAAGAAGGCAAAAACTTGACACGAAGCAACAGAAGGCAATAAGGTAGATGGCTAAAAGAGGTAGATTTTAAGAAGCTCCTTAAAAGAGGAAATGAAACAAAGAGGTTTAGGGAGAAAATTTAACCAGGAACCAGTGTAAGTAAATGAGCACTAGGGTAATGGATGAATGGGACCATGCGAGTAAGAACACGGGAAAAAGAACTTCTGATGACCTCAAGTTTATTGAGGGCTGAATATGGGAGACCAGTCAAGAGTGCATTGGACTAGTCAAGACTAGAGGTCACAAAGGCATGATAGGTGTCCCAGCAGCAAATGAGTTGAGGCGGGGGAGAACTCGGGTGATGTTATGTTGTGGGAATAGGCAGTCTTAGTGATGGCATGGCTATATGGTCAGAAACTAATTTTGGGGTCAAATATGACAGCAAGATTTTCACAATCTGTTCAGCCTTGGACAGTTGCTGGTGAAAGAGATGGAATCAGTAGCTAAGGAACAGAGTTTATAGTAGGAGTTGAAATAGTGGTTTTGGTTTTCCCAATATCTAACTAGATAAAATTTCTGCTCATCCAGTATTGGATGACAGACAAGCAGTTTGATAATTTAGAGAGAGTGGAGGAATCGAGGTTGGTGGTGAGGTTGAGCTGGGTGTCGTCAGTATACATGTGCAAATTAATGCTGTGTTTTTGGCTGATGAGGGGCAGCATATAGATGAGAAATAGAAGGGAGATCAAGGATAGATCCTTGCAGGACAGCAAAAGTAGTGGTGAGGTAAGTGAAACCATTGCAGGAGGTAGTCTGGTTATGATTAGATAATAATGGAATCAAGTGAGTGCAGCCACAAACAACTGGACATTGATAGAGAGGTGTTGGAGAAGAAACATAGAAGCGTAGAAAATAGGAGCAGGGGTAGGCCATTTGGCCCTTCGATCCTGCTCCGCCATTCATAATCATCATGACTGATCATGCAACTCAATAGCCTGCTCCCGCTTTCTCCCCATATTCTTTGATCCCTTTCGCCCCAAGAGCTATATCTTAACTCCTTCTTGAAAACATACAATGTTTTGGCCTCAACTACTTTCTGTGGTAGCAAATTCCACAGGCTCACCACTCTCTGGGTGAAGAAATTTCTCCTCATCTCAGTCCTAAATGGTCTACCCCATATCCTCAGACTGTGACCCCTGGTTCTGTACTCCCCCACCATCGGGAACACCCTTCCTGCATCTGTCCTGTCTAGTCCTGTGAGAATTTTATAGATTTCTATGAGATCCCTCCTCATTCTTCTGAACTCCAGCAAATATAATCCTAAACGACTCAATCTCTCCTCATATGTCGGTCCCGCCATCCAGGAATCAGTCTGGTAAACCTTCGTTGCGCTCCCTCTAAAGCAAGAACATCCTTCCTCAGATAGGGAGACCAAAACTGCACACAATATTCCAAGTGTGTTCTCACCAAGGCCCTGTATAATTGCAGCAAGACATTCCTGCTCCTGAACTCAAATCCTCTCACCTTTACCACCTGCATGCTTACCTTCAGTGACTGGTGTACAAGGACACCCAGGTCTCGTTGCACATTCCCCTCTCTCAATTTATAGCCATTCAGATAATAATCTGTCTTCCTGTTTTTGCTACCAAAGTGGATAACCCTCACATTTATCTGCATCTGCCATGAATTTGCCCACTCACTCAGCTTGTCAAAATCACACGGAAGCATCTCTGCATCCTCCTCACAGCTCACCCTCCCACCCAGCTTTGTGTCATTTGCAAATTTGGAGATATTACATTTAGTTCCCTCATCTAAATCATTAATATATATTGTGAATAGCTGGGGTCCCAGCACCGATCCCTGCAGTACCCCACTAGTCTGCCTGCCATTCGGAAAAAGACCCGTTTACTCCTACTTTTTGTTTCCTGTCTGCCAACCAGTTTTCTATCCATCTCAATACACTACCCCCAATCCCATGTGCTTTAATCTTACATGCTAATCTCTTATGTGGGACTTTGTCGAAAGCCTTCTGAATGTCCAAATAAACCACATCCACTGGTTCCCCCTCATCAACTCTACTAGTTACATTCTCGAAAAATTCCAGTAGATTTGTCAAGCATGATTTCCCTTTTGTAAATCCATGCTGACTCTGTCCAATTCTGCCACTGTTTTCCAAGTGCTCAGCTATTAAATCTTTTATAATGGACCCTAGAATTTTCCTCACTACCAACATCAGGCTGACTGGTCTATGTGTGGTCAACTTTGTTTAAAGATGCAGACAAGTTGAGAAGGATGCGGCAGAATAGTTTACCTTTGTCACAGTCACATAAATGTCATTGGTGACTTTGCAAGCCATTTCATTATTGAGGAAAGAGACTCTTATGTGGATAACAGCAGCACAATATTACTTGAAAGTGAAACTGCACCTGGTAGGGATGTCAGCCTCCAAATTAATTCTGAATAACTCTGACTTGAATTTTGACACTAGTGTTTGCTCAAATGGGTGCCATTGTGATGATGTGAATATTCATCTTCGGTACTTACATACCAAAGAAGCTATAGAGACAGATCTTCCAGTATCAGGAGCAACAGTGCACTGAACTCAAATTGCTGGTGCGTGTTGGAACTCTGAGGAAACCCTGACGTGTGCACAAGCGCTGTTATTGCCCAGGATGTTTAACTTTTCGATGGAACAGTTTGCACTGCCAGGGAACCTCTACAAATATCTCCTACACTGATCTCAGGTTGGAGACTTGAGCTAGATATGCACTACTTAAGTGGATACTTTCCCAAGAAATATTGCACCCTTTAATCTCCAGTACAACTGTAATTAACAGTCTAACTCAATATACCATTACAGCCAATCCTGACCCAACTCAACTAACCCCCAAATCTACTATCCCCCCATCCTCGGACCCGACTGCCCACTCCCATCACATCACCCGCTTTCCCACCCAAAGACTTGCGACCTTTTAAAAACTTAGCTGAGTACGGCAGCTGATCATGTAAAACAGGCCACGACTTCTGCGCTGTTCCTCTTCACCAGTTATCTTCAGGATCACAGTGTCAAGGCTTCATTGTTGCAATTGTTGTTGGAAGATCCGGCTGAAAGTACACAAAAAGTTAAGCACGATGATAGTTGCAAGCAACAGCGTTGTGCATTCCAACACCACTGATCTGGCCCGTTGTATTTTCATTTACATGTAAAAATTGAAGACAAACTAGAAATAGCTTCCTACCAATAAGCCTGCTGATGAAATGTCAGGGATCTGAGCTGGAGATATGAGTTTGAACCCAGATTAAACCGAGATTCACATGCCTTTGGTGATTATTACTAGACCAAAAATGATGATGTATTTCTCAGTCCACAAAATGCAAGTTCCCTAACTTTACAAAAAAGGTCCACATAGCATCAATACAGTCACGTGGTAAGTTGTATTTTCTATGGGGAGTACACCTTTTTATAAATAGCTTATGAAGTTGAACACATGGGTAACAATTGCTGGTGCTGCATCTGCATTCATTTTATTTTGGGTATCACGTTCCAGGGTAAGCAAGTTAACTCTGCAGGAAATTTCAATGTAAATTTCTGTCAGCAAGTAAATTTCAGTGCAACTTTTACATAGATGCAATCCAGGAAATTCGGGACATCTTACATAATGTACTGTCTCAAGTCTAATACCCAGTTACAGAAAACAATGTCGGAAGTATTTTTTTGATAGATCAGTACATCATCACAGTTGATAAATTTTGCATTGATAGTTCCAAACTTTGGAATTTTAAGAATTTATATTGCAAGATTCAGGTTGCCATAATTATATTTAGAAGTGATGGCCTTCATTTCTAATTTCTAAGTAAAAGAACAAACCTTTGATACTAATTGTGCTGAAGGATCAGTTGGTAACTGACTTTTTAAAAAGTCATGTGTGGAACCTTAAACAGAAATCAGCGCCAACTAGTTGTTACTTTTCCTTGGTTGAATGTACTTTGTCTTGTTGCATCAACACTTACCTAGCTCTATTTCCTAACACAAGTTAAGTAAGTTTTACTGGTATTTGTGTGTGTAAGGAATGACTTTTAGCTTTAAAGTTTAAGTTTGATTTGTATTTCTGTATCTGTGTTAAGAAAGGTCAAATTGAGTTTTAGTTTCACTTTAAAAGGTGCTTGCACTTCTAAAGAGGTTTTTACGACTGTTGCAGCTAAGGTAAACAAACAAGAGTGGGAAGAATTAGGCTGTTGCCTAGCAACAGGGGCCCAGAGAGGCAGATCCCTCCCACAGACACACAGACTAAAGAAACAGTTTTGAGTTCAGTTGGTTTGAAGACAGCTGTCAAGCAGAAGCAACCTAGAACATGCAGATATCTAGTCCCAAGCTAAAGTCGGTTGAAATAGCTACCTGGAGAGACTGGAGCAAAGAGGACAGATAACAAGCCCAAGCTAAAGAAAAGTGCCAAGAATCCAGTGGAGTGGAACAGGGGAAAGTCCCAAGCAGACCTTCCAGTCAAAGGAAGGACAGGAACCTGGTAAAAAGGTCATGTTAAGTGAAGTTAAGAGTGAGGAGCAGAGAGAAAGGCTCCAAGCTTCAGATTTAAAGATACAAACGCTGCAGAAAGCAGATTTAAAGCGAGAACAGCTTGCAAAAGCCAAGAAGGTCCAAAGAGACAACTGAAGGTCTGTAACTCTTTGCTATGGGCATGTGAAGAAGTGGTACTGTTGATGGCTGTGTCAGTGAGGGAGACAGTGTGTGAAAGACAGGTTGAATGCATGTCGTGACGCAGGGGAGAGAAATATTGGAAGGAGAATTTGAAACCCTGGAGGTGAACCCTGTGGAAGGTGTATGGGTGGTTGCGGGGGGGGTTGAGGAGAGATGCTTGCATCTGATTGAGGTGACATCTGTCACTTGGTTTCAGAATGTGGTATAACTGACCACAATGCCTATTGGTACATGGACTGTGTACCTACTGTGAACATTAAGAGTATAAGATAGCTTTTGTAACTTGTGTTATCCTTACAAATCTATATATATCTGTAAAGGTATAGTTGTGGGTGACAGAGTATTGTAATATCGTTCATCTTCTCTTGTTTAATAAATGTTTTATTCTTTTGTCCAGGGACAACCTCAGCTGGGATCATAACACTTTATAATTATATTAAACCCTGGCTTCCTGGTGGCAGGCTTGGAGGAGGAGGAGGGTCGGGAAAATAGGGAGGGGCCACTAGAATGGGATGATTCTCCAATGCATTCCAGCTATTGGGAAACCTACCCACGGATGGGCTGCCCAATCCATGGAGATGGATAGTTAATTTCCATATCAAGGTCCTAATTAGAGGCAATTTTTGTGGCCTCTCACCATTTTTCTGGCAGCAAAGCAATCCCCACTGCATGTGGAGGTTTGATCAGTGTAGTGATAAATTACATGCAAATAGATCATGCAGCGGGTGGCACTAAGTAATCTGATAAACTGGGAGTGCCCAAGCAAGCTGGAAATTTAAATGGTAAATGTAATGTCATACCGAATTCTATCTTGTGTGTTAGAGACACCATAAGAGGTTATCTTTACCAGGTAATGGCAAGTGACCCCAGTAGGATGAATTACAAATTAAAATAATGGTCACCCATGGTAACATTGATAATAAAATGTTACCATGTGACATGATCTTGAGTAATTATTGGAATGATATAGAGGAAGGCAACCAGAATGATTAATGGGGTGGAGGAATTGAGTTATGATGAGCAAGTATATAAATGAGGTCAATTCTTTCTGGAAGAGAGAAAGTTGAACTGTAATATGATGACTGTTCATAGAATTCTAAAGGGGTTAGATCATGTAGGCCATGACTGGCCATTTCAGCAGGTTGGTGATTTAGTGGTGAGTTTTATGGGGGGGATCCCTCTAAGTTAAGTTAGTCAAATGTGATAGTGGAAACAAGAGCGCAGTGAGACCAAGTGCTTAAATTCAGGAATTTGTTAAGTGAGGTAATTTGGTTCATTGAGGGAGTAGGTGCTATTCTGACCTTTTGTAAAAAGGAGTGGCCTAAGGAGCCAGAGACAGCGAGATACGAGATCTGGAGGCCGGAGGCACTAATTAGTGTACAGGTTGGTAATTGGTGTGTTTTAAGCTTTTATCCTCCCTATAATCTGGGACTGTAGTTTTTAAGCCCATACTGGGGAGATCTGAGTATTAAGAAAAACATCAAAATTAAGGAAAATCATGTAACAGTGCGGAATGGCAGCTCAGATGATTGGCCAGAATGTAAGAACTGCAGAGAATAACTAAAAGATTAATCAGGAAGAAGAAATTAGAATATGAGAGGAAGCTAGCTTGAAATGTAAAAACAGATAGCAAGAGTTCCTACAGGTATTTAAAAAGGAAGAGATTAATTAAGTCAGTGTTGGTCCTCTAGAGAGTGATAATGGGGAGTTAAAAGTGGATAATAAGGAAATGGTGAATGAAATGAACAAATATTTTGCTTCTGCCTTCACTATAGAAGATTATTCCAGTAATAGCTATAAATCAGGAGATGGAAAGGAGGGAGAAACTTGGTGAAATTACAATTATGAGGGAAGCAGTACTGAGCAAACTGATGGAACTGCGGGCTGACAAGCCTCTGGACCCTGATGGATATCATCCCAGCGTCTTAAAAGAGGTGGCTAATGAGGCAGTAGATGCATTGGTGCTAATTTTCCAAAATTCGCTAGGTTTCATCAGAATGGAAAGAAGCAAATATAACCCCTCTGTTCAAGAAGGGAGGGAGGCAGAAAACAGGAAACTATAGGCCAGTTAGTTCGATGTCTGGGCACTTAGAAAAACTCAAGGGCCTGAATTTCATGCTTGGCATGTGCAGAAGTGGACACGAAATGTGCTTCCACCCAAGATTGGCCCCTGAGTGCTGCTGAGGGGGAGGCAGGAAAAGTGAGGATGCAGATGGTGGATGCTTCTAACGAGCTTCCTGAAGGCAAGCAGCTGTTGCAGAGCTGACTCAAGGACCTGCAGGCCTGTACAGATTAAATGACAAGAAAAATGCTCCAAACTGTGTCTTTGCAACACATTTAAGCACATGATCAAAAAATATCAGTCCTCAGATTTTTAAAAAATTATATTTCACCCCAGACATTTTACCCATCCTTGGATGAGGTTTCGTTAAAAACGGGCTGCCCGCCTGTGACGAGCGTGAAATTGGACAGGAATGTAAAATTGTGGACAGTAGGGTTTTTGATGGCCTTAATTTGACTGTCGACGGCTGTGGCTCCAACTCCCTCAGGCGCCCGCTGACCTCTATTGCTTGTGTATACGATGATGTCGGGACGCATGCTGGATGTCATTTCACGCAATGTCATGTGCATTCGGATCAGGCACGCCCGGCTGATCAATGTAAAATTCTGGCCGAGATAATTGGGAAGAGTCAGCATGGCTTTGTGAAAGAGGAATCATGTTTAATCAATTTCTTAGAGTTCTTTGAAGTAGTGACATACATTGTGGATAAAGATGAGCCTGTAGAGGTTCTGTACTTGGATTTCCAGAAGGTATTTGACAAGGTGCCACATCAAAGGTTATTGCACAAAGTAGGAGCTCATGTTATAGGGGTAACATATTCGTCTGGATAGAAGATTGGCTGACTGACAAAAAACAGAGTATGTATACATGGGTCTTTATCAGATTGGCAGGAAGTGATGAGTGGAATACCGTAGGGGCCTGTGCTGAGGCCTCAGCTTTTTACAATTTATATCAATGACTGAGCTGAGGGGAGTGAAGGCAAGGTAGCTAAATTTGCAGATGACATGGAGATTGTTGTAAAGTATGTTATAAAGAGGTCATAAGGAGGTTGCAAATGGATATAGATAGGTTGAGTGAGTGGGCAAAAATTTGGCAGATGGAGTACAATGACTTAAATGGACAACAACTGCAGAATTCCGAGGTGCAGAGCAATCTAGATGTTCTAGTACATGAGTTGCAAAAAGATAGTATGCAGGTACAGCAAGTAATTCAGAAGGCGAATAGAATGCTATCCTTTATTACAAGAAGAATTGGACATAAAAGTAAGGATGTTATGCTTCAGTTATACAGGGCAGTGGCGAGACCACATCTCGAATACTGTGTGAAGCTTTGGTCTCCTTATTTAAGGAAGGATGCACATGTGTTGCAGGTGGTTTAGAGGTGGTTTACTAGGTTAATGCCTGGCATGAGTGGGTTGTATTATGAGGAAAGGCTGGACAGACTGGGTATGTTTCCATTGGAGTTTAGATGAGTGAGGGATGAAGTATATAAGATCCTGTACGGTTTTGACACGGTGGACATGGAAAGCATGTTTCCTCTTGTGGGCGAGTCCAGAACTAGAGGGCTCTGTTTTAAAATTGGCAGTGATCCTTTTAGGACCTAGATGAGATTTTTTTCTGACGCCTGTGCAACTTTGGAACTCTCTGCCTCAGAAGATGGTTGAGGCAGGGTCATTGAATATTGTAAGGCGGAGGTAGATAGATTCTTATTTGGGAAGGGAGTCAAAGGTTACCAGGGGTAGATGGGAATGTGAAATTTGAAATACAAACATATCAACCGTGATCTTATTAAATGGTGGAGCAGGCTCAAGGGGCTGAATGGCCTACTCCTCTTTCTAATTCGTTTGTTTGCATGTATATTAAACTTCTAGCTTAACTTATTGAACTACATAACCTAACTACGGATAATCATTGAATAATGTTCTAAATTTGAAATCTAATTAGTTAAATGCAAACAAAATAAAGGTGACAGGGAAGGTGATGTGTTACAGCTGTAGCAGGCTGGAACAGGAAGATACCTGTGTGATCTGTGGCAACCACATCCACAATAAGTCAATAAGTGTCTGCAGCTTGAGGAATTTTGGCTCTAAGTTGATGAGTTGGAGTTCAAGCTTCAGACATTGTGATGCATCAGGGATGGGGAAAGTTATCTGGACATTTTGTTCCAGGGGACAATCACAGTCCTTAAGCTAGGTACTTCAGAATTGGTCATTGATCAGGGACAGGAAGGTGTGACTGTAAGAGAGGCAGATAGGGATCCAGAAGATGGTATTGGTAGAGCCTCAACCCTGGCAGTTGTCCCATGGGTTCAAGGTTGTTGCAGCTTGTTTGGACGAGATCAAGGGCTTCAGGGATGAAGAACAAACTGACCAGGGCACTGTGGTGCAGGAGGCCACTCAAGTTGGGTGAGCAAAAAGGAATGGAAGTTAGTAGGGAACAGTATAGTTAAGGGGATAGAAGCTGCTCTCTGCAGCCAAGAGCCTGAATCTAGAAGGCTGCATTGCCTTCCCGGTACTAGGGTTAAGGACATATCTTCAGGGCTGGAAAGGAACTTGGAGTAGGAGGGGAAAGGCCCAGTTGTTGTGGCCCATATAGGTATTAATGACAGGTAGTGCTAAGAAAGAGGTTCTGCTGAAGAAGTATGAGCAGCCGGGACTGATCTTAAAAAGTGGAACCACAAAGGTAATAATCTCTGGATTATATCTGACCCACAAGCAAATTGGCATAGGGTAAATAAGATAAGAGTTGAATGCCTGACTCAAAAATTGGTTGTGGGGAATTGGTTTCAATACATGGGGCACTGGCACCAGTTCTGGGGAAAGCGGGAGCTTGTGCCCTTGGGATGGCCTTCACATGAACCATGCCAATGTACTAGCAAATTGTGTAACTGGGGCTGTAGAGAGGGCTTTAAACTAAATAGTTCGGGGTAGGAGGGTTCACGTGAGGGGTGATTTAGAAAATTAATGAGAAAGGGCAAGGCAATAGTGTAGGGTAGCGATACAGGGAATGATAAACAGAGTGGGACAGAGCGTACAAACATAAACGTGTACAAGCAAATAGGGTTGAGATAGGGGAAAATGATAAAAAGACATAACTAAAAGCTCTTCATCTGAATGCATGCAGCATTCACTGCAAGGTGGATGAATTGATAGCATAAATATAAATAAATGAGTATGATACCTGACAGAGACATGGTTGTGACCATGGCCAGGACCTGAATATTCGAGGAATTTTAACATTTCAAGAGGACAGAAAGAAAGGAAAAGTTGGTGGGGTAGTTTTGTTAATCAAGGATGAGATCAGTACAAAAGTGAGAAATAATCTTGGTTTGGAGGATCAAAATATAGAATCAATTTGGGTGGGAATAAGAAATATACAGGGAAGGAAGTCACTGTTGGGAATAGTTTATAGGCCCCTGGTTGTTGTTATACTGTAGGATAGAGTATAAATCAAAAAATAATGGGGGCTTGTGAGAAAGGTACTTCAATAACCATAAGAGATTTTAATCTTCATTTAGTTTGGACAAATCAAATTGGCAAAGGTAGCCTTGAGTGTGAGTTCATAGAGCTTGAAGCTAGTCATTTCATGCTGCTACTATGCATTAGCAACACGAGTGGTGTTCACAACTAACAGGATGCTGCTGTCAAGCTTATTACACAAATGAGTAAGTTGATGTATGAATTTCAGAGCCAGTGTAATGCTAGGTATGTAGGCTGTATGTCCCAAAGACTGGCGAATTGTATCAAACAGAAAACAGATTCGGGAATAGATGGATCATTTTTCAGATTGGCAAATGGATTAGTGTTGGGGCCTCAGCTATTTGCAATCATTATTAATGATTTGGATAAAGACACGTTTACTGCTGATACATGGATAGGTGAGAAAGCAGGTTTTGAGGAGGATGCAGATGCCCAGATTTTCACCAAGTCAGGACAACTTGGAAACTCTTTAAAAATGGCAGAAGGGTCCCAATTCTGATATTCCTGGCCCATTCTCGTTTCCAGCAATTTTTTTTGGCATGGGATAAGGTTGCACATAGCCCACCTCAACTTAACATTCCTGCCCTGGCTGGCTGTATTGAGGAGGTGGGCAGTTTAATCCCACCCCTTGCACTTTCAGTGGATAGGGCCCCTTCAGTAAGTAATTGTGGTTCATGGCCTCTCAGAGGATGCATGAACCATGGAGGACCCCAGTCTCATGTGGGAACTGAAAAAAAAAGTCACCTGCTCCTGGAATTCTTCCATTGCCAGGCTTTAAAATTAAAAAAAAAGTGTTTTTTCTTTAGTTTCAAGTTACATGCTGTTGTTTAGATTCTGTCGAGCTCCCTTGTTAATCAAAAATCGAGCTCGGCCTTAAAATATTCAACAACCTTGCCTCCAATGCTCCGGGGTAGAGAATTCCACATACTAGTGATGCTTTGAGAGAAAAAAAAATCTCACCTCTGCCTTAAATGAGACCCCGTGGGCAGGATTTTCCAGTCCTGTCCACCGTGGGATGGGGCAATTCCTGCCCGAAGTCAACAGACCTTTTGCTGGTCTGTCAACTTTTCTGTCCTGCCTGTGATGATTCCCATGGCAGGTGTGACCAGATAATCCCGGCCATTATTTTTAAACTGTGTCTCCTAGTTCTGGTATCTCCCACAAGGGGAAACATGCTCTTGGCATCCACCTTTCTAGCCCCCTCAGTATCTAACATGTTTCGATAAGATCACTTTCACTCTTATAAACTCCAACGAATAGAGCCTGAAACTTTCCTCATAAGATAACCCCTTCATCCCAGGAATCAGTCAAGTGAACCTTCCCTGAACTGCTTCTAATGTAAACGTTGGCCCCATAGAAGTAAAACAGGAGAAATTACCTTGGGGGATGAGGAAAAGGTAGAGACATTGAACAAATATTTTGTCAGCCTTCACAGTAGAAGACCCAACACAAGTTACATACCAGAAGTAGAGAGTAATCTAGGGGAAAATAAGAGTGAGGAAGCTATGGCAATTATCATCAGCAGAGTTAAAGTACTGGAGGAACTCAAGGGACTAAAATCAGACAAATCCCCAAGACTTGATGACCTAGATGCTAAGGTCCAAAAGAGATAGCTGCAGCGATACTGGATGTGCTGGCTATGATTTTCTAAAATTCCCTAATTTCTGGAACAGTCCCAGCAGATTGAAAGTTCACAAATGTATCACCACTATCCAAGAAAGGAGGGAGAGAGAACAAAGGGAATCTCAGGCCAGTTAGCCTGATTATAAATAATCAGGAAAGTGCTGGAATCCATTATTAAGGAAGTCTTAACAATGCACTTAAAAAAAGCCTAGTGTGATCAGAACAAGTCAACATGATTTTATGGAAAGGAAATCCTGTTTAACAAATTTATTCGAATTTTTTGTGAATATAACCAGTAGAGTAGATAAAGGGGAACCAGTAGATGTAGTATCCTTGCATTTCCAAAATGTGTTTGATAAGATTCCACATGAAAGATAATGGTTCATGGAGTTAGAGGTTATACATTAGCATGGATAGAGGATTGGTTAAGGGACAGGTGCAACGAAGAGGGATAAATGGGGCATTTAAGGCTGTGGGTAATGGAGTGCTGCAAGGGTCAGTGCTGGCTCTTCAGCCATTTACAATCTATCTTCATGACTTAAACAAAAAGACAGAGGAATGTATCTAAGTTTGCTGATGATGCAAAGCTAGATGTGAATGCAAGCTGTGAGGAGGACACCAAGGGGCTGCAAAGAGATATAGACTGGTTAAGTGAGTGGCAACAAGATGGTGGATGGACTTTAATGTAGGGAAGTGTAAGGTTATTCATTTTGTTTTAAGAATAGAAAAGCAGAATTTTGAAAAGGCACGGAACTTGTAAATGCTGATGTTCAGAGCCACTTGGGTATTGAACCATTAAAGAACAGAAGAAGGCCAGTCGGCCCATGTCCGTGCTGCCGCTCCGAAGGAGCAATCCACATACTGCCACTCCCCTGCCTTCTCCCCACATCCCTGCACATTCCTCATTTTCAGATATTTAGAAAATTTAGAGAAATGTAGAAACATTTACAGCATAGAAAGAGGCCACTCTGCTAAGATATCTGTGTCAGCTGAAAAATGGCCCCCCCCAGCCTAATCCCATTTCAAGTTCGTAGATCTGGGCCTTATGGGACTTCAGGTGCATATCCAGATACCTTTTAAATGAGTTGAAGGTTTCTGCCTCGACTACCCATTTAGACAGTGAGTTCCAAACCCCTGCCACCCTTTGGGTGAAAAAAATTTCCTCATCTCCCCTCTCATCCTTTTACCAATTGTTTTAAATCTACGACTCCTAGTCACTGAACTTTCTGCTAGGGGAAATTGATCCTTCCCATCCACTCTATTCAGAGCCTCACAACCTTGTACACCTCAATTGAATTTCCCCTCAGCCTCCTCTGTTCCATGGAAAACAACCCCAGCCTATCCAATCTTTCTTCATAGCTGCAATTTTCCATTCCTGGCAACACCCTTGTAAATCTCTTCTGTATCCTATCTTTAATGAGGTGACCTGAACTGCACGTAGTACTCAAGATGTGGCCTAACTAGTGTTTTATATAAATCCAGCATAACGTGCCGTTTCTTATATTCAATGCCTCAGCTAATAAAGGAAAATATTCCATATGCCTTCTTACCAACCTGTCCTGCTACCTTCAGGGACCTGTGGATTCAAGGTCTTTCACTTCCTCTACATCTCTCAGTATCCTCCTACTTATTGTGTATTCCTTTGCCTTATTTGACCCCCCCTCCCCCCCCCATCGAATGCATCACTTCACACTTCTCCAGATTGAATTCCATCTGCCACATTTTTGCCCACCTGACCAGTCCTATTTTCCAGTTAACTTGACACAGGATAAAAGAGTGCGAGGAGAGCAGTGGAGACACAGGATTAAAGAGCACGAGGAAAGCGGCAGAGACACAGGCTAAAAGAGCATGAGAAGAGCGGTAGAGACACAGGATAAAAGAGCGCAAAGGCATTACTTTTAGTTAAGAAGCATATAACCTTAGTTGTCAGTGTTACTAGCATTCAATAAACACAGTAAATTGTAGCACACATAGGAAGGAAGTAATTAAAGTAAATTAAATAACAAGTTAGAATGGCAGGACAGGTGTTATGTTGCAGTTGTGAGATGTGGGAGCTTTTGGACGCCAAGGCGATCCATGACAAACACGCCTGCGGGAAGTTTAAGCAGCTTGAGGGATTCCAGATTAGGATTATTGACCTGGAAGCTGAAATGCAGATACTGCACAACATAAGGGAAGGGGAGAAACACCTGGATACTTTGTTCCAGAAGACAGTCACACCTCTTAGAATAGGGTCATTTGTTTTGGTCAGCAGTGAGGGACAGGAAGATGTGACTGTCAGTGAGGGACCAAGCAGACAGTAGTGGGGTAGCCTCAGACTTTGGCAATTATCAAACAGGTTTGAGGTGCTCACAGCCTGTGTGGATGAAAGCAAAGTTTGCAGGGTGGATGGGCTGGCTGGCCATGGCACTGTGGTACAGGAAGCCATTCAAGTGGGGGGAGCAAAAAGGAATGTAGTGGTAGTAGGGGATCGTATTGTGAGGAGGATTGACACTCTTTTCTGTAGCAAAGAGCGAGGTCCAGGCATCTATGTTGCCTGCCCAGTGCCAGGGTTCAGGACATTTGCTCAGGGCTGGAGAGGAACTTGCAGTGGGAGGGAGAGGATCCAGTTGTCATGGTCCATATAGGTACCAATGACATAGGTAGAACCAGGAAAGAGGTTCTGCAAAGCCAGTATGAGGAGCTAGGTACCAAATTAAGAAGCAGAACCTCAAAGGTTCTCTGGCGTATTACCTGAGCCCCGTGCAAATTGGCAAAGGGCAAATAAGATTAGAGAGACAAATGCGTGGCTCAAAGACTGGTATGGGTTCCAGTTTGTGGGGCACTGGCATCAGTACTGGGGAAAATGGAGCCTCTACCATTGGGGTGGTTTACACCTGAACCATGCTGGGACGAGTGTCTTCGCAAATCGCATAACCAGGGAAGTAGAGAGGGCTTTAAACTAAATAAGAGGAGTGAGGGATCAAGTTTAGGTAGCGGTATCAATTCAAGGTGTAGAGTCAAGACAGAAGAGCAAAATAGTAACTTGAGAAATGAGGGTCAGAGAATGGCAGGAAGGGACAGAGAAAAAACCTAAGAATGCATCAACAGTCAAGACTAGCTGTTACAAAGATAACAAAAAGGCAAAACTGAAGGCTCTCTATCTGAATGTGCATAGCATTCATAACAAAGTAAATGAATTGATGCCCCACATTGAAACAAATAAATATGATCTGATAGTAATTACGAAGATGGCTGCAGGATGACAAAGGTTGGGTCCTTAATATTGAAGGGTACATGACATTCAAGAAGAATAGGAAGCTAGGTAAAGGTGGAGAGATATTACTGTTAATCAGAGAGAGCATTGGTGCAATAGTTAGAGGTGACCTTGGTTCAGGAGATCAGGATATAGAACCGGTTTGGGTGGAGATGAGGAATGGTAGGGGAAAAAAGTCATTAGTGGGAGTGGTCTGCAGGCCCCTTAACAGTAGCCACAGTGTAGGAAGAAGTATTCAAGAGAAAATATTGTGTGCTTGTGCTAAAGGGACGGCAATAATCATGGAGGATTTTAATCAACACACAAACTGGAAAAATCAGATTGGTAGAAGTAGCCTGGATGAGGAGTTCTTAGAATGCGTTCGAGAAAGTTTCTTAGAGCAGCATGTTCTGGAACCAACCAGAGGGCAGGTTATATTAGACTTGGTGTTATGTAACATGACAGGATTAATTACTGACCTCGAGTAAAGACACCGCTAGCTAACAGCAACAACAATATGATTGAATTTTACTTCCGGTTTGAAAGGAAGAAGAGCAGGTCTAAGACTAGTATCTTAAACTTAAATAAGGGCAACTATGTGGGGATGAAAGCTGAGCTGGCTGAAGTGAACTGCGAGACTAGGCTAGAGAATAGATCAATAGAGAAACAGCGGCATACGTTTAAGGGGATATTTCAGAGTATTCAGAATAAGTACATTCCTACTATAAAGAGAAATTCCAAAGGGAGGACCCACCATCCATGGTTAACTAAAGATGTTAAGGAAAACATCAAACTTAAGAAAAAAGCTTACAACTCTGCAGAGATGAATGACAGGACAGATGATTGGACAGAATATAAAGAACGGCAGAGAATGACTAAAAGGTTAATCTGGAGAAAGAAATTAGAGTATGAGAGGAAGCTAGCTAGAAATGTAAAAACGGATAGCAAGTCTTTCTACACGTATTTAAGAAGGAGAACAGTGAGTAAAGTGGTCCTGTAGAGAGTGTCATTGGGGAGTTAATAGTAGATAATAAGGAAATTGTGGAAGAAATGCACAAATATTTTGCTTCTGGGTTCACGACAGAGGATACAAAATACATTCCAGTAATATCTGAAAATCAAGAGGTGAGCAAAAGAAAGGAACTTGGTGAAATTGAAATCACTAGGGAAATGGTACTGAGCAAATTGATGGAGCTGCAGGCCGGCAAATCTCCAGGTCTCGATGGACTACATCCTAGGGCCTTAAAAGAGATGGCTAATGAGATAGTTGATGCGCTGGTGTTAATTTTCCAAAATTCGCTAGAATCTGAAAAGGTTCCATCAAATTGGAAAGTAGCAAATATAACCCCTGTATTCAAGAAGGGAGGGAGACAGAAGACAGGCAACTGTAGGCCCGTTAGCTTGATGTCTGTTGTGGGGACGTTATTAGAATTGAACATTAAGGAGGTTTTAGCTGGGCACTTAGAGCTCAAGGCAATTGGGAAGAGTCAGCATGGTTTTGTGAAAGGAAGATAATGTTTAACCAATTTATTGGAGTTTTTTTTTGAAGTAGTAACATGCACAGTAGATAAAGGGGAGCCTACAGATGTGCTGTACTTGGATTTCCAGAAGGCATTTGATAAGGTGCCCCATCAAAGATTGTTACTGAAAATAAGGTGCATGGTGTAGTGGGTAACATATTAGCATGGATAGAAGATTGGCTGGCTGGCAAAAGGCAGAGAGTGTGCATAAATGGGTCTCTTTCTGATTGACAGGATGTGACGAGTGGAGTCCCACAGGGGCCTGTACTGATGTCTTAACTTTTTATGATTTACATCAATGACTTAGATGAGGGGAGTGAAGACATGGTAGTTAGTTTCACAGATGACATAAAGATGGGTAGGAAAGTATGTTGTGAAGAGGACACGAGGAGGTTGCAGATGGATATAGATAGGTTGAGTGAGTTTGCAAAGATCTGGCAAATGGAGTTTAATGTGGGAAAATGTGAATTTGGTCATTTTGGCAGAAAGAACAAAAAAGCAGAGCATTACTTAAATGGCTGCGTAATTCTGAGGTGCAGAGGGATCTAGATGTTCTAGTACCTGAGTCACAAAAAGTTAGTATGCAGGTACAGCAAATAATTACGAAGGCGAATGGAATGCTATCCTTTATTACGAGAAGGATTAAGCATAAGAGTAAGGATGTTATTCTTCAGTTATACAGGGCATTGGTGAGACCGCACCTTGAATAATGTGTGCAGTTTTGGTCTCCTTATTTAAGGAAGAATATAAATGCATTGGAGGCAGTTCAAAGCAGGTTTACTAGATTGATACCTCGAATGAGCGGGTGTCTTATGAGGAAAGGTTGGAAAGACTGGGCTTGCTCCCACTGAAGTGTAGAAGAGTGAGGGGTGATTTGATTGAAGTGTACAAGATTTTGAACGATCTTGACAAGGTGGATGTCGAAAGGATGTTACTTCTTGTGGGTGAGCCCAGGGCCAGAGGGCACTGTTTTAAAATTAGGGAACGCCCTTTTAGGACAGAGATGAGGAGAAATTTTTTGAGGGTTGTGCGACTTTGGAATTCTCTGCTTCAGAAGGTGGTGGAGGCAGGGTCATTGAATATTTTTAAGGCAGAGGTAGATAGATTCTTGTTAGGCAAGGGAATGCAAGGTTATCGGGGTTAGATGGGAATGTGGAATTTGAAACACAAGAAGATCAGCCATGATCTTGTTGAATAGCGGAGCAGGCTCGCATAGGTTACCTTTTTGGTCTTTTATGGGCCCTACTCTTTCCTTAGTTATCCTCTTACTCTTAATGTATTGATAAAACAACATTGGGTTCTGCTTGATTTTACTTGCCAACATTCTATCATGTCCTCTCTTTACTTTCCTGATTTCCTTCTTGATTTCATCCCTGCACTTTCTAAACTCCTCTCAGCTTTCTGCAGTACTGAATTCTTGGTGTCTGGCGTAAGCTTTCCTTTTCTGCCTTATCTTACCTGGCATAGAAAATAGGAGCAGGAGTAAGTCATCGGCCCTTCGAGCCTGCTCCACCATTCATTATGATCACGGCTGATCATCCAACTCAATAGCTTACTCCTGCTTTCTCCCCATATCCTTTGATCCCTTTCATCCCAAAAGCTATATCTAACTCCTTCTTGAAAACATACAATGTTTTGGTCTCAACTACTTTCTGTGGTAACGAATTCCACAAGCTCACCACTCTCTGGGTGAAGAAATTTCTCCTCATCTCAGTCCTAAATGGTTTACCCCGTATCCTTGGATTGTGACCCCTGGTTCTGGACTCCCCCACCATCGGGAACATCCTTCCTGCATCTACCCTGTCTAGTCCTGTTAGAATTTTATAAGTTTCTATGAGATACTCCCTCATTCTTCTGAACTCCAGCGAATATAATCCTAACCGGCTCAATCTCTTCTCATATGTCAGTCCTGTTATCCCAGGAATCAGTGTGGTAAACCTTTGCTGCACTCTCTCTATAGCAAGAACATCCTTCCTCAGATAAGGAGACCAAAACTGCTCACAATATTCCAGGTGTGGTCTCACCAATGTCCTGTATTATTGCAATAAGGCATCCCTGCTCCTGTACTCAAATCCTCTTGGTATGGAGGCCAACATACCATTTGTCTTCTTTGCCACCTGCTGCACCTGGATGCTTACCTTCAGCGACTGGTGTACGAGGGCACTCGGGTCTCGTTGTACATTCCCCTCTCTCAATTTAGAGTCATTCAGATAATCTGCCTTCCTGTTTTTGTTGCCAAAGTGGATGACCTCACATTTACCCACATTATACTGCATCTGCCATGCATTTGCCCACTCACTCAGCTTGTCCAAATCACACTGAAGCATCTCTGCATTCCTCCTCACCACCACCACCAACGCCCCACCCCCCCCCAGGTTTTGTGTCATCTGCAAATTTTGGAGATATTACGTTTAGTTCTCTCATATAAATCATTAATATATATTGTGAATACATGGGGTCTCGGCACTGATCCCTACGTTACCCCATGAGTCATTGCCTGACATTCGGAAAAAGATCCATTTATTCCTACTCTTTGTTTCCTTGATGCACCTTGACAACCAGGGGGCTTTAGATTTGACTATCCCCCCCCCACTTTTTCCTTGTGGGAACATGCTTAGTATGAGCTCCTTAAATCTTCCTTTTCAATACCTCCCACTGTTCTAATACTGATTTACCTTCAAATAGCTGCTTCTGGTCCACTTTTGATAAATCACCCCTTACCTTAGTAAAATTGGCCTTACCCCAATTTAGAAATTTAAGTCCTGTTCTATCTTTGTCCTTTTCCACAATTATGTTAAAACTAACTGAATTATGATTACTACTACCTTAAGGTTGGTGGGCAGGCGAAGAGCCCAGATGGCCTTCTCATTTTTCATGAAACCTCATCCATGGGCGGGTTGAGGTTTCATGAAGTGTTTATTAATTAAATAAAATGTCTCATGAAAAATCATAAATATGTCCTAGCTCATGTGACAATGTCACATGAGGGGACATGTCTGAGTAATTGTACTTTTTTCTTTTTTCAAATATTTTATTATTAAATTTATCTCCCTGAGGCAGCTCCGTGCCTCAGGGAGATTTCTGATTTTTTTGCACGCATGCGCAAAAGAGCACAAGGCCTGACCCTCCCTCCTCTCTCCCCCCCGCCCCCACACCCGGACAGGTAGCGCTGAGCACTTCTGGGTGCGCGTCACACTGGGTGTGCCTTAATTGGCCCATCCACATAAAATGGCGGCACGAGCCGATCGCGGGCAGCGATTGGCCCTGTGCCCACTCCCGACCGGTTTGCCCGACGGGGAGAAACTTCTCCCCATAATGTCCTTGATGCACTAACCATTACTTTATAATTTTTTGACTGCAAACTATTAATTCTCATTCATGCACCAATGTTATTCCTTTTTGTTATTCTTTACTCCTTTGAATTAACTAGTGCTTCTAGTTATCCGAATCAGTATCAGTGGGTTTCCCATTTTATAACATTATTAATCGCCCAATAAATTGATCTATTATATTTTCTTTAGCAAATGTGACACCATATTTATTTTAATTGATGCAGGTGTCAGGTAGGCAACTCAGAATGCACATGAAAAATGGAAACAGGAAAAAAATTGAGATTTGTAATCTGACCTTCAAATATCCTAATAATACCCAGCAGTAGGGGTCCTGGTTAAATGCCTGTTCCCTCAAGCTGTAGAAACTGAACACAAATCTCTGAAACCCTCTCTCAGAACCATTTATGATTATACTGAATGTGGGATTTGTAAAAATAACTGCTTAAATATATTGCAGGTAAATGAATACACTCATTCTTATCAGAAATCTCAGGAGAACCCTTCTTTTCCAGATTCTTCACATCAACTAATTGCTTTAAAAAATGACTCTGATGATTGGACACAGCAGGAGCACCATGACTTAACTGGAGTTTGCAGTTTTTACTTGGAAGATGATGAATGCAGAAATTCCAAACTTGACACTGACACCTCTATTCCTTTGCAAATATCTAGCAGTTTCACAACAGTTTCCTCTGCACAGCATTGTCAAAGAATAAACTTTGAAAAGAAGTTGGATATTCAAAGTCAGATGGAAGTACACAATATAAGGTATAGTGTTTTCCTTTATTTCTTTTAGTGCATGAATTACATTTGTATAGTTTAATCATGAGCAAAACATTTTTTAATGTAATATCTAACATTACAAGTAACTAGTACAGTTTACTATAAAACTTATCTTTCACCTCTTGCTTTGTGTTGAATTCATCCTGACACGAGCTGTTTGGTTAGTTTGCTCCAATTATAAAATGAAATGCTACTGTTGATGTGTCAAAGTTTTGACTTTGAACTCATGAGTCTCACTCACAGACAGCAGGCAAGTTTGAGTGCCAGTCAGGATTAGGATTCAAACTTTGTCTAGATTTGGAGTCACAATGTTATCCAAATGCATTAGCATTTTTATGATCATTGGGATATTTTTGTAGCCTTAATGTTTTTGCCTGAGATGGAAACACCTTTGGATTAAAACCAAAGAACAGAAAACCCTGCTGGATTTTGGGGCATTCACAGAATTGTCAAGAGTGTCCCAGCGCTGTCTAGTAATGATTCTGCTCTGCGATATCACCACTTCTCCACTGACTAATTGTGCAGACATAAGCTGAAGACTAATAAATATTGAACAGAACAAGCTAGCATTTACTGTTTTACAAAGGAAGGGAAATCTTATTTACTGACTGACTTTCACCCATTTAAAAATGAAGAGAGTTAAATCAGAGTCTTTTAAACATTACGTTGAACACTGTTAAGTGTCCATTTTGGCTTCTTGCTATTGTAGTCTGATTTCTTGAACAAGCAATTAAGGATTGTAATAAGACAACTATGCTATTACCAGTTAGTTTTATTTCATGTATTCAAAAACCAGACCATGTGAGGATAGCTAAATGATCAAAACTGGAGTGAGTGATTACAGTGACAAAACCATTGCAATTTGTTTTAAAGTTAAAAACGGCACCACAAATCAAATGTCAATAATCTGCCACTTCACCAAGAGAAACTTGTGTAGTAAGTTCATTTTGAATACAACCTGACTGCACTAATGTCCATTCAACCATCCCTTACATCATTGCTGGATTTCATATCTTCAACATTGAACTTGAACCAATGTTGAATGCAAAACCTTGGCCTCCTCTCCAAATTCTCCACAGATTCACCCTAACCTACATCTCCAAACTCTTCAATCCCAACATCCTGCCCTACTTTTTTTGACTCTGTGCATATCCACTCCCCTTGTTCGTGTCAAAATTGGTAGCAACCTCATTCCTAAACCCCTTTTCCTTATCTACTTCTCTTTACCTTTAAAAAGCTTAACCCCATTTAATTGCTTTAAGCACTTATTATTGCCTTATGGCTCAACATCCCTCAGAGAAGCACATTGAATAGTTTTTCTGCTTACTAATTTGCATTTACATGCAAGTTAGTATTGCCTGTACATTGCACCTGATCTCTGTGATTGCAAATTGTTTGTGGTTCCTCTGAATGTGTTATGACAAAATTGTTATATTCATAAGGCAAGTTGGGAACAAAGAATTTTTTTTTAGAAAGCATGCTGTGCCATACAGTAATATAATGTCAGTTTTGCAACTGTACTTTTACATACGTTGAGTGACTAAACTTTGTTGCTTCCTCACTGGGACACAATTAATTAGAGGTTGCTGCTTCCCCATAGGAAGGCAAATTAGAGAGAAATTAATCCTGAGATTTTCTTGCTCTTCCCTGCAAGCATGCAAGTTGTTGGTTTCAGAGCAGGATTTGGATAGGCCTAGAAAATCATTTTTTTAGTCATCTTGGTTTGAAATGGTGAATCATCAAGTGGAGAATCCCAAAGTGAGCAAGAAAATAAAATAGCCAAAAAGAAAGATTAGTGCCTTTAACAGAAAAAAATAGGAATGAGAGAATGATATATAGTCATCTAACGTGTAGTTTTGTGATGTTTTCAGGACTGATTCTTTTGCTGCTAAGATCCAAAGTTTCTGCATTCCATTATCACTCCAATTATAAATGCTGCTGCATGGCAGATAAGGAGTCTAGATCAGCACTTTTGGGAAGAGGGGATAGCTCAAGAGCAATGCTATGAATAAAGGAAAGTCAGAATATGACTTTATTGGGCAGAGGGAATCCCAATGATATCAGGAGAGCAAAACCAAATTCTGGCATGTAGTGGATGGGAACCCAAGAGCAGCACTTAGTAAGAAGGAGTCCAAAAGCAGTGCTAGGAAATGGAGAAATGAAATATGAGCATGCTGTTGTGAACTGGATGAGTATAGAAGATTGACATCATGAATTAAATGAGAGGGAAAGAAAAGCACTAGTGAGAGTTGGTGGGTTAGAATGGAAGAATGTGTCTGTTATCTAGGGGAGAATTGGAATCTGCAATCTGTATGGACAGTGGAAGCATATAGGGTGGAGAATGTCTCTATGAACAGGGGGAAGTGGAGAATCTCTGAACCGGGGAAAGGTGTTGCAGGGAGACTCTGAATCAGGGAGTTGGTAAGGAAAGGTGATTTGATGACCTGCAGAAGGGAAGTGTGTCTCCAGAAAGGGAGAGAGTGACTGACTGTTAGCTTTGGGGAAGTGATGGTCTGGTCAGTATGTTTAAAAACACAAGTATAATTTATTATTTCCCCCTTTTTATTGGATTGAAAATTTAGAAATGTTCAAATGAACGAGGCACTTAATGTAAAAATGTCTACATTTCCAGTGGAGCTACAGCTTTGAAGGAGTAAATGTAATTCTAAGTTTGTTGTTTTCTGACCATACTATGTTGATTTTTGAATCTCCTACTTAGTTAAAATTTAAGCTTTTTCCTTGGTGATAGATTGCCTGCCACTACTGCAAAGAAATTTAACTGTAAAGAAAAGCAATTAATTGCCAAAGAAACAGTATTTTCTCCTAACTTGAGAAAATGTTCTTTGCTTTTTAGATTGAAAAAATGTAATGCATATGCTCATTGGAGAGTTTAAAATGTTGAAAAATACCTCCATAGTTTTAAATCAATATTTTGAGTGGCATACTATCAGACCCTCTAAGGAAATAAATCTTGTGACTTGAACATTTGTATCCCTGTTGAAGAATTCATGTACCAATATTCTTAATAAGGTTGAAGGAATATTTTGTGTAGCTGCAGCTTAAATTAGAAAACTGTCCTGGCACATTTTCAGCCTTCCCTTTTTGTTTGAAGATCACCACAGTTCCAAGAAATTCAATAAAACTAGTATTTGAAACAAATGTCTGGTTTTCACCTTGTTTCTTATTGCAAATGCTATGATCTTGGTAAAGACCAGTACACTTTTTAAAAAAAAAAGTTTGAAATTCCAGTTATTTACTAAAATAATGAAGCCACGAGATTCCATGATTTAAAACAGAAGACTTTTTACAACACAAGAGTCAAGCAAAGCAAACATTAAATACTATCTTAAATAATATCTAGAATCAGCATAAATTAAACATGAATTAACAGGCAAATTGTGATCAATTATAAACTATAAATTACACATTAATTGGCAGATACAGCCAAGACAGATCTTATGAATTGGCTGAGCAGTCCACATAATATATAGGTTATCAAACTCTGTCACAAAGTACTTCAAAGCTCTGCATTCCTTACAAAGAATTTCAGCTCCTCTTGTCCTTGGAGCTAACATGATCCCCAACTGCTAGCACCAGACAACCAACCCAAGTTCCGCAGGTCCGGTCTTCACCAAAAGTGTACGTCTGCAGAACTTAATCTAGATGACATAGATCCACCAATGTTGTCTTCAAGTAACAGAAACAGCTGCAGCAACTCCCCCCCACCCCCAACCTTAAACCACCTTATATTTCACCCCTCTCCTTATATTCACTCAGTTCTGTGGAAGGGTCATGAGGACTCGAAACGTCAACTCTTTTCTTCTCTGCCAATGCTGCCAGACCTGCCGAGTTTTTCCAGGTAATTCTGTTTTTGCAGCAACTGTGTATTAGTTTATGCTTAGTTTCTGGATCTGGCCTCTGTCTTTAGCTTGCCTGTACTGCACCGTTGAACTGAATAACCTCAACTACTGAGCTTAGCTGGCTCTGATCCCTTTATATAGTCTCAACCAGTTTCAGTCTGCTCAGAAGTTATGGTTTCCTTAGGAACTGGGAGTATCAGTTTCCTTTCTCTGGTCCCCCTTTTCAGTTCCAGTCTGTCTCAGAAAAAAACAAGGTTTAAAACCATGGATTGTGTCTCACACACAACTATTATTCAGCTTTTGCATTTTTTTTTTAAGTTGCCTGTTTTAGTTCACACCCCCTGTTGAATCTAAATCTGTTCAATTTCTGTATATCAATGGCATTCTCTTCACTTTATCCCTTTCTCAGACATGCCATGAATAAAAGAATGGGAAAGGGACAGAGAAGTGTAAACTGGATACAATTTGAAGAAACATTAGAGAAACTCCCTTTACATTTTAGAGGGAAAGCAGTTAAGAAGGGCCCTCAACAACGTATATAGATTGTTAACAGACAAAATGCGCTCATTGTTACTTTAGAATAACCCAGAAAAATGGAATTTATGCCCAAATTTGTAAAAAGCTGAATTTAAAAAGAATATTTGGAAGAACTAGTTTACATTAAGACAGATGTTTAGAACAATGTTGCAGAATGTAAGAAACAAATGCATTGAGAGCTACAAATGGCAAAAGTTCAGACTCCCAGCAAAAATTATTGATTGTCTACTTTTTAAAAGATGAGTGATTAACGAATTAAGGGGGTGAAAGATTATTAAGGTGAGCTAAGATATAGATGATCAAACATTTCAATTGATCATTGTGCTCTGGTCTTGTTAGAATTGTGAGAATTGCAAATAAATAATGCAACTAATAAGTTCAATAATATAAATTCTAATATTGGTTAGATTATGTGCATTGTAGCTCTATATAAACTCTTGAAAACCAGTTAGCTTGATGGATGAATGTCTCTGTCTCTGTCTTCCTGTGGTTTAAATGTGCTTCTGCCTAACCAAGAAAGCACTGATACTTGCTGCTTTTCCATCTGGGATTTTGACTACCTTTGTTGTCATGTGAAAAATGTAGCTACTTGGAGTTTGGCAGCTGATCAGCATGCCATGTTGGAAATGAGGAACCTTTTCTGTTTATCTAAAGAGATACAATTTTTAATGAAGCCTTGCTGAACTGCTGGATCACCACATGGTGGGCTTTAAAACATGTCAATTTTGATGGGAGCTGTTGATGTACAACTTCCACAGACCAGCAATCTATTGTAGATTTATGATTAATGATGGAAAGGTATGTTAAATTGCTTGGGTAGCCTCTCAATTGATGCACATAATTGGTTCTGAAAAGATTACGGGTTTTCACCTTTAAAATTCTGCCCAGAAATCGAATCAAAGTGTTGATCATTCAGTGTGAAGAATCATCTCCTGATATCAATACTGAAGTTAATTTCTATGCATTTAATCTGTGCTCCCTTGTCAAGCTCCTACTTGCCTCTTCAAGAATCATTACAGTAAGTCCTCGCTTAACGTTGCCTCATTACATTGTTTCACTTTGACATTGTTCATAAAATAGTGTTGGTGTGTCCATTTAACTTTGCCAGTTTCACTTTTAACGTCATTTGCCACAGACTTCGTCTTCTGTGGCCTGCCTACTCTCAAAACCTTTTCCTCAGCGCTTCTGCTCTCGCCCTCGGTGCTTCTTCCCCTCCACCACTGCCCTTGTTCCCCAGATTCCAAACTGGGTCTGTTTTACTAATACTGCTGATACTGTCACTAGAGTGTTATAGAGTACCTAAAGAGACTGGGGTTAGCTGGGAAGCAGTGGCAGAACTGTACCATCACCTTCAGGAAGACCTAAAAAACATGTAACATCCACAGATCACTGCTAGTGGCTTTCAAAGACAGCATAGCCCTCCACTTTTATGCATGGACATCCTTCCTGGCTACCATAGGGAGTGTGGAGTTGTTTTCTGTCCACAAATGTGTCATGTTCATCACAGGTGCGTATGGTCACATTTTCCGGTCAGCAGTGAGCAAACAGTGCACACCATTGTTATGCTTTCGGCCTCCTACAGACTTTTTGTGGGCTTTTGACTGGCAGATTATGGTAATCAGGCATTTGGGAAAAACTGTGCCCTCTCTGGGGAATCTGGGATTTGTGTGAACAGGGCAAGTGACAGTTTATCTCTGCAACCAATAAGATTGAAGAATACTTTTTGATCCACGTAGGCCATGTAATATGGTTCCACAGCACAAAGCTTTTTAGTGCTAAGGGTGGCAGTTTGCCTCCAGAGTGCTGCTGTGTGATTCTGATGCTGGCCATTACTAGTTGCCATTTTGATTGATGGCATTTGCACCTTCGTAAAGTTTCACTGAAAGTATATATTGTAGGTAGATCATGATGTCAGTCAGCACATATTGCTGATATGACACCAGCACTGCCATTTTTGAGCTCGATGCCCTGGCCCTTTTTAGTCTCGCACAGCTGAACATGTGCTCAGTAGCAGGAAGAACCCCAGACTACCATCAGTGCTATTTAAAACACTCATGCAAGTGCTTAATCCGAGCACAGCACAAAAACTGGGCATCCTGCTGGGGCATACAACCTTGTCAGAAGAAGCTGACATGGGTTACTTATGCACTGCAATACCCATGTCTGTTTTCAAAGCCTGTCCAATTTTGCAGATGTCAAGCCTATCTTGGAAAGTATAAGTTGGAATTTTTAATTTTGTGTAAAGTCATGTAAGGAAAGCAAAATAAAGAGAAGGAAAGAAAGATGGTATTGAAAGGGAGAGCGAGAATGGTGACAAAGAAACAAGTATAAAAAAAGTTATGTTAAATTTTATATCTCCAACAATTGAATAAATGAGAAACTATGCTTGTGAAAATTAAGTTTCCATGCCAGAGGGGTTGTTTGGCAATGATTACAACTTATCATGTTGTTAAAAATTTACTTGCACTTGAATGGACATGCTTGAACTTTTTCTGGCATATTTAGTAAGTAACTAATGGGCAAGTACCACAAATTCAAATTCTCACGTATTTCAATGCCAAGTCTTTTGGTGAAGTACCAGTTAGTGAAGCTTGTGGAGGGCACAGGTAAATGAAATAGTAACCTTTTGATTTCCAAGTTTTACTGCGTACGTGTGGATGCCAGAGGCTGCTGTGGGATTAACTCCACTATAATTGTTACAGACAGGAGGAGGGTTATGGACAGGAGGAGTGTTAATTTAAACAGCAATAATTTCTCCTCTCTCCATCTGTCAAAACAAAGTTATTCTGATTTGTTTCCCTCCTTATAAGTGGTGACATATTTTCCAACCCCTTGATTTTGTGTGATCCAATTTTCTATTAATAACCCCACAACAAACTCGAGATAGGATGAACTAAAAAAAGGTTAGTTTATTGCACACATTCAAGGCACGAAAGGAGGGTCACAACATCGCCTCCAAACTCGGACAGTGAAGTGCAGGATAGAGAAAAGAAGGTTTTACAGTACAGAGACCACAAAGAAACTAAATATTGTTTGACGTGAGTTCCAGTGTCCAAAATCAAAGTCCAATGAGGTATTCCTTCATGGAGGCCAGTGGGCTGAAAACCAATGCCAGATATTTTACTTTTCTGGTGGTGTTGACTTCACATAATGAGATAGGCATGCAGAGATGAATCAGTCTTGTAGGTGATGGTACAGAATTTCCAGTGGAAGCAGTGTAGTTGGGGGCCAGGTATTCCACCTAGACGAGACTCCGTGTCTGTAAGGCTGCTCATTAGATGGTAAATGACAGACTGAACTATGTAGCTCAGCAAGGCAATATTACTTGTGACATGGGTCTCTAGCTTGTGGAACATGACTTCCAGCTCTCCACCAGGTCTTTGACAAAGTATGTGTATCCATGGACTGGATTCCAAAGAATATTAAATGTCTCAATCATTAGTAATTGAAAGGAAGGTTGCGGGGCCTTTGTCTTAGCAGATGATCCATCTCCTGCTGGCCAGCCTGGGTTTTTAAATGCAGATGGCCTTTGTATTTGGGCTGTGCAGTCCACAGGTGGTCATTAGTGGCTCCTCAGGGATGATGAGGTGCAAGTTTTCCCTAAACTACCAGATAGCTTCTTTTGTTCAGGGGTCACAGACAGCTATAGGTTCAGCTATTTTAAAAGTCTTGTTTTAGTTTTAAAATTTTAGAAGTAACAATGAGCATATCTATAGATATTTTATAAAAGTATACAGTGAGGTCTTATTCCCTCACATAATGGTGAGTGCTGACAACTTCACCATTAGTCTTACTAATCCAGTCTATTTATTTTAGTAGGGTCAATGGCTTCATCACTTTTGGAAATGACCAATGAAGTAATGAGATGCTTGTGTAATTCTATAGGTTTTCTTGCTGTTGTAGACTTTGCGGGCAATGCTGTTGCTATTCAGGCCAATGTACACGATGCTATTCTCTCAATCTGTGTGCACATGGTATGCAGCCACCAGCAGAGAATAAGTGCCTACTTTCCTGAAACATGATGCCTTCATTTTATGGCAATTATCTGTGCCACCCTATTTGAAGAGAATGAAGTGGAAGGGTGGCTCAGTGAGACCAAGGCTATACTATGCAGCCATAGCTCATGATATCAAGTTGGGCAGGCTGTAACTAGTGGAGTACCTCAAGGATCACTGCTGGGGCCTCAGCTATTTACAATCTATATGAATAACTTTGACAAAGAGATCAAGAGTAATGTATCCAAATTTACTGATGTTACAAAGTTCAGTGGGAATATAAGCTGTGCGGAGGACACAATAGGCTGTAAAGAGATATAGGGAGCTTTAAGTGAGTGGGCAATAAGGTGCCAGCTGGTGTATAATGTGGGAGTCTTATTCACTTTGGTAGTAATAACAGAAAAGCAAAATTAGAAAATGCTGGAAATACTGGTCAGGCAGCAGCCATGGAGAGCGAAAAAGTTAACTTTTCAGGTCAATGGCCATAGTATCTGCAGTAATTTTCTTTTGTAGAAAAACAATGTTTTTTTAAAAGGTGTGAAACTTTAAATGTTTATATTCAGAGACACTGGGTGTGTTTGTACAAGGAGCACATTAAATTAGCTTGCAAGTACAGCAAGCAATTGGGAAAGCATATAGCAGGGGTTCCTATACTGTGGGTCATGACCCCCCAGTGGAGTCATTGGACGAGGCAGCAATGGCGGCTATGGAGCAGAGATTCAGATTTAACAGTCCTTGGATCGACTACAATGCCTCTTTAAATGTGCGCAATTTTTTTTTTGCCTGTGGGCGAGGCCTGATCCAATGAGCTCTGAGGCCCAATTGCTGACAACAACAACAGCCTGCAAAATACTGTGTTGTAGTTACTTTTTGTGCCTGTATCCCTGCTCTTTGAAACCCCATCCTGCTCAGCAACTCTTCCCCAGCCCCCAATTTTCACTCTAGGTTGCACCAAGGCTGAAGCATTAAAATGGGATCACAGCAGAAAAAAAGTTTGAGAAGCACTGTCACATAGCATGTTGATCTTAATTGCAAGGGGATTGAGGTACAAGAATAAGCAAGTCTAGCTATAATTGCATAGTGCTTTGGTGAGACTACACCTGGAATAATGTGCACAGTTTTGATCTCCATATTTAAGGAAGGATGTATTGCATTGGAGGTGATACAGCAAAGGTTCTAGAATGGTTTAAAAACAAAAAACTGAGGATGCTGGAAATCCAAAACAAAAACAGAATTACCTGGAAAAACTCTGCAGGTCTGGCAGCATCGGCGGAGAAGAAAAGAGTTGACGTTTCGAGTCCTCATGACCCTTGGACAGAACTGGTCATGAGGACTCGAAACGTCAACTCTTTTCTTCTCCGCCGATGCTGCCAGACCTGCTGAGTTTTTCCAGGTAATTCTGTTTTTGTTCTAGATTGGTTCCTTGGATGAAAGGGTTTTCCTACAATGAGAGGCTAAGTAAATTGGGCTTATACTTTCTGGCGTTTAGAAGAATAAGAGATGATCACATTGTAACGTACAAGATACTGAAGAGGCTTGATAGGATAGACACTGAGAGGTTGTTACCCCTGGCTGGGGGAATCTAGAATTTGGGGGCACAACCTCAGGATAAGGATCGATTTATTTAGGACTGAAATGAGAAATTTCTTCACTCAGAGGGTCATGAATCTTTGGGTTGTAGATGCTCCATCATTCAGTTTCTTTTAAGCTGAGATAATTTTTTTTGTTTCTTAGGGAATCAAGGGATATGGGGAGCAGACAGAAAAGGGACAGAAGATCAGCCATGAACCTATTGAATGGTGGTGCAGGGATGAGGGGCTCTATTTCTTACACTCCTATCTACGTGTCAACCATGACTAGAAGCAGAATGCAGTACGGCAGTAAAGATACATACTAAACCATCACTGACCTTGCTAATAGGACTATTTCAAGAAGTCTTACAATGAAACCCACACCGCCCATCCTCAGATTTTCCAGAATAAGTATAGTCTATCATACAAAATGTGGATCCTAAGACTTATGCTTAAAATTCAATATACAGAACATAAGACAGATGAAATGTGCTTGAAATTACAAGAGCAAAAGGAAAGCTAGAAAGTGACATCCAGAAAAGAAAATGTCAGTATATCAGCCAATTCATCAGAGCTGATCAAGCTACAGAGATCTCTTCTAGAGGGCAAATTGGAGGCCAGCAGAAAAAAGTCTAGTTCAATGACTGATGTCACAGAGCAGTTGCAGATGAGCTACAGTGGACGTGTGATGATGGTGCAAGACAGATGAGTGTGCCATACCATGACAGCCGATCTCCTGGTAGGAGTAGCTACAAGCAGCAGCAGTAGATAGACTTGCTTTGAAAAGAGGCCTCAACATGGAGGTTGATGATTAGAGTAGCAAAGCGAAGGAATTCCAGATACTAATTCCAAAAGCCTTAAAATGCCACAGCTGCACCAATATAGCAGAAAATTACATCCGCCAAATAAGCATTTCCCAACCATCTAGTTCTCTACTCAATGTACTCAGTTCTTCAAACACCACTTATCACCATCTTACGCTGGGCTGAATTATGCTAGAACCAATGGCAAGTAAGGATTTTTCATAGTGTTCATATCAAGTATAATAGATGTATTTTCTCACCTGTGTGGTGTGTAATTTTTAGTATCTTGAATTAGCCCTGCGGTGCCACTTGAGGTTTGTGTGTTGTTTCGGGTGTGCATCACCCAAGCTATTAGCTAAATAGTTCCTTGGTGGAAGGAGCAAATGTGTTGGTTCAAAGATAAGTTTAAACGGGAATCTGATAAGTACTTCAAGGGGAAAGATTTGCAGGAATGGACTAATTGGATGACTCTTTCAAAGAACTGACACATGATGAGTTGAATGGCCTCCTGTGTTGCATCTGTCACTCTGTGGTTCTATAATCTTCATAATGAGTTATCTTTCAGGATGAATAAGTAGGGGTGCAGATCCAGCTGTAAACAAATTGTGAACAATTTTGTTTATAAAACACTGTAATAGTAGTAGGGGAGGTGATGGCGTAGTGGTATTGTCGCTGGGCTAGTAATTCGGAGACCCGGGGTAATGCTCTGGGGACCTGGGTTTGAATCCCACCATGGCAGATGGTGGAATTTTAAATTCAGTAAAAAATATGGAATTAAAATCTGGACCATTGTCGATTGTTGGTTCACTGATGCCTTTTAGGGAAGGAAATCTGATGTCCTTACCAGGTCTGGCCTACATGTGACCCCAGACCCACAGCAATGTGGTTGACTCTTAAATGCCCTCTGAAATGGCCTAGCAAGCCACGCAGTTGTAACAAACCATGACAAAGGCACAAAAAAGGAATGAAACTGGATGGACCACCTGGCATCGACAGAGGCACTGGAAATGACACAGGCAATCGCAGTCTTCCTCACTAACATCTGGAGGCTAGTGCCAAAAGTGGGAGAGCTATCTCACAGACGAGTCACCCTATAGCTAATGTCCCGGACTCCACCATCACCATCCTTAGGTATGTCCTGTCCCCACCGGCAGGACAGACCCAGCAGAGGTGGTGGCACAGTGTTATACAGTCGGGAAGGAGTTGCCCTGGGAGTCCTCAACATCGACTCCGGACCCCATGAAGTCTCATGGCAACAGATCAAACGTGGGCAAGGAAACCTCCTGCTGATTACCACGTACTGCCCTCCCTCAGCTGATTACTCAGTCCTCCTCATTGTTGAACATCACTTGGAGGAAGCACTGAGGGTAGCACGGGCACAGAGGGGCACATCAATGTCCATCACCAAGAGTGGCTCAGTAGCACCACTACTGACTGAGCCTGCCGAGTCCTAAATGACATAGCTGCTAGACTGGGTCTGCAGCAGGTGGTGAGGGAACCAACAAGAGGGAAAAAAATACTTGACCTCATCCTCACCAACCTGCCTGCCGCAGATGCATCTGCCCATGACAGTATCGGTAGGAGTAACCACCGCCTAGTCATTGTGGAGACAAAGTCTTGCCTTCACATGGAGGATACCCTCCATCGTGGTGTGTGGCACTATCACCATGCTAAATGGGATAGATTTTGAACAACTCAAGATTGGGCACCCATGAGGCTTTGTGGGTCATCAGCAGCAGCAGCAGAATTGTACTCGAACAGAATCTGTAACCTCATGGCCTGGCATATCCCCCACTCTACCATTATCACTAAGCCAGGGGATCAACCTTGGTTCAATGAAAAGTGCAGGAAGACATGCCAGAAGCAGCACCAGACATACTGAAAAAAAAGAGGTGTCATCCTGGTGAAGCTAAAAAACAGGACTATTTGCGTGCCAAACAGCATAAGCAGCAAGTGATGGACAGGGCTAAGCAATCCCACAACCAACGGATCAGATCTAAGCTCTGCAGTCCTGCCACATCCAGTTGTGAATGGTGGTGGACAATTAAACAACTCACTAGAGGAGGTAGCTCCACAAATATCCCCATCCTCAATGATGGAGGAGCCCAGCACAGCAGTGCAAAAGATAAGGCTGAAGCATTTGCAACTATCGTCAGCTAGAAGTGCCAAGTAGATGATCCATCTCCGTGTCCTCCGGAGGTGCCCAGCATCACAGATGCCAGCCTTCAGCCAATTTGATTCACTCCACGTGATGTCAAGAAACGGCTGAAGGCACAGGATACTGCAAAGGCTATGGGCACTGACAACATTCCAGCAATAGTTCTGAAGACTTGTGCTCCCAAATTTGCCGTGCTCCTAGCCAAGCTGTTCCAGTACAGCTACAAGACTGGCATCAACCCGACTATGTGGAAAATTGCTCAGGTATGTCCTGTACACAAAAAGCAGGACAAATCCAACATGGCCAATTACCGTCCCATCAGGCTGCTCTCGATCATCAGTAAAGTAAGGGAAGGGGTCATCAACAGTGCTATCAAGCAGTGCTTACATAGTAATAAACTGCTCACTGATGCCCAATTTGGGTTCTGCTAAGGCCACTCAACTCCTTATGTCATTACATCCTTGGTTCAAACATGGACAAAACAGCTGAACACCTGAGGTGAGGTGGGAGTGATTGCCCCTGACATCAAGGCAGCAAACTGGAGTCAATGGGAATCGGGGAAAACTCTTCACTGGTTGGAGTCATACCTAGCTTAAAGGAAGATGGTTGTGGTTGATTTAGGTCAGTCATCTCAGCTCCAGGACATCAGTGCAGGAGTTCCTCAGGGTAGTGTCCTAGGCCCAACCATCTTCAGCCACTTCATCAATGACCTTCCTTCCATGATAAGGTCAGAAGTGGGAATGTTCACTGATAATTGAACAATGTTCACCATTCGCAACTCCTCAGACACTGAAACAGTCCATGTCCAAATGCAGCAAGACCTGGACAATATTTAGGCTTGGGTTGACAAGTGGCCATTCGCGCCACACAAGTGCCAGGCAATGACCATCTCCAACAAGAGATAATCCAACCATCACCCGTTGATGTTCAGTGGCATTACCATCACTGAATCCCCTACTATCAACATCCTGGGAGTTACCATTGACCAGAAACTGAACTGGACTAGCCACTGTGGCTACAAGAGCAGGTTAGAGGCTAGAAATCATGCGACAATAACATGCCTCCTGATTTCCCAAAGCCTGTCTACCATCTACAAGGCACAAGTCAGGAGTGTGATGGAATACTCCCCACTTGCCTGGATGAGTGCAGCTCCTACAACACTCCTACAACACAGAAGCTGGACACTGTCCAGGACAAAGCAGTCTGCTTGTTTGGCACCACATCAACAAACATTAACTCCCTCCACCACCGACACAAAGTAGCAGCAGTGTGTACCATCTACAAGATGCATTGCAGGAATGCACCAAGGCTCCTTAGTACCTTCTAAACCCACGGCCATTACTACCTAGAAGGACAAGGGCAGCAGATAGAGGGGAACACCACCACCTGGAAGTTCCCCTCCAAGTCTCACCATCCTGACTTGGAAACATATCGCCGCTCCTTCCCTGTCGCTGGGTCAAAATCCTGGGAACTCCCTTTGTAACAGCACTGTGGGTGTACCTATACCACATGGACTGCAGCGGTTCAAGAAGACAGCTCACCACCACCTTCTCAAGGGCAACTAGGAATGGGCAATAAATGCTGGCCCAGCCAGCGAAGCCCACACCCCGTGAATAAATGAATTAAAAAATAAATAAATAAATCACCTGTATAACTATCAAGTGGAATACAGTTTTAACTAGCTACTCCCTCATGGCATTTGACAATTTTGCAAAGATTCTGGAGAACGCTTTCTTATAAAAACAATTATTAGCATCAATAATTCTTTTTGCAGGCAAAACATTGAATTGTTGGAGGGTAGGTAATATTATATTCAATGTAGTTTGAGGTCCTATTTATTAAAGTCGACATTATAAATAGTAATAACTTCCAAGAATTTTTCTCCTTCAATTAACTTGGATCAAAATGATGCGAGCAGATATTTGTGAAATGAAAATGTGAAGATAGTATGCAAGCTGTTAGATTTATTTTGTGAAATGATTTTTATATTTCCCCTCTTGTTGATTTAATTTCCTTTATTTCTGCCTTGCAGCATCACATTACATAATGGGTGGGATGGGGCGATGGGAACAATAAGGTTATAATAGGATAAAGGATGAATAGAAGGGAGGTTTGCTTACAGACAGTACATGTTTTTGTAATGAATAAAGCATTACCAACTGGAAATAATAGAGCATAAGTCCTCTAATTTGTTGCCCTCTATAGAGGGCAGATTTCAACCGTAAGTCTAATATAATGAGTTCTCATCTGGATGAAGATGAAGCCCCACTTGCTAATAAGGGGAAAAAAAATCATTAAGTAAATCATACCAGGTTACTTGTACATATCCTTTAGCCCAAGATGTGATTGGCAGAAGGCTAAAGTGAGGTTGGCTACTTATCCTTTCAACGATGGGAATCAATAAGGGAGGAAGAAAAATGCATTTTAAACAATAGTGAAGTTGTCAGCATCAAGCACTTACAAGTAGTGAGGTTTTGTTTACACTGCATCAGCAATGTGCCTTAACTCTAATTTCAGAAGAAAATGTCCTACTATTTGTTACCTTTTAATGCTGAGAATCATTGTTGGTTACTGTGTCAGTTCACTGAATGTGTAATACCAAATTGGGCTGCATTGTGTCCATGAAGAGTTAGCCGAAGTTTGTTTCACCTACAAAGGGCAGAATTTTACGGCCCCATCATGGCAGGGATGGGGCTGTAAAATGCAGCGAGCCATTCATTGACTTCGGCAGGCCCGTAAAATCCTGCCGGCGTAAAATTCCGCCCAATCTTCACAAATAGTGGAGGGAATTTGTTTTCAACTCGTCTGAGCAGAATTAAAATCAGGGCACCAAAGTACTGATCCATGCCAATTTCACAGGGAAGAAGCTTTTTTATTTTAAAAAAGAAGTACCAGCTCATTTTCACTGGAGAACACTGAAGTTTTCTGCAAACTTGGTTCTACACAGTGAAGGAAATACTGGAAAATCTAAGGACTTAGTAAATACTCCCGCTGTAGGTAAATTGTAATGTATAACCTTGTTTGCGTCAGTTCAATTCAATTGCTAGAACTGTTGTTTTAAACCTAGAGCTTTGTGGGTTCAAACATTGCTGCAGAATTTGACTATATCAGTCTGGACATTCTGACAATGTTGAGAGAGTTCTGTGTTGTCAGTGGTTTTAATTGTGGCTTTTTTATTTGTTACTTAGATTTATTTTCTGATGGATTTGGTGACAAGGCCCCATAGAAAATTGTCATTTTTGGCACTTTATTTTGTGCATTTCAGAGTTGATGTATGCATATTCTATGAGTTACTTCTTAGAATATACACACAAAGCTGGATGATAACAGTAAATCATATACATTGTTAATTATTAACAAAATTATATGTTTGCTTTTGGTTTGTTTTGCTGTACCACTTTACTTTGAGCCTAAAAATGACTACAATATTAAGTATTCCTCAAAAAGCTCTTTTAATGTAGATATTGTCATTTATTTTAAATGGTTAACACGTCTGTTTAAAAAAAGGATATTGTGCTAACATGTTAAACATTTGTGCATTAAAAAACAGCAATAATTCCTAGGCTTCGGTTTCAAAATAATTCATTGATAATATTGCTTAGTATAAAGGGAGGTCTTCACTGCAGTTACTGGGAGTGGGAAGTGGGAGATGGGGGAGAGGTGAAAGGATATAGCCATAAGGGATCACATATTAATGATAGAGCCTACTTAAATTTTCTTCTATTAATTTAATTGGCCTTTTTTTTTTCCTTTCAGCTGTGCTTTGTGTCAAAAATCTACCTCAATATGTTTACTGTGCATTCATAGCCTTGCTTCCCAAAATAAAAGGAGACAGCTGCAAGCTCAAGAATTTACAACATATAGTCAAGAATTCTAGTACCAATTGTGTGCAATGCATTTTGTAAGAAAATAAGTTATACCAAAGTACTATTAAAATATTCTACTCTGTATGACTCTTCAGAGTTTAAAGAAGAGTCATACGAACTCGAAACGTTAACTCTGTTTCTCTCTCCACAGATGCTGTTAGACCTGCTGCTTTTCCAGTGTTTTCTGTTTTTATTTCAGATTTCCAGCATCCGCAGTATTTTGCTTTTGTACTAAAATATTATACTTTGATATTATATTTATCCAGAAATATTTTAAGGTCAGGTAAATAGTTTACCCAGTATTATATTAACATGAGACATCTTTACATTTTAGGACAGCATACCAACTTTTAATTTTTCAGCTTTAGCTTTCCAAAAACACTACTTCTAATATATGCTCCACACACACGCACAGTCCCAAGAGTTTAAGATTACCATGCTTTAGAATAACTAGGCCCACTTTATATGCAGCCATTATTTGCACAATTCAAGTCTTCAATCAAAAAGGTATCATGAGCTCCAAAACTAAATTTTGTGCATTCAAGTGAACTTTGAGCCCCACTAAATGATTTTTGTCTTTGATTTGTAACAGCAGGGCTGAAAACAGAGGTAGTAGTACACTAGATGACCCTTTAACCCCAGGTCAAGTTACCAAACTCTCAGATGATAACAGGAGAATAACATTCCTATTGAAAGAGTTGAATGCTGTGGCAGAATCTAATAAAAAGGTATGTTCTTTAGATTGTTTAATTGTACTTTGCTGTTGTGGCATTCAGGATGTATTTAATCCTACACCTCCCTTGCTGTTTCAAAAATGACTGTCTTCATTACGTAGAAATGAAAAATGAATAGATTTATCCTTTAAGTGCTATAGTATTTTCATTTTTGACAATGTCAGATTGTGGATGCTACATTTTAAGTTTTCATGATTCTGCAATTATTGATACTATAATAACCACTGCAATTTCATTGCAGCTGATGGCTACTACTTTTATAACTGCTAGCAAAGATGCCTCCAGATCCCTATTGACAACCTTGATCTTAGTTTACAACCGATGAAATTTAAAGTGTCTGATCTAAACAGTGCTAACTTAGTTCAAAATATATGTTTCCATGTTACAAGGTCACTTTTCACATAGCTCTGAAGTTCAGACTAGAATGTACAATGTAATTCAAATTCATGTTCCATTCTGGATGCACAATAAGACAACTTTGGAACAAATGCGCCAATTAATTTGCATAAACTCCCTTCTTTGATATCAGTAGAAATTTTCACTGTGTAACTGAAAGGCAAATATTTGTATTTACCACATTAACTCATTTCAGGGGATAGCTATTGTTAGAATGTTATTTGATACTGTAGAATGTCTACCTTTGTTGAGGATAACAAGTTATGTGCAAATACTGGATGTGTTTAATTATTTATATTCTTAGTAGCCTTCAGGAATATTAATTTCAATCTTGCATGCTTCCCATGAAGGCTACGAACTTCAAATATTAATCTATTGATCTGTAATTAAAAATAGTATGCAAGACTTGAGCTTTAAATATATACAACACATTATGTTTATACTTTTAGCTTCAGAATAAACTGACAGAAAAAGAGGGTGAATTGGAAGTTTTAAAACTTGACACCGAATTACAAGAAAAAGCAATAGAAGCCAAAATAGCTGAAAAGGCTACAGGTACTTTTTGCATGGAATTTCAGTGGTTTGCTCGATGGATACATATATAAAAGCTATTACAATTTGACGTGAGTGAATATCAGCTGTGTTTGCTAAAGGCGTGAGGATTTAAAGTTTGTGGCACTTCTAAGTGACATATAAAATAAGTAACTCTGGGATCCTGGTACCAGCATGCCGGACAGCTTTACTTAAATTCATACTGATATTGGCATTAAATGCATTGTTAACACCATGTCAATTCAATCACAAAAGAAGCTGTTTGTTTTGTTGAAAGGCCTTGAGTCAACAAGAGAGAATAATGATTACCAGTGCCTTTACCCTCCATCCAGCAGTTCAAACATTGCTTATTGTTTTAACTGGTTCAAAGCTTCCCAGCATCCTTTGTTTGGATATATTCACACTTATCTACAACTGAATCCATTCTTTCAGAAGTACCAGCCCACGATACCAACAATATGACTAGTTAAAGACGAGTATTTGTAGTTCAGATTTAATTATTTTATAAGCTATCTTGATAGTCCATTGAAAGCATCATTCTATTTAAACATGCATCTTTCCCTGGCACCTCATAATATTTCAGCTTTCAATTTGTAGTTCTTTAAAAGATAAATTAAAAAATTAATCAGTTGCATTTTTCTCTTTTTTCATTTATGTAGACAGCAGAGCTGCTCAAACATAATGTGTAAAATGGTTAGGCTGTGGAGCAACAAAGAATGACAGAATAGCCTCTTTATTAATAAGAATCCTTGGTAATTAATACAGTGCAGCTTTACCATCATACTTATTAACCTTCTATGAAAAGGAAAACCCAGGTCCCTAATATCTTGGAAATACAATGAAAATAAGCTGAATTAAAATAGAGGTGTAATTGTTAAAACATTCAGCTATATATTGCTTTTATGTCCGTCAGTGATAACTTAAAAAATACTGGATTGTATGATTATTGTTTTTTATCATAATCATTGCAACTTTTTAAATATAGGGAGAAGCCCTATTAATATTTATTTAGATTCTTAGGCCACGTTTGTTCAAAGCTTAAAGGCCAATTGGCCATTAGTTCTTAATGGGTTAAATAGCAGAATATTTCTCTGTTCTTTTGCTAGACACAATAGACTGGATTTTGTTCCATAGTCCTGCCTGAAATTAAGCAAGATCAGTGTGCAAATGTTCAGAAATTGGGGCAGGGAGGTTTACTGCTGCCTCCCTGCCCCACTCTAATTTGCCTTCCCCTTACCCCCACTGGGACCACTACTGGTCACTTCCTTCTCTGCCAACAATATGCAAATACTAGTGGAGCGACAGAAACTGAGTTACTGGTGGATTCCCTTTCCATCTGCAATTTTATTGTCATTCTTGGGACCATCCAGAGAAAGGTAGCAGCGGTAATAACCTCTGACAGAGGGATATAGCTCATACGGGCCATCACTCCTTCCACTTTAGCCTTGAGTGCTTAATTTTAACCTTGGTTTCTGCATGTAGGTTTTTTCAGCTTTGTGGTTCTTCAGCCCCTTTAAATTTCCTTGCAGCTTGTCCAATTATCTTCATCAGCATTAGTGAGCTTCCCCTTGGAAAGAGGAATCCCACCATGGGCCAGCTGCCCATTAAATTGTTGATGGCTCAGGCAAGGTCAGAAAGTCACTCTGTCCCAAACAGGAGAACCTAACTCATACTGTTAATGTAAACTCATTAAAAAGGAATAGACCTATTCCTAAAAACTCTTAAACACATCAAACTTTTCAGGAATCTCAGGCTCATTTCAATGCATTACCCTAATTTTGACTTTACATTCGAGATTTGTAAAAGTATGGCTGAAAACACGGGCATCAGTTCTGTCAACTTTTATTTCAATGGTTCAACTTGTTTTGCTTCGGAAACTTAAACACGTGGAAAATCTATTTTGGTAGTATGTTCTGCCATTGAAAAATCAGTCTATTTAGTATGGTAAATAAATGCTTGATGCTTCTGAAATTTAACACATACTTTTGTGTTTATTGTTTTGGTGGACAAAACTTAATACTTTGGCTTGGTTATTTACCAATTATAAAAAATGTTTCTATCATCCAATTGTTTGAGGTTGATCTATATCCTACAAATGTCCCTTCTTGTCTGGTCATTTATCACATTGCTGTTTGTGGGACCTTGCTGACTCATTTGTCCATATAACAACGACGACTACGCTTCAAAAGTAATTTATAATGTCCTGAGGACTTGAAATTTACACAAGTGCAAGTTTCTTATTTTTTTAATGTTGCATTGATACAAACCGTATTATAGACTTGGCTTGCTGTTTAAATCATGTGGGACAAGAGTGTACAAATATTTAATTAATTCTTTTGAAATATTTTCTTGATTGTAGCAATCACTTTGGTTTGTCAAAAATAAATCTGCTAAATCTTCTGCTAGAAGAGAAATATCAGACAAATGTATAAAATGCTCATATAAAAGTATTCTGTGGGATATTGTCAGGCTTTTTGTTATCAATTATTGGCAAATCTAATTTGGTTATTGCACAAAAATTTCTACAGATTGGGTTCTTGCGGTACTTTGCTGTTGCTGATGGATGGTAGACAGCTCTGAAAATGTGATGATGCTGTAGCAGAAAGTGTTACAGACAAGTGGCTTTCAATGGAGGAGTGGAGGCCAGCTTCTCAGGATATACCTCTGCCTCAATTTGGATGTTGCTTCTGTTTTTGTTGCATTGACTTATGGATTATGACTGGTACAGCATATTTTGTGAACTACACAGGTAAGATAGAAATTAGGTTCAAGAACTCATGCTGCAAGAAAGATGCCAGAGACTCAAATGTGTAACTGGACGGTGATTGGGTGCTGACTGCAACTTGGTGGTGGGATTTGGGTATGTTACAGAGGAAGTTCGAAGGGATAGGAAAACAGATCTACAAAGTGGAACTAGATTTAAAATTTTGAATCTGAAAGAGAGCTCTCTTTAGCCACAAGAGCTGAAATTGACCATGAGCGCTCTTGATATATTTTTAGCTTGCAGCTGGTTGCATGAAATCCATATCTCTGAATTAGTGGCATTAGTATAGGCCTTGGGTATTGTAAAAGGTTCTTTCTCCTGTGAACAGTGAAAACACAGCATTGTTATGTGGCTTTGCCTGCAAGAATGCTTATTTATTTTTCCTCTGTGTTCTCTCTTTCACCATTGGCTCGTTGCACTACGGTAAATTGGGCCCTGGTTTTGGACAACTGCACAGGGAAGTGCTGTGACGTACAATTGGTCTTTTCACGTGTTTCTGTCTCAGTTCTGTGCGTGGACACGGAGCAGTTGTCAGTGCATTGGTTGGACTTGAGGTCTTGGCCAACAATCACCGTCCAGTTACACATTCCAATCTCTGGCATCTTTCTTGCAGCATGAGTTCTTGAACCTAATTTCTATCTTACCTGTGTAGTTCACAAAGTATGCTGTACCAGTCATAATCCATAAGTCAATGCAACAAAAACAGAAGCAACATCCAAATTGAGGCAGAGGTATGAGGCTGAGAAGCTGGCCTCCACTCCTCCATTGAAAGCCACTTGTCTGTAACACTTTCTGTAATCCATAACATCTATTCCTATGTTAATATTTCAAGGTTGTGTTCAGTGGTGGAGGCAAGGATGATGCTGGATGCCAGTCTTTGATAGACTACCTCAAAAATAGATAGGGAGCCAGGTCGTGTGATGTCCATCTAAGGATAATTTGGGATGGGAGAGCTGGGATGGGAGTATGAACCTCTTGCCTGTAACTACAATTGTTCAATATGTTATAATCCTCACCAGACCTCCAATATCTTGGAATGATCCAGTTAGGCACGAGTGACTTTTATTTCAAGTAGATAAAGTTTGATATCCAAGATACTTGCTAAGAGAATAAAGCAACAAGATTCCATGAGTTTTGAGCAAATGGAAATAAACTTTACTCTAGCAGGTCAGAAAGATGAAACAAGTTAGAATATCTAGCTTATCCACTGACATTCAGGGTTAATATGAGCTACATGTGAATTAATAGGCAAACTGTGGTCAAACACAGCACACACCACAATAAATGGAAGATGCAACCAAGACAGGTTCCATGGATTTCTCAACGACATACCCAGGTGTCAGTAAACACTGTAAGTCAACCAATCTCATTGAAACTCTCTCTCTCATGAGGGATTCCAGTCTTCACCTTCGAAGATCTCTCCTGAGAATTGTCTCCAAAAGTCGCTCCAACTCGGAAGGCCTCAATGGTGGCTCACTTCGCAGGGTTTCAGTCTTGTCTCCTGAGACTCCATTCCCCTGGATTCCTGAGTCTGCACAGCAACACCAACTCACAAGCAGAATTTCAGCTCTTCGGCCACGCTGAGCAGAACACTACAGCTCCAAAGGGGTACTTTTGCACCAGTGGCCCGTAGCACAGAGTCACTAATTTTTTGGTGCTTCCTTAGATCTTCAGGGCTTCTCATGAGCCCCATTACTTAAAGTCTGCCAACCACAGCCCTTTTTCTGCTTCTCTCTCTTTCTTCTTAACTGGGACTTCTCCCTGTCCGCTATCTGGGACTTGCTTTGGGACCTCTCCTTGTCCCCTGTCTAGGACTCTTCTCGATTATGGCACACTGCTCCTGGTCACATGTTTGGGGTTTTCACGCCATTTTCTTTATTTCCTCCTTTTACACAGATGCACTGGGCCCTTATCCTCAGCCCAAAGAACTACAAAATGTCAGATTGGGCATGCGTCGCCCGCTTCCAGTCCGCGCATGTGCAGGAACCTCCGAGGCTTGTTGGGACATGGAGTTCCTGGCCCCCGCTCGCTGACCTGGTTAGTTTGTTTTTGTAACAATTAGATGTACAGATGGTTCCCTTTGACTGGAAGGTCTATTTCCCAAAAAATTGGGATAAATCAGAAGAAGCTATAGGTCCATCAGCTTGACATCTATTTTTGAGATGATGCTTGAAAGGATCCTGTGAGATGCCCTTTATGATCGCTGGTGAAGAGCAAGGGCTATTAGAAATACTTAGCATTACTTTGGGAGAAGAGGTTCTGTCTTGCAAATTTGCTTCAGCTATTTGAATAAGTTAAAAGGCAAGTGGATGAGGAAAATCTGGTATATTGTCCATCAAAGGCTTTCTCAAAATCCTGATAAAGTACTTCACACTAAGTTACTTTACAAGATAAAATCTTATTGTGTCAGTAGGAATTTGATTTGATGAATTAAGAATTTAATTCGTTCCTGCAACTGAAACATTGCAATTAGTGCACTTCTCTTCTGGAGGCACGCTACCCATGGTGCTCCCCAGGATTGGTCCATGGCCTGTTAATATTCACTGTTTATATTATTGGCATGGACAGTGCTGTTGGAAGTATGGCCAATAGGTTTACAAATTATACTAAAATTGGCAACATTGGCTATCCCTTGATATGAGGATGACGGTGACTCAGGGTCGCGGGTTTCTGCCATGGGTCTTCATGTGACTGAACATGGCGATTCTCAACACTTAGATCTTTCAGCACATGGGGCAGGATATCCCATGAGTTAGTGGGAAGCAGAGTGCAGGATTTGGTTCCTTTCCTTTCCTTCCCTGCTGCCACCCTGCCTCTTCATTAGAGCATTTGGACTTAAAGCTTGATACAGCTTGATGGACAAGTTGTTGCCATTTTGAACAATTGATAGCAGGCTCCTCCAAGTCATTAATGTCAATGCTACCATGCTTCAAGGAGAGTTTCAGAATATCTTTGGAGTGTTTTCTTTGTCCTCCCTGGAATGCTGGTCATTTGAAATTTGAAGAAATAGGATGTGGTGGAGACGCTTTTCGGCCACCGGAACACAGTGTCCTTCGCAGTTGATTTTACCAGAGTTTTGCCTGAATGCTTATGGAGTTGGCTTCAAGAAGGACAGTAGCTTATGTATGATGGTCCTTGCATTGAATCCGGAGGATGCAGCAGAGGCATTGCTGATGGACTTTCTCTGGTACTGTTATGTGTTGTTGATCCACAGATCAGGCCTCATTGCTGTACAGGAGTGTGGTAACAACAGTTGCTCTGTACACGAGGACTTTTCTTGACATGCAGGGGTCTTTGTTGGAAAACACTTGCTGCTGTAGTTTGTTGAAGGCGGAACTGGTGCAGCAGACCTGGTGTTGGCTCTACTCGTCAATGGTGGCCTTTTGCGAGAGCTAGCTGCCAAGGTCTGCCAGTGTCTCCTTCAACATATATGGGAGGTGGAATATTTGGCTGGCCAGCTATGGGTCGATATGACTTATGTTATGGCAACATTCAAGGGCAGGCCATGTTTCTTATCAAAGAAATGGTGTGTGGCTTGCAAATCTGGTGCAGATTAGATGCAAGGATTTCCTCAGCCACTGGAAGTAGCGATTCAGGTGAATGCATGTCAGGATTTGCCCTGCTATGGAGAAGAAGGAAATGAATCAATGGTTTCCATAGCATAATTTATCTCCCTTCTTGAAGATAGTTACAATTGTTGTATTCCTGAAGTCAGGGATGAGAGGGGGAATTTCATTTTCCTCCCAAATTTGTAGGATGAGTAGATGGGTCTTGATGTGAGCAAAAATCTACCAGCTTTGAAGACCTCAGCTGGAATAACATGCCAACCAGAAGCTTTGATGTTTTTCATCTGTTTGATTGCTAGTTGCAGCTCTTCTATCGATGGCGGTTCACCCATGGATTCTACCACAGGGTACTGGGGGATAGTCTGAAGAGTATCAACTGCCACTGTGGATTCAGAATTGAGAGTTTGTTGAAAATATTCTTTCCAGCATTGACGGATGGCATTGTCATTCATAAGAAGAGAAACACCATTGTGTGAGTGAAGGAGATTTTGTCCATTTCACGTTGGTCCATAGATGGTTCTGGTGGCATCAAAAATGCTTTGTATGTCACAATGATCAGCATATTGTTGGATCTCTTGGGCTTTCTTTTCAAACCACATGTCCTTTATCTTCCGGATTTGTCTTTGGGTGTCAACCTTGAACTATTGGAATTCTGTCCTCTTGACCTTGGGTCTTCTGTCAGGCAATGAAGGCTGCTTGTTTTTCTTCTAGGAGGTCACATATTCAACTTCATTTTCATTGAAGCAGTCCAAACCCAATTGTCTGGGCACAGGAGCCTAGTACAGCTGACCTCTTTTGATCCCACTGTTCTGGGATTAAGTTGGATGTATGAAGATTTTCCAGATTAGTTGTGCGCGGCATTTGGAATTTCTTTCTTGCTCAGGCTGTTTTAGAGCTGAGACATTGATTTTCTTCCTTTTGGACATCTGGCTGACCTTGCCATGTCTTGGTGCTGGGTGGATTTTCATCACTGATCAAACAATTCCATGATCTGTCCAGCAGGCATCAGAGCCCCACATGGATTGAGTACTACAGAGATCACTTAGATACTTGAACAACGACATAATCCAAAAGATGTCAATCCTTTGATTTAGGATCCCCCATTTAGCTTCCTATTTGCCCTCCTGGATGGAACATGGTGTTTGTTATAATGAGGCCATGCTAAGCACACTTTGTCAGCAGGAGGATGCCATTTTCATTTGTTTTTCCCACCCAATTTCCCCCATGGTTCATCTCCACACATCGGATTCATGGCCAACCTTGCTGCTAAAGTCCCCCAGAAGGATGATCATTTCTTTTGGGATTCCAGTGAGAACATCATCAAGATCAGAATCCAACATTTCCTTAACACCTTCATCGGAATTATTATGAGGCATGTTTCATATTGAAAATGACATTTTTTTAATTGGGCTGAAACCCCTGATTGAGTTTTTAAAAAAAACTGAGCATTTTTTTAAAAAATGACTTAAAAGAGCAACTTAATATAGCCGAACATAACTGTACCCTACAAATTGGAAAGCCATTAGGATGGAGTCAGGCTGCCAACCCATCGGAGCTAATCACCTGACAAGCATATGAATGGCTCATCTCCTGACCCATTCACAAAACATCCAAGTAGCACTTATGTATTCAACTGGGTGTGGAACAAGCCATTAGACACAATCACTTTGGACAATAGATCTTGGCTGAGAAGGAAACTCTTCCAGCCATAACCTAATCATGTCTAGCGCTCTCGTTCACTCGCGTACTCTCTCGCTTGTGTGCTCTTGTGCTCTCTTACTCGCTGTCTCGCTTGCTCTCTTTCTCGCCCACTCTTTCCTCCAAGCTTGAACCCTGCCTGTTGTTCCACCATCCACATGCTGCAGGAAGTGTTTTAAGAATCAACCCAGCAGCTGCTGACTCCAGAAGAAGAGCATTCACCACTGACTTTTTTTTCCAGACTTTGAAACTACTTGACTTGTCCTTCACTTTGTCACTTAGTTGTGTTTGTGTGTCAACTCCTGAATGCATGTGTATGGGGGAGTCAGTGTTTCTATTATTTTTACTTAGATTGGGTGATTAACTAAATAAATATTATTTTCTTTTAAAAACTCAAAAGGAAACCTGCCTCTGTGTGTCATTTGCAATCACAGCATGTAAACAGTTAAACACTCACTGAATTGGCAAACATATCCTTTTGAAAAAAAAATGTCGCAGTCAAATGGTGTTCCGTTTTATCCCTTACCTGATCATAACAGGCTGTGGACGCTGTGTCTGCAATCGGACCCATTGATGACAAGAAATTGGAAGCAGGAAATCAAATTGATCCCTAGAAGAATTTTTAAAAATTTATATGTAGGTTTTCTTTTGATTTATAGTATTGGAATACTTAACCCGTCCATACTCAAGGCTAGTACTTTCATAAAACAGAGTAAAGAAGCTTGGGACACTTTATTAAAGAGATCTGGAGTGGGGTTAGACATTTAGAAATCGGTATCCGGCAAAAAACTAGGGGCAGAATTTTTTGCTCAGCTTGCGGTTGCACGCCCAACCTGCCCAAGCGTGAAACAGCGCGTGATGACGTTGGGCGAGCATCCCGATGTCATCACGCGCTCGTGCAATATTTCAGTCAGCAGGCACATGCGAGAGTTGGCAGCACACCCACTGACAATTAAGAAGTCTGTTAAAGCCATTAATGTGGTAATCAACAGTGATTTTTTTGTTGTCCGTCCAATATTAAGGTTGGCAGGCGGGTGGATCGGCCAGGTGGACTTTGCCTTTTTGAGGAAACCTCATCCAAGGGTGGGATGAGGTTTCTAATATTAATTTAAAAAAAGATAAATATGTTTGAACAGAATTTGCATCATGGCAGTAAATGGCCAGCCATTGTGAAATTGTTGTCCGGGGCTAATTGCAACTGGTGGCCCGTTTCCCAGCCACTCCCGGGCCTACCGACAGTGCCTGCACACCGAACTTAAAATCCTGCCCTAGGAAACCCAAAATCTTCAAATATTTGGTCACCCAATTTGCAATTGAACCTGAAGAATAAGAGATGGGCATGGAACATATGAACAGGAGAAGGCCATGCAGCCCATGGAGTCTACTCCGCCATTCATGGCTGATCAAATACTTGAATGCCTTTTACCCACACCAATAATGTAAAGGGTTATGGTGATAATCAGAAAGCTTTCAATCTCTATCTTAAACATGCTCAATGACTCTGCTTCCACGGTCCCCTGGGGCAGAAATTTTCACTCGGCGGATGAGCGCACGCCCAACTCGCTCAAGGGTGAAATGACGCATGTTGACGTTGGTTGAGTGTGCCAACATCGACGCAAAGTCGCGTGATAGTTCGGTTGGTGGGGGCGAGCTGGAGCCAGCAGTGCGTCTGTCAACAATTTAAAGGCCAGTTAAGGCCATTAAGTTATCAAGTAACTTTAATTTTTCGCTGCCCATCCAACCTAACGGTTGACAGGCAGGCAAAAAGGCCAAGTGGCTTTACATTTTTTTGGAAACCTAATCCATGGGTGGGATGAGGTTTCCAAAAGCAAATAAAAACTTTAATTTTTCATTTAATAACATTTCCCTGCTCATGTGACAGAGTCACATGAGGGGCATGTTTCATGACATTAAAAACATTTTTTTTTCCCATATCTGGAGGTCCCCAGCATCAAAGATGCCAGTCTTCAGCCAATTTGATTCACTCTACGTGATATCAAGAAATGGCTGAAGACACTGTATACTGCAAAGGCTATGGGCCCTGGCAATAGTACTGAAGACTTGTGTTCCAGAACTTGCAGTGCCCTTAGCTAAGCTGTTCCAGTACAGCTACAAGACTGGCATCAACCCGACTATGTGGAAAATTGTCTAGATATTTCCTGTACACAAAAAGCAGGACAAATCCAACCCGGCCAATTACAGCCCCATCAGTCTACTCTTGATCATCAGCAAAGTAATGGAAGTGGTCATCAACAGCGCTATCAAACAGCAATAACCTGCTCAATGATGCCCAGTAGGGTTCCGTCAGGGCCACTCAGCTCCTGACATCATTACAGCCTTGGTTCAAACATGGACAAAACAGCTGAACTCATGTGGTGAGGTGAGAGTGACTGCCCTTGACATCAAGGCCGCATTTGACCCAGTGTGGTATCAAGGAGCCCTAGCAAAACTGGAGTCAATAGGAATCGGGGAAAACTTTCCACTGGTTGGAGTCATACCTAGCACAAAGGCAGATGGTTATGATTGTTGGAGGTCAGTCATCTCAGTTCCAGGACATCACTGCAGGAGTTCCTCAGGCTAGTGTCCTAGGCCTGACCATCTTCAGCTGCTTCATCAATGACCTTCCTTCCATCATAAGGTCAGAAATGGGGATGTTTGCTGATGATTGCACAATTTTCAGCACCATTCGCAATTCCTCAGATATTGAAGCAGTCCATGTCCTAAAGCAGCAAGACCTGGACAATACCCAGGCTTGGGCTGACAAATGGCAAGCAATATTCACACCACAGAAGTGTCAGGCAATGACCATCTCCAACACAAGAGATTCCAACTAGCACCCCTTTATGTTCAATGGCATTCCCATCACTGAATCCCCACTATTAACACCCTGGGGCTTACTATTGACCAGAAACGGAATGGGACTAGCCATATAAATATTGTGGCTACAAGAGCAGGTCAGAGGCTAGGAATTGTACGACGAGTAACTCACCTCTTAACTCCCCAAAGCCTGTCCACCATCTACAAGGCACAATTAAGGCCCACCCAGCGTGACGTCCGCCAGGAAGCACTATGTGTTCCCTGTGTGGGCAGGGGGGAGTCCCTAAAATCGAGAGTGCACTCTTTCGCGCATGCACATGAAAGAGCGCACGTCTCCCTGAGGCTAAGTGTAGCCTCAGGGAGATCGCCAGGACTCTTAAAACTATTAAAAATATAGAAAAGAAAAATCTCTTACATGTCCCCTCTTATGACAATGTCACATGAGCTGGGACATGTTCATAATTTATAGAACAACTTTATTATAATTTTTAAAACCCTACATAAAACCTCATCCCGCTTCTCTATTTGCCGCCGGGGCTCCTGGCCGACCCGCCAACCTTAAGGTTGGACGGGAAGGTCCTTTTAATTGGTTAAATGATCCCGTCAATGGCCTCAAGTGGCCATTGACAGCTCGGCAGGCCCGCAGCTGATTTTGCTGCGTCCCCGCCTTCCTGAAAATTTAAATGGGACAGGGTGATATCAGGGGTTCTGCCTAGCGTCATCCCGCGTCATTTTACGTGTCAGCAAACAGGCCCTGCTCCCTGCTCGCCAACGACAAAATTCTGCCCATTTCCCATGATTTCCCATTCGCAAATCCATGCTGACTATGTCCAATCAGATCGTGATTATCCAAGTATCCATTTATCACATCCTTTATGATAAATTCTATAATTTTCCCTACTATTGATGTAAGGCTAACAGGCCTGTAGTTTCCTGTTTTCTCTCTCCCTCCCTTCTTAAATAGTGGGGTGACATTTGCTATCTTCCAATATTCAGGAACCCTTCCAGAATCTATAGAATTTTGGAAAATGATCACCAATGCATCCACTATATAGCAATCTCTTTCAACACTCTGGGATGCAGAATGTCAGGTCCCGTGAACTTATCAACTTTCAGCCCCATTAATTTCTCCAATACAACATTACATTAATTTCCTTCAACTCCTCATTTTTCCTTGTCCCTTGGATCTCTAAATATGGGAGATTTCCTGTAACCTCCTCGGTGAAAGCAGATACAAAGTAACCATTTAGCTTCTCTTCCATTTCTCTCTTCCCCATTATGAATTCTGCTGACTCTGCCTGCAATAGACCCACATTTGTCTTAGCCAAACACTTCCTTTTTACATATCTATAGAAGCTTCAGTCTGTTTTTATGTTTTTTGCTAGATTGCATTCATATCCTATTCTCCCTTTCTTTACCGGTTTCTCGGCCTTTCTTTGCTGTATTCTAAAATCCTCCCAATCCTCAGGTTTACTACCCCGTCTGGCAACTTTATAAGTCATTTCTTTTACTCTTATACAATCCTTAACTTCCCTTGGCAGCCACGGTTGACTGACTTTTTTGGGTTTTTGCACCTTGAAGGAATGTATAGGGTGCTGTAAGCTATGTTAATAGTTCTTAGAAGACTATCCATTGCCTATGTACAGTCATACCTTGTAATGTATTTTCCCAATCCACCTCAGCCAATTTGTTCCCCATGTCTTCATAATTCTCTTTCTTCAAGTTTAACACTCTTCCTTCAGAGTGAACTACCTCACTTTCAAACATAAAGTAAAATTCTACCATACTGTAGTCATTCATCCCTGAAGGTTCTTTTACAAGATTATTAATTAACCTTTTTTCATTACATAATACTAGCCTATCTTCTAGTTGACTCCTCAACATACTGCTCTAGGAAATCATCCCTAACATACTCTTAAAACTTGTCTTCCACAGCATTAGTGCTCAATTTGTTTACTCAGTCTATATGCAGATTGAGTCACCCATGATTAATGTATTGCCCATGATACATGCTTCTCTCACCTCCTGATTAGTGATAATGTGGGGCATAGTATTAATGTTTGGTGGCCTATAAACAACTCCAACCAATGCCTGCTGGCCTTTGCTGTTTCTTATCTCCACCCAAACAGATTCCACACATTGTTCTTCAGATCTGAGATCCTCCTTTACTAATGCACTGATCCCATCCCATATAATCGGCGCAACTCCACCGCCCTTCTCTTCTTGTCTGTCCTTCCTAAACATCGAATACCCTTGAATATTCAGTTCCCAGTCTTGATCACCATGCAGCCATGTTTCCGTAATTTATCATATACCTTATTGCGAATGCTGCGCGCATTCAGGTAGAGTGCCCTTAACTTGTCTTTTTGACATCATTCCGCATTGGAAGCACACTCAATGCTCTGCTTTGTTTCTCCTGCCTTCTAGCCTCACTACTACTTCCAGTTACCAGCATTACTTTCTTCCAATTTGGGCCACCCCCCTGACAGACTAGTTTAAATCCACCCCAACAGCACTAGCAAATCTCTCTGCGACTTTGTCAGTCCAAGTCCTGTTAAGATGTAACCCGTCCAGCTTGTACAGGTCCCACCTCCCCCAGAACCAGTCCCGATGCCTCAGAAATCGGATGCCCTCCCTCCTACACCAGTTCTCCAGCCACGTATTTAATTGATCAATCCTCCTATTCCTATGCTCACTAGCACATAGCACTGGGAGTCATCCTGAGATTACTGCTCTTGATTACTGCTCTTTAATTTCTTTCCTAACTCCTTGAAATCTGCTTTCAGGGCCTCATCCCTCTTCCTACCTATATTGTTGGTACCAGTGTAGACCATGACTTCTGGCTGATGTCCCTGCCCCTGAGGACATCCTGTAGCCACTCCATGACATCCTTGACCCTTGCATCAGGAAGGCAACACAGCACCCTGGAGTCATGTTTACTGCCACAGAAATGCCTGTCTGATCCCCTGATGATGGAATCCCCTGGCCCCCCATACAGCTGTGGTGTGACAGGCTTGGATCTGGCCACAGTCCCCTGAGGAACCATTGCCCTTGTCAGCATCCAAGATGGAAAACTGATTAGCAAGCAGAATAGGCTCAGAGGACTCCTGCACTACTTCTCTGGTTCCCTTCAACACCCATTCCCTCTCTGTCTGTACGCTTCTGACCTGCGGTGTGACCACCTCCCTAAACATGTTATCCACATCGTCCTTTGCCTCGTGGATGCACAATAGAGACTCCAGCTGCTGCTCAAATTCCGAAACTCGGAGCTCAAGCTTGTGCAGCTGGTGACACTTCCTACAGATGTGTTTGTCAGGGACACATGGTGCGTCCACGATTTCACACATACCCCAGGATGTACACTCCACTTGGCTGAGTTGACTTGCCATCCCATAACTACAATAACTACTTATTATACTTAGGGTAAGTAGAATCTATAGAGTAAATTACTAGTAACTTAACTTTATTACACTTATGCTAACTTAATCTTAATTCATTTTACTTTATTACTTTATTTTACTTTGACTTGATTTAACTTTACTTCCCTATTGCTAGTGTTCCTTACTGAAATCCAAGTAGCTGCTTCTCTATAAATTATACGTATTTCTAGTTTTAAGCTATTTAAACACACTCCCTAACAGCAGCTTCTCACAAACCAATGAACTTACAGTTTTCCTGTGATGTCACTCCTGGATTTTTTTTTTTCAAATTCAGCTCACTGCCTGAGTAGGGATGTCCCTCACAGGTCTGGCTGTTGCCGCTCCTGGAAAGTGAATGAAGGCCCTGAGCCTTTCCCTCTATTTATCGGCTGTCCAAGTAGAGATGTCCTTCGCAGTTCAGGCTGTCTCCGTTGCCTGGAATCTGGGGGGAGGCAGTGGCATAGTGGCATTGTCACTGCATTGCTAATCCAGAGATCCAGGATAATCCTTTGGGCACCCAGGTTCGAATCCCACCACAACAGATGCTGTAACTTGAATTCAATAAAGACGTGGATTGTCAATTGTTGTAAAAACCCATCTTGTTCACTCATGTCCTTCATCTGCCATCCTCACTTGGTCTCCCCTGCATGTAACTCCAGATCCGCAGTGATGTAGTTGACTCTTAAATGTCCCCTTGCAAGCTACTCAGTTGTATCAAATTGCTAAAAAGTCAACAAAGCTAATGAAAGTGGACTGTCCACCCAGCATCAACCTAGGCATCGGAAACTACAACATCTGAGGGTTTGTGCCAAAATTGTCTCACATAGTCATACTCAAGAATCATACCTTACAGATCACACCCCAGACACCACCATCACCATCCCTGTGGTGGCACAGTGGTTTCCAGTCAGGAGGGAGTGGCCCTGAGAGCCCTCAACATCGACTCCGACCCCATGAACTCTCATGGCATCAGGTCAAACATGGGCAAGGAAACCTCCTGCTGATTACCACTAACTGTCCCCCCTCAGCTGATGAATCAATGCTCCTCCATGTTGAACGCCACTTGGAGGAAGCACTGATGGTGGCAAGGATGCAGAATGCACTTTGGGTGGCGGACTTCAATGTCCATCACCATGAGTGGCTCGGTAGCACCACCACAGATATAGCTGGCTGAGTCCTAAAGGACATAGCTGCTAGACTGGGTTTGTGGGTTTGTGAGGGAACCAACAGGAGGGAAAAACAGACTTGACCTCATCCTCACCAACCTGCTTGCCGCAGATGCATCTGTCCATGACAGTTTCGGTAGGAGTGACCACTGCACAGTCATTGTAGAGACAAAGTCCTGCCTTCACATTGGGGATACCTTCCATCGTGTTGTGTGGCACTACCATCGTGCTAAATGGGATAGATTTTGAATAGATCTAGCAACTCAAGAGTAGGCATCCATTAGGGGCTGTGGGCAATCAGCAACAGCAGCAGAATTGTACTCAACCACAATCTATAACCTCATGGCCTGGCATATCCCCACTCTTCCATTACCACCAAGCCACCGGACCACCCTTAGTTCAATGAAGAGTGCAGGAGGGCATGCCAGGAGCAGCACCAGGCATACCTCAAAATGAGATGTCAACCTGGTGAAGCTACAACACAGGATTACTTGTCTGCAAAACAGCATAAACAGCAAGTGATAGACAGAATTAAGCGATTCCACAACCGATGGATCAGATCTAAGCTCTGCAGTCCTGCTGCCTCCAGTCGTGAATGGTGGTGGACAATTAAACAACTCACTGGAGGAGAAGGCTCCACAAATATCCCATCCAAAATGATGGAGAAGCCCAGCACATCAATGCAAAAGATAAGGCTGAAGCATTCGTAACAATCTTCAGGCAGAACTACTGAGTGGATGATTCATCTCGGCCTCCTTCAGAGGTCCCCAGCACCAGAGATGCCAGTCTCCAGCCAATTCAGCTCACTCCATGGGATATCAACAAAACAGCTGAAGGCACTGAATACTGCAAAGGCTGTGGGCCTTGACAATATTCCAGCAATAGTACTGAAGACTTGTGCTGCAGAACTTGCTGCGTCCCTAGCTCTGTTCTGTTGAAGGGTCATGAGGACTTGAAACATCAACTCTTTTCTTCTCTGCCGATGCTGCCAGACCTGCTGAGTTTTTCCAGGTAATTCTGTTTTTGTTTTGGATTTCCAGCATCCGCAGTTTTTTGTTTTTATCCCTAGCCAAGCTGTTCCAGTACAGCTACAACATTAGCATCTACCTGGCAATGTGAAAAATTGCCCATGTCTGTCCTGTACTCAAAAAGCAGGACAAATCCAACCTGGTCAATTACTGCATCATCAGTCTACTCTCAATCATCAATAAAGTGATGGAAGGGGCCATCAACAGCGCGATCAAGCGGCACTTACTCAGCAATAACCTGCTCACTGACCTGTTCTGCCAGGGCCACTCAGCTTCTGACCTCATTACAGCGTTCGTTCAAACACGGGCAAAAGAGCTGAACTCCAGACGGGAGGTGAGTGTGACTGCCCTTGACATCAAGGCAGCATTTGACCGAGTGTGGCATCAAGGAGCCCCAGCAAAACTGGAGTCAATGGGAATCAGGGAGATAACTCTGCTGATTGGAGTCATACCTAGCACAAAGGATGATGGTTGTGGTTGTTGGAGATCAGTCATCTCAGTTCCATCAACAGGAGTTCTTCAGGGGAGTGTCCTAGACCCAACCATCTTCAGCTGCTTCATCAATGACCTTCCTTCCACGATAAGGTCAGAAGTGGGGATGTTCGCTGATGGTTGCACAAATTTCAGCACCATTTACAACTCCTCAGATACTGAAGCAGTCCCTGCCCAAATGCAGCAAGACCTTGACAATATCCAGACTTGGACTAACAACTGGCAAGTAACATTCATGCCACACAAGTGCCAGGCAATGACCATCTCCAGCAAGAGAGATTCCAACTAGCACCCCTTGATGTTCAATGGATTTCCATCACTGAATTCCTACTATCAACATGCTAGGGTTACCATTGACCAGAAACTGAACTGGACTAACCATATAAATACCGTGGCTACAAGAGCAGGCCAGAGGTTAGGAATCCTGCAACGAGTAATTCACCTCCTGACTCCCCAAAGCCTGTCCACCATCTACAAAGCACAAGTCAGGAATGTGATGGAATACTCTTCATTTGACTGGATGAGCGCAGCTCCAACAACACTCAAGAAACTTGACACCATCCAGGACAAAGCAGCCCACTTGATTTGGCAACCCTTCCACAAACATTTACTCCCTCCACCACTGATGAACAGTGGCAGCGATGTGTACCATCTATAAGATGCACTGCAGAAACTCACAAAGGCTCCTGAGGCAGCACCTTCCAAATCTGCAACCGCTACCATTTGGAAGGACAAGGGCTGCAGATACATGGGAGTGCCACCATCTGGAAGTTCCCGTCCAAGTCAGCCATCATCCTGACTTGGAAACATATTGCCGTTCCTTCACTGTTACTGGGTCAAAATCCTGGAACTCCCTCCTGAACAGCACTGGATGTACCTCCACCATGAAGACTGCAGCAGTTCAAGAATGCAGCTCACCACCACATTCTCAAGGGTGAATGGAAATGGGGAATAAATGCTGGCCTAGCCAGTGACACCCACAACTCATAAACGAATTTTAAAAAATCTGAAACGGACAGGCTAGCATTAGCAAAGCTACAGGCAGAGCAGTGGAAAGTAGAGCAAGAATTCCAAGCCAGAGACAATACAAGGGAAAGACAGGAGAGAAAGGAAGAGGAGTTTACCCGAGCGTCTGGAGATCCCCAATGTATCTGAGAATCCAGTGATCCCCAGTGTACCTGAGAGTCCGGGATGCCCAATGTATCCGAGAACGAAGAGAACCCCAATCTACCCGAGAGCCGAGAAATCACCAATGTAGAGGAACAAAGAGTCTCCACAGCCAGACAAGCAGCCATCATAGCAGATGACTGAGTTGACACAAAGATTCCTAACCCAAAGTAAATTGGGATCTAATAATTCTTACAGGCTAGGGAAATATAGGATGGAAGTAGGTGAAGCCAAGATGAGCTTGAGAGAAAAGGAGAGCAGGGAATGAAACTGATCCGTCTCTAATTTTTTGAAGAAGGAACCAAGATAGTAAACTGGGAGGGGCACACCCAGTACATCTTCATTGTGGAAAATCTGGGCAAATGAGGGTAGATTGTTGGTAATGCAACAGGGGGCGCTGCTGTCAAGACAGTGTCTGTAGCCTGTTAAGAAAAATGAATTCACCTTGTTCTGGGCGGAGACCGGGGGCATCATTTCCCAACAGGCCCAAGAGTTCCGGCGCATGTGCAGAGCGTGGCAGGGCGACTCCATTCTAGCTTTTCTTTTGCAGTTAAATGGCTTGGCCACTGGAACATCAGTGGTGCGTCTCATGACGCGAAAAGAACAATCACTCGGCCTGTATTCACTGGAATTTAGAAGAATGAGAGGAGATCTCATTGAAATGTATAAAATTCTGACAGGGATGGACAGACTGGATGCAGGGATGATGTTTCCTCTGGCTGAGGGCATGTAGAACAAGGGGTCAAAGTTTCAGGATACATACGGGGCAGGCCATTTAGGACTGAGATGAGGAGAAACATCTTCACTCGGAGGCAGTTGACCTTGTGTGAATTCTCTACCACAGAAGGCTGTGGTAGCCAAGTCACTGAATATATTTACAAAACAAAAACAAAAACAGAATTACCTGGAAAAACTCAGCAGGTCTGGCAGCATCGGCGGAGAAGAAAAGAGTTCTCCGCCGATGCTGCCAGACCTGCTGAGTTTTTCCAGGTAATTCTGTTTTTGTTTTTGTTTTGGATTTCCAGCATCCACAGTTTTTTTGTCTTTATCACTGAATATATTTAACAAGGAAATAGATTTCTGGACTCTAAAGGTGTCAAGGGGTATGGGGAGATAGTGGGAACCGTTGAGATAGAGGATCAGCTATGATCATGTTTAATGGTGGAGTAGGTTCGAAGGGCCAAATGACCTATTCCTGCTTCTATTTTCTATGTTTGTATGACCCAGTATGGTGCCATAAAAAGAGGAGTCCTGTGACAGGGAGAGTGAACCCAAGGGGAGAACCCAGGGAGAGCAACCACCAGGGAGAGAAGCCCATGTGACTGGGTGTGCTGGGAAGCAGGAGAAGAGGTTCCAGGCAGTAAAAATGCTGCTGTTGTCAGGTTCCATGTAGTGATGCTTCAGGAGAAGTCCTGGGGCTGAGGTGGGGGCAGGTGCCAAGAAAGTGACAGAAGGTCACTGGTCTTGTGTTGGAAAGGTTTAGGACCCCGATGAAGCCCTAGGAGCCATTTATAGCTTGGTGTAGCCAAGAGACTGAAGTCTGGAGAAATCCAGAGGCAGTGCCAGCTCAGTGAAGCTAATGGCTTGCCAAAGAGCTGAAATTGTGCCTGTAATTTTATGCCAGAGTGCAGCTTTCTGAATCCCCGGAAGGCATTCTTATGAGAAGATATTGTACATCTCCTGATGGTTCAGTCACTGAGGCACTATGAGTCAGAGTGGCACTTGAGGAAATTCAGTGGCTAGAGCTCTGGAAGAGGAGATTTTCAATTTTAGTGATGGAGACAGAGTTTTTACGAGACAATGAAACTCACCGTGGGCACTGACATCTGGGTGGAGTGCTGAGAAATCCGTAAAATCTGTCTTGGTCGTATCTGCCATTTATTGTGTAGCTTGGTGTGTTCGACCTGAGTTTTTCTGTTAATACATACGTACCTTGTTAATTCTGAAGTGTAAGATTGATATTGTAAATTGTTTTGCTTTTTTGACTTTGTATCGTAAAGTTTGTTTTGTTTGTTTAAAATCACGGAATCTTGTGGCTTTATCCTCTAAGTAAATACCTGGGATTTCAAACTTTGCCTACTTTAAACAAAAAGTTACTGGCCCCTAACAGGATCATAACAAGCCATGAAGGTGATAAGTCTACGCTCCAATGTAACAGAAGGCCAGAGTACCTCCAGAATTTATTACATAAAAGGAAAATGACTCCTTTTGTATCCCAAAGAGATAACCAGTATCCGTGAGGATGGTTGTCTTCAAACATTACTTGTAGCAAAGGTTGCAGTGATGCCACCCAAAAGCAAAGCAAATGCCACAATATTGGTAAAGGGTTAACAAACAAATGTTTGAAAGTTCCCTTATTTAAAATTTACTTCGAGTAAGTTGGTCACCAGTGCAATGACAATCAGGGTCATTCCCAGCTTACAAGTGCAGGGAGTCGACCTATTGCTGGGAAATGACTCAGCAGAATGTCAGGTACTTTGTCTAGAGGATCCAGAGCACTCCATGGAGACTGGGAAACTGAGGGGAATGAGCAAAATTCTGCAGAACTGCAGACGGGTGAGGAAGTCTCAAAAATCCCACAGGGGGAAAAAGGGCCAGTGAGGATTGAGGAGGCTAAAGGAAAGCCAGTAAAATTTAAAGAGGCCAAGATAGAGCCAATAGAATTCAGAGGCCCAGACAGAGCTGAAGGAAAGTGCAGGTGCTGGGATAAAAGCACCAGAGGTTGAAGAGAGGCACCAGAGTTATGGTTAGCAGAAAAGAGTGTAAATATAGACAAGGAAAGTTGTCATACAGGCAAGCGGGTAGTGCACAAAATGCCTCACCTACTTGAAGTGCCACAGTGGAGTGCAGCAGAAGCTGGACAGTCACCAGCGAGCAGTAGTGTCCCAGAGGACATGGGGAAGATTACATCACATTCCTGAAGTAAGGGAAAAGGGAAGATCATATGCTCCTTGTGAAAATCCCAAGGAAAATAAAAGTGAAGTCAGTGTAGATATTCCCACTGAAAATCAAATGGCCATGTTCTAAATTTAAAGCTAACTGAACCCTGCAATTTAGCTTTAAAATCCATTAAAGACGAAGTGCAGGCAGGGACCTAAACACATTATGGAAGCTAAAGGACTGTTTAACACCTACTGTCATCCTAGCGATAAGAAATATCAATGTGCCAGAGCCCTAACTATTAAACCCATTGGTTGTGGAAACAGCAGTTAAAGAGTTAACTTTACAGGCAGTGCAGCAATGCAGTTACAGAAATTTTCATATTCCAAACCTTGGAACAGAAAAGATGTCTCTCCACCAGTCTGTGAAATTTGATTGCTTCTGGACTCGAGAGTCGAACTTGAGTTTCCACTTGGTCCAATGCTCACCAAAGACCCGTTGGAATTAAAATTCCCAAAGTACTATGAACAGATGCTACTGAAAATGTAAACTCATTTGACGACACATAAGTAGAAGGGGAAAAGGGACAGAAAGCACCAGGTTTTTGAAACAAAAGCCTTCCTTGGGCCAGACCCCAACACCAAAAGAGATTTAATTATTATTGTGCCTCATCCAAAGAGGGTGATGAGAAATTTGAACTCGAACAGAAAATGGCTGTTGTAGACAATGCCAGCTGTAGTAGTTTAAGATTGATGCATGGATGTCTGGATGAATGTGTGTTTATTTGTTGAATAAAATTGTAATGAAATACACCTTGGTGGGAGGTATTATGAGCCATGCTTTATAGCAAAAATGACTTTATTTATTTATCGTGCTGAAACCCCTGGTTGAGTTTTTAAAATAAGACTGAATAGCAGCATTTTTTAAAAGCCTTAAAACAGTGGCTTCTAAGATGGCTAAAAATTTGCATAACTGCATCCAACAAATTACAAACCTATTAAAATGAAGTCAGGCTGTCTAGAAGAACCCATCAGAGACAATAACCTTAGAGGAATGTGAATGGTCCATCTCCTGACTCATTCATAATACATGATTAGAAAGGAAGAAATTGGAGTATGTGAGAAAACTAGCAAGAAATATAAAAACAGCGCTTCTATGAGTATATAGAAAGGAAAAAGAGTAGCTAAAGTCAGCATTCATGTCTTAGATGGTGAGTCTGGGAATTAATAGTGGGAAACAAGGATATGGCAAATACGTTGAACAAGTATTTTGTATCTGTCTTCATAGTAGAAGACCCAAAAAGCAGCCCAAGAATAGTGGATAAGCAAGAGGCAAAGGGAGAGAGGAATTTAAGACAAACACGATCACTAGAGGAAAAAATACTAGGAAAACTAATGGGACTAAAGGCTACAAGTCCCCTGGACCAGATGTCATAGATTCTATGATCTTAAAATAGGTGGTTGCAAATATAGTAGGTGGATTGTTTCTAATCTTCCAAAATTCCCCAGATGCTGGATTGGAAAACTACAAGTGTAACACCACTATTCAAGAAAGGAGGAGGATAGAATACAGGAAAACATAGGCCAGTTAGCCTAACATCTGTCTTTGGGAAACATGCTAGAATCCATTATTAAAGAGGTAGTGGCAGGACATTTAGTGGCAGTGTCAGCATGATTTTGTGAAAGGGAAATCATGTTTGACAAATTTATTGGCATTCTTTGAGGCTGGAACAAGCAGGGTGGAGAGAGGGGAACCAGTAGCCGTTGTATATTTGGATTTCCAAAAGCAGCATTTGATAAGATGCCACATAAAAGGTAAGCACAAGATAAGAGCTTATGGTGTTGGGGGTGATATATTAGCATGGATAGAGGATTGGCCAAATAACAGGAAACAGAGACTGGGGATAAAGGGTCATTTTCAGGTTGACAAATTATAACTAGTGGAGTGCCACAGGGATCAGTGCCGAGGTCTCAAGTATTTACTGTCTAGATTAATGACTTGGTTGAAGGAACCAGGAATCGGATCCCATTGGCTATGTTTTTTTGCCGTTCCACCTTCGTTCCTACACGGACGGAGGCATGAAAATCCAGCCCGTCCTGTTTTGTGAAAACAACTTATACGTTGTAGCCAAATTTGCCGATATGTGGATAGGTAGGAAAGCAAGTTGTGAGGAGGATAGAGACTTTGCAAAGGGCCAAAGACAGCTTAAATGATAGGGCAAAAATTTGACATTTGAGTTTAGTATGTGGGAAAATGAGAGGTTGTCCACTTTGGCAGGAAAAATTAATTAAAGGGAGACATCCTGCAGAATGTTGTAGTACAGAGGGAAGTGGGGCCTTGTAGATGAATCACAAAATGTTAGCAAAAGGGTACAGCAAGTAATTAGGAAAGCAAATAGAATGTTGAACTTTATTGCAAGGGGGATGGAGTATAAAAGCAGGGAAATTTTGCTGTAACTAAATAGGGCATTTGTGAGACAACACCTTGAGCACTCTATATAATTTTGGTCTCCTTACTTCATCATTCAGAAACAATTTAATAAAAACCATAATCCTATTAAGTGGTCATAAAACTTTCAAGATGAACAAATTCCCAATTCCCTTGATAACTGTATTATAGCCCCTGCTGAGCTGAATCCATTAGTGGGGTTTGGAACTTAGCCAAGCATTCATAACAAGATTCCATTGTGCGACTGTGCCAACAAAACCTCCAGAGCTGAATACATCAAAGCCTTTGAAGTCATACAAAAAGCTTAAGCTTTGAAGCTGGAAAACAGATGCCTGAAATGTCAATCAAGGTGCTCAGCCATCTGTTCAAGTTTTGAAGCAGGGAAACAGATGTCTGAGCTGTCGTTCAATGTAAACATTAAATCATAGGGGACAGTTCACAGAATCACACAGTGCAGAAGAGGCCCTTCGGCCCATCGAGTCTGCACTGACACTGTGAGAAATACCTGACCTATCTACCTAATCCCATTTACCAGCACTTGGCCCATAGCTTTGAATGTTATGACATGCCAAGTGCTCATCCAGGTACTTTTTAAAGCATGTGAGGCAACCCGCCTCCACCACCCTCACAGGCAGCACATTCCAGACTGCCACCACCCTCTGGGTAAAAAAGGTTTTCCTCACATCCCCCCTAAACATCCTGCACCTCATCTTGAACTTATATCCCCTCGTAACTGATCCTTCAACTAAGGGGAACAACTGCTTCCTATCCACCCTGTCCATGCCCCTCATAATCTTGTACACCTCGATCAGGTCGTCCCTCAGTCTTCTCTGCTCCAACGAAAACAACCCAAGTCTATCCAACCTCTCTTCGTAACTTAAATGTTTCAACCCAGGCAACATCCTGGTGAATCTCCCCTGCACCCCCGTCCAGTGCAATCACATCCTTCCTATAATGTGGCAACCAGAATTGCATACAGTACTCCAGCTGTGGCCTCACCAAGGTTCTATACAACTCCAACATGACCTCCCTACTTTTGTAATCTATGCCTCGATTGATAAAGGCAAATGTCCCATATGCCTTTTTCACCACCCCACTAAAATGCCCCTCCGCCTTCAGAGATCTATGGACAGACACGCTAAGGTCCCTTTGTTCCTCAGAACTTCCTAGTGTCATGCCGTTCATTGAATACTTCCTTGTCAAATTATTCCTTCCAAAATGTATCACCTCATACTTTTCAGGGTTAAATTCCATCTGCCACTTATCTGCCCATTTGACCATCCCGTCTATATCTTCCTGTAGCGCAAGACACGCAACCTCACTGTTAACCACCTGGCCAATCTTTTTGTCATCCGCAAACTTACTAATCCTACCCCCCACATAGTCATCTATGTCGTTTATACAAATGATGAATAACAGGGGACCCAGCACAGATCCCTGTGGTACACCACTGGACACTGACAGTCACTAAAGCATCCTTCTGTCATCACCCTCTGTCTCTAACAACTAAGCCAATTTTGAATCCACCTTATCAAATTACCCTGTATCCCATGTGCATTTGCTTTCTTTGTAAGTCTTCCATGTGAGACCTTCTCAAAGGCTTTGATGAAATCCATATAAACTACATCAACTGCACTACCCTCATCTACACACCTGGTCACCTCCTCAAAAAATTCAATGAAATTTGTTAGGCATGACCTCCCTCTGACAAAGCCATGCTGACTATCCCTGATCAAACCTTGCCTCTCCAAGCGGAGATAGATTCCTTCAGAATTTTCTCCAATCGTTTCCCTACCACTGACATGAGACTCACTGGTCTGTAATTCCCTGGCTTAGCTCTACAACTCTTCTTAAATAGCGGAACCCCATTAGGTGTTCTCCAGTCCTCTGGCACCTCCCCTTTGGCCAGAGAGGAGTTAAAAATTTGGGTCAGAGCCCCTGCGATCTCCTCCCTTGCCTCCCTCAGCAGCCTGGGACACAAATTATCTGGACCTGGAGACTTGTCCACTTCTAAGCCTGCCAACACCTCCAATAAGTTTTCACTCCCTATGTCAATTTGCTCAAGAACCTCGCAGTCTCGCTCCCCGAGTTCCATACCTTCATCCTCATTCTCTTGGGTGAAGACTGATGTGAAGTATTCGTTCAACGTTCTGCCAATGTCCTCTGGCTCCACCCATAGATTGACCCCTTGGTCCTTAATGGACCCTACTCTTTCCCTGGTTATCCTCTTCCCATTGATATACTAATAGAATATCTTGGGATTTTCCCTACTTTTACCAGCCAGAGCTTTCTCATATCCCCTCTTTGCTCTCCTAATTGCTTTAAGCTCCACCTACACTTTCTGTACGCCACTAATGCCTCTGCTGATTTGCTCCCCCTGTACCTGCTAAAAGCCTCTCCTTTCCTTCTCACCGTATCCTGAATATCTCTGGTCATCCATGGTTCTTTGGGTTTGTTACTCTTTCCTATCACCCTAGAGGGAACATGTTGAGCCTGTATCCTCCTCATTTCCTTTTTGAACGCCACCTCCACTGCTCTTCTGTAGATTTCCCCACAAGCAGCTGTTCCCAGTCTACCTTGGCCAGATCCTGTCTTATTTTACTAAAATCCGCTCTCCCCCAATCCAAAAATTGTTTTTGCAACTTGCCTATTCCTTTGTCCATAACAACCTTAAATTGTACCATGTTGTGGTCACTATCACTAAAATGCTCCCCCACCACCACCTCAGCCACCTGTCTGGCTTCTTTCCCCAGAATTAGGTCCAGCACTGCAACATCCCTTGTTGGACCTCTACATATTGACCTAAAAATTTCTCCTGTACACATTTCAAGAAATCCATTCCATCCAAGTCCTTAACACTATGTCTATCCCAATTAATGTTGGGAAAGTTGAAATCACCTAATATAATTACCCTATTGTTGTTTTTACACACCTCTGCGAATTGCGCACATATTTGCTCCTCAATTTCCCGCTGACTATCTGGGGGTCTATAATAAACACCTAACAATATGGCTGCCACTTTTTTATTCCTAAGCTCTACTCACAAAGCTTCATTCGATGCCCCCTCCAAGATATCATCTCTCCTTACTGCAGTAACTGACTCCTTAACTAATAATGCAACACCTCCTCCTCTTTTACCCCCTCCTCTGTCTCGCCTGAAGATTCTATATCCTGGAATGTTGAGCTGCCAATCTTGCCCCTCCCTCAATCATGTCTCTGTGATGGCTACTATATAACAATTCCATGTGTCAATCCTCACCCTTAACGCATCCGTTTTACCTGTAATACTCCTGGCATTAAAGTACAGGCCATCCAGCCTTGCCTTACTTCCCTGGAACTTAATGCAGCTGTACTCCCTCTGACTTGATTGTTTTATGGTATTATGATGTGTCCCTATTCTGCTAATATTTTGTGTCCTCTCCCCCTGCCAAATTAGCTTAAACTCCTCCCAACAGCACCAACAAACCCGCCTGCAAGGATGTTAGTCCCGCTCTAGTTCAGATGTAGACCGTCCTGCTTGTACATGTCCCACCTTCCCCAAAGACGGTCCCAATGATCCAGGAATCTAAAACCCTCCCTCCTGCACCAACTCTTAAGCCACGTATTCATCTGCGCTATTCTTCTATTTCTGTGCTCGCTAGCACGTGGCACTGGGAGTAATCCAGAGAGGTCCTGCTTTTTAGTCTACTGCCTAACTCCCTGAATTCTTGATGCAAGACCTCACCCCTCTTTCTACCTATGTCATTGGTACCAACATGTACCATGACCTCTGCCTTATCACCCTCCCCCCTTCAGGATGCCTTGCAGCCTTTCTGTGACATCCCGGACCCTGGCACCGAGGAGGTAACACACCATCCTGAAGTCACGTTGATAGGCACAATAGCGCCTATCTGTTCCCCTGACTATAGAATCCCCTATTGCTCTTGCTCTATTCCTCCGCTCCTGTACAGACAGGCTGCTTGTGCCAGAAGCTTGGCTCTGTCTGCACTCCCTGGAGGAACCAGTGCCTTCATCAGCCACCAAAACGGATTTGCGAGCAGGACCCCAGGGGACTCCTGAACTACCTGCCTGTTTCTCTTGGACTGCCTGGTGGTCACCCATTCCCTTCCTTCCTCAAGTCCCTTTAGCTGTGGTGTGACCACCTCTCTAAATGCACTATCCATGATGCTCTCAGACTCACGGATGCTCCACAGTGCCCCCAGCTGCCGTTCCAGCTCTGAAACCCGAGTTTCCAGGAGCCGCAGCTGGACACATTTCCTGCACACATGCTGGTGCCGGGCACTGGAAATGTTCCCGACTTCCCACATGGAGCACAAGGAGCAGGCCACAGCTTTGAGCTCTCCTGCCATGACTTATCCCTTTAAATTAAACCTTATAAATCAATTAGGGCCCTTCTTTCCTGATCCTCATTACCTCAGAATATACAAACTATAAACCACAAAAAGACCTTAAACTATGTGATAAAAGTAGTAAATACTTATCCGACCTTACCCACTACTTACCAGTCATTCCTGTCCCTTGTAGCCTCTATTGCTGCAGCAGGGCAAGACCAGTCTCTGAAGATTTAAGAAGTTGGATAGCAAAGAAAAATGCAAATAGCACCCTTCCTCTCAGCACCGAAATCCCACTGTGCACCAAATTGTCAATACCCACCCTCACTCTGGCTTCAGGTGTCTCCCCTGCTTGTGTGCAAGCACAGTTGATGCATCTGAAGACTTTTCCATTTTCACAATGCTGGTCAATTTAATGGTTGCTTAAGAATAATGCCCTATCATCAATCACTACATTAAAAATGTATTTAACTAATTGTGCGACATTACAGAGTGCCATGTGAAGTTGGCAACACCTTTTGAACTTACCTGTCAAAATGTTTGGCTAGGATTCCCCAATCGTTCAAGATACATCTGAGCTGGTATGAGTCACATCACCTTCAGATGCTGGCCTGACTCCATCAAAATTTTGGGACTCTGAAATGGCCATACCTGCAATGGAGCTGGCAATGCGTGTGGGTCCAGGATCCACATCCTTATCGCGCAGAGCTGAAAATTGTTGGCAACTGGAATGGGAGTAGGAATCCAGGAATTGGATCCCATCGGCTATGTTTTTTGCCGTTCCACCTTTGTTCCTACACAGACGAAGGCATGAAAATCTGGCCCCTCTTGTTTTGTGAAGACACTGTACATTTATATGTTCTGGAAACAATAAAGGGCAATTTGCATTCTACATAGTAAGGAGTAACAAGCCAGATTTAGTTAACAACCCAACTGTGGTTGAACATTTATCTATTAGCAACCATAATATAATTGTTTATGTTGTGTTTGAAAACATGAGGCAGCTATTAATATTCTAGATTTAGGTAATGCTGTCTTCAGTAGAATGAGATGGAGATTGCAGTTCACTGGGAAAATGTGTTAATTTGTAAATTGATAAAGATCAGTGGGAGGTGTTTACCTCCACAAATTTGAAGTCACCAAAACTCTGCTTCCAATGATCTTATCACACCAACTCCAGTTCACCTATCAGTCCTATGCTTGTTAACTTACATTGGCTCCCGGTCAAGTAACACCTTAATTTTAAAACTCTCATCCTTATTTTGAAGCCTCTCTGTGGTTTTATCCCTCCTTTTCTCTGTTATCTCCTCCAGCCCTACAAACCTCCGACATATCTGCACTCATCTAATTCTGACCTCTTGGATATCCCTGATTTTAATCACTCCACTATTGGTAGTTTGGTCTCACTGCCAAGTCCTAAGCTCTGGAATTACTTTCCTAAACTCATCCCACTTTCTCTTCCTTAAAGATGCTCCTTAAATTCTACTACTTTGACCAAGTTTTTGGCCGACTGCCCCTAATATTGTCTTACATCTAATTTTGCCTTATAACAATCCTGTAAACATTTGCATATGTTTAGTTTTACAGTTATGAGTTTTATAAGTTTCTTATATTTTGGGACTGTAGCTTTAAATTTAGGGTAAATGGAGGTGGCCATGTGACCTGTTCTGAAGTTTGCCTAACAGTAAGCATAAGTGGTTTGATTGTGAAGAGGACAAAGGTAGGCTTGGGTCGTTTTACTGAGAAGATGCAAGGTATTTACACTTGGGACAATGGCAGCAGTCACTGAGTTTACAATGAGTAGACTCTTGAGTTCCTGAAGACCAAGAAAGGTGTTAAAAGGTACCTTGCTGCAAACAATTGTGCTATAAACTGTCCGCATACTTCTAAGATGAAAACTAGGAAGGCCCCAATGCAAGGTTAATGTTTTTTATGCCAGGGGAAAAGGGCAGAGTAAGCCATTTTTGAGATCAACTTACAGGCTTCCTTACAAATCAGTGAATATCATAAACAGCAGAGGCTGAGCTATACCTTGAGTGCCCTACCATCCATTCTTAATTAGCACATTCATTTAGATAATATCACCAACTTTAATTTTAACACCTATGTGTTCTATTGTACTATTGTCGTTGACATCTTTTGATGATCTGCTTCTATTACTGCTTGTTTGTCCCTACAACCACACCCCCCCACCCCCCCCTCCACCTCTTTGTCTCTCTATCTCTCCGCCCCCCACACACACACCTTAAACCAGCTTATATTTCAACTCTTTCTTGGACTCGAACGCAAGTTCTGTCGAAGGGTCAAGAGGACTCGAAACGTCAACTCTTTTCTTCTCCGCCGATGCTGCCAGACCTGCTGAGTTTTTCCAGGTAATTCTGTTTTTGTTGAGGCTCTGTATGGTGAGGAGAGAGAAAAGTCTAAAAGCAAAATACTGCGGATGCTGGAAATCTGAAACAAAAACAAATAGTGCTGGAAAAACTCAGCAGGTCTGACAGCATCTGTGGAGAGAAAGACAGAGTTAACGTTTCGAGTCCGTATGACTTCTTCAGAGCTAAAGAGAAGTAAAAATATGGTGAAATATATACTGGGCACAATTTTCCCCCTGTCGGTGGGGGGCAAGTTCAGGAGTGGGGGGGCACACCCCCAATTTACTTGGGCAGGCCAATTAAGGCCCGCCCAGTGTGACATCTGCCAGGAAGTGCTATGCGCTCCCTGTACGGGCGGGGGTGGGGGCGAGGATTCCCTAAGCTGAGAGTGTACTCTTTCGTGCATGCGTGCAAAAGACTGCACTCATCTCCCTGCCAATTGGCGCCAAATTTAAAAATGTTAAATATAGAAAAATAAAATTTTCCTGACATTTGCCCTCATGTGACACTGTCACATGAGTTGGGATATGTCCATCACTTTTAATTAACTTTTATTAAATTTTTAAAAACCTACATGAAACCTCATCCTGCTCGTGGATGAGGTTTTATGCTTTTTCTGAAGCCCACCAGGGCTCCTGGCCTGCCCACCAACCTTAAGGTTGGACGGGCAGGTCCTTTAACTACTGCAATTAGTTTTTAAATGGCCTCAGTTGGCTGTTGACAGGTCGGCAAACGTACAGCTGATTTGGCTGTGCCCCCACCGACCTGAAAATTGAAATGACACTGGTTGACGTCAGGAGTTCCTCCCGTGTCATTTTACACGTCAACGAGTGAACCCCACCCTCTGCTCACTGACCTCAATATCCTGCCCACTGTTTAAAGGAGGTGGGACAGGTGAAGCTGGATAGAGGGCCAGTGATAGGTGGAGGCAAAGGAGAGATTGCAAAAGATGTCATAAACAGAAGGTTGAAGGGGTGTTGATGGTGGTGATATTAGCTAAAGGAGCTGTTAGTGGTGATATTAAGGGTAGAAAGCAGAATGAGCAAATGACAGATGGCCCTAGTGGGTGTGGGGCGGGGGGAGAGGACGGTGTGGGAGAAAAGATCGAAATAGGCTAAAAGGTGGGGATAAACAATGAATAAAAATGTAAATAAATTTTTAAAATAAAAATAGGTGGGAAAAGGAAATATATATATAAAAATTTAAAAATAAATATTTTTATAAAGGGGATCAAAAAGGGGTGAAGACGGAGGAGAGAGGTCATGGTCTGAAGTTGTTGAACTCAATGTTAAGTCTGGAAGGCTGTAAAGTCCTAATCGGAAGATGAGGTGCTGTTCCTCCAGTTTGCGTTGAGCTTCACTGGAACATTGCAGCAGGCCAAGGGTGGACATGTGGGCATGAGGGCAGGGTGGTGTGTTGAAATGGCAAGCGACAGGAAGGTCTGGGTCATGCTTGCGGACAGACTGAAGATGTTCCGCAACATCTTCCGATGGTCACCCAGTCTGCGTTTGGTTTCTCCAATCCAATCAGACTGGAGGGAAATATACAGAGAGATCTCATAGGGCATGATATCAGGACCACTGCTTTTTTGATATATATTAGAGACCTAGACTTAGGTATACTAGGCAAAATTTTCAGATGACACAAAACTTGGAAATGTAATGAAAAATGAGGACAGTAGCAAACTTCAGGAGGACATAACTGGTGACATGGGCAGATAAATGGCAGGTAAAAATTAATGTAGAGGAGAGTGAAGTGGAGGATTTTGGTAGGAAGAATGAGGAGAGGCAATAGAACCTGCTACGGTATTAAAGGGAGTCCTGGAACAGAAAGACCTTAGGATTTACGTACATAAATCTGTGAAGATGGCAAGAGAAGCTTAAGAAGGCTGAATTTAAAATAAACATGTGGAATCCTTGCCTTTAAAGGTATAAGAGTACAAGATCAAGGAAGTTACACTAAACCTTTATACTGTGAATCATTGGATAGGCCTCAGCTGGAGTATTGACCAGTTCTGAGCACCACATTTTAAGAAGGATGTCAAGATTAGTATTTTAAACTTAAATAAGGGCAATTATGAGGGCATGGAAGCAGAGCTAGCTAAAGTGAACTGGCAAATGAGGTTAAGATATATGTCAATAGAACTTCAGTGGCAGACATTTAAAGGGATATTTCAGAATAAACAGAATATATATATTCCAATGAGAAAGAAAAATCTCAGGGGGAGGACCCATCATTTGTAGTGAACTAAAATAGTTAGAGCCAGTATCAAACTTCAAGAAAAAGCATATAATTACGCAAAGAGGGGTGGCAGGTCAGAAGATCGAAAAGAATATAAAGAACAAACAAAGAATGACAAAAAGGTTAATAAGGAGGGGAAAATTAGAGTACAAGAGAAAGCTAGCTTGTAATATAAAGATGGATAGTAAGAGTTTCTATAGATATTTAAATAAGAAAAGCTAACAAAGTAAGCATTGGTCCTATAAAAATTGCATCAGGGAATTGATAATGGAAAGGAGGGAGATGGTGGATTAATTAAGCAGGTATTTTGCTTCAGTCTTTACTATAAAGGACACAAGTTAAATCCCGGAAATAGCTGTAAATCAGGAAATGGGAGGAAGGGAGGAACTTGGGAAAATTACAATCACCAGGGAAGTAGTATTGAGCAAATTGTTGGGGCTTGAGGGCTCACAAATCCCTAGGCCTGGATCTGGATGGACTTCATAAGGTTTTGAAAGAAGTGGCTAGTGAGTTAGTTGATGCACTGGTTTTAATTTTCCAAAATCCCCTCGATTCGGGGAAGGTTCCATTAGATTGGAAAATAGAAAATATTCAATTTATTCAAAAAGAGAGGGAAACAGAAAGCAGGAAACTATAAGCCAGTTAGCCTAAATCTGTCACAGAAAATTAGAAGCTATTATAAAAGATGTTATAGCAGGGCACATAGAAAAATTCCAGGCCATCAAGCAGATCCAAAATGGTTTTGTAAAAGGGAAATTACGTTTATCAATTTATTGGAGTTCTTTGAATGAATCACATCTGCCATGGATAAAGGGGACCTGGTGGATGCCTGGATTTCAAAAAGGCATTTGATGTAGTGCTACGTCAAAGGTTATTGCAGAAAAAAAATCAAAGCTCATGGCGTACGGGGTAACACATTGGCATGGATAGAAGATTGGCTAGCTAACAGGAAGCAGAGAGCAGGCATAAATGTTTTTTCCTGGTTGACAGGATGTGACAAGCAGTGTGCCACAGAGACCATTGCTGGGACCTCAACTTTCTACAATTCATTATAATTGACTTGGATGAAGGGACCGAAGGAGTGATTGCTAAATTAACTGACGACACAAAGATAGGTAGAAAGTAAATTGTGAAGAGGACACAAAGAGGCTGCAAAGTGACATAGGTTAAGTGAGTGGGCAAAGATCTGGCAAATGGAGTATAATGTGGGCAAATGTGAAATTGTTCATTTTGGCAGGAAAAATAAAAAAAAGCTTATTATCTAAATAGTGAAAGATTGCAGGGCTCTGAGATTCAGAGGGATCTGGGTGTCCTAGTGCATGAATCACAAAAGGCTAGCAGGTAATTAGGGACGCTAATAGAATGTTATCATTTATTATGAGGGGAGTTGATTACAAAAGTAGGGAGGTTAGGCTTCAGTTGTACAGGGCATTGATGAGACCACATCTGGAATATTGTGTACAGTACTGGTCTCCTTATTTAAAGAAAGATGTAAATGCATTAGAAGTAGTTCAGAGAAAGTTTACTAGATTAATACCAGGAATGGATGGGTTGTCTTACAAGGAAATGCTGGGCAGGTTAGGCTTGTTTCCACTGGAATTTGGAAGAGTAAGAGGCGACTTAATTGAAACCTTTAAGATCCTGAGGGGTCTTGACGTGGTGGATATGGAGAGGAAGTTTCCTGTTGTGGGAGAAACTAGAACTAGGGGTCAGTGTTTAAAAATAAAGCATTGCTCATTTAAGACCGAGATGAGGAGACACTTTTTCTCTGAGGGTTGAGTCTTTGAACACTCTTCCTCAAAAGGCAGTGGAAGCAGAGTGTTTGAATATTTTTAAGGCAGAGCTAAATAGATCCTTGATTAACAAGTGGGTGAATGGTTATAGGAGTGGGCAGGAATGTGGGGTTGAGGTCACATTCAGATCGGCCATGATCTCATTGAATGGCAGAGCAGGGTCGAGGGGCTGCCTCCTGCTCCTAATTCGTATGTTTGTATGCAAAACTCTGTCGATGAGTTTTACTGAAATGAAATTGAGTATGAGGGACTTCAGTTATGTGAAGAGATCAAAGAAGACAGAATTGCTCTGTTCAGAGCATAGAAGGTTAGGAGGAGATTAAATATGTTTAAAATAACAAAGGGTTTTGATAGAGTAGATGGGGAGAAACTGTTTCCATTATTAGTAGGATTGGTAACCAGGGAGAACAAATTTAAGATAATTGGCAAAAGAGCCAAAGGTGAGCTGTGAGATTTTTTTTTAAATATTTTGTTATGATCTGAGATATATATCTAAAAGGGTGCAGAAAGATTAAACTGGGATCAGTGTCCTCAGGGGGAGGTTCACTAATGTGGTTGGAAAGGGTTTAAATTAAATTGACAGGGAGTGGGCACCGGCATAAAGAAGTAGAAAAGAGGATTAAGATGCTTTAAGTGCGACTGTTGGCCAGGACTAGAGAAGGGGGTAGCTCTATATTAGATAAGAGCAGATGAAGAAGAACTATGAGGAATACAAAGACAGATTTACACTGCTTATATGTAAACACAAAAGTGTGGTGAATAATGTTGGTGAGCTACAAGCACAAATAACCATGTAGGAAGATGAATTATTGACAATGACGGAAACGTGACTTAAAATGGTGAGGATTGGACGCTTAATATTCAAGACTATGAAGTAGCCATAGAAAATAGGGAAGGAACAAAGGGAGGTGAGGTGACAGTATAGATTAGGGAAGATCCTGTAGTGTTGGAAAGAAGCTTAAGGGGGCTTAAATGTCCATAAGGGGACAAGGACAGAATCCATTTGTCTACGTTGAGAAATAAAAAAGGTTTGATCACACTACTGAGAATATTCCAGAGGCCTCCAAACAATGAGAGAGATATAGAGGAACAAATCTGCAGGGAAACCAGAGATGTTCAAGAAGTATGGAGTGGCGCTCTTGGGGGACTTTATCCCAGTTGATATTCCAGTAATTAATGGTGGAATATATTCTGGTGCTGGAAATGAGGTAGGCCATGTGTCTATGGGGGAGCACCTGGGTAAGAGTGATCATTGTAACATAAGGTTTAGGTAAATAATGGAGAAGAGCAAGGAAGAACCTAAAGAGAAGAGAGTTAACTAGGAAAAACTAACTGAACAATGGGTGATCTTTAAGGAGGAGATGCTTCAGCTACAGGCTAGATACATAACAACAAGGAAAAAGGTAGGGGAACCAAAACCAGAGCTCCTTGGATGGCAAGGGAGGTAGTGAATATGATGAAATACAAAAGGGTGTGTCATGCATGACCAGGTGAATCCTTCAAGTGTAAACCAGGTCAAATTGGTTGAGAGGAGAAGTGAAGAGGGAAATGAAACTGGCAAAGAGAGAATATGAGAATAGAATGACTGTCAACATAAAAGGGAAACCAAAAATTTTCTACCAGCATGTAAATAGTAAGCGGATAGTAAGAGGTGAAGTGGGACCAATTAGGATCACAGAGGGTGATGTACGATTAGAGATGCAGGACAAGGCTATAGTATTTATTGAGTACTTTGCATTGGTGTTTTTGAAGGATGAGGCATCTGACAAAAAATATTCATAGAGTTAATGGCTTGGATGAAAATTGATAGGTAGGTTTATTGGACATAATGCTGGCTATGCTCAGAATAGAATTTATCTGGTCCTGATGGCTTGCATCCCAGTTTGTGAAAGGAAGTGGAGATAGCAGAAGGGCTTGCATTGCCATATTCTTCCAATCTTCTTGAAATATGGGGGAGGTGCCAGAGGATTGGAGAGTGGCAGATGTGACACCCTCAGTCAAGAAAGGGTGCAAGGACAATCATAACAGCTACAGGCTAGTTAGTTTAACATCAGTGGTGGGTAAGATTTTCAAAAGCATAATCCGGGGAAAGAAATCAACAGCATTTAGAGAAGTTTGAGTTAAATAAGAATATTCAGCATAGATTTGCAAAAGGCAGTTAGTACTTGACTAATTTAATTTTTTGATAAAGTAACAGAGAAGATTGGTGAAGGGATTGCAATGGATGCTTAATAGGGATTATAAGAAAGTGTTTGCCCTGCAGCTGCTGAAAAGCCACCCCCTCCTTGTGGCTGATCTGGTAGGTAGAGACCTGCCTGTGAGCCCCCCCTTAAAAGTGAGGTGGTGCTGCCTTGCAAAGCCTTGCACTGATGACTGCAAGTGCTGCCTGAAGCAAGGTAGGCAAACAAACCTCGAAGTCCTGAGCAAAGTGCAGCTTGCCAGGTGCATGTCGCTTATGCATTAGTTGTGAAACACATTGATGCGTAGGCGAATAATTCTGGTGAACAGGGCTTATAATGAAATGCTAAGGTATTGAAATTAGGTTCCTGATGTGCGGCGGCAGGTAACGTGGCCCGACATTGACAGGTGGAGCGGACGATCACAAACTGGTTTCACAATGGCAGGCCAATTTTTGGCCTTCTCGGCATGTTGTTCCCTGCCGGCTGCCATGAAGCCCAACGCCAATGGGGTCGAAAAATTCCGGCCATTGAGGATAAAAGCAGGGAAATTATGCTGAGCCTTTATTTTTATTATTTTATTTTTTATTTTGGTCACGACTAAAGTATTGCATCCAGTTCTGTGAGGGCTCTTAAAAGAATGCAGAGAATGGTTCCAGGGATGGGGGTTTTAGGTATAAGGTTAGATTGGAGAAGCAGGGATTGTACTCCTTTGAGCAAAGGAGATTGAGGCGAGATTTGATAACGGTGTCCAAGATTATGACAGGTTTGGATAAGGTAGACAAGGAAAAACTGTTCTCATCAGCTAATTATACAAGGACTAGGGGATACAGATTTAAGGTTTTGGGTAAGAGGGACATGATGTGTTAATAACCTGGAACTTGCTGCCCATGAGTGTGGTGGAAGCAGAGATGATCAGTGATTTCAAAGGGAAATTGAATGAACACTTGAAGGAAATAAACATCTAGAGCTATGAGAACAGAGAGGGGGAATGGGTCTGATTGGATTACTCTATAAAGAGCTGGCATAGACTTGATGGGTCAAATGGCCTCATTCTGTGCTGTAAATGAGTCTGAATAGTAACTTTGAAAAGGGAATTGGATAAAAACTTTAAAGAAAAAATTGCAGAACTATGGGAAAAGAGCAGGTGTGTGGGACTAATTGGACAGCTCGTTAAGAAGAGCTGGCACAGGTATGATGGGTTAAATGGTTTCCTCCTTTGCTGTATGTTTCAATGAAATTACTTCCCAGTGAACTGTGTTGATATTGATATGCAGCAGTAACTGGTATACTTTGCCATTTTTTATGTACACTTGCTGTGTAAACTTGTACACAAGTTGACCAGCTTCATGCTTGTGTCCAGTCATATTAGAAAATAATTAGTCTACTGGTGTTCTACATTCCAACTTCATGGACTTAATTGGCTGTAATTGGGATATCCTGATGTTGTGAAAGGTGCTATAAAACTGCAAGTTCTTACTAAACAAATATATAATTTGACTGAATTGTAAGTTGTCTGATTTGCTAATGTAAAAATGGAGGTATCCAAATGTATAAGGATATAATTTGTTATACTTTCTTTCTAGTATCTTTCTTAGCATACATAGTACTTACTAATATTTGTCCACTTGAGTTCACCGCTTTGAATCTTTATGGATTAATTAATAGAATTCATAGGAATCAACAAAAAAAGGCTAAGTGGGGTTTCCAAAATCCCTCCTGGAACTTAAAAGTTTCAGCTTCAAAATCTTAAGTGAAATATATCTACTAAAGCTCTGTTCTAAGACGTCATCTTTTTTAAAAAAAAAGATCCTATTTACCATATTTAAACATCAGTTATACAGGAGTTAGTTTTGATTAAATCAATACTATTGCAGATATTTTGTTATCAATTTTGGAATTGTGAACATTTTCAGTTTCTTTGAAAACTGACTAGCTTTTTAAAAATTTAAATGTTGACTTCTTTGTGAAATGAAATGGTTCATGTGGTTTGGCATTGCTTTTGATTTAAGTAGCTGATTGTTGAATTGTATTTAAATAAGATGTTAGTGTAGAGGGAAGTACCTGCAATGTAATTTGCTTAGTCTTTCAAAACTCTTCTCAGTGTTTTAATTAGAGTGCCCCCACCCCCAAAACAAATAGGCGACTCCACAACTCCTGCAGTAATATTCACAGATCTGGGAAGAGAAACTGGATCTCACTCAAGGGGATTGGCATAGATATCCATTAGGAATATTGTATTCTAATTATTCATGCTGTCTGAGATCATTTTGCATTCACATTTAAGCCAGGTTATGGTTTCACAATGATTAACAAAACAAAGCTTAAAATGTAGTTTCACAGTAGGCTAATGTTGCAACCATTCACTGTAAGGACAAGCAACTATCACTGCAAGAAGTTTTCAAAACTGTATTGGGGCAAGTGGTTAAGTACGCTCTTCTCCCTGTACGTATACATGCTGAGCTTTAAAATGCCCACGTTCAATCTGTTTTTAAAGTACTTGTACCACTTGATTGTGTGTCAGCAAATAAATTTATCCAAATCTATTCATATTCATATTGCTTGCATTCAGCAAATGCGTTGCATTCTGTGAATGTGCAGTCAGGCATTGTGTTTGTAATGTCATTTTGACAATTCCTGGTATTTTCATTTAATGTTTCCAACTGCTATGCCTGATGTCAGCTGTCAATAAGTCACTGAGTTGTTGATTCACAATTATCACATGGTATAATCACCAACTTCTCACTGTATTTGATTTCCTTGAAACTTCATTTTAGAGGAAAATAGAAAGGAAGAACTCACATTTATATAGCATCTTTGACATCCTCAAGATGGCCCAGTGTGCTCACAGTGACTTAACAACCATGATTCCAATTCAAAAGTAATTATGTGAGCAGACATTGCAGCCAATTTGTTCACTGCAACTCCCATAAATATAGTAAGATAATCAACCAATTAACCCATTTTAGTATCATTTTTGTACAAAGCCTAAGTAGATTTCTTGGTTCACAATATTTTTGAATTAAGTTGTTAAAGCTAATTATTTTACTATAAATACGGTAGTCCTTAAAGGTTTAAATCTCTCTAAAATTGTGGAGATTGTTTGGCTGCACAAATAACAGGATGTGTCTACCAACAATCACATCTGATTCCTCTGAAGTTTGCACCAATAGACCTCTTGTCGTTTGCACCTGAAGACCTTGAATCTAATTTTTTTTCCCCACAAAAAGCTTGCTATAGCTGATACTGGTGATGCTAGTGCTAGCTATTCCAAGATTCATATCTCAAGGCATTAGTAAAATGGTGCTGATATGAGGTGGGATTTAACCAGCCCTTTCAGGACAGGCTGGGAGGCGGAAATACAGGTAAGAAAGCATGGGAAGGTGGCGTGCCTGTCATCTTCCCGCCACCATGACATCTTGCCAATGGCAGGAAAGGCACAGACAGGCTGCTCGCCTGAAAGTGTCTCTTCTGCCTCCACTGGTACTTTGTCAATGGCAGGGGATCCTTTGCTGTATTGGAAGATAAATCCTGGCAGGCTCTGGGAGGGGGGGAGTGCCTCCTTTTCAGGCACACTTTGGCCCATTGAGGCGCACCCCGGTGGAAATGGCCACCCCTGTGGCAATAGCGACACATGCCCTTAGCAAATCACGCCCCTCCCCAGGCTTGCCTGACTGGCCCAGCTGACCCAAATCCTACATTGGACTTTGGGGACACATGGTCTTCAATGTACCTTCACCCTGGAGGTCCTCTGGCCAGCGGCCCCTCGAGAGTGCCCTTAATAGAGACAACAGCCACTTAATTGGTAAGATGCGGCCCACTGACCACCGAAGCATGTTTGCATCCTTGTTTTTGCCCCCACTACCTGCCATTTCCATAAAACCAAGCCTGTACTTTCTTATTGATTGCCTTTTTGCTTTTCACAGTTCTAGTTGAAGAAGTCTATCGTGCGCAAAAGGAACGGGATGCAGCTGTTATGGCTAGACTTAGACTTGCCAATGAGGAGAGAGATGAAGCTCTTGTGCGAGCTAAACGGCTAGAACACGCCATTGAGGGGTATGTATGCTACATTTAAAGACAGCTTTTATTCTTCAAAAAAAAAATAATATTCTGAATGAAAGTAGAAAAATTTAAATGTACCCCATACTGTGCTTCCCAATTAATTATCACCTTTAGCTTTAATGACATCGTAAATCTATACAAATATTTTAAATTCAGTGCAAAAGATAATCAACTATATAGTTCCAATCTGATACTTGACATGTTTTGGACTTTTTGCACTCCTTTGATCTGACCTTATTTGCATCATTCCATTATGGTGATTTGCAATTTGTGTTTTTTTGCACAGTGCTGCTGACTGCTTAATGATATGGTTGGCCATATCATTGCACTATTCAAACAGGTTTAGATAAATTTGTTTTAAATGCAAGATTCAATTGCTATTAATTTAATGGGGAGAATTTTCTTTCGGTTGGGCGGGCCGGTCAGGAGAAGTGCGGGCAGGTGCGGAGCCAATCACAACCCATGATTGGCTGCATGCCTTAATTGGCGTGACGTGTACTCGGAAGCGCTCAGCGCTACCTGTGCAGGTGGGGGGAGTCAGGGCCTGTGTCCTTCCACACGAAAGAGGGCAAAAATCTCCTGAGGCACAGAGCTGCCTCAGGAAAATTAAGTTGTCATAAAGATGTGAAAAATAAAAATTATTCAGACATGTCCCCTCATGTGACATTGTCACATGAGCTGGGGCATGTTTATGAATTTTCATAAAACATTTTATTGAATTAATAAACCCTTCATGAAACCTCATCCCGCCCACAGATGTGGTTCCATGAAAAATGCAAAGGCTGCTTAAGGTTGGACAGGCAGCCCTGACAAGTACTTTAGTTCATTAATGGCCTTAACAGGCCTTTGACAGTTTGGCGGGCGTGCAGCCGACTCTGCTGCGTGCCCACCAAACTGAAGATCTGAATGACGCGTGGTGACATTGGAAGCACGCCGGACGTCACCGTGCATTATTTTACGTGTCGGCGTGCACGGCCCACCCTCACATGCTGAGCAGAAGATTCTGCCCAATATCTTTGTTTACAGTCAATACAGGGATAAAGCAGAGTATAAGTATTAGAGGTGCTGGTGAATTTAATAAATGACAAGGAAGGTAATGGTACAGGTACAGACTTTAAGTAAAAATGTGCTTATTTTAGGTGCTCCATAGAAACCAAAAATAAATCCACTGGGCTTTAAGTTGTTTTTCTTTTTATGAAATAATCTGTGCCAAATCTCTAAAGGTTTCTTCAGGATAGATAGAAAATTGGCTAAATTGTTTACTTAACAGTGTGTATTTGGAATATTTTTGAAACAGCATTACTAAGCAGGTGTTGAGCAAGGTGAATGGGTATATGGGTGTAAAAAAGGAAGGAAGAAAATCCAATATTGACTTCTACAAAATAAATCAGGAGTATGATGTTTCCTTTGTAAGGTTGTTGATCACAAATCCCGTTCTATAGAAAATCAACTCAATATTTGAACTAATTAAACAATTAATCTATCTTCTATGTCTACCTTAAATGGAAAATAATTTTCCTTTTCCCTTTGATTAGGGTGCATTTCTGGATAGGGGAATCCCACCCTACTAGTAAATGGTGGCACCTCCTCTGCCTATGTAAGGCAAAGCTGCACGAACAATTCCACACTCCTTTGCTCCCCAAAAGATTTCTTCAGCTCTGTCAGTGATCTGAGTGCTGGTTGCCGGGGCCTAATACATGACCCTTGTATCCATCCCAAAAATTCAAATTACAGGGATATGTTGCAGGATATATTTTCCTTATTCGGATTTCTTTAACATATGCTTGTTAACTTTTAAGTGGGCATGTTTCCAGGAGATGCACAAAGATGGGAGTGCCGTTTTTTGCCTACTTCTGTCTGAAAGATAGTTGGGAGAGTTCTGGAAAATTGATGCCATTAACTTCAATATCACATAAAGGGACAGTCATGGTATAAAGATATATTGGAAATATTTAAAACGCAAAATATATAAAACTAGTTTTGAAACCTGTGCAAAGGTACCTAGGAAGCTAATAGATAAAAAGCATAATCTTAATGAAATGAAAGATTATGTACATATTTATTGCCATTATATAGGTTATGATAGAGATATTAATAGCACTTCAGTATTGTTGATCTTCATATGAGTATTAGCCCTCGAGTTGTTTGAATTCCATGGTGTTCTCCTTTAAAAAAATTAAATTCTATATTTGTATCTTAAAAATAGATATAAAAGTTACTTCTATTTGATTTTGACCCACATGAATGTTTCTTTGCTTCCATCCCTTTATATGTTTGTCTCTTTGTTCCAAATATCTTTGCAGAGAGATTGGTCAGCTAATTGGTCAGTCTCTTTCAGATAACTGCAAGCACCTGCTAAAGAGCCCTTGCGTTTTCCCTTCATCTATTTTGAGAAGTATCTGACCCCTATTCTGTACCTCCTTTCAAGCTCACAAAACCATCAGATTCTTAATGTTTTCTTGCTGATCAATGACAACTAAAAAGGTGTACTTTACTTGCCATTTTGTCTACAAGCATATGACTTTTAACAACATTTTTTTTGAAACACCAACCATTTCTGTCATAGATGTATTGTTTAATGCTTTCCCTTCATAAACTTCAGCAACCAATTTCTAAGCTTCTCCTGTTGGGAGGAAGCAAATAAAACAAAATGCAGTACTGGTACAATCCCAATTTTTGTGTTTCTGCCAGGTACAACTCTGTCTTACATCGGTATGAAAGCAATATGTTGCATTTATAAAACCATTATTATAAGAAGTAAGAAATAAAGAAAAATTGCTCACTGTTTATTATTCACTATTTAAGAGGGGAACCACATGCATTCTTGAAACAGATTAAACTGTATTTATTTTATCATGGAATCCTATAACCCTACAATTCAGACACACTTTGTTGAAGTTGGAAGGTATCTAGTACATTTTTGGTTGAGAATCCACTACAGAAACACTTGTGCAAAGTCTTTTTTGTAAACGACAGACTATTTTTAGAAATGTGAAGTTAGGCATTGAAATAGATTTATGAAGGGCAGAATAGGCTAATGCCGTGTGAGTGCTAGCATTGCCGCCATAGCAGCTCTGTCTTCATCTCTGCACATATGAACAGTTGATCCCTGTAGTCATATATAGCAGTAAGCATTAATAACTTAACAGTCTGCAGACAGAGCTGAAGATATGGAGCATTATTGAAGGATGGAATAGAGCAGGTGGCACTTTAATATGTTTAGTGTCATGGTTGACTCTAAAGACTAGTAGAATGAAATTACTTGAGGTTGGAAAGATTTAGGAAGTGAACTCATTTTGCTGTGCTAAGGAAATGCTACTGATCAGGCTCTCTGTGTCCCTTTTCTAGGTTGGAAAATATTAACCCTGAAGAAAATGACATGGTAAGCCCTTCTCTAAGGAGATTTTTTAATGTCAGTCTTATATCTTAGAGGCTTAAGCACAATTGAGTGGTTTCTCTGAGCTAAGAATTGGGAAAATATGAATTTGACACACTAAAAATGTACATTTCAGATGTTCTATAAAAATTCACATTTTATTCAGTGTACTTTTTGTGTGTGACCATCAATTAAGATCTAAGCCAAATAAAATCTGATTCAAAATTCATGTATAACTGTCATAAATGTTATTGATAGACATTGCAGGAGTTACTGAACCGAATCAACAATGCAGATACAAGAAGAGGAATTGACAAGAATGGAGATTTAATTGTGGATCGAATACACAAAACCATGGAGCGAAAGAAGAAAATAACTGCTGAAGAAATTAATGCGGTTATTGAGGAAAGGGACGCTGCCTTAGGAAGAGTAAGTATGTTTACTCAACTAAGATTTATACCTTTAACCAACTACCTTCTCCCTAACAATGTTATCATTTAGTAAATATTAATTTAATAGCAATAAGCACATATTGAAGAATAATATCAAAATATGTGTGATTTAAATTTTAATCTAAGGTTTGAAATTAATTTTCAGAATAATGTGTGTCAATTATACAGCAGCCATACTTTCAGTGACTTTAAAATGATCATGAAAGAAGATTCTTTGGTTGAAGAGCACATTCTTCAGTATTGCTATGAAACATTGTGCAGTGTTTTTAAATTTGGTTGTGCTGGGTGTCTACCATTTCTCAGCATTTTCCAACATGCCTAGTAAGGCAATCAACCTGTAATCACCCTATACTATTCAGATGCTGGACTTCATTTTCCAGCTCATTTATGACCTGATGAGATCCTGGAGGCCAGTAAACTAAAATGAGATGAGGCGCACTGGTCTACTGATGAAACGCAGCCTAGATAACAAGGGGATAAAAGAGTTTTTTATTTTAAAAAATCTTTGCCAGCTAATACAGAGGACCAAGGGGAGTTAACTGAAGTCTGAGGTGACCTGAGGATTAATACCCACGGTGTTGGGTAGGAACTTTGCAGTAGAGGTGTGCCCACATGGTGTATGGATCACCTCCATGTAGGTTTTGTGTCTTCCTGCTAACAGAGTCAAAACTAGAGGCACAAACAGCTGTAATCTTGACGTCACTGTCAGGATTGCATTCCAAGGATTTTCGGGGCCATAATATATTGATATTTAGGTCATTTTTACTTCACCTATCATAGTGAATTTGCCTCTGTAAATTCCAAAGTCATTTATTAGATTGCTCAGTAAACAGACAAACTAGTTGGAATCTGCGTGAAAACAAATATTTAAATCTAACCTCAAATATTTGAAAATTCATAGTGCATTCATATTTCTTTCTATCAAAACACACACACATAGCTAAATATTGACACCTAGCTGCTCGAACATTATACAGCTAAATCTTGAACTGTATTTATTTATAACAGTTAACAGATGTATCACCACATGACACTTTACTTGTGTTCACTTGTGGGTGAAGTAAATGTCAAACCCAGCAGCAGGACAGAGCAAGACTCAATCTTTTAATGTTTGTATTCTTATTCCTGATGCAGTGAGTGATAAAGTAATTGTTATTGTCAAATTCATAAAAATATCCATACAATTACATTTCTTCTCCTTTTCATTGTAAATTGAATGATATGAAGACAAAGATGTTATACCATGAAATGCACAACATGCTGTTATAGAATAGTTGGCCTCCCATGGCAATAGTGTCTTTTGAGTATTTTTCTGTTAACCTGTTGTTGAAATGTCAGAAAAAGGTTCTTGAGGAATTGCTGGCACAGATTTAATAATGCCAGAATCAACTTGCCTATAAGAGGCTTAGTGCAGGTTGTTTGCCACATGAATGAGGCTGTTCAAATTACATGATTGTAGCCACCCTGATAAACCACTCAGTTTCACCAACAAAATAGCTTCCCTACCGATACTTCTCTCGGATTATATATAATGACCACTCTTAAGTGATCACAGCAATTGTTTTCTCTAGCAAAAATAAAGCAATGCACAATGATTGACAGGGAATTGACACAAATGGAATCCCCAATCATTTGTCCTTTCATAGGATATCAAAAGCAAGCCCTGGATTGGTCAAAAGGCAGAAATGGAGGAAATGAGAATGAGTGAGGATGGAGGGCATGAGCCAGCTTTATGTTTGTTATCACAATCTGCTTCTTCCCCTTTAATGCCAATGGATAAAACAAAACAATTGCATAATGAAACAATCAAGTATCTCCTTCCAGTAAAAGTCAACTGTGACCTGTGCTCCTCAGCAGCCCACTGTAGATTCTTCATGCCTTCTGTTTCCCTATATTTAGCCAAACACCAGAATAAATACATTGTGGTAACTCCCAGGAAACCATGTGTAGACCTGAAATGTTTTGGTGGTGCTGATCCAATACCAATTAAACAATGAAACAGCAAAAAGGTTTTCTCTTCATGGAAATGATAGGATTGCCCAAGGCAGCACATGTTTCCATGTATGTGAAATCTCTCATTTCCTGTGTGTGTAAACTATAATTTTGTGGGAATTCTGCCATTCTGTAACACAGGTGCTGCGAGTCTTTGGAGATGCTAATGAAGAAGCTACCTCTGGCAAGCAGGACGTTCTTCACTTGTTTAATGAATTTATGCACCACTAATTAGTTTATGATATAGCTCTCATCTGATGCAGCCTGAGTCATAATGATTGAAAACTGTTAAGACTTTCACAGACTCTTGACAGTGCAGTACCTGTGGATGAAATAATCTTTCATCAGGTTTAAATTGTCACATAACTTCCATATGGCTTCTCTAGTGTAGCATAGTCTCTGGAGACACCGTTTTTGAGATAGATTGGGGAAGGTATATCATGGTCAGTATTTCTTGGTGAAGAGAAAATATCTCTGACTCATTTCTAAATACCTCTAGTGATTCCTGATCTGCCTGGCTTCCCAGGATGTTCCTGCTCCAAATAACACAGGTAAGGGGTTGTGCTCAAAGGAAACTAATGAGTTGTAAATGGTTCTGAACAGCATGCAATCATCACATCACTTCTGACCTTAGGATCATAGGACAATCATTGATTGATGAAGCAGGTGAAGATGGTTGGACCTAAGTTATTACCTTGAAGAACTCCTGCAGCGATGTCCTGGGGCTGACAACCACAATTGTCTTCCTTTGTGCTAGGTATGACTCCAACCAATGGAGAGTTTCCCTTTGATTCCCAGTGACTTCAATTTTGCTAGGGCTCCTTGATGCCATACAAGGCAATGCTGCCTTGATGTCAAGGACAGTCACTCTTACCTCAACTCTGGAATTCAGCTCCATGTTTGGACCATGGCTGTAATGAAGTGTGGAGTTGAGTGAGCCTGCGCAAACCAAACTGAGCATTGGTGAACAGATTATTGCTGAATAACTGACCAGTCTGGATTTGTTCTGCTTTATGTGGTCAGGACATACCTGGACAACTTTTCACATTGTTGGGTAGATGCCAGTATTATAACTATGCTGGAACAGTTTACCTAGGGGCACAGCTGTTTCTAGAGCACGTCTTCAGTGTATTACATCGCCCTTAGAGGTATCATCCTTATCCTTGCCTCCTATTTTCATGTCTTGGTTGCTAGCATAACTTGTGGATGACTAGAGATCATTTGACAATGCAAGCTTGGACACCATTTAAGCACGGATGCCTGTATTAATGTTCTTTCAATCCAATTATCTACCTTCCAAGCCAAAAATGAGATCCTTTTGGAAATTGGAGCCCCGGGTCTGAATTGGAATAATACCACAGTGTTTGTGAGAAAAATTCGACCTCTATACTTGGAAACAGCCTTAATGTTATCTGGGTTCACTCAATGGCTCCCAAACTACCTCTGAACATTCTCAAAGTACTGCATGAAGCATCCTCTCCATAAATGAAGATTCCACGGGCTCTTCAGGAAGGTAATGTTTAGACCTGATCCATTGTTCCTGCTGTTCTATGGTGACATCCATTTGCCCTTCCTCTCTTCCCTGGGTGCTTTTTTGTCATTTTTCCTATTTGATTCCTGTGAGATTGATGTGTCAAGCTGGTGCCTGCATTCTGTGAAGCATATGATGCATGCACATCAGATGGCTCAGCTTGACATTCCTGCCACTAGAGATGAGTGCATAGAAATCCCTACACACAGAAACTTAACACAGGAGTTTTCCTGAATTATCTGAGTACTGACTGCCAGTACCATTGCATTGAGTTACACATTGCTGGCAGGCAGATATCTCCCTGATTTAAATCTTCTATTAGCTCAACTCCCATAACTTAATTTTTATTTAAGATTCAGTGGTACAGTAAGTTAACATGTTGCCCTTTTACTTTTATAATTAGGGTTCAAAAATATTCAGATGGCAGGAGTGAAAAATGTCCTCTGATGACTGTGAGGACCTTAATTGAAATTGATTTGGCAGCTCAAATCTGATTATGCTGGGTACATGTCCCCAACACAAAGCTGTCAATAATTTGGTAAAATCAACAGCCTCTCAGAGTTGTAGGAATGTTTTGTTTGAGATACAAGGAGGGAAATGTTAGGCCTATGTTGCTCAGGAAGGTGATGGAATTCTTTGGTGCAACAGCCACCCTGTTTATTTTGTTTGCCATATAATGAGCTGTTAATACAGCAGGGATGAAAATTAAATATGCAGAACCACCTAGCAACAGCACCAGTACCTAATAAAGATCAGTGGCTCACTTGTTTGCCAAAATAATTATGTAAAAATGTACTTATTGTACCTTGTACAAATAAAGCTCCTGTTGGAGGTAATTTGTGAAATGCTGGCGCAGGAACCTTGCAGTTCCTGGAAGCACAGTAAAGTGAGCATGTGCTGACATTTGATTGCTGATTCATTGGTTGAGTTATAATCCTGTTCTTATCAATTCACTGGAGTTTGCTTGATTACTTCTGGGAGTCTGAAAAAAATTAAGAGTTCTCTTCTTGGAAATTTATCTTGTGCTTTTGAGTTCCCAGGAGATAAAGTAAGATGAGAAAAGTGTTCATGACAGTGAAAATTGTACATCATCTGTTGGAAGCATTGTGCCCAATGGACCAAATGGCATTTTCTTGTTCCGTATTTTATGTTCTTACGTTAAATGTCTTGATCTTGTGAACTAGTTTTGTATGGCAATTTTACTTTTAATTTGCAAATATGTGCTTTTCCTATTTCTGGTGCACTCTAAATCAGTTGACAGTATAGGCAACTTGGAGTGTGCGTTGTTGTATAACGGTGAAGAATATGGTGAAGATGGCTGTGGATCATACCTCGAATCAAGTTAAATCTACCTGGCTCAAAATGTGCTTTATTTTAAAGGCATAACTAAGCTTTTGCTTATGGATATGAAGATGAAAGATCAGATGAAATGCATCTCTAGCTCAAGAGGAAATTTAGGAAAGTGATTTAACTGTAGGTCAACTACCTGGCCTCCTGGCAGGAGAATGTTCCTTTTGGCATGCATGCTTTGCAGATTGACATAATTTGGAATTTTTTTTCAAAACTTGGAAAGGGCAGAGAATACAAAAAAATAAAAAGCAATATCTCATCAACTTTTTTCAAGTTTCAAAATGAAGTAAATGCATTCTCAGAAGTTTTTACTTCAGAGTTTAATTTTCATGTTTTAAATGCTTGTTCTATTTTGTTGGTGCACCATATATTTACTGAATATGTTAAAAACATATCCAGTGGTAGTGCTCAATGCTACATCATCTTTTTTCTTCCTGAATAAATTTGACATGATATGTAAAAGGACAACAGTTAAGGTAATTCCATGGAATACATAAGCTTGAACCTTTGTGCAGAAAAATGCTTACGATTATAAAGAAAAGTTGGCATCTGGTCAAAGCATTTCTTCAATTAAAATGCAAATAAAGTAGGCATCTTGTGCTTTGGGACTCCTGCTAGGAGCAGCCTGTAGAATTTCACCTTTTGTTGACATTTATGTGATTTGGAATAGATCAGAAGAATAGTTGTGCAAGATATTTTAGATTCCCTATTTGAGTCTATGAATTTAATTTAACATGCAGAGATGAATTTTGAAATATTTATCTATTTTTGTCAATGCAACTGATTTAAAAAAACTCCATTCAACACTTGAAAATGTTTTAATTAATGTCAGCTGACATGTCAATAATTAGACTATAGTAAAGTGAACCTGGATTGAAGAAATAAATTTCACCCAATTTAAACATTCAAAAATATTGTTTAACATGTAGTCTTATCTTCATGTCTTCGTCATGATTGCTCTGCCCAAAGTTAGGTCTTTGGCTCATAGTCTTCTCCATGGGCAGAATCTTCTGTCTGTCGGTTGGGCCGGTCGGAAGCAGGCGTGGAGCCAATCACCGCCCGCAATCGGTTGTGCGCTGCCATTTTATGTGCGCCTGGCAGTGCTCAACGCTACCATTGCAGGACGGGAGAGGAGGGAGAGTTGGGGCCTGCGCTATTTCATGCATGCGGATGAAAGAGGGGGAGACCTCCCTGAGGCACGGAGACTAAGTTTAGATTGTTAAGTTTGAAAAAAGCAAGATTAAGATTATTCAGATATGTCCCCTCATGTGACATGTTAATGAATTGTGAATTTTTATTTATTTATTTAGAAAAGCCTTCAGGAAACCTCATTCCGCCCGTGGATGAGGTTTCCTGAAAAATGTGAAGGCCGCTTGGGCTCTTCTCCTGCCCGCCAACCTTAAGGTTGGACAGGCAGCCCTGTCAATTACCTAAATTGGTCTATTAATGACCTTAACAGGCCTTTGCCAGTTCGGCCAGTGCGTGCCTGCCGAACGAAAGATCGAATGACACGCAGTGACGTTGGGATGCGCGTCACTTTACATGTTGGCATGCGGGGCCCGCCCCCGCTTGCCGACGTGAAAATTCTCCCCTATGTCTCTGTCCTGTGCCTGTCTTTTCATTTTCCAATAACTTGCTTCAATTTTCAAGCCATGCACATTGACATTCTCTTCCTTACTCTTGCTTTTTTTCCCTTGAAATCTTCCCTTCGTTAGATCCATTTCCTCCTTTTCATGTAATGATTATAATTTAATGTTATACGGAATATTCCTCTTTAACCACTGTGTCACTGGAAGTCAATGTTTAGAAGGTTCAGGTTCTGCCACTGCAACTGTAAATGTTAACTTTCTGCGTAATTCCTTAAAGTTGCTTAACCCTACTTTTTGAACTCAGTAGTGCTTACAAAACAATTTGTTTCATAATCACCCATGATGGAAGTCAATTTAGTTCTTTAAAATTTGGTGTATTAAATGAGTTTTGTATTTTTGTGCTGTTTTACAGTATAGCCTTTATATTTGAGTCACTTAGTTCCAGTTCTCAAAATGTACAAGGCTGCATTACAAAATTGTGAGGCATAATTGTAATCTTATTGGACCCTACCCCTTGCCAATGAGTCAACTCCAAGAAGTGAAGCATATTTCTAACTGTGTGATTGGTGTTTAGCCAACCAATACAATCTGAGATTCTAGCTTGAGGGTATAATACATTTCAATATTCTATAGAGGCTTTGTTTTTAAATGTACAAAAACATTTTGTATTAGCTTTAGGGGGTTATTAAATCCCTGGGGTGGTCAGGTACTATTTCAAAACCTTGCGCCTGTGTGGCAATGCCTTTCCGTGTATTTGGTCCAAAACGATTGCTTTCAGTCTGAACAGCATTGTTGCAGAATAGCCTTGTGTTGGTGATGTGAATCCTTAAAGGTCCAGTGTTCTAAATTGCAACTTTGTAAAGGGAAAATTAAGATTGGTAACATACCAAGCGGGAATTACTGTTGGTACATGATTTGCTTCATCCCATTAGCATCCTTGCATTTCTAACAGTGGGAAGGCGCAGTGAGAAAAAATAGTAGCATTGTTTCAATGTTTGTTGAGCTTAAGATGGAAGCATTTACTACAATTCCAAATTCAGTTGTTTGCTAAAAATGGATGTAATATTGAGGATCTCTGTCTCTTTATACAAATGTGTGAATGTTCTTGTCACTCTCAAGTAAAAGTTAAGAGAGTAGCTACCACTTGTGAGATCGAAGGAGTGTTGAGTTTCAAAGATCAAAGAGGTTCTTTTCATGGTGGAGTGATTGATGGAATACTGTTAAAATTGTTTGGCACCTCCATAGACTAGATTGTATAATATACTGATTAGATCATGTAAATCTCATTGAGATTTTATGTGAATTACTACTGTTTTATGTGAATTGTTAATTGTTTTATAGATATAATCTTGTTGAATTTCATTTCATTATTGGACTTCCAGTCATTAATTCATTACAAACAAGAGCTTGGATTAATAGTGGAGCACTTCTGAAAGTAGGTGATCAATTTTGGATGTTCTCAACAGTAGAAAACAAATGTGAAAGAAGAAGAACTGTTAGTGCGGTATATTATTTGCTCTAAAACTGAAAAGGCTTCAAAAAATGTTTCTGGAAAAAGCTTGAAGAAAAATTGTGTTATTCAGAAGGATAATTAATTAATTATAGGCCTTGCTATTTATATTTCCGTATTATATTCTATTGATTATTTCTTAAATCCAATTATGCTTCAGAGTTTCATTTAATTTTTTAAATAACTATTTTGGTGTCTCTACTATGGGGGGGAAGAACCTATGGTTCATGGTTAATCTTCTCTAATTACTGAAGTGGTTGTTGACCGTGGCAGTGTAGCATATAGTTCCATGTAATTGAGGGTATTGTAGCTTGGTGGTTATGCTACTACACTAGTAATCCAGAGGCCTAGACTGATGATCTGGAGCCATGAGTTCAAATCCATCATGGCTGCTGGGGAATTTAGACTCAATTAATTAAACAAATGTGAATAAAAAGCTATTGGGAACATAGGAACAGGAATAGGCCATTCAGTGAGATCCAATTTTGTTGTCCCAGTTGCTACAGTAACTAATTAGGCTGATTCACGTTGTTCTTATTATTATCCTGCTTTTTGATTATTTGGATAAACACACAACAGTTGCATTAGTATTCCAAATTAGCATGTTGAAATGGCTGAAAGAATTTCACATAGTTAATTACATTGTGGGTGCAGTAATTGCTGCTATGTGGGAAAATTCTCTTCAAACAAATCATGATAGTAATCAATAAACTTAAGAATTTTCCCTGAATTGGTTTAGCACTTGTATATAGATTCATACTTATCATAACTCAGGTTAGTGGAGCAGTTTACCAACTAAAATCTGATTCCTTAAGTGTGTCAGAAAGGAATACTTCAACTATTATCCTCATTCTCTGCAGTTGGCTGGGACTCTAAGAATACTGTTCATGGCTGATGGACGATTTAATTCCACATATCTGCCTTTGCCCCATATCCTTTGTGAAAAAATCTATCAATCTTGGATTTAGAATAAAACAATTGACCTGATACTGTTTGCAGAAGAGAGTTCCAAATTTCTGCCACCCTTATTGTGTGGAAGTGTTTTCGCTCCAAAAAGATCTGACCCTAGTTTTTAGACTATGTCCTCAATCCTAGATCCCCAGCCAGTGGGAGTAGTTTAATTGTGTCTACTCTATTCCCCTTATTATCTTGAAAACTTCGATTAAATCACCCCTTAACCGCTAAATTCATGGGAATACAACCCTAGTTTGTATAAGTTATCCTCCCATTTAACTCTTGGATTTTAGTAATGTTCTATTAAATCTGAGTTGCACTTCCCCAATGTTAATGGTTGTGGTGCCATTTGTTTGCTGCTCTTGTCTTTCTGGGTGGTAGAGGTCACATGTTTAAAAGGTGCTGTTGCAAGAGGCTTGATGAGTTATGGCAATGCATCATATATATTGCACACATTGCTGCCACTGTGCATCAGTGGTGGAAGGAGTGAATGTTTAAGCTGATGGACGGGATGCTGATTAAGTAGGCTGTTTTGTCTTGAATGGTGTCGAGCCTCTTGAGTGCTGTTGGAGCTGCACTCATCCAGGCAAGTGGTGAGTATCCTGACTTGCACGTGGTGGACAGCCTTTGGGGAGCCAGGAGGCAAGTTACTTGCAGCTGAATTCCCAGCCTCAGTCTTGCTTTTGTAGCCACAATATTTAAATGGCTGGTCCAGTTCAGTTTCTGGTCACTGGTGGCCCCAGGATGTTGATGTTGGGGATTCAGCAATGGTAATGCCATTGAATGCCAAGGGGAGAGTGTTAGATACTCTCTCTTGTTGTAGATGATCGTTGCCTGGTATGTGTGGTGCAAATGTTACTTGCCCCTTATCATCTCAAGCCTGAACGCAGCCCATTCATGCTACATATGGACACAGGACTGCTTCATTATCTGAGGATTCAAGAATAATACTGAACACTGTCCAATCATCAGTGAACATCTTCACTTCATTTCTCCATAATAAATTCAGGTCATTTATCCCCTGGTGATGGTTGGGCCTATGACACTGCTCTGAGGAACTCCTGCAGCGACGTCTTTGGGCTCATAAGAGGTGCGTTACATGTGTAGGAATTCCCAGCCTCTGACTTACTCTTGTAGCCAAAGTATTGATATCACTGGTCTAGTTCAGTTTCTGGTCAATGTATGTTGATAATCTTTTAAATGAAAACCAAATCAACAAAATTGGGATAAATCAGGCACAGCCCCTAATTCAGGTCAGCTGTAAAACCAAGAACAAAGTTTAAAGGAAACTTACAAACTTTAAATCAATCAATGTATGTTGATAGTGGAGGATTCACGATGGTAATGCAATTGAATGTCAAAGGGTTACACATTGTGGTTAAATACAATTCTGCTGCTGCTAATAGCCCACATCAGTCCCAGTTTTGAGCTGCTCGAGCTCTTGTGAATCTATCCTCTTTAGCACAGTGATAGTGCCACACAACACAATGGGGCAGTATCCACAGCAGCTGTGCAATGGTCACTCCTATCAATACTGTCATGGGCAGAAACATCTGCAACAGGTAGTTTGATGAGAATGAGGTCAAGCAAGTTTTTCCCTTTTTTTAATTTCCTCCCCACTTGGCGCAGGTCCAGTCTGACAGAATGTCCTTCAGGATTCAGCCAGCCTGGCCTGTAGTGGTGCTACCGAGCCATTTATTGAACAGTATTTTTACAGTCCCAGCCAACTACAGAGAATGAGGATAATAGTTGAAGTATTCCTTTCTGACACACTTAAGAAATCAGTTATTATTTGGTAAGCTGCTTCACTAACCCGAGTTATGATAGGTATGAATCTATATACAAGTGCTAAACCAATTCAGGGAAAATTCTTAAGTTTATTGCTTACTATCATGATTTGTCTGAAGAGGGTTTTCTCACATAGCAGCAGTTACTGTACCCCCAGCGTAATTAACTATGTGAAATGACTTCAGCCATTTCAATATGCTCATTTGGAATACTAATGCAACTGTTGTGTGTTTATCCAAATAATCAAAAAGCAGGATAATAATAAGAACAAAGTGAAACAGCCTAAGTAGTTACTGTAGCAACTGGAACAACAAAATTGGAGGCGGCAACAGAATTATAAATTTGCCTCTGTTAAACAAAAGTACTTTGCTTCAAAACTTTTCTTTTGTTAATAATCTAAAATTTTTTGAATACATCCATATGTATTAAAATACAGATTCTGTTAGCTTTTATTTGTAAGCAAAAAGTAAATTATAAATTTAGTTAAAAGAAAAGTAATTTCTCACTTGGATAAACATAGATTAGTGTCTGACCAACCTATTTGAGTTATTTGATGAAAGACTGAGAGGGGTGATGAAGGTAGTGCAGTAAATGTCGAATGTATGAACTTTTAAAAGGCATTTGATAAAGTGAGACTTTGAGAGAGCAAGTAAGGAAAAAACGGTTTCCTCCAGCAATTCGCCTGGTAACCAGAGGCTGTAGTTTTAAAATAATTGGCAAAGAGCTAGAGGAGAAATGAAGATGCAGTTTTTTTCATATAGAGGGTTGTTAACACATTACCTGAAAGAATGATGGAAGCAGGTTCCATAGGAAATTTTAAAAAGCAATTAGACGTTTACTTGAAGAGTGGGGGAAAGCTGCTTGTGAAACTAAATTAGACAGCCCTTTCAAAGAATTGCCACAGGAGAATGAGCCAAATTGCCGCCTCCTGTAAGATTCTATGATTCTAAATTATCTGAAGGATCTTTTTTACCAGATGTCATTGAAGGATTGTTTTGTGGTATTATGTATCTATTTATATTTACAAAATTGATAAACCAACCTTTTGACATTTTTATCCAATGCTGCAGAATAATTTGGAATTGTTGTGTTAAGCACTGTGACTAACTTACTGATTGTCTCAATACTGTTTTGTAATGTTACATGAAAGTGTTTTGCACCATTAGTACTTGAAATTTATAGTAGAAAACGCAAGGTGAAAAGGATAGGTTCATTTCCATAAAGCAGTCCACAGCAAATTAATACTTTTTTAGTAAAGTGACCATACTGGTATTCACTGCAATTTAGTAATCAATCAGAAAATTTTCAGGATGCTGCCAGTAAAATGGTGACATGGAAAGACAAATTTATTTGAAGACTTCTCAAATATGATTAAATTAGCTGACATAAAGAAGACTATTAAATGGCTATATCTCTACTAAAAGAGAAGTTATAATCAAAGAATCTCTGCAGCTGTTGTATAAGTAAAGAACAGATGCAAAACCTGGAACAAAAACAGAATTACCTGGAAAAACTCAGCAGGTCTGGCAGCATCGGCGGAGAAGAAAAGAGTTGACGTTTCGAGTCCTTATGACCCTTCGACAGAACTTGAGTTCGAGTCCAAGAAAGAGTTGAAATATAAGCTGGTTTAAGGTGTGTGTGTGGGGGGCGGAGAGATAGAGAGAGAGAGGTGGGGGGGGTGGTTGTAGGGACAAACAAGCAGTGATAGAAGCAGATCATCAAAAGATGTCAACGACAATAGTACAATAGAACACATAGGTGTTAAAGTTAAAGTTGGTGATATTATCTAAAGGAATGTGCTAATTAAGAATGGATGGTAGGGCACTCAAGGTATAGCTCTAGTGGGGGTTTTTTTTATATACCCTACCATCCATTCTTAATTAGCACATTCCTTTAGATAATATCACCAACTTTAACTTTAACACCTATGTGTTCTATTGTACTATTGTCGTTGACATCTTTTGATGATCTGCTTCTATCACTGCTTGTTTGTCCCTACAACCACACCCCCCCCCAAAACCTCTCTCTCTCTCTATCTCTCCGCCCCCCCCACACACACACCTTAAACCAGCTTATATTTCAACTCTTTCTTGGACTCGAACTCAAGTTCTGTCGAAGGGTCATGAGGACTCGAAACGTCAACTCTTTTCTTCTCCGCCGATGCTGCCAGACCTGCTGAGTTTTTCCAGGTAATTCTGTTTTTGTTTTGGATTTCCAGCATCCGCAGTTTTTTTTTATATAGATATTTTAAAGTGCTGTGCAGCAGATTGGAACACTCTGAAAAGCAAATGCAGAAAAATT